>NC_054395.1:22641331-23298157 GCF_017976425.1 Toxotes jaculatrix | reverse complement strand
TGACGACATACGGCCATATGACGTGTTTTATGACATTTTGAGGTCATACCAAAAATTCACTTTTTTTGTCATATTTTCACGATATAGTATACTATGACGTGTTTTATGACATTTTGAGGTCATACCAAAAATTCACTTTTTTGGTCATATTTTCACGCCTTAGTATACTATGACGTGTTTTATGACATTTTGAGGTAACACCAAACAATCACTTTTTTGGTCATATTTTCACGACATACGGCCGTATGACTTGTTTTATGACATTTTGAGGTCATACCAAAATATCACTTTTTTGGTCATATTTTGACGATATAGTATACTATGACGTGTTTTATGACATTTTGAGGTCATACCAAAAATTCACTTTTTTGGTCGTATTTTCACGCCTTAGTATACTATGACGTGTTTTATGACATTTTGAGGTCATACCAAAAAATCACTTTTTTGGTCATATTTTCATGCCTTAGTATACTATGACGTGTTTTATGACATTTTGAGGTCATACCAAAATATCACTTTTTTGGTCATATTTTCACGACATACGGCCGTATGACGTGTTTTATGACATTTTGAGGTCATACCAAAAAATCACTTTTTTTGTCATATTTTGACGACATACGGCCGTATGACGTGTTTTATGACATTTTGAGGTCATACCAAAAAATCACTTTTTTGGTCATATTTTCACGCCTTAGTATACTATGACGTGTTTTATGACATTTTGAGGTCATACCAAAAAATCACTTTTTTGGTCATATTTTCACGATATAGTATACTATGACGTGTTTTATGACATTTTGAGGTCATACCAAAAATTCACTTTTTTGGTCGTATTTTCACGCCTTAGTATACTATGACGTGTTTTATGACATTTTGAGGTAATACCAAACAATCACTTTTTTGGTCATATTTTCACGACATACGGCCGTATGACGTGTTTTATGACATTTTGAGGTCATACCAAAATATCACTTTTTTGGTCATATTTTGACGATATAGTATACTATGACGTGTTTTATGACATTTTGAGGTCATACCAAAAATTCACTTTTTTGGTCGTATTTTCACGCCTTAGTATACTATGACGTGTTTTATGACATTTTGAGGTCATACCAAAAAATCACTTTTTTGGTCATATTTTCATGCCTTAGTATACTATGACGTGTTTTATGACATTTTGAGGTCATACCAAAATATCACTTTTTTGGTCATATTTTGACGACATACGGCCGTATGACGTGTTTTATGACATTTTGAGGTCATACCAAAAAATCACTTTTTTTGTCATATTTTGACGACATACGGCCGTATGACGTGTTTTATGACATTTTGGGGTCATACCAAAAAATCACTTTTTTGGTCATATTTTCACGCCTTAGTATACTATGACGTGTTTTATGACATTTTGAGGTCATACCAAAAAATCACTTTTTTGGTCATATTTTCACAATATAGTATACTATGACGTGTTTTATGACATTTTGAGGTCATACCAAAAATTCACTTTTTTGGTCGTATTTTCACGCCTTAGTATACTATGACGTGTTTTATGACATTTTGAGGTAATACCAAACAATCACTTTTTTGGTCATATTTTCACGACATACGGCCGTATGACGTGTTTTATGACATTTTGAGGTCATACCAAAATATCACTTTTTTGGTCATATTTTGACGACATACAGCCGTATGACGTGTTTTATGACATTTTGAGTTCATTCCAAAAAATCACTTTTTTGTCATATTTTCACAACATACGGCCGTATGACGTGTTTTATGACATTTTGAGGTCATACCAAAAAAATCTTTTTTTTAGTCATATTTTCACGACATACGGCCGTATGACGTGTTTTATGACATTTTGAGGTCATACCAAAAAATCACTTTTTTTGTCATATTTTGACGACATACGGCCATATGACGTGTTTTATGACATTTTGAGGTCATACCAAAAATTCACTTTTTTTGTCATATTTTCACGATATAGTATACTATGACGTGTTTTATGACATTTTGAGGTCATACCAAAAATTCACTTTTTTGGTCATATTTTCACGCCTTAGTATACTATGACGTGTTTTATGACATTTGAGGTAATACCAAACAATCACTTTTTTGGTCATATTTTCACGACATACGGCCGTATGACGTGTTTTATGACATTTTGAGGTCATACCAAAATATCACTTTTTTGGTCATATTTTGACGATATAGTATACTATGACGTGTTTTATGACATTTTGAGGTCATACCAAAAATTCACTTTTTTGGTCGTATTTTCACGCCTTAGTATACTATGACGTGTTTTATGACATTTTGAGGTCATACCAAAAAATCACTTTTTTGGTCATATTTTCATGCCTTAGTATACTATGACGTGTTTTATGACATTTTGAGGTCATACCAAAATATCACTTTTTTGGTCATATTTTGACGACATACGGCCGTATGACGTGTTTTATGACATTTTGAGGTCATACCAAAAAATCACTTTTTTTGTCATATTTTGACGACATACGGCCGTATGACGTGTTTTATGACATTTTGGGGTCATACCAAAAAATCACTTTTTTGGTCATATTTTCACGCCTTAGTATACTATGACGTGTTTTATGACATTTTGAGGTCATACCAAAAAATCACTTTTTTGGTCATATTTTCACGATATAGTATACTATGACGTGTTTTATGACATTTTGAGGTCATACCAAAAATTCACTTTTTTGGTCGTATTTTCACGCCTTAGTATACTATGACGTGTTTTATGACATTTTGAGGTAATACCAAACAATCACTTTTTTGGTCATATTTTCACGACATACGGCCGTATGACGTGTTTTATGACATTTTGAGGTCATACCAAAATATCACTTTTTTGGTCATATTTTGACGATATAGTATACTATGACGTGTTTTATGACATTTTGAGGTCATACCAAAAATTCACTTTTTTGGTCGTATTTTCACGCCTTAGTATACTATGACGTGTTTTATGACATTTTGAGGTCATACCAAAAAATCACTTTTTTGGTCATATTTTCATGCCTTAGTATACTATGACGTGTTTTATGACATTTTGAGGTCATACCAAAATATCACTTTTTTGGTCATATTTTGACGACATACGGCCGTATGACGTGTTTTATGACATTTTGAGGTCATACCAAAAAATCACTTTTTTTGTCATATTTTGACGACATACGGCCGTATGACGTGTTTTATGACATTTTGGGGTCATACCAAAAAATCACTTTTTTGGTCATATTTTCACGCCTTAGTATACTATGACGTGTTTTATGACATTTTGAGGTCATACCAAAAAATCACTTTTTTGGTCATATTTTCACGATATAGTATACTATGACGTGTTTTATGACATTTTGAGGTCATACCAAAAATTCACTTTTTTGGTCGTATTTTCACGCCTTAGTATACTATGACGTGTTTTATGACATTTTGAGGTAATACCAAACAATCACTTTTTTGGTCATATTTTCACGACATACGGCCGTATGACGTGTTTTATGACATTTTGAGGTCATACCAAAATATCACTTTTTTGGTCATATTTTGACGACATACAGCCGTATGACGTGTTTTATGACATTTTGAGTTCATTCCAAAAAATCACTTTTTTTGTCATATTTTCACAACATACGGCCGTATGACGTGTTTTATGACATTTTGAGGTCATACCAAAAAAATCTTTTTTTTAGTCATATTTTCACGACATACGGCCGTATGACGTGTTTTATGACATTTTGAGGTCATACCAAAAAATCACTTTTTTTGTCATATTTTCACGACATACGGCCGTATGACGTGTTTTGTGACATTTTGAGGTCATACCAAAAAATCACTTTTTTTGTCATATTTTGACGACATACGGCCGTATGACTTGTTTTATGACATTTTGAGGTCATACCAAAATATCACTTTTTTGGTCATATTTTCACGACATACGGCCGTATGACTTGTTTTATGACATTTTGAGGTCATACCAAAAAATCACTTTTTTTGTCATATTTTCACGACATACGGCCGTATGACGTGTTTTATGACATTTTGAGGTCTTCCCAAAAAAATCACTTTTTTGGTCATATTTTCACGACATATGGCCGTATGACGTGTTTTATGACATTTTGAGGTCATAGAAAAAAATCCCTTTTTTGGTCATATTTTGACGACATACGGCCGTATGACGTGTTTTATGACATTTTGAGGTCATACCAAAAAATCACTTTTTTTGTCATATTTTGACGACATACGGCCGTATGACGTGTTTTATGACATTTTGAGGTCATACCAAAAAATCACTTTTTTTGTCATATTTTGACGACATACGGCTGTATGACTTGTTTTATGACATTTTGAGGTCATACCAAAAAATCACTTTTTTGGTCATATTTTCACGAAATAGTATACTATGACGTGTTTTATGACATTTTGAGGTCATACCAAAAATTCACTTTTTTGATCATATTTTCACGACATACGGCCGTATGACGTGTTTTGTGACATTTTGAGGTCATACCAAAAATTCACTTTTTTGATCATATTTTCATGACATACGGCCGTATGACGTGTTTTATGACATTTTGAGGTCATACCAAAAAATCACTTTTTTTGTCATATTTTGACGACATACGGCCATATGACGTGTTTTATGACATTTTGAGGTCATACCAAAAATTCACTTTTTTTGTCATATTTTCACGATATAGTATACTATGACGTGTTTTATGACATTTTGAGGTCATACCAAAAATTCACTTTTTTGGTCATATTTTCACGATATAGTATACTATGACGTGTTTTATGACATTTTGAGGTCATACCAAAAATTCACTTTTTTGGTCGTATTTTCACGCCTTAGTATACTATGACGTGTTTTATGACATTTTGAGGTAATACCAAACAATCACTTTTTTGGTCATATTTTCACGACATACGGCCGTATGACGTGTTTTATGACATTTTGAGGTCATACCAAAATATCACTTTTTTGGTCATATTTTGACGATATAGTATACTATGACGTGTTTTATGACATTTTGAGGTCATACCAAAAATTCACTTTTTTGGTCGTATTTTCACGCCTTAGTATACTATGACGTGTTTTATGACATTTTGAGGTCATACCAAAAAATCACTTTTTTGGTCATATTTTCATGCCTTAGTATACTATGACGTGTTTTATGACATTTTGAGGTCATACCAAAATATCACTTTTTTGGTCATATTTTGACGACATACGGCCGTATGACGTGTTTTATGACATTTTGAGGTCATACCAAAAAATCACTTTTTTTGTCATATTTTGACGACATACGGCCGTATGACGTGTTTTATGACATTTTGAGGTCATACCAAAAAATCACTTTTTTGGTCATATTTTCACGCCTTAGTATACTATGACGTGTTTTATGACATTTTGAGGTCATACCAAAAAATCACTTTTTTGGTCATATTTTCACGATATAGTATACTATGACGTGTTTTATGACATTTTGAGGTCATACCAAAAATTCACTTTTTTGGTCGTATTTTCACGCCTTAGTATACTATGACGTGTTTTATGACATTTTGAGGTAATACCAAACAATCACTTTTTTGGTCATATTTTCACGACATACGGCCGTATGACGTGTTTTATGACATTTTGAGGTCATACCAAAATATCACTTTTTTGGTCATATTTTGACGACATACAGCCGTATGACGTGTTTTATGACATTTTGAGTTCATTCCAAAAAAATCACTTTTTTTGTCATATTTTCACAACATACGGCCGTATGACGTGTTTTATGACATTTTGAGGTCATACCAAAAAAATCTTTTTTTTAGTCATATTTTCACGACATACGGCCGTATGACGTGTTTTATGACATTTTGAGGTCATACCAAAAAATCACTTTTTTTGTCATATTTTCACGACATACGGCCGTATGACGTGTTTTGTGACATTTTGAGGTCATACCAAAAAATCACTTTTTTTGTCATATTTTGACGACATACGGCCGTATGACTTGTTTTATGACATTTTGAGGTCATACCAAAATATCACTTTTTTGGTCATATTTTCACGACATACGGCCGTATGACTTGTTTTATGACATTTTGAGGTCATACCAAAAAATCACTTTTTTTGTCATATTTTCACGACATACGGCCGTATGACGTGTTTTATGACATTTTGAGGTCTTCCCAAAAAAATCACTTTTTTGGTCATATTTTCACGACATATGGCCGTATGACGTGTTTTATGACATTTTGAGGTCATAGAAAAAAATCCCTTTTTTGGTCATATTTTCATGACATACGGCCGTATGACGTGTTTTATGACATTTTGAGGTCATACCAAAAAATCCCTTTTTTGGTCATATTTTCACAACATACGGCCGTATGACGTGTTTTATGACATTTTGAGGTCATACCAAAAATTCACTTTTTCGGTCATATTTTCATGCCTTAATATACTATGACATATTTCATGACTTTTTGAGGTCTTACTAAAAATTCACATATTTTGACGCCTTTCTACACTGTAACTTTCCTTTGGCATATTTTGAGGCCATACTAAAGTAAGAGTGTTTTTGTCTGATTTTGAATCCTTACTATACTTTAACGTTTATTTATGACTTTTTGAGTTTGTTCTAAAGTGACTTTTTTGGCCGATATTGAAGGCTTACAAAATTTTGTAGCCTTTCTAAAGTAAGAATGTCTTTGGCTGATTTTGAAGCCTTACTATACTATGAAGTTTTTTATGACATTTTGAGGTATTACTAAAATATCAGTATTTTTAAGAGCTGCTCTTTCCATGCAATGTTGGACGTTTTAAACAGAAAAATTTAAAAAAAATGTACCAGGCTGTAAATATTTATTTTTTAGGCTGGAAAGTTGGCTATTTTAACATGGGGGTCAATGGAGAATTGCTCACTTCTGGAGCCAGCCCCCAGCGGCAGCCAAGGAACTGCAACTTTTTGAAGGCAGAAGTGATCCTCACTGCTGAAACCTACAACTCCCCCGTTGGTTGTAGCTTTATATTTACTCTCATGAGATCTTTTTTTCTAACTCATGACAAGAAAGCCAATAAACATATTCCCCAAAATGTTGGACTATTTTTTACCAGTCCATCAGTGTAATGTATATTTAGTGACACAAGTAAATGTCTGACTTAAATGACTCAGGTGATTCTCTTCGCTCCTAGTAGTCATGTAGCAGCTGTTTAGATAGAGTACTTTATTAATCTCTCAAAATGACAGATATTAACCACAACTCAGAAAACAACAGCATCTTTTTTTTTTTTTTTTTAGAAATATTCATTTTATTTTGCATATTTGTTTTAAATGTGATGTATGGCTTGGTGCATGACTACTACGGTGGTGCCACAGCACCAAGAGACTCCAGTATTATCGCTAAAGCATCTGTCTGTATTCTGCAGCTGGGAAAACAAAAAACAAAGAAACAACTCTGACCAGTACAATGGGCTGGAACAGGAGCTTGGTCCTTACACTGGTGTGTACTGCATCGCTCTATGTCTCTATCACACACACACACACACAGAAACAAAAACCATATACATTCACACATATTCAGGAACAACAGATACTTCTTGACACCTACATCCAAACACAGTTACTTGATATGTATTGACAGCTATGTAATTTAAGTATCCAAACTCTTTTCCTCCAATAGTTACAGGTCAAAAATATCCTAATGAGCGACTGCAGGAATGTCATGTGATGACTATTGTGTTTTTAAGTGTTAAAGTCTTTCTCTGAGTAATGTTCTAGCAGTAGCAATATAAAAACAATAGACCAGTGTTGTCTACCTTATTCATGCTTTTCCTTCATCATCATAATTGCATATTCAGTTAAACTGTGATTATCACCATGTAATAACTTGCCAGCAAAGGAACAAAAGGGAGTACAATAACCATTTTGTTCATTTGAGATGAGAGACTAATAAAAATGACAAATTGAACCAGTAACGGAGAGAGCGATCTCTAAGGCCATAGACAGAAACGTAACCTTGACGAAGAGGTAATTGGACCTGCGTTTCTGAAAGAGGAACTGGCTCCCAGCTTGGCTAATATCCAGCATTCAGCACAGTACCTTTGGAGAAACTGCAGCCGCAGCATCATGTCAAACAGACATATTTCTCATTGTCTTTACCCACTGCACTCTCCAGCAGTCAGTATGTCTCCCACCTCTGCACTGAGGTTCAACAGTAAGAGAGAAACGTCCAGAAGATCACCAGTCATCTCATTCCAGTCCATTCTGCCATGTATGAAAAACATTCAGATCAAATGCTGATGACAATAACAATAAAACATTTATTACAACAATAATATATATAAAAAAAAGAAAAACAGGAATGAGAGTGCTTTCTAAAAGCCCTTTTGATTACGTCACACTCTCTTCCTGGTTATCCAGTTTCATCCTGATGATGCCACAGCTCAACAGTCACGCTGTTTTGAACAAATATTTTGGCAGCCTCAGCTCCGCTCAGCGCTGCTCACTGCATGCGGTCAGGCTGGTGCAGAGGGTAGTGGAGGAAGGCCTGCGGGGCGGCAGACACCGCGGTGAGTGCAGCCAGAGGAGGATGGATGGCAGCCGGAGGGGTCGGGGACGCGGTGAGAGCTGGCGCTGGTGTGCCAGGGGAGAAGCTGTAGCTGAGGTAGCCAGCAGAGGGCGACGGTGAGGGGGTGTAGGGGTACTGCTCCAGCCCCGTGGTGGCGTAGTGGCTGTAGGCGGAGCTGTAGTCCAGGTAAGGTGAGGCGAGCCCTGCTGCTGTGGGGCTGAGCTGGGACTGCAGCATCAGGCTGGGCTGGAGGAACGCCTGGGGGTAGACGTACTGCTGAGTGAGCCTGGACAGACAGAGGAACCAGGGTTAGGACCAGAGAAAATTAACTGATTGAAAAAAGAGCTGCAACTAAGGATTATCAATTAATCTGCCAATTACTTTCTCGATTCATCCCTTGGTCTAGAAAACACAAAGTGAAAAATACTCATTGTAATTTCCAAGGTGTTGGGTCTTTTTTTTTGTCTGACCAAATGTCCAGAGCTCAAAAAGATTCAATTTACTGTAATGTAAGCAGAAGAAAAACAGCAAATTTCCACCATTTGAAAACCTGCGATTTCAGATTTTTGGCCAAGAAAGTGACTCAAACAATTAAAGGATGATCAAAATAGTTGCAGATTAATTTTCTGTCAATTGACTAATTGATTAAAACTAGTTGTTGCAGCTCTATTGGCCTACTGTTATATAAGAGAATATATTTGTTTTGTTTTTTTCGAATGTTGACTGAACAAAACAAGCAATTTATGTGGGCCAGCTTAGAAATTATGATGGTATTTCATTATTTTCTGACCTTAATAGACCAAACATTTATGAAAATTATAACTACATATTTATGTATAATAGATGTAGCTGTTATTCTAATGGAGATCAAAGAATAAAATAGGAAGAATTTCACACACACACACGCCTGACCTCTTTCATATCTGTGTCTGAATATCTGATGGCCATGCCAGAAATATCAGAGTCGTGCGTGTTTAGAGCTGCCACTCGCTGTGTCTTGGTGAGATCTGATCTGATTTTTTGGTGTCAACAACGGCAACCAGAGACAGCCACATGATGCACGTTGAACATAAACAGACAACAGTTTCTTCTGTAACTGTTCCCCTTCTCTATATCTCAAATATTAAAAACCTATAAAGGCCTATAAAGGCATCCTCCTTTAAGAACAATTTGCAGCACTGTTGCTGCTGCCTTAAAATAGACCTTCTCCCTTGTGTTTAAGTTTAATTAGCACACTGCCTGAGAAATGTTCAAAAAGAAGCACCTTGTTCTGAGTTAAATATCAATATGATTCAAAAATGAAACACTGAACAGAATTTCTACTTTTCACAATTTTCACAATCGCAATATTTTTTTTCACAGAAAATATTTTTGAAAAAAAAAAAAACAGTGGTCGTGAATTGAACAGATGTGAGCTCACATACACACACACAACCTGACACAACAGATGGACTGTATGAAACTGTTGGTACAGCAATAATGAGAGGAAAAAGCGCTCTACTGTCCTCCTGTATTCAGTCATGCCCTTGCCTGAGGCTGCCCACTTAACCTGACCTGCCTCAGTTACATCTGGCAACAGCAAAACTGATCATATCAGTGGAACTAGGTTACACTGCTGCGCTTAAGTAAAAGCAACAGAACATGACAGTATTTAACACTTAGACTCCCGTGATCAGCGCCTACAGTCAAGCCCATTAACCTGACAGTAACCTTGTCATTGAGCCTGAACAGGTAATCAGAGCAGCGAGAGGCGATCTGCTGCTGCTGCTTACCCCTAAACAGAGCGAGGGCAGGGATCAGGTGTGCTTACACAACAAACACTGAGACTAGGCCTGTTCACACCCACTCTGCTGTATACACAACACACACAGGCACACGCCAGTATGTACGGTATACCTGCCAATGTATTCCAATTCCCATAAGCTAGTTTAAACTTATTTAACTTTACTTCTTTAAACTTATTTTGGTTTAGCTGTAAGGTGTCCTGTAGAGGAACCTTAAAGGTCCGAATACTCCTATTAAATTTCACCTCTGCATAAAACATTTTGCCTTGTTTTCATTAAACACAAAGTAAGTCATACTTAAATATTCCATGTATCTAAGTATGAAACTGGTAACATCTTTGCGCTGAGCTAAGCTCAGCTGACAGTTGGCTGTAGCTCCATATTTACGAGGGGGGTGGTTTCAATCTTCTCATCTAATGAGCAAATCTTCCAAAATGTAAAACAATTCTTTTAAACTTACATACCATATGGTGCTGTGTGCAAAAGTTTGGCCGGAAGTGAAAATAACTAAATACAACCCCTGCAGCAAAAACATTGATGCACTGTCACTTTTTATTTCATGAACTTAAAAAATAGAAAGTCAGCGCTTAGTAACCCCATCTTTGCCAACTGCTATGCATTGGGCTGGAAATATTCTGCCTTGGGGTTTGTGTGGCAGCCAGTGACACAGGAAACACTGACAGCAGGAAGGTTGATGATTGATGGATTCCAGTAAATATCAGCAAAGTCTGGATGCAAATGTCCTGCAGTCAGTCAAGGAAGTAAAACTGAAAAGATGCTGGTTTCTACGGCAACACAATGATCCAAAGTAGACCTCAAAATCTACCATGAACTACTTCAAGAAACACATACTGAAAGCTTTTGGAAAGACCCTCACAGTCCCCTGACCTGAACATCACTGAAAATATGTGGGCAGATCTTAAACATGCTGTGCATAGATATGTAAGATAGCCAAGAATAGAAAGACTCTTAGCTGCCTACAAAAAGCATTTGCAAGCGGTAATATCTGCCAAAGCTGATGTTACTAAGCAGTGTACAAGAACAGAAATATTATCAGTAAGATGTGCTTAACATATCAAAAGTAAAAATGCTTGTTCTGCAGAAAAATGGCCCACAACTGACATATTATTATTATATGCTAGATTCTTAATAACGTTGCATCAGTGCGTGAGTAGCACTCTACTATTCTAGCTACTCAAGGGTGGTTCCCAACCATAGACTGTATAAAACATGGACGTAGCAACCGTGACGTCACCCATTGGTTTCGGGGAGTCGGTTTTGTGACCAAACCATGGGCATCTGAACGGCGCCATCTTGGATTTTAGTGGGAGTGTACTTTCCATATTTGGCGAAGAGCCGGTTACTCAACGGGTCAGCCGGGGTCAGCCGACCGAGAACCCGGCCACTTAGCTCGGAGCAACCGAGCTAGCCTAAGGCTAATCAGCTAATCAGCTAGGCTAACAAGCTAAACGGCAGCTACACGCAGCTACATCCACCCCACGACAGTCCCCGAGTCCGACCCAACTAGCTCGACCCTGTGTAACCGCGACACAGCATACAACAGAGATCATAATGTTGCTGCTGTGTTTTAAACATGACTGTTTCAGATAGAGAAGTTTTAGGTGGAGCTGCAGGGTTTGATGGAGTTGTGGGGGAAAATTTATTTCTAGCCTATTATTTAACTGAAATGACTAAATATGCTAATACATGCTAATTAGTGCAAACATTCAGGTAAAATAGAGAGAAATTTACTTCCGGAAAAAAAACTGCAACACAGACTCCTTCGACAGTCGGTTAGTACAGTCTACACTACAACAAGCCATATTGTCACAAAAACCTATCCGAACATTGGCAAACAAACACGGACACTGCAGCCCCTGTCAACCGCTGGAGGTAGCCGGAGGCCTCTGGATGTAGCCACCTAGCCCAGTTGATGCTTTAGCAAAGAGCTAACTGCCAGTGCCTGTCTATGGAGCTGTTATTCAACGTAACTACGCCCCCCCACGGTGGTCACGGAGGTGGAAACTATCAATAGAAACCAAAAACAAAAAATGTACCAGGCTGTAAATATGTTTTTTTTAGGCTGTAAAGTTGGCTATTTTAACATGTGTGTCAATGGAGAATTGCTCACTTCTGGAGCCAGCCCCCAGCTGCAGCCGAGGAACTGCAGCTTTTTAAATGCTGAAACTTACAACTCCCCCCTTGTTCCCAACCCAAGGGCTGGACCCTTCCAGAGGCGCAAAAAGATAATTGTGAGAAGTCTTGACACTTTTATTTATTTATTTATTTTGGTCATCTTTGTTGTTTTACCTCTTTGCCAAAGCCCTACCTCTCAGGCCAAACTGCTTTTTGTGTAAGAGGTCGCGATCCAAAGAGGTTAGGTTTGTAATCTCTTTTGTATGTAAATCCTTAATCTGCAGTGCGGTGTAGCATCTATAGCTGTCAGTTAAATGTAATAGAGTAAAAAGTACTATATTTCTCTTTTACGTGTAGTAGAATATAAATATGAAGTTCTTACAGTACTTGAGCAATTGTACTTAGTTACCAAAACTGCTGACTGGTGCACAGAAATATATCAACATCACCTTTTTTTTCAACTGAGCCTTGTACTACTTTAAACATCAACAAAAAAAACAAAACAAAAAAAACCCCAAAATACACAACCAAGACACTAATGCAGGAATCTCTCATGTGACATAAGCAAAACTTATTGAACTGTGGCAGAAAACTTTGTGTTTATACACTCCATCACTCACAGTAAGAAGTTCAGAAAATAAATCTTCAGGGCCTTTAAGAAGGAAGTGCCCTGACAAAGATAAAATCTGCAGACTGATGACATACAACAACATGTAAAGTCAAAACAAAGCTGAAACTAATAACCCCCCCACCTCCCCTTCTGCATCCCATCTCTCATTGCTCACTCCGTTAGTCTCTCCCAGAGCAGAAGTGCAGTGTCATTCCCACGGCTGTGTGACGCTGCCTGCCTGCACCGGCCTGACTGATCCAATGTGACAGTGGCATCGTACGAGAGGGAGCTGCACCTCGCTCTCTCTCCTTCCCATGCCTGGCATCATCGCTGGCTGTCAAACACACATTTATACATATATGTGCACACACGCACACAGGGGAGGAAGTGTAGACAGACATGCACGCAAACACTCACATACACACACATATAAATTACAAAGCACACAGGCAGAAAAAGTGAACACGCAAGCCTGAACGAAATGAGTATAATACACGTACACACTTAACAGGTTGTGTGTAGTCAGTTAAGCAGCTTAGAAGAGGACGTGGATGTGTGTGTGAGTGCAAGTGGGGGGTTCAGGCATGGCAGGGCTAATTGGCGCAGCTGCATGGGTGTACACTCACTAACAGGCCCATGAGAGCAGAATAACCTCCACTGACTCCCCCCTCTCCCTCCCCTCTCGGGGGTTTACTCCCTCACAGCCAGCTTCCTCTCCCTCACCCCCCTCACTGTCCTTCCTCAGAACCAAGCAGCAAGATAAAAGAGATAGGATGTACTGAGTAAAAAGAATAATAATTTTAAAAAAAAACATCCGCTGATTTTTTTTTTTTTGGCAAGGGTCGAGATCAAGACTCCTTGAGCGAGGAATGAGCGCGAGGGAGAGGAGATGGGAGAGACGCTGTGAGGTGAAGGATCAGCCATCATATCCTTCATGCCTTAGGACAGCCACGCTTTTAATAGTTCAGATGAGGGATGTGAGGAGGGTGAGTCAGTCAAAGAGACAAACACACACTCATGGAGACGCACACAGATGACCCTCCGTCCTCTCTCCATGAAAACACACACACACACACACACACAGCTTAAGGGAGGGTGAGAGATAGAAAAGGCCAACATCAGCACTGGACACTCAGCTCTCATGTCAGCAAATAAGACATTCACTTGAATTTGACTAATAAAATTTGGGCTGCATGTTACAGAGGAACTGTGCAATAAGTTTACTGAATATTATCATGGCAGTGAACGTCATGATCATTTCAGTGTGTCTCTTCAGTGTGTGCTAAAAGTTAATCTGACAAATGAGCAGATTATGTGGTGAGTGTAATGAAATCAAAATAATAAGTTTCACTTTAACTTGTTTCACATGTTTGTTGCACTTGAATAAAAAATACATTAGTTGAAACAAATATTCAAAATTCGGTGCAGAGGTAGTTGTAGTCAACTATTTACATTTGATTTGAACAACAGACAGAATATTACACCAGTTTTTCTTCCTTTATCAGGAGAACAAAGCCTGCTTTGATTTTGTTAGTGATCACTTTCCATGCACCTTTGTTGTCTGCGCTTGACATGTGGTACTAAATCTTCCTTACTGTGTGACTTCTCTTCAAACAGCAGCAGCTAAATTTCCTCTTTGATCCAGTTTGTTATTCTGTCCCTATATACATATAAAATATTAAATTGTGGTCAATTAGGAATCAGGTAACGTCTGGCATTTTTGCTTTAAAAAATCACTTAAACGATCAATCGAGTAACAAAAGAGTTGCTAACTATTTTTCTGTCGATTGACTGATCATTCTGTGCAATCGGCTGTGCTCCAGCTCTGATCATACATGCGATTAATCACGCGATTCAGATTCAAAACTAAAAAATTGCAAATCCTGGATTTAGACCAACTTTTATAGTTTTGAGTGAACAGCTGTTAAACATCAAGCGACTGCAGCTGATTCACAGTTCAAGTCTTGGACCTCCCTGCTTCATGCCTTGCTCTTGTCACATTCACTGTGAGGCGTCTGAGGGCAGAGTTCACCTAAAATGCTAAATCACTGCTGGTGAACACTGATCTATAATTGTTAATTTTTTTATGTTTTTGTCAGCATCCGTTTGGAGGAGCAGGGGCTGAGTTTCGTGTGGGAAAAACAACAAAACCTAAAAACTGAAGACCTAAAAAATGCAAATGCAGATCAAAATGAGTGTCATCTTTTAACAGACAACTGAACAAAATGGGAGCTTTCTGTGCTATGAGAAGCTTCTAACACTTTTTTTTTTCTTTTTTCAAATTAGGCTTTTCATGCGACAGAAGTGCCTCTCCTAATTGGGTCCCTGGGTAAGAGGAATATACACCTGAGGGTTCGTCATCTACCTAACACCCCCCCACCCCCACCCGCCACCAGACAGAGAGTAATGACTAGAGGCTGAGAGAGAGGAAGAAAGAGTGAGAAAAATTATTTAGAGGGGGAGGAAGGCAGACAAAAATGAAACAGAGGAAGAGTGAAAAAAAATCTAAGATGTACAGAGGCTGCTTTATGATTCACATGATGTTTCACTGAGAAACATTTTTTTGCACGACCATAAATACATTTCACACACAAAAACCAGCAACAGCATCACGTCTGCCACCGGCCCTGAAGCTCCACAGAACCCATTCACAACAACACAAGACCACAGGTGTGCTGTTAGTCTGTTTCCCCAGCCCTGCCACCCACACACTCAGAGCCCCCACACTCCTCTTCCCTCCTCCCCTGTGTTTCACTGTCTCAACAGGAAGTACTACCCATGCCGCCACCCCCACCCATCTTGAACAGCCTCACACCACACATCCATCTACTTCCTCTCCTTTCTTTCTCTTAAAAAAAAAAATAAAACATCAGAACATTTCCAAAAGAAAAAAAAAATCTCACTTCTGCCAAGCAACCACGCCGACGTTGGGTGCTAAAGGCAGACAGCAGGCAGCCATGGGTGACAGATGCCTCCCCTCGAATGAGAACACCCCCCCACCACACACACAAAACCCAACTCAGCTGTACCTCATAGCTACATTTGGCATCAGCCCGTCCTTTGTCACCTCAAAACTTAAAGAGCAGCAAAAAACCTGCAGACAGATTTAGAGAGATTTTATGATTAAAGGAACAGTTTGACATTTTGGTGAAGATGCTTCTTCTCTTTTGTGAGTTAGAAGTTAAGATTGGTGAAAGGGGGAGAAAGCTAGCATGGCTCTGCCCAAAAGTAACAAAAAGGCTCCAAGCTCCTCTAAAGCTCACTAATTAACATCACTGTCTCTTCAAGGTTTATATACCATTATTCTCCTATAATCAGTTGAACTAGAGTTTCACTTTTATGCGTTTCTTTGTCAATGTGAGTATTATAAGGAATAGGTTCACACTTGACTAAGTGCTTCAGCTGTTGTAAAAATGGGAAGTAAAATCTGAAGAAAATTTTTTTTTTTTATTTGATCTGATATGAAAATCTAATTCAAAAAGACATCTGCTGAAAATGTTCCTTTGCAAGTTATTATAGTATCTAGTGCATGGACTACATTATAATTTATAACCCTGTACAGAAACATCTAGCATCTGTGAATTACACGTGTACGTAAGTGTGTATTTGCTCACAGAACTGAACAATAAGGAAAAAAGGAAAGGAAAAAAGTGCCTCAATGTGAACACCATGTAAGTTTACATAAAAACGACCCCAGTGGACTCCACACCATGAAGTTTAAAGAACAGAGAACTGATATGGTATCAGTATCTTGAAAGAAAAAGTTGGGTTGATACATCCCAAATAATTTTGTGATGAAAGACTGTTAAAGCTCCAACTGCAAAGGCCTGTTTAAACTTTGAGCCATTTCTTTTAGTTGTTTCCAAAACAAAACAAAAAACGACTCCTTCACATTGCCAAGAAATGTTTGAAACTGACTGCAGTCATACTGATCATGTCAAAGACACATCTCGCCTCGGAGCAGAGAGATCTGATCTGGACAGATGTGCCCTTTACATTACATGTACTAAAACAGAAAAACATAAAGGTATAAAATTTTTCCCAGCTTGTTTAAACTGTGTTGGATCCAGAACACCTTCAAGGATTTTCTAGAATGACTTTAGACCAACCACAAAGAGTTTGATTGTGTTCATTTTACATGTAGGTGGAGAGACAAATAACAGCAGTGACAGCAGTTGGAGTTTCCTGTTGTGAAAAAGTGAGTCTGCCATTCACTCAAAGCACAACACCTTGTGCAGCTGTGCTGTTCTGAGGTTAAAGTTGTTAGTATCGCTTCTTCTTCCACAACAGATTTTTCCCTAAATACATCATCAAACAATTAAAACTGAACAAGGCTTACCAGACACATCATAGACTGACCGTTTGGTTTGATTTCTCCTTCAAATAATCATTTGCTGAGAAGTAAAGTGAATGCGCGTAACAACACACTGGGAGAAAAAAAGTCAATGGATCTGTCTGTTTTGTTTTGGGGTTTTTTTTCTGTTATAATTCAAGATGATCCTGATAACATCAGGCTTTGCCAAGATCCCTTCAGAGCCACAGAAGACAGTACAAGGTGAATGCTACTCATAATGAGTAAACTGACCTTTATGCATAAAATCAGTGGAGTGTCTTTATCTATTAGCTGATCAACAGTTTATGGACAATAATGCTGATAATAAATTAGCTGTTTAAGTCATTTATGAAGCAGAAAATGCCAAATATTTCCTGGTTTCAGCTTCTCAAATGTAATGATTTGCTTCTTTTCTCTGTTTTACTCCACTGTAAACTGATTATCTTTGTTTTTTTGGACTGTTGGGTGGACAAAACAAACAATCTGAAGACGTCACCTCTGACTCTCAGAAATTGTGATGGGTATTCTTGGAAATTTAGGCCCTTATCAGAGAGACGCCTGGACATGTGGGGGCAGACACGAGGGGAGCAACCCGTGATGGGTGTTTTCAGATATTTTACAGGTGATAAAGAATTTGTCAGCTCATCATAAAAAGAACAGATTATATGACATTGAAAATAATCTGTCATAGCAGCAGCCCTTGACAGCCCTGTGTTTGTTCAAACAAATCACTTAAAATTACTAATTGTGTTACTTCAAAGTTCAAACTCAAGTTTTTGAGCTGTTACCAAATTTTTTATTAATAGTTAAAGAAAATGAAACATTTTAACTGGAAGCTTGATGGCTTGTTGTAAAAAAGATCCTCAATTCTTCTCCACTCCACCAAATAAGCTACTGAGTCTGCAGTCAGCTCATAAGCTTTCAACCCAAACACTTATTTATTTATGCTTCATAACAGCTTTCTGCTGGTCTGCAGTAAAGCATAAATAAATTACTTCTGAACCACTGATAAAATTACTTATTGTGAGCCTTGTTGTAAAATAGCTGCAGCTTGTAGAAACTGGTGAGAAATGAGAAGTTCACAGCTTTGGTATCTTCTCAGCATCCTGTGTTACGTGGGAATAATAATTGACTGATTAATTCTTACAATGTCAGAAAAATGGCCACCACTCGTGCGTACCACTTGTAAAGTCTTGTATAACTATACAACACCGAATATGGCAGGAGGGGGAGAGGGAGAGGGAAGGAGTACAGCCTGCCGGACACTACTATTCATGTACAATAACCCATGGGCAATAACAATACTATCCATGTGCAATAACTCATGTGCAGTAATTTATTATTATTTCCACCTCTTAGAGTGCAATGTTTGTTTGCAATGTTTGTATATACTTTATATTTTAATTTTTTACTTGAATCCACCCTTGTTCTATTTTAGTACTAATTATTCAAGAGTTTATTCTACTTTTATATTTTATTTCATTTACATTCTATTTTTATACCAGCACCTTAGTTAGTTACTTTAGTAACTAACTTAACTTAGTTAGTTACTTTTTACTTTTTTACTTTGTACTGCTGCTTTACTGTGTTTTTTGGTGTTGTACTGCTGCTGGTACCCAAATTTCCCCAAGGGACCTCCCAAAGGGATCAATAAAGTATATTCTATTCTCTATTCTATTCTATTCTATTGTCCAACCAATGGAAAAAAGCAGTGAAGCCAAGATAGATAGTTTAACCACACAACTGTTATAAACTTCTTAATGCTCTAACATGCAGGTGTTTCTACACTATTAAACAAAGTGCCACCCTGTTTGTGTGTGTTTGGCCTTCAGGCACATTAGCTAGCATTGGTGTGCCAGGGTATGTTTTGCCTCTTTAGCTCCAGTCTGTGAGGTGTCAAAGCTGCGATTCTTCCTGGAAGCGGAGATTAAAAGAGCGACTCCCTATGCTTCGAATATCCGCCCTCAGTGCGGGGTGCTTTCAATCAGTCCATCATCACTCATTCATAGACTCATCTGGGTCAACCTCAATTCCCGCATCACTCATTCAGAAATTGAGGACTGCAATATTAATAGCACTCAGAACAGTTGAGGTTTTTAATGGACTTTTCTGTAGCCGCAGGATCAGAACTTGTCTTCCTGCAGAATGTCAGTTCGAGGAGATCTGTTCCAAACCACCACATCCTCTATAATCCTTAAAATACCTCAAAAGTGAAGAAAATCCAGTCTGTAAAACTTACACAATGTGTTTTCATCAAAGAAACCGAGCACTTTTTTCCCAAAATAGCAGATATTCCATTTTGAAATGGCATTTTCAAAGTCAACAGCACGTCAACACACACATAACAGACAGCTGCCACACTAGCTGATAATATCCTCGTCTAAGATCACCTCAGCAACAGCAATACGCCAAATATCTGAGTCAAGCATGAGTAAGGGTTGTCAGAAGAGTCAGCCATGCTCAACCTACACAACAAGAAGCTGCTGGGTTTGACCCGCAGTGTCTCTCTGCCGTCTCTAACAGTCCTGGGAGTGAATCATCCTCCATGTTTCACTCAGGAACTGAGTCATTAAGGTTTCCCTTTGTGTTAATACTAAAACTCAGGGTGACTGGATAAGAAGGCAGAACGCCCTTCACTCCTGTATTACAGTGAGTTTCCAAACACATCTAGTTCCTGCCATTCAGATCTCCAGTACATCAGGAGTGTGCGATATATGCAAAATCCTTAATCAGTGTCGATGAGATTCTATACTGCGATACTGACATATATAATGAGGTATAGTATCTTTGGATTAAATAACAAAACAGTAATGTTTGTGACGAATCCAGAAAATTAAATACCTGACAAATCAAGGTAATTCATTACATTTATTTTGTCCCATTAATTGTTTTGTCTAAAAAATGTGAGAAAATGGTGGAAAACACCTGTGAAAATTTTCCATCAAATACACTTACAATATTAAACAGGTGTAAATACAAAAAAAACAAAACCTCTGACAGTTGACAAATTTATAACCTATCGAGGTATATATCGTCAAATCACACAACCCCACATCAAATCATTAAGCACAATGTTGATGCAACAGCATCTGTGTGCGCTAATACAAGGAAAAACAGGGATGAGAGGTAATGGCGGCAGCATGTTTCTGTGTGTTTGCGAGTGTGTGGAGAGGACAAAGAGAAGGGATGCAGGGAAGTTTGACTAAATGGCTTGTTGCCTCAGTGAAGCCCAAGTCAAGCGTGAGTGAAATCCAGAATTGAGCTTCTCATGTATTTAATGGACCAGAAACACATAGAAACACAACAGAACGCCAATCAATGTACAGACACATAAAGAATGTTTCTTTGAAGAGTTGCAGAGTTTAAACCAGCATCACTTGTGCTGTGACAACCACTGGGATTTTTTCCTTCCCTCACATTGCAGAGTGGCACTAACTACCACAACCCAAGCAGAGAACTGGAGCGAGTGCTCGCAAATGTCAAGGACGGAGGAGTGAAATGCACTGAGCTGAGGGAGGAGGAGGCAGGTGAGGGAGAGAGGTGGAAATAGAGGTATTGATTCTTCTCCATCTTACCCATATTGCCTCTGAGCCCACGTAGGATGGACTTGCTGAACTCCAACAGAGAGACCTGCAGACAAAGACAAAGACAGAGAGTTAGAGAGAGAGAGAGAGAAAGAGAGAGAGAGAGGCAAAGGGGGATATTTTAGCTATCGGCAGCGCACACAACGCAAGAGACGGGCAGACAAGGACAGAGCCAATTCTCTCCCTCTCTGTCTCTGCTTGTTTGTCTCAGATGTTAGCGTGTATACGGGGGTATCAGAGACAGACTGATATTCCCTCAGCGTACACACATGCACGAAACACTCACACAAATAATGATGCACTCTGTTGCTCACAAACATCTGTGACCTCGCTGCCTCCAGAGTTCACCAGGAATCAGCTGAGGCTGAGTAAGAGAGGAGAAACTTATCCTCCTCCTCCTCTCTGCCCCTCCTCTGACTTCATTCCTACATTCCTCCAGCTATTTGCTCCTGTTATTTCTCCTCTTACTGTACAGCCATGACTTCATCAACCCTCCTCTTTTGTTCAAATGTATATATAAATGCACGTTTTCTTTCTTTACCAGGACAAAGAGGAGACAGACACTCTGTTATTTCTTGCCCATCCCAGTCCCATCCCCTCTCGCTCTTCTTATTCTCTCCCTCTCCTATTCTCTCGCTACTCTCAAACACAATAACAAAATACCAAGCGCTGCCATCTCCCCTCAGCTGCATGCTTGGGGAGCTGCGTCGCAGCGCTGGCCCAGGAATAAGGACACACAGTCAGCTGTTGTTGGCGCCACTGTTTGTCAATCACACCTACACTCGACAGCATTTCAGCTAGCAAACTTTAAATGAAGCAGCGAGGGAGAGCTACTGTCAAGGTATGGTGTGAAATGTTGGAGAGGAAGCACAAAAGCATGTACGCTGGTGGTACACACAAAAAGCCCGGCGGCATGAAAGCTGTGCGTTCGCTCAAGTACACAAAGAGTGAATGTATGGTGGGAATGAGCAGAGACAGTCGGCCGGGTGATGATACCATATCAGTGGTTTTGCATATTTTTTCCCACCAACCTCAAATTTGTACATTTACTTATTGGTCTTTAGATTGATTTCCTATCATCCAGGCAGCTGTGGCTTTCCATTCATTTCAGGGAAGCATAAAAACCAACAAAGAGAGACTTGAAACTTACTTAAGATCTATCACAGATTGAATTGAAGAGATAGTCAGACTTTCCTTTTAGTTTTAGGGTGCTGATAATCTCTAAATCATTTACAATCATACTTTTTGATGTACTAACTAACTACTGCATAACTTTAGGATTCACGTTATCAGTTTTTTGAAACAGGGATATTGTGTTTACATGTGCAACATCTAATGGAGAAACTGATCATACCAGGATAGTTGTGCATATGTAAACACAGTCAGTGTTGTCGCAAACAAGGAACATTATGATTTCCCTGTTGGTGTGTTCCTTCCTGCGATTTGTGGGATGCTGTGACATCCCAGATGTAAGAGCCAGGTTCTAAACACAAACCCTTCAAATACAGACATGTAAAACACTCGGACTATCCTTTTTGTGACATCTGTGCTGCTTGTCTTACAGGTTTAATCTCCTCAGAAGGAACAGTGGTTTGTGAATGATGTGCATTTCTGCAGCTGAAGTATTAAACTAGAATTAATTATTTTAAAATGTGGATGCTTCACACACATCTTCAACCTGGCAGCACAGAAAAAAGGGAAGAAATTTAAAAAAGAAAAGAGAAAAGAACATTTTTGGACATAAAATGTCATCACTTCATTTTATCCTGTTAGATATTTGTGGGAAATTCTGTCATAATAACAAATGAATTCTTGAGTTATGGCCAAAAACATGTCTTGTGAGGTCACAGTGATCTTTGACCTTTGACCACCAAACTCTAATCAGTCCATCCTTGAGTCCAAGTGAACATTTGTGCCAAATTTGAAGAAAATCTCTTAAGCTGTGTCCCTGGTTTGCTTTTTGCAGTGAACCATTGTTGCAAATCACGCCCACTCGTCTCTCTCCATCTTTTCTGTCTGCAGCTTTTGTGTCAACTCTCCAATAAAGATAAAAATGCCAAAAAAAAAAAATTTAAACCAGTCCCTTCTCTTGAATTCATTACCATTGGATGGCAGCGTAACTTTGACCAAAATACAGAAGATGGCACATTTACTGTGGTGGCTTGCAGATTGCAAGCAAGTTTCATAAGTATGACTTGTAACATGAGAGAATTTCCTCTCGCCTTAATTTTGACGCATTTAACTAATGGAACGGAACAACATACGTGCAGCCCATGCATGAGTACGCAAGAGGTTTGTATGACTCACAAATTTATCTGCAGTTTGTGAGTTGCAATTAATCATGATATGGGAGCAGCGCCTGAGAATTGCTTTTTGCAAAACAGGCCTGTGGTCTATTGTCAATATTTCACTTATCATAAACAAATTACTTTAAAAGACCAACAGCAACAGTGAGTTGATTCAATGACTACTGCTACAACTTAACACACATTGTCTTAGTAGCCAAAGCCTGATATATCATGTTCCTCTGTGCCATAAACCTCCTTTCTTGTCCAAAGGCCATTAAAAACACATCATTCTGTCAGCCATCCTGTTGCACTGGATGACATGTTCCTTCACTTCCATGAACTTGGGCACTGTAGTTTGTTTTTAGTTGATCCCACATCCATTGTTCCTGCAAAGACTCAGCAGCAACCAAATGTGCAGTTGAAAACAGCCCTCAGCAGATACTATATTTACTCCTGTTGCAGTGAGGTTTGCTAAAAACCATAGTGCCCAACTGTGTTATGGAATTGTTTAGCTTTTTTTAAAGTGAAACCATACATTCTTGACTTGCTCATAAAGAAGTGCATCTTCAGCAGGAAACAACAGACTTGGGAACGAGAGCCACAGACAGGGTAGGATGGGAGGTTTATCCTTTCACTTCATGATCCGCATGTATTTGGGTAAACATGTTTAAAAAATAATGGTATGCCCCTATAGATCTTGTGTATTCAGCAGTGCTCTAACACACTTACTTGTCTGCGAGCTGCGAGGCTTTGCTCCCAGGTACGCCAGGTTCACGTTGGCCTTCCTGCCATCGATGATGGGGTTTGCATCTTTGCACGCCCGCTCCGCTGCCCCCCTGTCCACCATGGTCACCTGTTGACAATGTCACATCATTTCTGATTAACATCACTCTGGTACACTCTTTAGGCTACGTTATTGCATCATGTGAAAGCTTCTCTATCCAGTGTGGAGGGAGTGTTTCCAACATGAGAGATGTGATGAAGCAACAGACCCAGAGCGTGGCGACCCTGGGGGAGCTGTTGTCCTTGTCTCTCCTTAAATGATTCAATCTTTTAGCTGAATGCGTGAGGAGACACTGACTCCACTACATGAAGGGAGCAATCAGTGTGTTTTAATGCTTCCAGTGGAGCGTCAGCTGTGTGTAAGGTCTGGTGTGGGATGATATGTAGGAGGCAGATTTGTTTTTTTCAGACTGCGCTGCCAAGGATGAGATGCTGGAATCTACCTTGAGGGAGTGAGTTGAGGAGTGGGTAGAAAGCAGTGGGAAAGGGTAGTGAAGGTTAAGAGACACACACACACACAGTGCAGCTTCATACTGGCTGCAGACAACCACAACACCAATAAATAGGACAGTGGAAATGAAACTGGCACATTTCCTTTCATTTCACTGCATCAGACTCTGGACTCTTCTGCAAACACAGGCAAGCGAATGGTTTGAAATCGCTGGTGATCAAGAAGCTTCTGCTGGGAATTAAGACCACTGAGGGGAAGTCAGGGATGAAATGAGCACGCTGTCCCAGGGCGTAGAAAACAACTCAACACACACACACTGGCCACCTCAGCTGATTGGCTCACTGGCTATGCAGCGGAAGAGATAATTTGAACTGCTTGAGGTTGGCCCAGCACACATTAATCCCTCTCTTCTTACTGCTCTGTCTCTTTCTCTTTAACAACAGAAACTCACAGTCGCTCATACAAACAACCCAAAACCATCCAAGCAGAGGGGGGAGGGCTGTGAGGGAGGAAGTCAAAATGAAACTACTGCAGCCTTATCTTGCAGAGCCAACTGACATGTCACACCTCTGTGGCCAGAGACCCCCCCCCCCCCCCCCCCCCCACCGTCTCACCCCATTTCCCTCTCTCTCTTTCTCACACATGCACACAGCAGACAGAGACAGACATCTGTCCACAGCTGCAGCAGCTTATTACCAACTCAAGTGTATCCCTGTTTGTGTGTGTGCTTGCTGCTCCACACACACACTTACACACACACAGAGAGAGAGAGACCAGCACACACATGCTTACATTGTGTGTCTGTCTGCCTGCTCACTTGTACTTCAGGACTGCAGAGATAATTGGTGACACACTTATAAGAAATAACCTGCTACTCATGCTTCAAGCATGTGACTGCCACCACCAGACACAGTGCACATGGCTGCTGCTGGAACAAAGTGGCAGTGTGTGCAGCTTCCAAGGCCCAGAGGAAGAAAAAAAATCCTACAGGAGATTGTGATAATAACCAGGAGATTAAAAAAAAAATTACAATTAAACATAACGATAAGGTCGCTTTAAACTCATTACTGGCTGCAACTGACATGATCTAGCGTGTTTTTAGCCCCCTGACTATCCAATTAAGTCAGAGAGGCTGATAAAAACCCTAATTAAAACCCACATTTCACACTTCCATGTGTTCAGCTCTTCGTGTATTCTAACAGTTGGTGAACTTACAAAGCCATAACCTCTGGATTTTCCCGTCTGCTTGTCCGTGATCACCACCGCCTCGTCGATGTCCCCGAAAGTCTCGAAATATTTCCTAAGTGAAGCATCGTTGGTGTGATAAGGCAGCCCGCCGACAAATATCTTGGTGTAAGTTGTGTCTTTCTCCATGGTGGGGTGCATTATTTCTAACGGAACCCCGACCAGCTGACCTAAAAACAGCGGTGAACTCATGCGGCTTGAAAAAAAAAATAGAGAGAGAGAGAGAGAGAATGACACAAAGAAAAGCAAGAAAGCAGCAGGATAACTTTACGCTCCTCGGTCACTGAAAGGCTATAAAAAACGATAACAGCGCGTCCATGGCTAAACACCCAGCCTCCAGATGCCTCACATAGAGCTTTTGGATGTACGCCCCTCCTGACAGGTGTCTCGGACCCTCTTCACTCCTGTCCCGGAAAAAAACAGCGAAGTCTGTAAGCTTCAGTAGCCGCGTCTTGCGTGCGCCCACACGGCGTCTGGTCCAATAGACGAGCGGTGCGTCTTTTCCATTGGTGCATCCCGCCTCCTGCTCCACCCTCCCGCTCACACACACACACACACATACACGCACACACACACACACACACACACACACACACACACACACACACACACACACACACACACACACACACAGGAAACCCCCACATGGCAGCTGACACACTTTAACTGCCACTGAAATGGAGAAAAAGTTGAAATCTGCAAAAGTGAAAGCACAAGAAGGATTAACATGGCACCAAAACATGATTCAGGGGGAAGTCTGTGAGGATTATTTGATATACACATTTGACAAGTTCACTGTTTGCACTGTAGATGAGGAGGAAGTTAAGAAACCACTGATCAAAACAGTGGGCTGATAGCAAACCAAGAAAATCACACAAGAACTGAAATTTTGGTTTTAATACCCAGATTCAGTGTGAATATTTTTGCTCTGAGATCACCTTTTACAATGCGACACCGGATGTCTCATTTTTAATTCATGACTCTGCAAAACCATTATTTTATTTGTTTATTTAATTATCTACTTTTAACCACTACACCCGATGCTTTAGAAGCCATAAAACCTCTATCTGAGGTGTTTTTGGGGGTTGGCAGTGGCTGATTCTTAGTCTGGCACAGCATGTGGATGACTCCTGGGTCCCACTGTATATTTAGATACAAAACACCTTAACATCATTAAACAGTATTTTTGTCCAATCTAGTCTTTCAGGGATTGTTGAGGCTATTGGAGTCAGTCCAATAAAGAAGACACAGCTACAGAGGAAAATGAAAGTGAGAGTCAGTTTTAAGTGTCAAGCATTTGGCAAACATGGTGTAATTATAGGGGGTTTACTACTAATGTGACTGCAGCTATTCTTATTATTCAAACACGGGTAAGAGCCAACAGACGTAGCTTCTCTGTGAAACATGCATGAATGACTGCAGTGACTTGAGCTCCTGCTTGAGCTTAACGCCAATGCCAGCATGCTCATTTTCTGCAAACCATTTCAATGTCTGTACAAACTTCATGGAAATTCATCTAATAGTTGTTGAGATATTTCAGTCTGGAGGGTGATGGACCAACATCCACCCCTAAAGTCACACTGCGAGTGTGGATAGTAAGAATAACAATGAAACACCTACTAAAAATTAAAAAGCAGCATTAAATGACATTACATAACATCAAGTTAAAACAAAAGTGAAAGAAAAAAAGCATCTTATCTGTATGGTGTTGAATAGTTTGAAAGGCTGAGTGAAACCTGGCAGCCAGTCCTTTAAACTGACAGGCACTAATTTTATTACCAGTGACACTCAAGCCTGTAAAGAAAAAGTTATTTAAAGAGTTGGGAAGGCCCGAGGGTGTGAGATCTTTTCAGGGGCAGTGAAATCTTTTGAGGGAAGGGAGGAAAGTGGAACGATTAATAACAAAAGCTCTCTTGGCAGGGGGTTACCAGTCGCAGGAAACAAACAGCAGATGAAAGCGAGGCTGCAGACGGTGGCGTGGACGTGAATGTCACTGACAGGAGCCGGTTCTGAGAGGAAGCTCTCGTCTTTTTCAACTCACCTCTGAGGATTTGCCACACAGATGTCCTTCACACTCTGAATTACCTCCACATGTCTGTGCCTCCCATCCTCACACACTCATCTCACACTCCCACTGGCAGGCTCCACTCCACATCCTGGACTATGGCTCCAGTATCTAAAATGGTCAAGTCTGGAGAAAATCAATCCTTGCAAGTGCAAAAATACAGCAGAGGCAGTGTAATGTTTAAATATAAATTTGTATTTACATCGATATTAACATCAAGAAACAAGGTAAGAAAAAAATGCAATAGTATTTTACATCCTGTAATAATGACTGTATGTTTCCCAGATGTGTCTTCTCTTTTCTTTAGCTCCGAGTTTCTTTCCTTTAAAGCAAAACACAGACATTTTTCTTAAATTTTTGTGGACCAATCTTTCATATTCTTCATTGAGATTGGGATTTAAAAAACAAAACGGAACAAAACAAAACAAAACAACAACTCCAAGCTATTATTCAGAGACATAATGACATCATATGAATCCTCCTTCCCAGCTTAGAAAATCTCAACATTCTCTGGGGAAAGAACCGTTTGCAGCACCACAATTCAACTGGCCGTAAGTTCTACAGAAAGGAAGAAACAATCACAAACGAAAACTCAAACCACCTCAGCAGAACCAGACTCAACTCTACTCTATGTCATATGGATGGGGATATAATATATGCAATTAAACATATTTAGTTCAATGTATATTATAGGTTATGTGCAACAGTAAAAGCACACATGAGTACTTGCACGATCTACGTCAGGAACTGTTTCTATGCACTGCAGAATGACAAACAAAAATCTTTGGATTGAGCATGTGTTCAAAGGTAGATTTCTAAACAAAAGCTTCACAGGAAATACAACGAAAATAAAGGCAAACTCAGATGACATAAAAAGAAACGCAGTTGATTAGCTGAGTTTTTAAATGCTTTCTCTTGTTGCTTCCATCAAGGTTAAACATCTGTGAGCAAACCAAAAAGACTGATGGACAGTTATACAGTGGGACTGATTTCCATAGTCTCGTATCTGAGGCTGAAGGATCAAATCAGCCAAAGCCAAACCAAAGAAATCTCAGGAGTGAAACTTAAAGTCACACATGGAAGCATGAGGTTCAGATCAGAGAATATCAACCCCACATACTGGTAAGACATCTGGGCCCCTAGAAGCCTAACACAATCATGTGTCAACTCTTTTTGTATAGGCATATTTTGTGTTTTCTTTTTTTTTCTGTCAAAAGAAAAATAATTTATTTAAAAAAATGTACTCACTAGCAGGTCTTTAGCTAAGATTACGTCCTCAGAAAATAAAGAGAAATTCATGATTTGAAGATCACAAAGAAAAAGTGCTTTCTGAGAGAAAGAAAGTGGCAGTATGAAAGAAAATCTACATGTACTGCTTACAAAAAGAAGGCCCATCCTTTCCAACCAATGGTTAAAGTACTGAAAATAATAGCTGACCTATGACAGAATAAGAAAATTACTTTTAAATATCAAGCCTTACAATCTGTGCAAAAACAGTATGTGACCTACAAAAGCATATATATATTTATATATAGTACATTTGAAGCATATTTACAATTCATATTCTTAGACAAAAGGAAAAAACAGCTCCAAACAAGACATCATTTCTAATACTGCAGTACCGTCGCTTTGAGTAAATGATGCTTCAGCTTTGTCCTCAGAGGAAAACCAGGAGGAAGGTTTATTGCTAGAAATCTGCACACTTACACTGAAATCTAACATGTTCTCTTAGTGTGAGCTAATCCAGACATCAGTTTTATCTCTGACAGTCAATTAAATTTCTGCACTTATAGTAACACTGTAAATTGGTGCAAGGTAACCAAAATATCTGCAATATCTGGATTAAAAATTATCTCTGGAATGATAAAATGACCACCTTGTGAATCTGTATAAATATAAGTGGAGTTTTGAACATTAATCGAAGCCTGTTTGTTTCCAGAGTGATTTTAAAATGAGTTAAAAACTATGAATTCCTTTTGTTGTAATAAATCGGTACTTACTGTAGAAGAGAGGATAAAATCTGTGCTTACTGCCTTTCTACTGGTTCCCACTTTAGAACAAAGATCATCAAGCTTACCCATTTCCAATCAACAGACCTCATTTCTCAGAGAGGAAAACTTGGAGAACACACACACAAAAATAAACAGTAATGTCTGCTGCTATGCATTATTTCTTGGGTAAAGGCCTCTATATTGCCACAATCCTTTTGATGTTGGCCTTTCCTTAAAGTGCAATCAGCCAACAAATAATTCAGTTGTACTTTAGCCCAGCGGCGTCCTGCAGGACGAAACAATGTGCTACTGCTTAATGACATTCATCTGAGCGTCACAATCTGATGGCTCGTCATCTAGGAACCGCGTTTGCGTCACAGAGATCTTCCAGGAGCAGCAGAGAGACGGCAGATACAAATCCCATGAAGTCCAGAGACAAGAGAGGAATCCCACATTTCAAATCTGAACACAGCTTCATGGTACATTCGACAAAGGAGAGGGTTTCTGCACACGTTTGTCCAAGTCTGTTGTGATCTACTCAAAATGTCTGTGCACCTTCACTGTTTGGTCCTGTGAGCGGTGTGTTTACTGAGGCACACACACCACTCATAAAGAGAGGAACATTAAACTACAGCCTACGAGAGGAATCACAGAGCTGTCCGTCTGACAGTCTTTATGTGTTCATGTGTGTAAATGAGTCACAGTGTTTCTGATTCTCGTGAACGCTGTGTGCTTGTGCTCGTGTATGCAGGTGTATATGTACGTATGACAGTCTGTCTATTTTCCCCAGGTTGCCAGACTGCTGTTACTGGCCGTGAGTCCAAAAGGAGGTTCACTCCCCCATCTGGTGGGAGTGCAGCACTACACACAGACACACACCACCTGGTCCTCCACACACTCCAGTGCTGCAGCTGTGTCTTATCTCTGAATGGAGATCACAGTGAGATAAATGCTTCTGTCACGATGTTCAGCAGTATTTCTAGATAGTAGGGAGGAAAAGAGAAAAACAAGTGAGGAAGAGAAGTACAGCTACCACTATCAGACAGGACAGATTCACATTTTCTCAAGTTTATCTTAAAACAGCACTGACTTGTCCATATGGGCATTGAAAAGGTTGTTGGTTGCTATAATTACTCCTCCTGTCCATGCTGGAAATCTCTTCTGAAAGCAATTTGAATTAAGCAACGGGCAACAACAACCCCAGTCACTGTTCTGAAGTTAATTCAAGCTTCAGCAGTCTGAATTGGACAAATAAAGTGGGTATCTTTTAGTTTTAATAGAATTCCCAGAAAACTGGCAAAAGAAAATGTGAATTAATGAGCCTTTTCATCCCACTACCACTATGTGAATTTTAGGAGTTACTTCAGTTTTTATTTTCAAGAATTCTTGGCATTTCCACTCAGGTTTTTTATGCACAAATTGAAAATGTGCATAAAAACAGGTGAATGGAAACATACTTTGTGTTTCCTTGCTGCGAGTGGGCATTTGGTGTTAAAAGAAAAAGAAATCTGGCCAATACCCACTCGATTTGCCAGACGCTTTTTGTCCCCCATCTCTTAACAGTGAAATTGTTATGAGAAGAAATTACAGCAAGCAACAACACTTTCACTGTACATGTGATGATGTCAGCATTGCTTTAAGATTTAAAATAAAACCGAGGACCTGTCCTTTAAGTATTCAGACTCTTCAGACTCCTTTACGCATACCTGATCAGGTCCTATAGGCATGCGTCCCATCACCATTGGGTTCATACCCATCTGTCCTCCCATCTGGCCCATGTGTCCACCTCCTCCGCTGGCAGGCATGCCCCCGTTCATCATCATGCCTCCATACTGCCCTGGATTCCCCTGCTGCCCAAACTGCTGCTGCCCTGGAGGTCCCTGCTGCCCAAACTGCTGCTGAGGGTATGAACTGATGAAGAAGAGAGACAGGAAGGAAGAAGGGTTAAACTGTATGCATTCAAGAAGAGAAAAACTGCAGCCAAACTCTCTCCACCTCTCTCCTCCACTGACAGCTACATGTAGTGCCCTACATGTGTTTGATGCCGTACCTGTTGCGCCCCATGCCTCCCTGTGACCAGCCTTTCATATCCGCGCCCTGGTACATGGGACCGCCCTGTGGGTGCTGTTGCATCATGGGGTTTTGAGGCCCCAGGCGGCCTGGCATCATGGCATTAGGAGGACTGCCGCCTGATGGGCCAAACGAGGGGTCTCCTTGCTGTCCCATTCCTGTGGGAATAAATCATCCAGCCTTAGCTCACTCTTCTCTTCACAGAAAACAGATAATAGCTAATTGATAAGCATGATAAATAAAGATAGATGATTATCCTGTAGCCTGGGAGTGTGTTCTGATACTTACTATCCCTTCAATAACAATATTTGGTCTGACTATAAAAAAACAGAGACAAGGGAGATGTACACAGGCAACCTTCTGACAATTTTTTTTTTACAGAAATCTTCCTTTTTACATGAACCCTGCAGTGCACAGACTCACCACAAGGGAGCAGCAGTATTCTATTGGGCACCCGGCCCAGTAAGCTCACCATAGTTCCCACCGTAGCCAAACTGCTGGGGGCCTGGCTGGCCCATGTTTGGCCCTCCCATAGGGTTGTCCATGCCACCAGGAGCCGTGACATTTGGAGGGGGGCTGAATCCTCCAGCAGCCGCAGCAGCCGCCGCTGCCGCCTGCTGCTGTTGCTGCTGCTGCTGCATCAGCATCATCATGCGCTGCCTCCTCATCACCATCTCCCTGCTGCGCTGAGCCATCATCTGAGCATTGATGAAGCCCGGCTGCACAAAACAAACACATAACCAGAGAGTTTGAGAATGGTTTACATATGATAATATTTATAGTGTACTAATATTTCATAAAATGTGTATGTTATAAAATATACAATGATAAAAATGGGTGGATGATGGGTGGATACACTGTAGTATGGTTCACTCAGCTGCAACAGTCAGATAAATTCAGAAAGATATAACACTTGAAAGTTCTATTGACATATTTAATGCAGCTTTTATGATAAGAAAAAAAAACATTTAAGCTGAATCAAGATAATATGATTTTACACCAGAGATGATGACTTTACACAGCTTAAGTCAACAGGCACAGTGTCAGCCACTCGCCTCATCTGATACGGAGATGAGTCTGCAAACAGACAAGAGGTTGAACATCTCGTCCTGTGGTGAAGTCATAACTTGGGAGCTGAAGCTCAAAATGATGCTTAAAATTGATATGGTGATGATGATGATGATGATGGTCAACTGCTGGAGGAAGTAACTATATTCCTTTAACCTTAATTTAGACATCACATGGCCAATATTTGAACTTCTCCCCTCTTACAGCTGCTACAGATCACTTCCTGTCACAGGCCATCACACTCATGAACTTTCTTTTTCTCAGCCATGTGAAGTCTGAGCTTGTGTGCAATAATCTTGTAATTCCTCTTACAATTTTTTATATATTCTTTGTAACAGCTGCATCTTTGTATGTGTTTACATACTTGGAAAACATAGTAATAATAAAATATGAAAGAAAAGTCTGTGACATTTAGTCTCACATCACCAATACCAGAAATCTGGTCATTTATGTGTTTAGATATAACCAAAGAGTTCTGTTGTCATCTACCTGTCCTCCCATGCCAGGCTGCATGCCAGGCCTCATGCCAGGGTTTCCTCCCGGGTTCTCCATCTTTATGCCCATGCCCTGCCGCGTCTGATTCATGAACTGAGGGAAGAACATTAAACATGAGATGAAGAAGCAAATGTAACTCTGACCCTGTCCAACTTCTAGAACATATTTACAGGTTAATCCTCTGTACTGATGATGATCCACTATTTTGGCAGTTAGAGCACAAGAAATCTACTAAATGGACTGTATTTTTTTTTAATAGCAGAAAATTAAATTAGACTTAGAACCATACTGGGACAACTAGGACACAAGCAAGGTATTTTCATGTAAGCTTTTTAATCAGTGGGCTTCCTGTATTCATACCTGCTGTCCCTGCAGCCTCTGTTGCAGCTGGAGTCTCATGGGCTTGTTGGCAGTCATCATCCTGGGTCTCATCATGTTGGCACGGGGGTGCCCCATGCCCCCCATTCCACCCATACCAGGGAAACTGCCACCTTGGCCCATTTGTGAGAGCATGGGTCCAAACCCCCCCTGCTGGGCCTGACCCTGCATGGGGTTCCCTCCATAGCCAGACTGCATCGGCATGCCACTGGGTCCGGGATAGCCCTGTCCATAGAGAGGCTTCTGGTCAAGCACCATGGACGGGTCCTGTCCTGGAAAAGGCTCCATCTGCTGCTCTGTCCCCTGGGTCTGGAGCAGACAGGACAAGAGGACAAAAAGAGAAGTTTGTCAAACTTCTCCATCTCATTGATTAATTTCCAATTGGTTGGCTCCGTAATTGTCTTTTTCTAAGCAGCACAGACGGATCCCTCTGGGCTCATCTATCTCCCTTCAGTGACAGAACAGTCTGAACACGGTGAGACATGACTGAAATATCTAATGCAAAGATGAACGTAATGCTCGCTTATGAGTCATGACATGAAGACCTAATCTTTTTTTTTACTTTTACATCACCTCTAGAGGGATCTAGAAGAGGACAGAGATGAGTGTATTGTTTATCCATCTTTTTTAAAATCTGACCTTAATATGACCTTACCTGGCTGACAAGGTCTGGGATGCCAAGGGCTCGGTCTATCTCCTCCAGGGCAATGCCATCTGTGTTATTCAGCAGAGAGTCCAGCTGGTCCAGGAGAGCCCGCTCATCGCTCTGACCTTCACTGGTGGTAGGAGGCACTAGAAGATCATCCAAGGTGTTGCCGAACTGCCGTCTATAGCACAAAGAAGCTCACCATAAGATTCGCTATAAACAATTTATTTGGTTAATCGTAACTAGTTATTAGTTATGAATATGGACATTAAGGGATGTTGCACTGACCTGTTACCCTCCATACCCATCATAGTATCCGGCCAGGAGGGGGACTGGTTGGGCTGGCCCTGCTGGCTGAAGGGGCTCATACCCATGCCCATGTCAGCTGAGCCTCCTAAACATAAAAGACAGTAGATTTTTCATTTATACACACACAAGTATCTGAGCAATCAGAAGCTACAAGCCAAATTACTGTTTCCCAGATGTTAGCATGCTAACAAAATACATTAAGGTGTTAGACTTGTCATTGGGAGCATGCTGACGTTTGTGTTTTGCTCAAAGCATCACTGTATAAGTCTCGCAGAGCTGTTATCATGGCTGTAAAGTCTTAAGCTCCCAGGTTTTCCTATATTTTATTATTTTCACACTTCTACCTATTTTGGTTACACATCTTCACATAACCGTGCTTATGATAATTTCTTGACCACCATCAGAACCTGGCAACAAACATACCCATATCCATTAGCTGTTGCTGCAGCATAGACCTGGTGCCTGGTACGCTGTTGGAGCGACTGACCATGGGTCCTGACATCATGCCCTTGCCATTGTTGTACTCCATGCCTGGGCGCATCATGGAGGGGTGTCCTGCTGAGCCCACAGGACTGGCACTGGTGCGGGGCATGCCCCAGTCACCTGACCCCCCCATGGGAGACCTCTGGGGAACCATGCCCCTGTTCATTGGTCCTGGTAATGAATAAACACCAGATGTGCATGTATCAGAACCAAGTGTTAAAGGAGAGCAGTGTGGCCCAGTCTCGGTCCTCAGCACTTACCTCGTCACAAATCTGTGTTTTAAAAGTTTTTCTGATAATAGATTACAACAAAATCTCATGTAGTCAAGGACCTTAAGTGGGTAACACATACCCTAATAATAGTGAGGGGAGGGAGGCAGAGAAAAGGGGGGAGATGAAATGTGCTGAATATAAATGTTGGGCGACTTGAACACACACCCATGTTTCCTGGGTAGCCGTCTGGGCTGCCCATCATGTTCTCCTGCTTGATAAGCATTGGGCGTCTAACTGCTCCTCCAGGCCCACCAGGAGGTTTCCCATCCATGGACATGGCCCTCTGGAAGGGCCCCCGAGGTCCCGAACCCATTCCTGGACTCCCTGGAAACATAAGTATAGACTCATTGGGCAACTGGTTTATGTTTTTTCTCAGAAGTAGGTAGAAAAATGTCTGTGTTTCATAATATCTCAGTATACTTGAAAATATTAAAATCTTTTAAGATAAGGTTTTTATAATAATATCACCTTATGAATTCATAAATTAATATGTAAAGACAACTGCCACCGAAACCAACCATAAATAATTAACACTACTTTCGTCATGTACTTCACTGTGCACTTTTCCAGCAATTCCCTTTTAAACAAATGTCTTTGAACTCTTCCATCTCTTCAGCCTTACCAGTGTGGTCTTATGAATCATCATTTATTCAGAGAGTGAGTGTGTTATTTCTTTTTTTCAGGAGAAAGCACACTTTCAAACAGCTTTTACCATCAAGCTTTGCATTTGCATACAAACCACTGAATTTCCCAATTAAAGTGTTATATGATAATGGCTATAAGCAGCAATGAAATGTTTCCACTCCGAAGCAGCTGCAGACATGTGGCCATAGTATAATGTTAGCAACTGAAAACTTCTTTTTATTGCTAAAAGTGCTTTTAAATTTGTTAAAAATAAAGTTGTTGCAATAGAGAAACTGGATGTTATTCCAGCTACCCAGAGAGCCATCACACAGTGACGCCAGATGTTGTTTCACTGGATATCATAACACCCACCCTGCATGTAACTGTCACTTCTGTCATGGGCTTTGGTCCTTGAACCACTTACCCTGCAGGCTGTCGTCAAGGCAACCCTGAGGTTTGGTTCCTGTGTCACTCGCCCCTCCACCTCCAGCCTGATCTGGGTAAAAGTCAGAGCTTGAACCCCTCAGATCTCCGAGGATAGACTCCAGGTTGTGCAACTGAACATTAAAGATAATCCAAATTAGTCATTGCGTGAATGTCGATAAAGATTCACTTTCATCCAGATCATAGGCAGAAAGTCCAAGGATCAGCTTACCTGCTTTTGACATAACATGTCTAGACATACTCTGTATAGCTAAATGTCAAGAACAATATCATTGTTGCATTTAATCAATTATTAGTTAACCAAGAAGCAATCTTACATCATCGGGTGGTTCTGACTTGATCTTGCTCTCAGGATGCTCGGGTGCTGGGCCCGGCCCAGATCCGGGGCCATTTCGTGGAGGGCCGCCAGCGGCCCCTGGAGGTCCCTTCCCCTCTAGCTCTTCGAGTTTGGGCTTGACATCCACTGGCTCTTTGGAATCATCCTTGTTGAGGAGGTAGTGGAGGAGGGCGTGGGTCTTCTCCTTCTTGGGGCTATGTTGCTCCTGCTTAGGCTCCGTGATCAACCCAGGCCCGGTCCCGGCCCCTGACCCTCCTGTTCCAGCCTCACTGCCCTCCTGGCTCCCAAGTGACACCTTTCCTGTAGCCTCAGCTGTGATTTTAGCTACTTCATCTGGGGTATTGCCATTTTGAAGAAGCTTGTGGAGGATCTTGTGCTTCTCCTGCAGTGAACCTGTGTAGTGGGCTGATGATATCGATGTTGACACTGCCCCTGGCCCAGCTGCCTGGCCTGGATTGGCACTGGCTGAAGAAGAGGAAGAGACCCCAGTGGATGAGGGGCTAGTCATGCCTCCAGTGGGGTCCTTACTATCTGATCCTGCTGGAGTGCTGCTGTTGGTTGGTGGGGGTGGTACAGGGGGACCTGTTGGACCACTGCCACCTATTCCCAGTTCCTCAGTCGGGGAAGTCAGCAACTGCAGCAACTTCTTATGCCCCTTACTGTCTGGCACCCTCCTAGGGGGTTCGGCATTCGCCACCCCTGCCTCGTTGCTTCCCTCTCCAGACTCTTTAGTCGCTGTAGCTGCCTGGCTGTCTGGTCGGTCTCCAGAACTCTCAGCCTGAGGATGCTGATGATGGTGGTGATGGTGCATGGGATGGTGATGGTCACTCGGCCCAGGCCCTAAGCCTCCTGCAGGGCTTTTGGAGCCATCTTGGCCTGGTTTGGCAGGCTGACTGGGCTGAGAGGAGGAGGAGGAGGAGTGGATGCTGGGAGAGCTGTCTGGTTTGTGGGCTGGCGATGGGGATGTTAGGGTGGAGGGGAGGGAGCTCCCTACTCCTTCACTGATGGCTTGTAGGGCGTTCAGAGAGCTGCTGGAGAAGGTGGTAGTGCTCCCTCCACTTCCTCCACCACTGCCAATGCCACTCATAGGAGAGTGTATACCTGGAAGAGAAACATAACTCATTAAATCTAATCAAACAAATAAGTCAGTCAAACCATTAATGATGCTGACACTAAATTTCTGGACACTGACTGACTTACCTCCTGGTGAGAACTGGTTGGCACCCATTTTTGGGCTCCCTCGGTTCCGGGGTGACATCAGGAGTCCCTGCTGGGGGCCACCCATTCTCGGGCTCCCCGAAGGACTGTTCATGCCACTGAGCCCAAATCCACCACTACTCTGAAACGGGGGCTGCTGTGGGTGCTGCTGCATGCCTTGGCCTGGGTGATTCATGGGACCCATCTGATTCATGTGCCCCACCTGATTCATCTGCCCCATCTGATTCATCTGCATCATGCGGTTGCCCATGCCTCCACCTCCACTTCCTCCTCCACCGTTCCCTCCATACATAGAGCTGCCGCCCATTGGACCCATGTGAGCCATGTGGCCCTGCTCGTTCATCCCGAAGCCCCTGTTCATGCTGCCCATGCCCCCCATTCCCATCCCCCCACTGGTGTTCATGTTCATTTGGGCATTCGGGTTAAGGCCGCCCATGCCCTGTTGTCTCATGGTGTTTGGCATCATGTTCCCACCCTGAGCTGAGCGGTAACCATTTGGTTCTCTGTGTGGAAAGAGAAGGAAAACAAGCATGAGGTCTGAAAAACTCAAAAACCTTTAAAACACTGTATCCCCCACAGTAACCACTGTCAGACTGTAATGGCTCAGCGTAAATGCAACAAAAAATAGCAGCTCATGTCTGGAGTCTTCTCCCTGTTCACAGGACACTGGTAAATAAAAGCTACTTCAACTACTACTTCAGCTAGTTGTGCAGCATGAATGCCTTGGGTTCCCTCGCATAGATATGATGGAAGTGCTTTTTTTTTTAAATCAATACAGCAAATGACACATCCTTTGCTGTGTTTGAATAGAGGATGAGGAGATTTTCAGTTTTTCTGACCTCTGTAGTAGATGAGTGGAGATGAAGCCTTGCGGCTCGTTGCTCATGGGATGACGGTACAGTTTGCTCTTGGTCTGGGCTGTGACTGGAGTGCCATCGGACAGAGAGAAGCGGTACAGGGGCGTCTCGGCGTGACCCTGCAGAAAGGCTGCGCAGACAGATAAAACGACAGATTAACACCGTGAAACACTCGTCTGATAACAAAGGTCATCAATCACTTCCTTTACGTTAAAACCAACTCTGTGATTACAATGAGGATCAATGTTGTAGTGCTTAGACATTCATATTCATGAGATCAATACTGATACACTAATGCATGAGGTGTGTGTTTATGTATTTATCCAGCAGGTCTCATTGAAATTCAGTTTCTTTCTGAAGTGAAGTCTGACCGAGATAGGTAGCAACAACAAATTAAAAACTAATAATTTCATTCAGTGAATACACTGCTCATAGCTGTAAGTATAGCAGTGTAAAATAGAAGACTGAATACACAGGTAATTAAATAGAGCGACATCCTGATGATTTTGCCTCAAGCTCTCTCACTGTGGATTTAACAGCTTAACAAGGTGAATTCACTAAGTTTGAAGCAGTTCTGCTGATTCTAGGTATGCGCGTGCTTATGTGTGACCCACCCTCATGGTAGTGGCGTTTGTGAGACCACGGCTGCCCGTCACTGTGCTGCAGGAACATCTGAATGCAACGTCTCAACAAATCCTCCCAGCCCGGACGCATCGACGCTCGCAGAGAGTTTTGGTCGATCTGGATCAGTTTACCTGCCAGTGAGGACAGAAGGAGGGCAGAAGTGGAGGGAAAGAAACAAACAAGAAGGATGAGTCAAACCTGTTCATGGATAAAAAATGAACGTCATGGCCTGTTTGAGCTTCTTTGTTTGTTTAGTGAGGATTTAGTGTGTGCAGCGCCTCACCTGAGAGCTCATGCCGGGTATTGAAACTCTCCGTTCTCTCTGTAGCTGTCACACGACGGGCCACACAGATCATACACGACTGCAGGTCTGCAGGTGAGAGGAGAGGAGCATCAGTAATGTTTAATGATCACTGTGTGTACTTAAGGCTCACATTTTTTAGGTTTTCACTGAAAAATGCACAGGAGCAGATTTTACACAAATAAATGTAAAGGTGGTTTGGGCTCTGGAACTTAGTCTTTTTGAAGTAGTGCCAGATGCATGTAGTCAACATGTAAAGTCCTATATCATGGGAAAAGTTCTCTTTTTTGTCACATTTTTCACATGTAGTAAATTGATTCTTTTTTGTCAGTGTGCGGGTATTTTTAGTATGACATTAATCCAATTCTACCCTGATTTTTATGTGTCTATCACATAAATATTCTTTCAATAAAAGAAATTTGCCAAAAAAACATGGATACTTGTTTTTAGTGCACTAAAATCACAAATTAAAAGTGTGTACATTTGTGTGACTATGCCAGCGTACCTTCTCCTTCCTCAATCATGGCCTTGGGCTGGGTGAGAGCAAAACACTGCATGGTCTCGTAGCGTGGCCCTGCTGGCCCCTCCTCCATGGGGCCGTGGACGTGGCCGAACTTGACCAGCATCCGACAAGTGAAGGTGTGACTCTTCTGTCGGGTTGCCTCGTTTCCCCACGACACCCCATTTACTGAAAGGAAACACAAACGCAAACAAACATATGATGATGTGATGACAGAACTTTACACTTGGGAGTAAAATGGAATGAGCATGAAACTCCTGAGACTGAAAAACCACATGCAACTATGAATGGACAGCCTGTAATCAAATATCACAAACAGCTCACACCCTGTCCTGCTATGGATTCACTCACACACACACACACACGCCCTCACACACACATAAGACAACAAGCAAAACAAACAAACCACACTGCAACATGAATTTTCCCTCTTAAACTGAGTAGCAGAAGCCTCTCCTGCTGTTCAGATCCCTGGCTAAATGGACCATAGGATTAATGTAGCCAAGGTGTCGATTTCCAATATCTCTCCCTCTCAGTCTGCTCTGCGGCGGGCAGAGGCCAGGGACACTCAGCCATCTATCCTCATTTAGACCCTGACTCCTCATCAAGGCACATACACACACACACACATTTAGACTGGGTCACCTTCACAGGAGAGAGGGAGGAAGAGGAAAAAAAAAAAGAAGAGGCAAACTTCAGAGAGACATCCAACTGTCCTCCAAGGTCTGTGTGAAGCCTTATCGGGGCCTTGAGTTGGCTGGAGGTTTCTGTCTGGCAGGTGCAGGGAGGATACAAGAGAGAACCCAAGAGGGCGAGACATGTCGAGGGGGTAGGATTTTAGTGGTGGGGAGGGGCGAACTGATAGCGAGAGGTGATTTAACAAGGCCTTGGCTTTCTCTCCTCGACAGAGAAAATACAGCACAGTCTCTGGGGCCGACATCTCCCCTCAGACGCAATTAGCCAACAGTGAGGCAAGACAGAGGGGTCAAAAAACACACTGGTCAACAACAAAAGCTCACTCCATGTTTTGTGCACGAGTGTGTGTCTGTTTTTGTAACTGTACTCGTACGTGTGTGTCGTGGGGTCTTTTGTGTGTGTGTGTGTGAGTGTGTGTGTATTTAACTGTAGCTGGCGTGGTCAGCGGTCATCCCACAGGAATGTGCAGAGAGAGCGCATTTCATTCATGGGTCCAAAAGATAATGAAGAGGCAGAGCAGCAGAGCGAGACACAATGAGGGGTGGGAGAGCAGAGGGAAGCAGGTTGAGAAACAGACAAGCACAATATTCATCTTAGTAGGCAGCCATATTAAGTATGAATGAAGCTGAGAAAGAGTGAGTTGAGAGAGGCACAAGGGACGCTCGGAGGAAAAGTAGATAAAAGATGAGTCTTAAAAGATAAAGAGGGTGAATGAATAAAGGAGCGTGCATGGGGAAGAGGAGGAATAAGTGAGAGAACGTGTCAATGACATGTCGGAGCCGCCGCTGCTTAGGAACATTACTGCAGAGTTAATCAAGTAGCAGCTTCAGCTGAGCACACATATCCATAATTAATCAGCTTTATAAATAGTGCTCCGTGCACATGCTCATGGGTTTACACGCACACACACAAACACAAACACACACACAAACACACACACACACACACACACACGCAGAACGTTCAAAAACTGAAATCTCATCACTGCCATAGGTACGTAAATATACAAAATAAAACATACATATGCACATGGAAACACACAGTGAATTAAGTAGAGGAAAGTGTGGAGGTGCATTATTCAGCAGTAAGTAGTTTCCAGATGGCTGCCATGGGATCTGAATAGAGCTCAGGCCTGTTTTACACTGTCTGGACCACTGAGTGTGACTGACAGCTGCGCTACGCTCTGCCTGCTTAGCACAGAGTGGGTGGGTGCTTCCGTGCACGAGGGTTTTGTCAGGTGTGTGTGTGTGTGTGTGTTTGTGTCTTTCTGAAAAGCTCTCATGCACATGAACAGGCTTCCCAGTTGCTCCTCATTATAATGAGAGAAGGAGTTAAGAACGGATGAATAAATAACTGAGTGAGTTTACGCGGACGTGTGCACGGAGTTGCTGTAACCTCTCGAAGTTTGTTTTATACCGTCTGAGCAGACGTGCAGCTTCCCTGCGAGTGTGTTTATGTGTATAAGTGAGTGTGTGTGTGTGTTTCTCACTGTTGTTCTTGGGCAGGTTCTTGTGGAACTCCTCCCTGTCGTCCTCATGGAGAATGTTGTACACACTGGTGTTGATGAGCTCCTCCTGTTTGTACTGCAGGTACTGTGTCACGTTGTCCGACACAAACACGATGCTGCCCTCCCGGTTCACCACAAACAGGAAGCCGTCCAGAGCCTGAGCGGAGCACAGCGACAGGAAGTCACCACCGGTCAGCTGGCCAATGAAAACCTCCAATGAATCATCCGATTTAGCAGAGTGGAAAGTCAGACTCACCTGTAGCAGGAGCGGCCCCAGGTGGTCCTTGTCGATGACCCCCTGACCTGTTGAGGACACGTCTGACTTCTGAACATCGTCATCGTTGGATGAAGCTTTTCCTGTAGAAGAGGAAAGGGAGGGAACAGAGAGGAAATACATTACTGAAAAACAACACAAGCAGCCACTTCAAGAAGCCAAATAAAGCGCAAGGTAACGATACCTGAAACCAGAAGAAACAGCCAGTCACGCACTACTCTAGTTGCACCAGCAGGGGGCAGCGTTTCTCAATCTTCACTTTTTTTTGTCTTTTTTTTTTTTTGGGGATTTAAAACTACAGGTGAGGAGGGAGACGGACGGAGGCAGGTTTTTCTGAGGAGCCCGTCAGGAGGAGTAGAGGGCTGGGTGCATGTGGAGCAGGTAGCAGCCGTCCTCATGCTTTATATTCAGTGTCAGACTCTGAGGGACTGTCTGGTAGGCTGGGGCTGAGAGAGAGAGAGAGAGCGCGCGGGAGAGAGCTAGAGAGGCTCTGGAAGCTGTAATGGTGCAGGGGCAGGAGCAGAGGCACCTGAATTAATGGAGGGGCTGAGGCTGACAGTGGGAAAGAAAGACAGACAGATAAAGAGAGAGAGACAGGAAGGACTGGGGCTGAGACAGAGCAATGTGGATGGAGATGATGCTGGGAGAAAACGGCTGGTGTTTGGGCTGTTGTATTAATACAGGGCTTGGTCTGAGAAAGAGGCGGGGGCTGCTCGGCTACAGGAATCATTCTATCTGATTAGCTCCCAAGGGGCACAGATACCCACACAAAGAAAAAAAAAAAGAGCCATTGCTGCCTACAGCCAGGCTCTGTGAAGTTAGGTAGAGAAGGACTGAAAGAAAGAGGGAGAGGAAGAGGAGAGAGAATGAGACAACAAGAGTGTGAGAGAGAGAGACAGAAAGAGAGAGGCTGCACTCCATCGGTTCTCTCAATATCTTAAGATGCTGGGGGCAGACCTGAAGATGCTGCAACTCATTGTGCTGCAATACAGATGAGACATGAGGGGGGGAAAAAAGCAGGGAAGCAGAGGAGGAGGAGCAGGATGCAAGAGCAGGGTACATTAAATCCAAGTGAGATGAAGAACAGGAATGACTGTGGAGAAAAGAACAAAACGAAGACTGGCAGAAAGCACAACTGAAAGTGAGAAGAGGAGAAGAGGAACAGGTAGAAAGCGAGAGACGAGTCTAAACGCCAGTGTCATTATGTCTTCACTTCCTGTAACTATGGCAACCTGTCAGCAGCCAATCAGGGCCAGCTGTAGCCTCTTCCCCTTCCTGTCGAGGTGGCAGACACTGACTGAGCCGAGCAGAAACACAAGAACAAAATTCACCACCGCCCCCCCCCCCCCCCCCCCCCCCCCCCACTCCCCCGATCTCCAGAAATTCACCTTGAACGGAAATATCTAAACTGACACAAGTCCGGACGCAAGAGTTAAAAATGTCCGTTCTGCACTGACGGTGCATCTGCAGAGCAAACGTCTCAGCCCGCAGCTTTTTAAAGTGTTCACTGCACAAATGACCGCTGCATAATGGAGACAGAACTATGACAACAGCAGCTGTAACAGAACTAATAATTTGGCAGTTCAGCAGAATGGATGGGCATGTGATTACCTGCAAACGTCCAATTAAACAGCCCCCGGTGAGGCCAGCGCACAGCTGTGCATGACCATAATACACATGCACGCACACACACACACAAGTGCACACACACACACACACGAATGACAGGTTCACAAAGCATTGCCAATGTTTCCTCCCAAACATAAACAGTTGAGGCTGTGAAATTTGTGGGAGATGAATGACTGATTTGTCCTTGCACCTGGGCTCTGAGGCATGTGTGTGTGTGTGTGTGTGTGTGTGTGTGTGTGTGTGTGTATGTGTTTTTGTTACTTCTTTGGGACCTTTTTTTCCGGTATAAACACAGACCTTGTCGGAACCATTACTCCTCAAGGCAACCAAAGCCTGGTCCTAATCACGCAAAACGTCATTTCTGAGGTCCTGATGAAGGTTAGGGGTAAGGTGTGAATTGAGGTTAGGTTAAGATTAGTGTTAGGGATTAATTGGTTATGGTTAAGGTTAAGAGTTTGGGTTAGGCTGTCAACAATGAATGAAAACCAGTGGAATGTACTAACAAGGATTGCAGCGCAAACTTGTGTGTATGTCTATATGAGCCCAAGCTGTCTCTTCCCTCGCTTCCTCTCTCTCCTCAACATCTTACCGTACGTTTCCCTACGTGCAGTGCACCTGTCTGGCTCCAGCCTTCAGTAGCCTTCAGGTTTTCAGACAACTGTGTCCACTCACCCTGCTCTTTGATCTGTCGGATCTGGCGCACCGTCTCTTTGAGGATGGCACATTTGTCTGGTTTGACGTTGAAACTGTCGATGTCGCTGAGGTTGGCAGAGATCAGCTCTGCCAGCTCCTCTATGTATTTGCTCTCCTGCTCCCGACGCTTCCTCTCACACCTGCAGGGGCCAACGTGCAGAGATTAAAGCTAAGCTAATGCTACTCCACTTTTCTCAAACTGACAGTAGTGTTTTCATGTTCGAAAACAATTCAGAGTGACGATGAAGTAGACAGAAAGTTGTTCATTTGAAAAAGCACGGCAACTTGTTGCTCTATGGGACAACCAAAAATTTCCCAGTAGAAAAGGCGGCATTGGTTTTAATTGGAGCAATTGGTTGGAGCATTTTCCAGCATGACTGTATGTTTGAGAGCTGCACCTTGCTGTCATTTACTGATAGCAGTAACTGAACATTACTGAAACGAGCTTCCTGTATTATGCATCTTAAAGGAGTAGTTTTGGAAAATACACTTATATGCTTTCTTGCTGAGAGTTAGATGAGAAGGTCGATATAGTGCTCAAGTCTGGGAAACAGCTAGACTGGTGACAAATCATGTTTTTTGTGTGGGTTATGTGCTGGACTGATGTCTTGGCTCAGTGTCTCGTACCAAGAGATACTTTGACTTTTCATTCTTCTCCTTGTATTTGTGCATGGTTTAAATAAACAAGATATAATGTTTTTATTGGAGAGCTTTAGATGTTCTGGTACTTTGGACAGAACCAGACTGGTTCTTTTCAGTCACTATGCTAAGCTAAGCTAAGCTAATGGGCTGCTGGCTCCAGCTTCATATTTAGAGTATAGACCTGAGAGTGATATCAGCATTCTGATCTTACTCTTGGCATGAAAGTGAATATATGTGTATTTCCCAAAATGTGAAACTTTCTTTCTAAATTACTACACATACAACCTATGCTATTTTGCATAGTATGAGGCTGTTGTCATGTGGCTGTTGTCGTGTGGCTGATGTCGTGCGTATATTGTTTCTGTTGCAGTCCCACTTTTTTTCACCCAACTGGGATCAAAATGTTCTCTACTTAATTGAATTTGTGGTTTGGAGTCAGTGTGTAAATTGTGAAATTCATCTTAAAAAGTGCTTTTTCTTCCAAAGCTACATAAAAAAAATCTTCTTATATGTTTTGCACACAGTGTGGTCCTCCCTCATCACGGCCTATATCAACAAAAGGAGCCACGTGGCCCAGGCTACAGAAACCACTGACTCAGTAGCCCACTTTCCTCCATTTCCCCTTTCTTGTGCTTATCAGACACACTCACCCCAGACCAGGAGTGTCACAAGTGGAGAGCTTGCGTTTCCGGTTTTCTGAGCTCAGAGGCTCCATGGAGTTCTCCCCCAATCCACTCATCGTGTACACATATCAGCACCTGAAAGGAAGAAGCAAACAGATTCACAGGTGTGAATAGGGCTTTAATACAGATAGGGGAGGGATTATATCGTCCCTATTAGCCTTTTAGCTCTTATTATATAGGTAATTGTGAAAGGAAGAAGACATGGGAATCTTCCTTTTGAACTCAGCAAAAATAACCAGTACAAAGGCAGGTTGTAAAGTGGATACAGTGCAAAACAGTACACAGCAGAGTAAAATATGCTTACATCATGCAAATCATATTCTCCTGGCAGAGTCTGACAAACATAAACATGTCTCGTCTGCCTCCTCCTCCTCCTTCTCTTTGGAGAAAATGAGAGTAAGCATGTGAGGTTGTGTTCTGTTTGTGTGTGTGTGTGTGGGCCTGTGCATGTATGAGTTCATTAGCTCATATGGTACATCCACACACGCATCCACACACAGGATTAGCAGTGTCTCTGATGATAAGCCACGCTGCACAACTAACCCCGTTAGACAGCCGTCTGTCTCCCATAATGCATCACATTTCGTCTCCAGGAAGTGAGCTGTTAAAGGTTGCGGGGAAGAGAGGCAGATGGGACGAAAGGAGGCGAAGAGGAGGAGGAAGAGGAGGAGGAAGAGAAGGGAATAGAGGGAAGGAACGGAAGGAATAAGGGAGGGAGGGAGAAGCCGGTGTTGTGAAGTGAGCTCTGATTGGTCACTTTCTTTGCCACAGTGACAGCAGCTGACACTGGGGAAAGGTAGGAGGGTGGGAGGGAAAAGAGGATGGAGGGAGGGAGGGAAGAGAGGAAAGTAAATGACGGGTAGAGAGAGCACAAATATAGTGGGAGACAGAGAATATAAAGAGAAAATGCAGAGGAAGAAAAAATACCGGGGGGGGGATCAGAGCGAAAAGAGGCGGAGGCAGTGGGAGGGAGTGAGCCAAGAGAAAGAGAGATAAAGGCATGTCAAAGAAAGACAGGGGGGAAGGGGAACAGGTGAGAGGAGGAGGAATTAGAGGAGGAGATGTAACATTCAGACTGTCTGGTGTGTGTTTTGAATGCATGTGTGGCACACAGAGTGGGCTGAAAGCCTCCAGTACCCCTCTTAACCTTCACAGCCAGAGCGGCTTTTTCATTCCATTGATTACATGGTTATCCTCTGACCAGAGCACTGCCTCTCCTGCATAGCAAATCAGGCCAACGGCAGGGGAGAGATGCCGGCCTGTTATTTAATCATCGTGCACCATCATCTCAGGCTCCTTCTTGTGGGATCAGAGCAGAGCACGAAAACGTCTGATTGCGTTTGTTTTGTTGTCCTTGGACAAGGAATGTTCTAATCTTCAGTTGTGCGCTCTTGGCTCGCAACAAGATCATATCCGGCCGAAACAAGCGGTAAATACACCTTCTTATTGAGAAAGAATCAATGCGAAGGCTGCTTTTATGCATGTCTTCCAAGACCAGGTGAAACACAAGCGTATTCTCTTGCAAGACAACAACGGGGAATACTCATGAATCTTCTTCTAAAAGCGAGAGATGCTCTGAACATGTGCCGATCCTCTTGCTCAATCCCTCCTGCTTTGAGTTTCTTTCAAATTTCTCTTTTAATCCCTCCCTTGAGTCCCTCCCATCTGACTGTCTGTCTGTCTCGTTGCCTTTGTCTGGTTGCCTACCTGTATCTCTTCTTGCCTATCCTCCTGTCTGCCTCCCCGTGTGCCCGTCTACCTGCCTCCTCGTCTGCTGCTCATCATTAGACAAAACCCCCGCTTGCTGTTGTCTGATGAAACCTACCACAAGGGAGACGACGTAAAAAGCAGAGAGGGGAATGTACAAAGTCGGAGGGTTCAGAACTCAAAGAGCCAAAGCAAAGTGTTTGAGCGAAACTCCATCTTTGCTCCTCTGCAGATCGAGCCCGCCCGCCCGCCTGCCTATTGATGGAGTTCTCAAAGGGGGAGTTGCTCTAATTGCGGAGTGAATGAGGCGGCCCCAGAGAATGGTTGATTAGGAGGCTGCTGAATGCCCCAGGGAAATGGGTCACCTCCAGCCTGGCGCGGGCCGCCCGCTTTTCCAGTGCAGGGAGAAAGTCAATTACACGCCACAGGCAGTGGGGCCTGGTGGCACAGAGGCAGCGGGGCTGCGGTGGGTACAATACAGCAGCAGGGGGCAGAGGGAATGAGACACGTAAAGAGGGAAATGGGAGACGGTGATGGCAGTATGGAGGGCAGCAAGAGGGAGAGGAGAGATGGGCAAGAACATGGCAATTTAAGGGAGAGAGACTGAGATGGAGTAGATGTGAGAGAGTGAGTCCAGAGCAAAAAGCAAACAGTAAGCTAGGTTTTCTGCACCTGGGCTCATGCACATTTTGAATTACAGTTAAAGAAAACTTGGATAGAAATGCTGGATATTAAAAAAAAAAAAGCCTGTATGTATGTATATGATTGGATTTTACCAGTCATTTGCTAGCCAACCAGCTGATGGTGAAGCATGGATGAAGCAGCTAATGCCAATCATGTAACGTGGGTGCAACTCCATCTCTCTACCTGAAATAATGCTATGCTCCATATTTGGTGGAAGAAGCTGCGATGTGCCTCGGGCTATGGTGAAGTTTATGCAGCAGTATAATCAGGAGTTTTTGTGGGATGGCCGAGCATCCAACAAAAACAACCCCCAAACATTTTAGGCCTGAGCACAGGAAGGCTGACAGGTACAGGTGAGTGCATCAATGCAGGTAAGCAGCGCTGAACTTTCACACCGAGCAGGATAAAGTTTGGCCTGGTTCTCAACCCTGATCTTGACCTGAGTGATTTTAAGGGGTCACCCCCGTCACGCTGACAGTTGACCCACATATTTTCCGGGTCATTAGAAGGGTGTGAGAGGAGGATCGCTCAGGTCAACACTGCTGTGGCATCACCTGGGGTGAAGCTAAACTCCAGAGGTCTGCTACAGGACAGCAACCTGCCAGTGACCCCGGAGCCCAGTGGGAGCACTGCTCACCAGGAACCACAGATTTTATGGTAAAACCAGAGGAAACAGCTCACCTCATAAAGTAGAAAAGCATGCAATCCAACCCCAGTTAAGTTCACATGCTACAGGACGTGAGATGGTAAACTGACTTGTAGGAGATCTAATTCTGACTCACTGGCTGACAGAATATCCCCTTAACCAACACTTTGTTGAGGTATCTCAAAAACTAAAGGCCAGGCTTCACATTTATAGTGCCCTGAAGATGAATCTGAGTATATCTTGCTGAACCCTTGATCTTTCTGAATCAGGCCAATGTTTCCTCATGCACACAAGAAACATCAAGATATGAATCTAAAGCCTTTTTAATTAAAATTTATTCCTATGTGATCATATGCTGTATATGTAAAGCATTTTACTGGATATTATGATTTCCTCCATGTAGTTGGCATGGATGAGAAAGAGTGTGCTCCTTGGGTTATTATTGTGGCTGCATAAGAAGTTTTCTCTTTCATCCTCTTTTGCCCCACATGGGGAAAAGTCATGTTCACAGATTAAACTGACATGAGAAGAATCTCCTCAATATGCAAAATCAGCCAATTCACAGTATTACAGAATTTGTTAAACTGATTTTATTTTCTTGAAGTTTCTTAGCCTCATTTTAGCCTCACTACTGGTAACGCTCAGAATAACAACATTTTTATTACATTGTCTGTTTTGTGTAAATGGGGCACATGTGACATTTCAGCCTCTAGGTTTTCTGTTTAGTTTCAGTTCTTTATTGGAATAATCACAAAATGTTTTATCATAGCAAAAGAAAATTAAGTTTGCACAGAGATTTTGTCGTTGCTAACAATAACCCTGAAAAAGGTTGTAGAGTTTGTAAATTAAACATTCGATATCAGCTATTCATTTCATGGATATCAATCAGATAATATTTATTTTACAAAATGTGAACACTACACTAATTCTGTTTTAAATTTTCAAGAGGAGGGACAAAGTTTTTGCAGACAGTTGTGAACTTACCTTTAATTTAACACCAAATTCTTGACAACTTTCACAATTATGGCTTTGCAATGACTGCACATTGTGGAAATGTGCATGTTTTTTGTTGTGCTTCACTGTACACATTAAAAATCTTTGCAATAAGATGAGGAGTGCTTCAAGAACACTGGTGAGTTGCACTCACAGACTCTGAGGGAACAGACTTAAAATGGCTGAACAACAGCTAAAAACCTAAAGCAAAAAATTAGATTCGGGAAAACAGAAAACAAAGTGGAGAGACGACAGACCTCCCACGACAGTGTGAGTCACAGCAGAGGGGGAAAAAAACAATGCAACAAACAAGAATGTGTCGGAAAGAGTTACCGGGGGCAGATGACGACTGCATGGGAAAAAATGAACAAGAAAAAACATTAACTAGGCCTATCTATAATCTGTGTCGTACCTAGTCTGTACGCAGGCTGTTTTATTCCTGTCTAAACATCATCAGAAACAACCTGGGATTCCCCAGAGTAGATTCAGTCAATGTTATAGCTTCGGTCAGGGTCGAAGTGAAGCTCTCACGGTTTGTTGTTGCTAGAGAGCTAGAGGGAGAGGAGGGATGGGCTAGAGAGCTTCAAGGTTAACACAGAAAGTTTTGTAAATTTAAATGAAAAGCTAAAAATGGTGCCTGTTGTCTGTGTGGAGCAGCGGCTGGGCAGGCATGCTCATTAACCACCTCTCAAATGCTGAGATGGCAAAACTGTGGCACTGGCTGCCATCAAAATTCCTGTGTGTACGTTTGACAAGCGCCTCTGTTTCCGTTCTTTCTTTTTTTGGGGAGGATAAGACCGTGAAGCTGGCTGGACGGTCTGGGCAGGTTGCTGGCGACAAAAGGGAGGCGTAGAGAGGAAGGGAGAGAGGGAGGGGGAGGGAAGGTGACAGAGTTAGCAGGGCGGGTGTGCTCAGGCTGGGTGATGCAAATAGCCCCACTGTCGCCTCCCCCTCTGCCCGCCCGCCTGCCCACCCGCCTGCCTGCCTGCCAGCCGCTCTTTCATAATCTCTGTTGACAAAACAGAGGCACACGGCCCTGGTCTGGCCATGTAAAATCACACCAGTAACATGGCAAGAGCTGCAGCTGCTTTGCTTAGACTACTCAAGCCATGGTCAGTCTTGACTGGTTCATACTGGATGAAGAAGAAATTGGCTCCCAGTTCGATGTCTGATCCACACTGAATATTCTAGAGAATTTTAATGTCTTTGTCTCAAATAATTAAACTGCAGTTGCATCTCCAGATCACCCAGAGATGTATAAGTAACAATATGAAATGCCAAATAAATAACAATATAACAGAGACCTTTGGATGAATTAATGTACTTTTATATTATAAAATACGTTTATTTTATGACCATCATCAGTTAGTTTGGCATAGAGGATGGTATGTCTGCAATATCGATTTATCTGATTATTATCATTAAAACTGTGACAAATGCCCATCACAACTTCCCAGAGCCCAAGCTGATATATTCAAATATCACATTTTAGAAGCTGGAAAAAGAGAATTTTCATTTTTCATTTAACATTTTTAACCATTTCTAGTCCAGTGGATGATCGGTATACAACGGTATTCATAAGCCTCAGCTGGACGCGAAGGCATGAATTTGAGCAGTTTGAAGCAAATTCAAACTGCTCTGTCATTGCAACTGCAAATTAAAACACTGCAAGTGTAACTGTTGAGGTCAGCCCTCCGTTAATGGCCACCAAACTGCTAAGATTCTCCTTATTTCTGAATATATGTCCACAGGCTTGTACCTTTGACTTGAAGAACCAGATGTTTTCTAACCTTCTAACCTTGCTCAACTGTTGCACTAACGATTCAACCAGGAGAGTTTTATGCCCATTCAAGCATTCAAGAAAGGTTCCAACTGCCAGTCACGTGACATTATCTAAGCAAAAGAATGAATGGACCTTGAACAGCAGAACTAACTGCTTCCACTTTTTAAAAAAAAGTTTACCACTTTATACAAAGCTACCTCTCCCTCCTCATCCTCCCTGGTTTTCTTCCTGTTCATGTCCAGTATCTCCTCTGTCTGGACTTGGACTCTCTCTCCTCCCCTCTCTTAGCAACCTCACTACCTATACCACTCACTCCTGCCATCTGTGCAACACCAGCATGTATGCAGAAGCATGTGTGAGAATTCACGTGAACGAAAGAGAGAGTGTGGTTAAGTGTGGGTACATCTGTGTATGTGTGTGTGTGTGTGTTGTTGTTGTCACCTGCAGACAGGAGTAAAAGATTAATGCTCTCTTTCAGCCTCTGTGGCAGGTAGAGCACAAAGAATAATTTGACTTCTCCTCCTGTCTCCCTGCTGCCTTCCCACCCTTCATTTTCTCATCTGCCTGAAAATCACTCGCTCAACCCCTTTTTGTTTCCCTCTTGTTGCCGCTGCCGCCGCCGCTGCCACTCTTTCTCCAAAAACTATTCCATCTTCCAAAATCTAGAATCCAAACCTCAAATACAAAACACCTCCATAAAACATTTGCTTTGGAAAACACACATTGTTCTCTCTGCGTTCAGGTCAGGAGGATGTTGCAAGAATGTGGCAACAACAAGAAACTGTCTCTGGCAAACCGCTCAACCTAAACCCAGCAGGCCGTTACCATGCCAACCATATGGGATGTTAGCCCACCTTGTGACAGCGCCGAGATGATGATCAGACGATCAGATCCCCCCCTTCCCCTTCAGTCTGGGGGTGTGGTCCGATGTGGGCTGGTCAATGGAGTCTGGAGAAAAGAAAAAAAAAAGAAAAGAAAAAAAGTTCAACAATCATGCTCAACAGTGCACGTTCATTATGGTGATATTAATGAATAACAAGCGGCATTATTAATCAGAGGCCTGAAGACACATGCACAGGAAACTGCATTAACGGCTTAATGAGCAGAAGGAAATGTGAGGGAGCCGTGCCTCGCTATGTGCCTTTGTCTTCATTACGGGTGCACGCGTACAGAGCAAACATATCGTTGCTCCTGTGCATTTGCATTAACACACAGCTCACTCCCACAGCCAGACCAGTCACACACACACACACACACACACACACATATATACCCACCCACACATATGAAAAGGGATGTTGAACCACAAGTTTTACAGGAAACCAACCGGTCGAAACCTGAAAGTGACGACAGCGTGCAATCCACAATTCAGCCAGTCTCTCTAACTATAAAAGGTAAAAGACAGGGCTTCCACATCTTTTTCACTAAATGTGCACTCCAGATCCATACAGCTGGATTTAAATGTCTAGTCTGTCTTGGCAAATATCTCTCATGCTTTATAGACTTGGAGCAAGAGTACGAAAACAGACTATTAGGCTGAATCATCGCTGTAATCCCAAAAGCACACAATAGGCTAATTTGTGTCCATTTAGATCCTGATAAGAAACAATGTGTGTGTGTGTGTTTTGGACACGCTGAGTTGTTGTAGTAGTTCAAGTGTTCTGTCTGAACAATCATAAGAGAGTATCCTGTGGGGGGTAAAGAGTGCGTAACCATGGAGAGCCCTGGGCGTTTCCATGACACCCTGTCATCAGTGAAGCACGCCGCCAGGATGTCTCATGTTCAGCTGTCACTGTGTGTTTGTGTGTGTGCGCATGTGTATATACACGCTTGTTACCTCGTTGGGATCTTTTCCAGTATAAATACCAACCTTGTTGGGAACAGTAGTCCTCATGGGGACCAAAGCCCAGTCCTAATGAGGCAAAATGTATTTTCAGAGGTCCTGGTTAAGGTTTGGGGTAAAGTGTGAATTAATGTTAGGTTAAGGTTGGGGCTATGGTTTAGGTGCCAATAATGAATGCAAGTCAGTGCAATGTCCTAATAGGAAGAGCTGTGCAAACTTCTGTGCATGTGAGAGAGAAAGAGACAGAAAGTAGGTTTACTTTCATTTTCATAAGGAGGATGTGTGAAAGCATCGCGTGAGAGCGCACGTTTCTCATTTCGGGTTTTGTGTGTGTCTGTGTGTGTGTGTGTGAGAGTGTATGTGTGACTGACCTCATACCTAGCGTGCCTATGTTGTGTATGTTTACGCGCGTGTGTGTGCTTGCATGTGCCTGTGCACCATTCACCGTCAGCAACCTGACCGCTGGCTGCACCCATGATTAGGAGCAGATGGGAGACTGTTGTTGTATGTATGTGTGTGTGTGTGTGAGCATGTGTGTTGGGATGGAGGACGAGGAGGAGGAGGAGGAGGAGGAGGAGGGCAGCATGCTCTAGTTTAGGTGATGTATGGACTCTCACACACCAACAAAGACCCTCCTTGAACCAATGTGTTTCCTATTAATTGAAAGGGGAGAAAAATAGAGCCAGAGAGCAACTGCTTAAGCAGCAAGAATTAATAGCTCAGCTGTGACAAAGAGTCACTGACTCTATTTTTTTGTGCAAAAGTTGGGGAAAACTAAAAAGCAGCTCTCTGCGGCATCCACGAGCAGGGACAAGAGAACCTTCAGAGCAATCATTACCGCTCTTTGTGCTCACTTTGACACAGCTGTGAAAACCAGAGTGAATGTAATGTAGTTAACAGCACGTGGCGCTGCTCATACTGGCGTAAAACCTTAAATATGAAAGCAGTGTGAATGAGAAGATGAAGGTGCAGAGGTTGGGTCAGCGGAGAAATGTTGAATTCGCAGTTGTTGATGCCTTTTTACACTCCGCTCTCCACCTCTCAACACATTTCTGTTTATCTCCTCCCGCTATTCAGTAACTCGTCACCCGAGATCTAAACAAGCCACCATCTTTTCACTGTATGAATGTTTGTGCCCTTGTTTTTCATCAATGCACTTGAGCAACACAATAAATGTCTTACATAACAGCATCTTCCTCCTGTTAAAGCTACAGAGTTTAAAGTGTCAATACAAATGCAGCCAGAGTTCACAGTTTCATGAATATATCATGATATAAAAGGCACTGATCTGCTCTCAGTGACTATTCTGCATTTCAAAGCCATACGAGCATAAGAGACTATCAGAGCTGCTGATTTAACTCAGCGGTTAGCTTGTTGTGACTTTTGAGATTTCTTCCTCTTTTCAGATTGATATTGCACAACTCATAGCTGGTGAATCAATGTTTACTGGGCCTCTTCTTTGTTCCTAACAGTTGCCTTTTAATGCAGTTGAAACTTTAAACCTGCTCATTAGTATTCAACTTAATATGGCAGCACAAAATCATGCATCGTGGAACGGGAAAGATGTCTGTGTTTGATCAGCATCATCTCCTTTACCAATTCTTTCACTGTATTGCAGTTTCTCAGTAGTCAAAAGTAGCCAAAAGTCATGATTGGAATGAATAACAACGAAAGAGCAACCTGAGTTCTCCAGTTTTCCTTCTGGGCTCAACAACCCATCAATGGGGGTTCTACATTGACCTGCCCTCTGCCACTGTATTGTGTTGTAAGAGTTTCTGTTAAGATTAAGATAGTGAACTCACACACACACACACACACGCACACAGACACACACACACACACACACCTATCACCTTCAGCTGAACCAGGAAGAACACTGATAGCCATGTGCCGACTAACTGTGAACATTGCTGTTTGTGAGAGAGACAACATTTTTCTTTTGGTTACAAAGTCCATTTCAGTCTGGATGTGTATGGCACTAATCAGTTGCTGAGTAATGTCTGTCAAGCAGAGGATCCGGTCTAAACTCTAAACTAGTTCCTGATCTGAAATGGACCTGTGAAAACCAACCAACAGATGTAATAGAGTGTTTACATTGCAAAGTAATAAACCAGGAATGTGCGATTGGTCAATGTAGCACCAGATGATGCTGCACTACAACAAAGGTTAAGCCAGGTTCAAATTTATGCCAGAGCCCTCTGGTTTGGCGCTGGCACCACGCCAAACCAATGGACTGACACCGGTTAAATAAATGAAAGAACTTTGTTTTTTCATGCACTGCTTATGTCTGCCTAAGCACAGCCGAACTTGGACCATGCAGGCTCATACAGACTAGGAGACTGTTGTTGACCAGTTGCAGGCAAAACTTTACTGGAAGGTGGAAAGCAAGGCTTTGGGAAAATTTTATTCAGCTCTGCTTCAGTCAGCCTGCACATCGAACTGCCACCAAAGCCAAATACAGCTCTTCTTTTTGGTTGCAAACCCAGCATTAGGCCTGAACGCCTGGGGTTTGGGGTCAGTGGCATTTTACTGAATCTGAATCCAGTATCAGATCCTCTTGTTGACTCTTAAATGACGGTCTAGTTAATGACCACAGAGTCAATGAGACGAAGAACAGAAGGTAGCAAATGTTGATTAAATGGACCCATCACAGACTTTGTACAGCTCAGTTTTCTGTGAGTTATCTGAACCATGTATTAAAGACCCAAGTTTAGACCTATTAAATGGACCAGCTTCAATTATATATATGATGTGAATCCAAGTTTAGATTCGGACTCCTAAAACTGACGTGATGTGATTAACCCATTAACCCGACAAAAGCTGATGTTTCAATTTGGTCTTCCATCAAGTTACAAAATGAACTAAATAATTAGCTCCTGCTGATACAATCAGCCGCTGCTGATCTTTAATTTGAACCAGTAAAGTGACGCGAGGAATGACTACAACTGAGAAGTAGAGATAGACTGGAGATAGACTGATATAAGCTTACTGATACCTGGATAAGGGTATGAGTGCATGTATATCAGTTAATATATCATTGTTCCAATTATCAGTATCGGTATCAGCCTAAAAAAAAATCCAATATTGGTCAGGCTACACTATCTTAATGATTTTTCCTTCATTAGTTTTTTCTTGATAAGAAATTTGTTGGTGTTTGAGCTTTGCAAAGCTAGGTATTTCACCAAACAGGAACCAGATCCAAAACGGAACAGGCTTTCCAAAACCAACCCTGTGCATGTTAAATTGAGCTTAATTTGAATATACTAACACCTGCAGTCTAAAACCCAACAGGTGATAATAGACACACCCTTTGAAAAAACATTCATATCCAGCCAAAAGGATCTGCGCCTTTAAGAAATGTCTTTAGGCGACTGATAGATAGCCAAATGAAATTCAAGCAGATCCACAAGTTTGTTCTTTGTGAGCTTTATTCTTTCCCCTCTCTTCACCCCCGTCTCTTTTTTCTATAACAGGATTTTTCTCTCTATGCATCTGTCTTCTGTAAAGGATGTGAATAAGGGAAATTGTGTGCACTAGCCAGCATACACAACAGCACAGTGAAGAACGCATAAAAGTACATTGTGTGTAAGTGTGCGTGTGTGTACTTTGGGTGACTCTGCTTTAGTTTTGCTTCACCCAGTCCCCCCCTCCAACAAATCCAGCACTCACACTGGAGCAAAATAGGAGCCGAGCCACATCTTGGCACCTTGCCTCCTCTTAAACAAATCAGACCACATAGGCTAATAAAAAACTCAGAGTCCAAAGCTCGCCTCCACAGACGAGGGGGTACCAAAGAGGGGAGCCATTCTCAGCTACCTCGCGCCATCTAAAATGAACTTGTACGAGACAGAGTGTTGCTTTTCAGCCGGGACAAAAAGTGCCAGTCTCTCCACTGTCACCATCGTCCACACCCCCTTTTCTGCGCCGTTAAATTGTGCTTTGATGTTATATTGTTCTTAACTGGCCGTGCTAAAAAAAAAACACTCAATGAAAACAAATTGCTTCTTAGTTCAGTGACAAAGTGAGAGTGAACTTTCCATCTTTAGACCAATTACCACTATCATAGCACACAGCCTGCTGCTTCAAACTTCACACTTCAGAGAGGCATAAGAGGGGGTGGAGGATGAAGAAAAGCAGAGGGAAAGCGTCTGGCTCAGGGCAGAAATAGGCCAAGCAGGTCTAAAACTAAAACTCATCCAGCCATCCAGGGTGTGTCTGCTGTAGGCTGCCATCAAACATGCATTTACATATTCAAAAAAGGAAACAGGCGTTTGCATGAGTCATCCTTTCCAAGAAGGTAGAGGAAACCAAACTCGCAGCACACAGCACCATACTACAGCAACACAACAATGAATCTGCAGCAGCTAACTAAACTCACAGAGAGGACAAACTGTTTAAAAAGAAGTGACCATAAAAAGAAATGAAAGAAAAATTATTGTATCTGGTTTTTGTAATAATAGCTCGAGGCCACTTTAAAATGACTTGACGGTGCAACATCTGCTTTGAGTACAAGCCGACACTAGATGTAATAAAACAGGCAATTTTCTTCTCTTAGAATTCACTGAGTATAAATACTATAAGACCACATTTGAAGATCAAAAAATGAGGGGATCACTGTTCACACGCACCGCTGCTCCTCGACTCTGATTTACTTCAGTTTATATCCTTATTTCTCCTGATGAGCTTAGTTGTCTACAATTTAAACTTGGTCCAAAATGGGGCAAACACAGTACATACAGAGATAACACAGATATAAAGAACCACGTTACAATTCACACATGCGCACTGTGGTTACTATACCAATTCATTATATTTACTTACAGCAGTGGAATGCATTAGAGATTAGACATTACTTGACCACTATTGGACACATTGCCATGAAAGTCTGTGCAGCCATTCAGAGATGGATGTCCCAGAGGATGAATCCTACAGTCTTTTGGTCAAAACATCAATATGCCAAAGAACAGCCTCACAGAATTGCTAGCATGGCTGCAGACAATTTTGATTCATCAATTTCATCAAACTAATGATTACTGAACTGTGTTGACTAAGGCTGGGTGATTTTATCAGCTTTCATCAGAACCATATCATCATAAAATGATTATTCTGTAGTTCAAAATAAAGTTTCCAAGCTAAATGAGTCACTACAGTTGTTGTTTAATATGTATGAAGAGTTTTGAGTGATGTAATCCATGGGAGGGCAAAACTCAAAAGCTCAGTTCAAAATATTTTGCTATAAATGCTATTGTCATGTGGACCATGTGGTGAAAACTTAAAAATAGGTGTAATGCTATGGAAAGCAATTCTGCATTACATTCTGAGGTGTCCTGATTTGCAGGAGGAAACACCAACCTGCTTCACACTGGCACTGGGACAGCTTGTGATGTGTGAACGCTGACACGTGTATGGATGGGTGACAAACAGAACGGCTTCAGCACTGAAACCGTTCACTGACCCCTCGCGTCCCGTATGGAAGAACTTGCACTTGTTACATTTCTTGACTCACTAAGTCTAATTATTCCTTAATTTGTCACCTAACAGTACATGATGTACTGTATGTAAATACACTGTTTGTTTCTCTTTGTCTAAACTTCATGACCCTGCAATAAAAGTGCAACCTGTGCCTCTGAGTCAACAACGTCCCTCTCAGAGTTAATGTTGACACTGTGTTTGAGCGCACAAAATTAATATGCAACGGTCAGGTTTGGGTTGGTCACACAACAGATGATCGCCTCTCCACATTCATCTTCAGCTGCACGGTATCACAGTAAATGAGGAATGACAGAGAACTGTAATCTTGCATTTCAGTCAAACCCTGAACAGAATAAAAGTGTATGTTGTCAACAACAGCTCCTGCTACTTTATTTGAACCCAGCCACGTGCTGAACATGTGTGTAGAGAGGAAAAAGGAGAAGACCGGGGTGGGTGAGGGGGTGTGTGGGGGAATAGACTGTATGAAGGAACGGATGCATTCTTGTGTGTTAAGTGATTACAATAATGTTACAGAGCCAACAAACAACCCTGATAAGATAAGGACAGTAAACCACAGGCATCCTCATTTCTTACCTTTAACTGAACCGGGAAGAAAACAAATAGTGGACTAACTTTGTGAATGTGTACGCGGTGAAGAAATTTCAGGGTCAGAACATGAACAGAGTGTTGAAGCGTGACATGTATCAACCTAACATCCAAACACGGTCGTATAGTCAAGCAGAGAACTAAGTTAAATAAAATGCCTCACTGGAAACCATCAATTATGCAGGAGCTATACATTTTCATAACATAGAGGACCATTTCTGTGAGGTAATTAACAATGAACCGAGAGGCAAGGCTGCCATATCTAAGAGATGATGAATGAATGGAGTTTTAGAAAATACTTAAAACATTCTTGACATTACAGAGAGAGTAAATTAACCTAGTTACAGGCCTCACGGGGTACAGAAGGAAAAAATGCAGTGTGAAATTGTAGAAAAACAGTTGTCGACTGCTTTTAGTTTCTGGTGAAATGAATCAAAAGAGGGGGGGAAAATGAAACCTTTCTCTTAAGTCATTTAGCACAGGCACAATGAGGCCATAGGCTGTGGAGGTGGATAGTTTTCTGGACTGTTCAAGCCTAATTAGTGGAACAGGTCAATCAATAAACCCCCCACCCCACTCCATCTCTAACCACGCCTCTGATGGTTATTGCACTGCCACTGCAACAAGCAGGTTTTCCCCCCTTTCCACAGCAGCAACAATATGCAATACATCATATGATGAATCAACACCTCTCTAAAACAGTTCCAACTAAAACTGAACATAATTAGCTTTATGAAAGTAGGATTTATTGCAAGGCTGTTGTAGTAGACTGCATTTTAGCAAGGTGTACCTAATAAACTCTGTAATTTAGCATGCAAATACAAAATACCTGAAACCAGGAGGCAACGTGAGAAGGAGATGTCTTCCTCCTCCTCACTCAGAACCTAAAAATTAATGGCAGATTAATGGCCTAATTTAAACTCCCCCTCCACTCAGAAGAGCGGCTGTTATTTCACTTGGATGTTTGAACTTCACCGTGCGGAATGATGAATGTGCCAAGTTTATTTTCACATTTACCTGCTGAAGTAGGAAATTTCTCTGTGCTCACCTTAAATTGAGTTTGAGACGCGCACGTACTCAACTTACACAAGTGTCAACAATATGTCCACTTTATGGACTAGACAGAAGAGAATGGACTTTTTAGTGAAGTAGAAGACATTTTATGTCCAGCGGTTAAACTTTAATTTTTTTTTGGTAACTGTGAACTATTTGCATTTCTTCATTTGTTTTGAATGCTTATTCATATTTATGTAAAGCTCTATGAACTGCAAGGTGTTAGTGCCAATAAAACACCAATAAAATACTATAATACTACTTAACCATTATTGTTGCTGCAAATGATTGTCATCCACATTTGTAACTGAGTCTTTGTGTGCCTGAGCATTTCAGCTTTAAGTGTAAACACCATTAGTGGAGGGTTTTTGCTGCATTGCATTATGGGCTACTGAGGCTGTTGCAGGTGAAGAGATGGGAATCTCTCCTTCTGCTACAACATAGCCTATAAAACTCCAATACACTGAGCTAAAAATACAGTTTTAAAGAGCATGTTAAATTAACAGCCACAAAGAACTACAGGCAAACTATCAACTATCAAATTCACAGTGGTATCAATAGTTCTGATGTGCAGCCCAGCACACAACTGTCTAAGGCTGAAATGATTAGTCGATCGATCGGTCGCCAGAAAATTAATCAGCAACTATTTTCAGAATCGATTAAGAATTTTAAGTGATTTTTCCCACTAGCAACAAAAGTACCCTGTTCCAAGAATGGCTTGAAGGACAAACTCAGGGAACAAATTACTCGCTTGCTGACGTTGGATAACCAACGGGTTCCACACAACAACAAACATGAAGCAAACAAAAGCCGCCTGACAACAATTACAATGACGGTTAAGAGCTGGAAAGAGAGACACCTCCAGGAGGAGACAATGAGACGATACCACAGCACCATAGGTCTGTTGCTGATCAACACTAGAGCAAGTATTTAGATCCAGAAAGTTGCTTTACTGCAATATAAAAATACTTTATCACAAGTTAGTCATGCATTGAAAATGTGCCCCTTGTGACTGTAATACTATTACTTATTATGCTACTGAATTATTCCTACTGAATCGCTAATGTATAAGCATTTTACTGTTGTAGTTGGTTGAGTTGGAGCTACTTCTAACTATTTCTTACACTGCTGAACTACAACAGAACAGCTTCATTGCAACTTGACACTGATTCTACAAGTCTCTTGAACTCTACTGGACTGATGTAACACCATTCTTCAAAAGACATTCCCTCATTTGGGGTTTTGATGATGGCGGTGGAGAGCGCTGTCTAACACGTGATCCTAAATCTACCACAGGTGTTTGACTGGGTTGAGATCCGGTGCCTGCAGAAGCCATAGCATAACCTTTCAGTGACCCCTCGTGCCCTGTGGATGGGGGCACAGTCATCCTGACAGAGATCGCTCCCATCAGGATAAAAATGTTTCATCGTAGCATAAAGGTGATCACTCAGAACTTTGTATTGTTTTGAAAACCATGCCAGCAAAATGCCCCCCCAACAAAATAACAAAGCCACCGGATCCCCTCACTCACTGCAGGGGTCAAGCATTCCGGCCTGTATTGTTCTCTTCCTGTGTGCCACACTCACCCACTTGTCGAGAATATGGTGAAGGATGACGCATCTGACCATATCACTTTTTCCCACATATCCCACATACACGGTCATCAAATGTGATCAAAGTTTCCCACCCTCTTTACTGACGTCTTTCCCACAGACCTAAATGCACGTCACTTTAGTCACTGTTCCTATTAAAACACTAGCCAGTCGATCAGTCTTTGTGACTGAAGCTCCTGCCATCCATGGCCCAACAATGAAAACCTCTTTCAAAGTCACTTAGATCGTTTCCTTCTTGCCACCTTGACACATCAGAATCATCTGGGCCTCCTAAACATTTTTAAACATGCCACAAAGCATGATGGGACGCTAATTGCTTAATTGTACCATGCAGTGCACCTGTGTGGAAGCATCTGGATTTCTTACAGAGCTGAAGTAAATGTACATAGTCACATTCCACATACTATGTAGTAAAGGATCTCCAGACACTACTACTCCACTGATCTTACGCAAACGGTGATGAACAAGTGATAATTCATGAAAGAAAAAGTCAGGTGTCGATGGTCAAATGTGTTCAGTATCCTGTATCAAAAGCAGGGTTTGTGCGTAAAAGCAGAGGAAGATTGAAAGGTTGATAAAAAAGGTCAACAAATGAGACTTGGTGGAGTTGAAAAAGAATAAAAAAAAAAAAAAAGGAGAGTGGGGTTAGTGTGAAAGAACAGTATGTCAGTGTAAAGGTGTTTTTCACACAAGATAATTGCATGCAGATAAAACCCAGGCTCGAGCTGCCAGGGGAAAAAGCACTTCTTCTGCTGATGCAACTGTGTGACGACGAGTGTGTGCGCGAGTGAATAAGCTGCGAGACTTTCTTTAGTGGGAATGGGACATAATTGGCTCACAATAACCCATCAGTGTGGTCTTAGAGAGAGAACACCATCTTCTCCTCCACCTCTACTTTCCTGCTCGCCTCCTTCTTCACGCTCTCGTTCTCCGCGGTGACAGTGAGGGAGCAGTTTCGACACATAAACACCACCCCTCCTTCCCTTTCCTCTCCCTCCTCCCTCTGTTTATTTACTCAGAGTCCAAAAACTGCACAGCACAGGGAAAAAAAATGATGGGGGGGGGGGGGGGGGGGGGGGGTTGTGGAGGAAGAAGAGAGAAAAAGAGGAGAGGAGGGAGTGAAGGAGGGAGGTAGATACACAAACATACACTGCAGATTCAGCTGCACACACGTGGATGGGACACACGCGTGCACTGTGCACACACACACACACACACACACACACACACACACACTCCTGGTGGAGCATCTAAATCACATTAGCTGCCTGCCTGCCATCCATCACTCCCACAGACAAAAGCACATGCCGGAGAGGACAGGGAAACTGCATGGCAACATGCATAACCACCCACAAACAAACACACACACTCGGTCACAGAGCAACCAACACACCTTGAAACCAGACGACAGCGTGCAGGGGAAAGCAATCCCTCCTCACACACAATATTCCCCAATCAGAAATCAACTTGCATTCACTTGCACGCACATCACTGTCAGCACACATCAATTGTACATTCAGGGATCCACTCATTCGCTGCTGCTGCTGCTGCTACTGCTGCTCTGTGCGCTCGGCAAAGTCGCATTAGCATCAGAGAAAATCAACAATTGCATGATAATGCAATGGGAAAAAAACATAGTTGCTTTAAATATTTAAAACGGAAGCAGGGGCAGAGCGACATCTTGAGAAATCTTTTTTTTCTGTCGGTATCAATCTTCTTTCCCATTAGAGGGGGGTGGGGCCCTTATCTAACTCTGTGTGTGTGTGTGTGTGTGTGTAGACCAAAATGTTTGTTGGGGGCGCCTCTTATCTTGAAGATGGTGCGGGGTGCATGTCAGTGGGGTGCTCCTAACCTAATGGGATGCATGGTGAGTGTGTGTGTGTGTGTGTTTGTGTGTGTTTTTTATCTAATGGGCTGTCTCTTGGGGAAAGTAATTGGCTGGCAAGATGCATCGGAGGGAGAAGGAGAATAGGAGAGGAGAGGAAAGAGAAAGGAGGCAAAGTTTTAGGGAGGCAGGACAAACTTCACGTGTGCTCCATACATTATGAGACCATATGGTGCCCACTGTGCGGCAGGAGCAGGCAGAGCACCACAGCGCAGCTCTCATCCACTCGTCTATCGAGCCAGTCTCTCAGCTCCCACTGTTCTCCCTCCCTCCCATCCCTCCCTTCCTCTCTCCGGCTCTGTCTGGTTAACTCAATAACATCCACAGCCTCCTCTCTTAACTCACTGTTTTTTTACTGGCAGGGGAAGGCAAAAAAAAAAAAAAAACTGCCTTTTTCTCCTCCTGCTTCCTCTCATCCTAGACGACCGGCTCTGGCTTTCGTCTCCTCCACACCTTTCCCCCGCACTAGATGCTGTAGCAACCCCTCGACTCATCGTAGAGCTTAATCCGAAACAAAAAGGATTACTTCAATCGCATTAAAATCTGACAACTGATGGTGCTCTGTATGTGCCATCTCGAAGATGACAAGCACTGAGAGTATGTTTACACATGCACGTGTGCAGCACAAGAGGGGGTAGACACTGAAATAACTTCAGCATCCTTCCTAGATGGCCTGCTTGTGAATGGCAACGACAATTACAGCCGACAGTTGTCCACCACACTGTGTAGTTAAGAAATTGCTAATGACTGAATGCAGCTGCAAGCCCGCGTGTCTACGTGCATGCACGCCGCATCAAAGCAGCGAGCGAGAGGGCTGCTCTTTTAGTTGGCTCATGAAATCATTTAAAATCGGCCCGCTCCACACACACACACACACACACACTCATACACACACGACACCCCCCCAGCCGTTTGATGTGTAATGAGAGAAACCATTAGCAGTAAAAATGGGCTCTCCCCGCCCTGCCGCTCAGCAGATCTTAGTCAGTGCCACAGTTACATGTCTATTTATACATTCACTCCTCTTTAGATTTTCTTCTTCTCTAACAGGGAGCAGTTTGTGCAGCACACAGTCAAGAAGGCTGCATTTCCTCCTGCCCTTCTCTCCCCGTGTCTTCTTCTTCTGCTGCCTCTCTCCCTCTGCCTCTCTTCCCATCCCCCCTCTCTGGCTGTCTCCTCCCTCTCTATACCCTTCCCCCAGCTCTTTCCTGCTCCGTGCCTCCCTCTCATCAGGCTATATGCAGCAAGGCACAAATTCATCGGGGGAAAGAGAGACAGCAAAGGAGAACTGGAGATAGAGGGGGGGTTTGAAACGGAGAGGTGGTTTGTACTGAAAGAGAGCAAAACAAGAGCGAATGACAGACTAACAGGGAACAAAAAGAGGAGGTAGGGGTAAGCCAGATAGAATGAGACAGAGAGAAAGTGAGAGAGAGAAAGAGAGAGAGAGGGGAAAGGAGGAGGGGTAGGTTGGTGGGAGACCAGGAGGAGGAGGGAGAAGCTCACTCTCGCTACAGCGATGGGCGTTCCTCTCCCGGTTCCTGCGAGGTCAAAAGTTTACCGTGGTTTTAATTTCACCTTTCCACAGCCAATCAGAGCGCGTCTCCGGCTGCTGGGGGAACTTTGACCCACTCGGAGAATTTGACTGTAAAGATCTGAAACTCACCTCTGCTTCTCCACCATCTCTCACACTTTTTTCCATTTTCTGCTTGTTTTTTTTATTATTATTGTTATTATTATTCCCACCTTTTCCACGCAGAGACCCCCGCTCCCTGTTCACAGCAGACAAAAACCCAGAAAACTGAAACCCAGTTGTTGCTGTTGTTGATCTAAGGGGATAGTGAGAGGGAGGGGAGGGGGAAAAGGAGCCTTTATTGTTTTTGTGCATTTCTGTACTTTTCCTATGCTTTCAGAAACAGATGCCACCTAGACGGAGTGTGGGTCGAAAACCACAAGATCAACAGCCTCTCCTTGAGGATGAACAATGCACGCCACAGCACTGACACAAGAGTCCACAGTCCACTTGATCAAAACAACATACACATAAATACTCACAGACCAACTGCAGAGACACACCCCACATGCCGCCAGTGTGCTGAATAGTGGGTGTATAAGCACTCGTGTGTGTGTATGTGTGTGTGTGTATGTGTGCAGGCATGTGAGAGTGGAGAGAGTGTGTATCTATGAAGGGGGAGGAGGCTGCAGTTAGATCATAGCATCAGAGAGGGGAGGGGTGGCTCTGCAAATAGAGCGAGCAGAGAGTCGGCATGGCTGGCGACGGTAAGTAGAATGGCTTCAAGCCTCTTGTAAGGGACTAGGCCGTGTGTGTGTGTGTCTATCTGTGTGTGTGTGTGTGTGTGTGTGTGTGTGTGTATCTGTGTGTATGTTTTTCTATAGCCGCTTCATCACTGTCTGAGTGTGTATGTGCGTGTTTGATTAATTAACAGCCACGGTCACTGAAGAAGCTCCCTGTTGTTCTATTCTCCCCACATCAACTGCACAATTGCCCCCACCCTCCTCCTCCTCTATCCACCTGACTGCGATAATAAGGCACACGCAGGCATGCGCACACACACACACGCGCGCACGCAAGCACACATCCTCGTAAGAGCAGCAGGCTGTAAATCTCACGAGTGTGTGCAGATGAAGTGTAGACACGTGACGAGATGTATAGCCTCCTTCCACCTGTAGCTGACTTTCTCCTCACAGACGCTGTGTATCCAGCTAGCACTGAAATATGTCTATTATAACCACCTGGACTATAGTCTATATATGTAGTATATATTGTACATATTCAATTTAACTTTATTGCCAACAAAGTCCATTAACATATCAAAAACCAACAACAAAAGTATCCTATTTTCAAGTAAAATCACATAAAAGAGCCACACTGTTGCAGTGACTGACATGTTTCGTCATCATGATGAACGTGGACACCGCAGTTTATTTTCAGTCAATCCCACATACACAGTTAATAGTCACTAAAGCACTAAATCCACAGCTGAAAAAAATTTGATATTAATAAATTTTAGTGTCTATAGCTGCTCATATTTCATATAATTTACTCTGTCACAGACAGCTTCTTCACAGGTTTCTTCACAGGTGTTTAGAAACCCTCCTAATTTCTTTTCCTCAATCAACAACTGTTTTGATAATCAACTAGCAAGTAATTTATCAAGGAAATATGTCAAACAATTACTAGTTCCAGCTTCTCAAATGTGATCATAAACTGTTTCTAGTAGAAATAGTGAAAATGCCCATCAGCATTCAAGGTGATGTCTTTAAATTGCTTGTTTTGTCTAACCAAACATGTCCACCACCCAAAGATATTCCATTTACAGTGAAACCAGGCAACGGTCGGCATTCTCTTTGTAAAAAATGGTATTTTATACAAACCAGACTTATATCCCAGGTTAAAGGAGACAAACAACACCAAAGCATTTGTCTAATTGCATTTAGAGGTCTGATACACACTTGACTTAATTCTAGACTGATTCATTAAGTAGGAAAAAGACAATGGATTCAATTTTTAAAAGATGGTTTGGAAAAAGCTCAGGTCTTGCATTTGTGAGAAATTTTTGATAAAAGACATTAAACTCTAACTTACACCGATAAAGTGTCCAACAGAACCCAAACCTTTCAAACTCATCTAATGATGCAAACTCAAAAAGTACATTGGCAGAAATCCAGCTGCTGACATCCAACCAACAAGCAGAGCTCCAGCCATTAAAACACCTTCAGTGTCTCCCTCTTTCTCTCCATGTGGTGTTTTATCCATCTTTCATTTCAATGTTTTCCACCTCTCTCTTTTTTCATTTGGCCACTTTTTAGACAGACAGAGGACCGGTGGGCTGTTTTGTGCCAGTGTGCAGTTCAGGGGGGTTTAGAATGGTTGTGAAGGTGTTAGAAGACGTTGAGAGCAAGTGATGGGGTTTTTCCTTCCATCAGTTAAACTTTGTCTCAAAGCCGAGAGAGTTAAGATTTCGATTTTGCTGAAGCTGCTGGTTTTCTTATTATGGGTTTGTAAGTGCCTTTAGAGAAAAACAGATACATTAAATTTATGCAAAAATCTTGCAAACCCACAAATATGAGAGTTTAAAAAAATCTCCAAAACATGCACTGTAACCTGACCAAGCTGCTATAGCAAAACAGTCTATAACACCTTGCCTGGGGGAGAGAGGCCTCGGTGTTACCCCTGGGTTTAAGGTTACACAGTAAATGGACTGTTTGAAAAACACTTGAAACTTAACAATGTCAACTGCATTGCCCATTCTTCTGCTGCTTCAAACCCCCCAACCCCCCTGTGGTAGTAAAAACCAAAAACCTTTCCCACTCTCCCTTGTTTTTCTCTCCTCCATGCTTTCTTTCTGTCTTTCTTTCTTTAGTGTCAGAGAAGCAAACTAAAGCTGTGAAGCAGCCAAACGTTTGTGGAAAAATCAGCATCACTGTGTCCCTCACCCTTATCCGGGACCTCGGTTTGTTTTGTTGGTAAATACAAACTCTAAAAGTACTCAAAAACAAACACACACTGCACAGCGTTTGTCATAGTACGGTAATGGCACAGCAACAAGTTGCCCAACCCCCTGACGCCCCCCCCTTAACTCCTCTGGCTATATTTCTGTTCTTTTGTGCTGCTGAAGTGTGTCAGGACAAAGGTTAAATGCAGAGCAGTCACAAATTAGTCCTAACTAGTCAGAGTTGAATATAAGAGCGTGTGTTTCAGAGTAATGTGGTGTCAAAAGGACACGCAAAGCTAACGAAGATATACAGCAGGCACAAATGCAAAGAATAAAATCAGTTAGGACAAGCAAGGACTTGTCAGCTTGCTGTCCAGCCGCGACAACATGGCTGGTATTGTTTTCACCTTCTGAGTCTGTGTGTATGTGTACTCTTGTAATAGTGTAGTAATGACTTCTGAGTACTCATGGGTCAGAACGTCAACATGCTGTGATCCCATTGCAAGACGGTCTCCAGTTAGCTTTGTAACCAGTCTCTGGGTTCACCAATAAAACCTTCTACATGTGTTACATTTATTTCATCCAGTCAAACTGTTCTTTGAAACAACTGTGGTCCTGACCTACACCACTGAAACAGGAAGGGTTATAAATATAAACTATACATATGGTTGTTTTTGGACACAGCAAAACGTCTTTTGCCGAATTTTGTCAAGACCCATAATTTATCTTTGCTATATTTTAAAATGCTTGAAACTAATTTGCTCGTACTTTCCACACACCTGGCCAATTACTGCTTGTCGAGTTACTTGCTCAGCTCGTCCTGCAACTTTGCAGTAAAAGTTTGAAGAATAAAAAAGAAAATGAATCAACACATGGACTTATACGGCAAAGAAGCAAACAACATAGTTCTTTAACTAAGAGTGATGATTAAAACCTCTGAACGAGTATAAGCAGCTGCAGGAAGAGCAGTGGCAAAAGGCATCAGAAGGTGATAAAGAGCAAAATATAGAGAAACCCCTTTAGTGATACTTTTATAAGCAGCTGTAAAATAATTAAACCCAGTTTCTTTGATTTTCATGAGTATCTTCTGTAGAGTTTTCAGCTTTGGCCAATTTGGAAAAATAGATATGAGCTCTGAAGCTACATCATGTATGTGTTTTTATTTTTCAAAAATCACCTGCAGTCTTTCTCAAGTATTTGCTCCATTTATTTTGGTCCAACCATGGTTGCTTGTACACAGTCCATGAAATTACAGTAAACCAAAGTTCTTTAATTACAGGAAATGGTATGAAGCTGCCTCTTTTTCCTCTTTGTGCCATCCCAAACAAATTTCTACAGCTTAAAACTACAGATCAGAATACAGGAACAAACGTAAGCCAAACCCAGTTGAACAAGGCTCAACTTTTACCCCACTGTAATGCGCCACTCAGGAACACACCAAATACATGAAAGTGCAGATTCCAAGCAAATTACTTCGTAATACGAACAGGGTACCCACTGTATACCTCAAGTTCATCACGAGGAAGGACAACATTATTTTTGCTGTCATAACTTTCCAGACCTTCCACATAAGAGCACCATTGTGCAGTGTCTGGCAGCTTCAAACTCATTAATCTTTTACTTAACTGTCCTTCCTAGATCATATTTCATCTTCTCAGTAGTACGTGTGTGTGTGTGTGTTGTTTTTTTTTTTTTTTATCCCTATCCTATTTTGGGCTTGAACGTCCAACTAAGCACCTGAGCACACCTGGCCAGTCGGTGTGGGCACAGACTTCCGGACTGTACACAGCAGTCAGATCATGTGAAAGAGTTTCCCAGCACTATACAACATTCTGCACAACACTTTGTTCTTTGCTGAACACCACTGACCAGAACTAAAGGTCGAAATAGAAGTGTCCTCCAGGTAAATTATTAATGACTTGTTTTCTTTTCCTCCCTGCACCTCTGCCCTCCCTCGGTCCATCTCTTCTCCTCTCCCCCTTCTCTCGTCCGAATTGTTGTTTTCTCACTGTGCTCCTTCTCATCCAGTCGTCCCCACCTTCTCCTTCCCCCCTTCTCTCCACTCGCTCTGTGTTCTCCCTCCCTCCTTTTCTCTGTCTAAGTCTAGTGTGGAGATTTATTTTTAGCCCTGGTGAGATACAGAGAGAGATCGTGCTGGGCTAACACGTACTCTCCACAAGGCCTTTACTGGGGACCTGTCACCGATGTGTGAGAGAAAAACGGTTTTCAGTTAACACATACAGTGTGCATGTGTTTCCACCGTGTATGTGTGTTTACTGTAGTACCACATAAATATTGCTAAGCTGCTTTTCCTCTCTACACAGGAAAGTCTTCGTGATAACAGAATCCATCACACTTAAAGGTATAATCTGTGACACAAGTGTAAACAAAGGGCATCACCACCACAATATTCAAAACCGGATTAGAACTTCCAGTCACTCCCACACTGAATGACGGTTTCTTTAATACTTAACTAACTACAAAACAATAAGTACATTGAAGTTACTGATGATTTCTGGTGCTCTCGGAGATTTGTTTACATCAGTAATGTTCAAAACAATAGAGTATCAACAGGCCAATGTTTCAAATAATGATCAGTTTACACTTTAGAGCTCAAATGCAGATACTTGGCAATAGATAGCGCGTCGAGGTTGAGATTCTGCTGGTGCAATGAGCCCTTTCCGCTGTGATTGGTGTTGAAAAGTTGTCCATGCCAAGGACGTTTGGTTTTCTGAACTGTTCCAGAAAACCAGCAGCACCCTGTGCTTCCAACTTCTGCTTGATCTCTTGCTTTGATTTTCAAGACCCTGCTTTGTCTTTCACTTACGCAACTTGCTTTTCCATATTTTGTTTAAGGCTGCTAGAGTCTCTGAAGTTGTCTTGTTTTGCACCTATGAGAGTCTCAGGCTCTTGGACCTGCTCAGACTATGTAGTGTTACTTAAATGTCAGCTGTCTCCACGTCCATATGTTTCCAGCATATGGACGTCTTTGGACTCATGGGTGGTGCTCTGTCATGTCAGCATCGTTTGCCATTGTTTTTTAAGTGCACTGGATGAAGCAGGCTGTTACGTTGATTTTTGCACTCACCAATAAAGGCTTGAGCTTGCCATGCATTAGTCAGCGGTCAATTTACTCATAGTGCATAACAGTTATGGGATGCAAAATAGATTAAAATGTTGGAGAGCACCTTAGGGAGCTCATGAACATCCAAACCGAAAGTCTGTGATCAGTTCTACTCTACTATGCTGCCAACACTTGTTGAGAAACTATACATACAAATGCTTTTTTTTTGCCTTTTAAAATGAATCCATACCAGCTAAAGGGTCTCTGATTTGAAGCTGGACATGGCCTTTGACCTAAGGGTGGACAGAGGTTGTTATAAAAGCATGAAAGGCCATATACAACTGGGGTTGACTTAGTTACTTTAAAATGAAAAAGATATAGTGATGCTAGCCACATGGCTCCAGAGATGGCAATGTCAGCCTGTTGCACTGTCCATCGCTTTGGTCCAGACTGAAATATCTCAACAACCACTGGATGGATAATCAGTTCCAATATCAACATTCATGGACCCAACACAGTGAATCATAATGGCTTCGGCGATCAGTTCACATGGCTGTTATGTGTTTTAACAGTGGACTGAATCACGTAAAGGCAGCATTTCTCCCAGCACATTACACGTGAATCTACCAGAGATGTCAACAGTCTGTCAGTCAAGTGATGATCAGCTCAGTGAACATCACCAGCAGCCCTCCAGATCTGCAGGCAAGCCGAGGCTGCTCACCTGATGGTTACCTGAGCAGGAAGCTGAGTCCAACAGCAGATGATATTTCATCCTGGGCATCGTGTCTAACCGATGCCAAACCGAGACACTAGAACATGCATGTAAACGCAGCGAGTGTTAACACAAGCGAGGCCTTCTTTTTAGGTAAAGCCTGGTTAGCAGGACAACAGCTTAAAACAAACAACAGCACACACAAATCCCCTGAAAGAGGAATACAAGAGGAACCGGAATCTTTGTCTCACATTGCATCAATTGCATCAATATTTAAATTCGGGTACTTTTCTTCTAACGAGAGCATAAGGACATCGCTGTCTGTTTACTACAACTCAGATCTCACAGGACTAACAGATTCATTGTGAGGGAGTGCAGCAGTAAAAAGAAAATGAGAGGGGTGGGGCGTTGGAAAGGAAAAGCTGATTCAACCAAAGATGCTTCCTCTGCCTGAGCTGAGGCTGATGCACTGAGGGCTTCTTTCCATTTCCCAGCTTGGCAGAAACAGATGGGTAAAGGTAGTAACTGTGCTTTGTCCCCGTCCACAGCGGATCGCGAAATTCAGCAGTTTGACTAAAGGCTGTGTCTTCTCTGAGCGTCATGTGCACGATTTCAAAATCTCCTTAGTCATACACTCACTAAGCACTTTATTAGGAACACCATACTAACACTGGGTAGGGACTCCATTTGCTGTCAAAACAGCCTCAGTTCTTTGTGGCATGGATTCCACAAGATGCTGAAAACATCCTGTTTAGATTCTGGTCCATGTTGACATGATTGCATCACATCGTTTCTGCAGATTTGTCAGCTGCACATTCATGCTGCCAAACTCCCATTCTAAGACATCCCAAAGGTCTTCTGCTGGACGCAGATCTGGTCACTGGGGAGGCCACTGAAGTACAATGAACTCATTGTCATGTTCATGAAACCAGTCAAAGACTTTTGCTTTGTGACATAGTGCATTATCATACTGTGGCAATCAAACGATGATTGATTGGTATTAGGGGGCCTAAAGTCTGCTAAGAAAACATTCCCCACGCCATCACACCACAGCCGCCATCAGCCTGGACTGCTGACACAAGGCAGGATGGGTCCACGGATTCAAGCAATTCTGACCCTACCATCTGCAGCCTCAGCAGAAATCGAGGTTCATCAGCCCAAGCTATGTTTTTCTAATCTTCAGCTGTCCAGTTCTGGTGAGCTTTTGCTTACCATCTTGTTTAAATTATTCTGTGTGAGTGTAAACTATTGTTTGTTTTAATTGTTGTGCTTTTTGTGTGGACCCCACTTTGTGGAAGTTAATAGGGATCTGAACAAAAAAGCCACCCATCACCAACGTTTGTGGAAGGTGCTGTTGTGTACAGTATGTTGCAACTGAGCTTGACAGGAGGTACAGACAGCAACAAGCCTCTGTGACATCACAGGCTTGCCTCGGGGGGAGGCGGACGGGCAGCCAATCAGAGGAAGCCCGCTTAGCCGGCCCGCTGCTCCACACCAAGGTGACAAGGTGGGGGTGGCAGACCTTGGAGTGCTCTCCTATCTTGAGATGAGTGATGCTGCTGCTGGTGACACTGGAGAGGAACTGGTGGATGGAGATGGCTGTGTGTGTGTGTGTGTGTGTGTGTGTGTGTGTGTGTGTGTGTGTGTGTGTGTGTGTGTGTGTGTGTGTGTGTGTGTTTTCACACATATACGGCAACCCTGAACTTATCTAGACATTTCCCAGAGTTGTATGTGAGAACGCAAATGTCCGAAACAGTAGGACCGGACATTAAATGGACTTTGCCATGCCAGCTCCCTAGTACAAAGTCAGAGTAACGTCCTATCAAGCTAATGTGTGAACAGAGCCGGTCACTGTCCGCAGAATTCACAGCGTGTGAGTGGGTGTGTTGATGACGTTTCTAACCTGCCTCCTGAACGCTCTACCCAGGCGCCACGCCTGGGCTAAATCACACCGAGTATTTCCGGGAGGTGAGAACGCATTTGACACGGACAATCTCCTGTTGTGTGCTACACGAGTGAAAGGGCAACTCTGGACAACGTCCGGCCTTGATTCTCCAGGACATCGACTTCATCTGAGAAAACGGATTGTGTATGTGTGTGTGAGAGTGTGAGGGGGTAGAGTGATATAGGAGGTGTGGCGGCTGAGGGGAAGGCAGGACAGGAGTGAATTAAGTTGAGGAGGTGGTCACGTAACAGCCGGGTTCAGGCAGAGTTGAAACCACTTGCTTGCTGTGGTGCAGCTGGTAACATTTACCTCAACTCCTACCCCGTAAATGTTTGTGTGTGTGTGTGTGTGTGTGTGCACACGGGCACGTTAAGGAGCTCTAAAAACACATAAACTAGGCCTGGATTTTTACAATGGAAAATGAGTAAAAAAACAGAACTCCCCTTCTCACACACACCCACCCCTCGGAGGACCCCTTTAACAAGCATCTATTACCTTACAGCAAGAAGAAACGTGAAACTAACCGCCTCCTCCCCCTAAAAATCCAGCTCTCCTCTGCTTGGGGCTCACAAAAAGGTGACAGATTGTGTTTTTCTAACTCTCGTTTAAACAATGATACATACAGACATGGCTGCCCCACACCATCACGTCACTGACCGCAAAAAGTGACATGAATCCATGTTTCCTCTGCAATCCCTGAAAATGTTGACTCTCTGTAAGTTTGTGAAAAATCCTGCTGAACTCTGTGTGCACCCTGCGAAGAGCAAAAAGAGAAAAACAGAAGGAGAAGAACAAAACCACCCTCCATATTAGGCACCAGCACACGATGTCTGTACGTGATTTTGAGGCAGATTCAGGAAAAGGTGCTTTTCTGTAAGACGTGCTGACAGTGGTCTTCTGCTGTCTGACCTTCATGTGTTTGCAGAGCAACAACATGTGAGTCAGGTTTTCTTAAGGACCCTACACTATTTGATTTTCGGCACTAGCAGATAAAAGTTGACAATCTTGATAGAAGTAAGGTCAAACCTTTCACCATCAATTCAAAACCGTGGCCCCTGTAGCTGCACTGAGAAACACTGACAGCTAATTTAATGCTTTGGCAACCAAAGAAACCCTGCGTGAGAAATTCTGACTTTATTTAGATGTGGCCTTAAAATACTATTATGATATTGCAATGTATTTTTGCAGAAACTATATTTATGGTGGTGGATGGAGTTAATCATTTTAGTGACTTTTTGTCCAACACTCTAGCTTATGACAGCTTCAGCTGTATTTTGTGTTTAGTGCTAATTAGCAAATCATGCAAACACATCACAACATGTCTCCGTGACGATGCTGCCGTGCTAGCATTAGCATTTAGTTTCCAGCACCACTGTGTTTAAGTACAGTGTCACAGAGGTGTTAACGTGACTGCAGACTCTTAGTCTAGAAGTGCTAAAGTTCACCAGGTTCTCATCGCACAATCTGACATGCCTCAAACTAGGTATCGTCTGACACTGAGATTTTATGAAACTCAATTTCACACTGAATAACATGCGATGAACCTGCAAGATGGTTGTTACTACACAGTGTATTAGGGCCATTAGTGTACAATGTGTGCTGTACTGAGTCCAGCTAGTACCGGCAAACATGCAGCAGAGAGAAGAGAGGAGAGGAGAGGAGAGGAGAGGAGAGGAGAGGAGCCCCAGGTAGCCTCACAGCAATGCACCATTAGATAAAGGAAAACACAGAGCCAAGCTCTGCTGCTCGCGTCTTCTCCAGCCACTGTATCCCCGTCTCTCCCACTGACCAGCTAAATATTTTATCAGCTGGCAAAAGAACCTACAAGCCCCAAGGCCAGAGGTTCTTTTTGTGTTTGTTTCTTCATTGAAGAAAGTAACTGTTTGTGTGTGTGTGCGTGTGTGTGTGTGTATGTGCGTGTGTGTGTGCGTGGGGGAGTGGGGGGGGGGGCTAAGTCTGTTCACCGACCACAAAGTCACTGAAGTGCTTTTGATTGGTCACTTTGAAGTAGTTCTTCTGTTTCTCTCTCCCAGCCTCTCTCTCGCTCTCTCTCTCTCCCAGCCTCTCTCTCTCTCTCTCTCTCTCTCTCTCTCTCTCTCTCCCTCCCTCCCTCCCTCCGTGTGCATCCTATGTGCAGCACGCTGCTCAGTTCAGAACTGGATGAACGACCTTGAGCAGGCGCGAAGGGCTGTGTTGCCATAGCAACGAAGCCTCGCACAACCAGTAACAGCTGGATGCAACAGCACTCCCTGAATTTTAGCGGGAGTCGCCACGTTAATAAAACGACTCTCCACGTCTCCTTCCCCCTCCCCTCCTCCTCACTCTCTGTAACCACCCCCCCTCCCTCATCTCTCTCCACTCTCAGACACATGGACCTGTACTAACACAAAAGAAAGCCATGGTTGCACAAATACAGTATGTTTGACATTAATGCATAAACTTACTTTTGTTTCCTGTGCACAAGCTAATTGCACGCAGTGAGAAAGAAACACAATGGAGAAGACAAAGACCGAGGTGAATGAGACAGGTGGAGGAGAAAAAGACAAAAATAAACAGAGAAGTCCAAGTAACAAAACAAAACACAGAACAGGGAGAAACGCACAGAGATGGGCACTTGACATTCCTCTCACAGAAGAAATAGCTCTCAGAAAAGGATATGAGCTGCACTGAGGCATTCTGGGGAAAGAAAGGAAACAGAAACTGAGGATACCCGGTCGACTGTTGTTCTGACAGTGCATCAGCTCATCCCTCTCTCTCTCTCTCTCTCCTCTGTTTCTCATCAGTTCATCCTTACAGCTCTGCTTGATGTTTAGTGATCCCATTATCATACACAACAGCATAAACTACTTTCTAGCTCCTTAACTAACCAAAAACATTTTTCCGTCGACCTGACTAAATAAAGATCAACTGTATTTCCTAACACATCAAATGGCAGCAGCGACTGGCACGGCTCTTAGATCAATTACAGGCCAATGCGAGAACCTGGCCTGTGCTTGCTGTTAGTCTGAACGGGTCAGCACGTGTCAAGTGACCTGGTTTCACAAACACGCTCCAAATCAGTGTTTGACCCAGGCCTGACCAAATGGAGGACAATACAGACATTAATACTCAGATTTACTGTGTTAACAATAAAATGCAGCTATTTATGCATTTTACAAATCATTTTTATCATCAGTTCATCTCTAACTTCCTCTGATTAATCATTTCAGTCTATAAAATGTCAGAACAATACCCATGATTAGTCCAAGATGATATCTTCAAGTTGCTTGTTTTGTCCGACTAACAGTTCAAAACCCCAAAATATAATAAAAATGACAAAATCACTGCCTTTAATAACTGATTATCAAAATGGTCGTTTATTAATTTGCATGCATTTCCTCTCTCAAAGTGGCTCACTTCTGACACATTCAGCATGTAGTAGCTGTAACAGTAGTTTGCTGAATGACTGGTTAAACATCTGCATAGATAAATATCATAACTCAATGTCTCTCTCGCACACGCACGCATGCACACACGAACACACACACACACACACACTGTTTCCCATTCAGACTCTCAAATGTAAAGAGGGAACCGCGTTTTAAGAAGTGAAATTTGAGATTCATAAAAGCTCCGGTAAAACTCCACAGAACAGCAACAACGTGTTTCTTGCAGACCCATGAAAACGTGTGAACAAACAATAACAACCACGACCAACAGTCTGGTTAAAGTGATTTTAATGTCTGTTCATTCTGCACCATCATGCACAGGGTTTGTGTCTGTCACAAATTTTACTTTCACACCTGGTCTTTCTTTTGGGAACCACTATGTCATAAAACTTCAACACAGCAAATCAAAACTTTTAAGTTGTTATGTTTTTTGTAAAGATCAATGTTCTGATTTATCTCTTGACAAAAAAGCAAATGAGTGTAATTCCAAAATGTCAGACTATTCCTTTAAAGCCTGTTTAGTAAAATAATTGTTTGTTTGCCTTAACTGACTGTGACATTTTAAATAACTGTACCAGTTTTCATATTTTCGGTGATTCATTTGACTTGAGTGTCTTAGCATCTTTTGGAAAGAATGATCTGTGATGTTGCAGGTGGTGTCGACACCGAGAAATTGTGGCGCTGTATTTCTTCCTGTATCATCTTGACTCATGAAAGCAGCTTCCGGAGAACTGATTCCCAACACGCACAGCACAGACATATCACTCACACGCAAAATACCACTGACAATGAGATCAAGAGCACATAAATAAATAAATAAAGGACGTTACTGTCATGTTATTGGAAGTAGAAAAGTTTTTTTTCAGTTTACGTGAGTGTAAAATACTTAAAATACTTATGGGAGTGAGAAACAGAGACAGAGGGGAAAGCTCTCTATAACAAAAGAATCAACAAGTAATTAAAACAATCTTAACACGTAATTATAAATTTACATTTGTAATATTAGATAAGTAAAACTCAAAGCCTTAAGATACACACTATGAAGGACTTTCATTGATTGTTAAATGAAGAGTGAACTTATGAGCCTTTAAAGCAGCCTAGATTTTTTTTTTCTTTTTAGATGAATATGGGTAGTATTTCTGGTTTCATACTGTTAGCTGTACAATAAAATAGAGCTCATTTGAGTGTCAAAGCTAAAGCCAACACATAAATCCCCTGTCTATCTCCAATTCATTATCACAAGAGTAGCAGCAAAATGTGTCTCTTGATGTCTCCGCAGGCGGGAATGCTGGCTCTGAGGCTCCTGGCTCAGGAGGAGAGCCATAAATGTTGGCAAATATTGACCTGACATATGCAAAATCATAGGAATAACACATCAGAATTCTGTTCTTGGGGTCATTGTTTTACCTTCAAGCTTATTAGAGGACTGACTGAGTGATTCCTCATCCTTGAGCAATTTTCTCTTGACATTAAAAGGGCAGCCAAAGGGGTTAGGTTAGGGTAAAATTAAAGTCCAAGCTTATATTTTTCACACTCTACAATACAGACTTTTCTACATGGACCATCAACTGCTAGGACGAGCAGTTTTAGCCTCAGTCTTATAGCTCAACATGTACAGTCATCAGTGCAAACGTCTCGTGGATTCTTACGAATATTCCACAAGACTCTTGTTTGTGTTACACAAACAGCTGGAAACATTAAAAACTTTAAAAGCCAGCAAGAGGCTGCGATTTCAACCAATGCATGGCGCCGATTTTAGCTTAATTGGATAGCCCGGTAGAGCCGATAAAATCTGCCAGCGACAGTTGTCATTTCAACTTGATGGCCATAGCAACAGTAACTAAAAGTCAATTGCAAACTAGGAGGAGCCGCTGGTTCCAAATCATTTGCTCCTATCCTCTATTCCCATTACAGTTTTTTAGAGGACAACCTTAACGTTACTTAATGATAGAAACACAGTAATCGGTTCATGTTGTAACCACCCGTTTTGATTATTTCAAATTCTTTAATGAGAAATCATGCTTTGTCTGTCACTTTGACATTGTGGATGGACCTAAATACTACAATACCCATGAGCCTCAGGCGTCGTTGCTATGGAGAGGCAGCCAGACAGAGGCAGAAATTGGAACGGGAGGGAATTCAAAACGCTTTGTTGTTGCAGTTGTTAACAAAGCATGGCGCAATACCTTCTGAATTCAACCAAAGTTAAGAGTGAACTGGTTTAAGATTGTGACACAGATTGTGTTTTCAGCTTTTTCAACAACTTAATCTTTAGTTCTCTTTGGAGAATTTTAGGAGTCTTTCATTAAAAAAAAAAAAAAAACTCAAAACGATTATTCTATTATCAATTATCTATTATTTATTGATCGACTTATGGATTAATCAGCTAATCATAGCAACTCTAATACAGCTGGTAGTGTGAAAAGATACCCAGGCCTAGTCATTTGAGATGAACTTAGTAGTATGGGGGTATCCACCGCTGGACTAGAGATGCATGAGTAAACGACAGGAGGACACAAATGAGTGAAATAAAAAAAGAAAACGACCCCCTCAGCCACAAAGCAAAATCAATGAGAGCTGGTGAAGATTAATTCCTGTTTAACAAATCCTGACACATGGGAGAGGGGCCCCAACAACAACAGGACAACAGTTCAGCTCACTACACTGCTGATGGGGGAGGCAGGGGACAGCGAGGGACATACCACAGAGAGAGAGAGAGGGAGAGGGAGAGAGAGCACAACAAAGAATGTGGACCGTTTAAATCAGAAAACTTCCTGATTCCACAAAAGAGGCGATAAAAAAACCTGAAACGATCAAGCAAAGTCGAGGAGGGCAGAAACAAGATCAACAAAAGACCAGGAAGGACACAAAAGACAAAAATGCCAGGTAGAATTCCAGCAAGAGGCTCCACCTGAGCCCCTCCCCTTCCCATGCACACACCCCTCCCTTTTCCACACACACACACACACACAGCATCCCATGCTCCCAGGCTGGTGTGTGAGGTCCTGCCTCCCTCCCGCTCAGCCTCGTGTGAGCCCTGCCCCCAGCGCCTGACCCAGTCACCAGCATCCCCTGCTAACCTCTGTCCCCTTTTTCCCCATTCAGCAAACATCATGCATCACTGTCACCCTCCTCCTCCTCCTCCTCATCCACGCATTCATCCCACCATCCGCTTAGCGAAGACCCCTCATGGGTGCCTACAGGTCCGAGCAGCTTGCCCACACCCCCCCTCTGCCCACGTTCCTTTCGATTCCTTGTGTGCAGGTCCTGGGCGTGTGTGTGTCTGCACGTGTGCAGAGACTCGGGCCACAGAGTTGACTGTAAATCTGTCAGAAGAGAGGTGCCGTGAAACGAGTCGAGGGCTCCTTGCTGCCACACCCCTCCACTTGGGCAACAGACAGTTCAGCCAAAAGACTCAAAACGATAGGTCAATCAAACAATTAGTCATCGAAAGAAACTGAATCGCCAACAATCCTTATGACAGAATCATCGTTTGAACGCCCCTCAACAAGCAGCAGCTGGTTAAATCCTGAGTCTGAGTTGACAAACTATATATTGACATAAAGTAAAGTGACAGCTTTCTGCTTTCAAGAACCTAATATCCCTGCAACAATATTTTGTAACAGGTGATGAAACAATTAGTTGATTAATCACTTAGTTCATCCGCAGCAACTATTTTGATAATGCCAAATATTTAGAGATTCCAGCCTCTCAAATGAGAGAATTTACTACTTTTCTTTGTCATATATCACAGTAAACTCAATATCTGTGGATTCTGAACTGTTGGCAGGACCAAACAAGATATTTAAAGATGTCACATTTGAGTCTGCAAAGTTTTTCATGTTTCTGCTTTAAAAAAATAATGAAACTATGAAGACTGTTTCCTATTAATTTTCTATCGATTAATCAATTAATTGACTAATCCTCTCAAGTCTGAAGGTAAGAAAAAAGAAACTTAGTACATTTTTTCATGTTCTTGTCTCTGTTCTCACTGTACAGTTTACAGTGTATTATATCATTGTACAGTATAATATTCAGCACATAGAAGAGTCTAGTTATGATTCTATGTTTAGTTTCTATTTTTTATTATTGTCTGTTTAGTTATTGTACATAGTGTAGCCTTTAAGTGTATTTGTTGTTTTGCCTATGTCATTGTTTAGCTCTCTAAATTTGGAATCACTGTAATTAAAAAGAGATCAAGAACAATAACCGTTTTATTTTGGGCATGTCATTGTCAGGCTTGTGCACAAAGAAGGGGGTGTTAGTTAAAGTTATTTATCAATCAAAAACTCTAACCATTCTCTGGTAGCAGCTTCTCAAATGTGAGGATTTGCTGCTTTTCTCTGATTTGTATCTCTGTAAAATGAATATTATAATAATAAATTTTGGACCACTGATCAGATGTCAGTCTGAATTCTGGGAAACCTGGATGGACATTTTTTTCCACATTTTATAGACAAAAAATAATGAAAGATTAATCCATAATGAAAACATCAATAATAATGACTATTTTGTATATAGAATGTCAGAAAATTGTGTAAATGCCTGTTACGGGGTCTTGTTTTGTACAAAAAAAGAACAAAACTTAAATATATTTTACATAGTTCTACATAGTTTACTATCATACATCACAAAGCAAAGCAGCTAAACCTCACATATGAGAAGCTGGAATCAGCAAATATTTTGCAAAGTTGCTGCAGATTATTTTTCTGTCAATCAACTAGTCGATTAATCCAATAATCATTGCAGCTCTGGTCATCAGCTGTGCCCCTATTTAGTCGTGAAACAAAGCTGCAAAGGTGAATTTATACACTGATCAAAATATGACCAATTCACCTGTCCACACTGACACACAAACCATCTGCATCACTCCCATTCAACTTATGTTTACACACACTGAGGAAGGCTGCTGTTGTTCAGTGTGAGCAGGTACTGTAATAAGGCTCTGGTGTCATGCTCAAGGACACGGTGCTTTTCAAGGCACATGCACACACACACACACACACGCACACACACACGCTGGCTGTGTCAGGGATCAAACCGTGCACGTTCAGGGTTACAAGGCTGTGTATACGGACAGGGCCACGCTGCTGCCCCCTGCAGATATACAGTGAGATACATTATTGAGTATGAAGCAGATGACAGGAGGGAGGTTACGAAGGAGACCTAACAGGGAAAAACATAAGCACGGCGACCATTCACTCTTTCAACTCACGCTTTTATAGCCAATACGTGCCCCGTTCACTGACTTGCACACTGGAGACACACCGGAGAGTCAGTGCACTTTTTTTTATTATTATCGCTCAGCACACGGGACCCGGGCAGGCAGGCAGGCTGACTGACTGACACACAGCCAGTCAGTCAGTCAGTCAGCATCCCCTGCCTCTTAACGAAGCCACTAAAAATACACCCGTAGCCTCTTTCAAACACAATGCATATGTCACACAGCTGAGTGTTTGCATGCCCTTGATCAACACACATTTCGGTCCAAATTCCCTCATGTTGCGACAGCGACGGACTCAGCTTATCTACTAGTTTCCCACCGACTGCCGACAGTCAGCAGCGGCCAAGAGAAATCAGTCCACTGTCCCCGTGTTTGTGAGCGTGTGTGCGAGTGTAAAGTGTGTGTGCTCTCCCGAAAACTTCCCGAGGTACCGTATGAATTGGAAAACACTTCTGTGATCCACCAGCTTGTGTGTAAACTGGCCAGCTCGCACGATCGCCAAGTTACCACATCTGCTAAACAATTATCCCTCTGGCAGCACAGGCTGACAAACAAACAGGGCGCCCGGCGTGCACCTCGTCGCCGCCGCGAACAGGTTAGTAAACCTCTGCTGTCACGGACTAAATGACCATGCACTGTGCCCTCCGCACCGCGCCGATGCCAATATTGTGTGTGTGTGTGTGTGTGCACCGCGGCTGGGAACCCAAGTCAGTACGTTTCCGTCCTCCTATCGAAATGCAAACCGAATGCAAAGTCGGCTTGAATTAGCTGAATGTCATCAAGCACGCAGCGCGGGCTTACCTGGTGGACGTCTCTCTCTACCGGATCGATAATTTCTTCTTTACACCATTAACTCTCCGCCATCTTCGGCACTGTTTGTTTAAATGGGAAACACTCCCGAAGCCCAAGAAGCCAGTTCAGTAAGTTGAGGCGTCGCGGGGGTTGCTGGGTAAAGGAGTTCGTTCGCGCGGAGCGCCTCGCTTCCTGCCACCTCCTCCAACCCGGATGCGGACTACAGGCAGACTCCACCACCGCACGGTGAGGGGAGGGGTGGGGGTGGGGGTGGCAGGAGAGGGGAGGTAGCTGTGGAGGAGGAGGAGGTGGGGGAGCGGGCACTGTCTGTCTAGCTGCCCACAGACGGATGTCAGCGACGATACGGAAGTGGAGGGAGATGCCCCGGTGTGTATTTTCTGTTAACGCCGGCACGCCACGACAAAAGCAAACACTGAATTGTTTTTCTTGTTGAAGAAGCCCACAGGCACACAAAAAGCACAATTTCCAGACTTTCTACTAAAAGAAAGCATTTGGCTGGAGGGGATGACAGAGGAGTAGACAGCCTAAACTTGAGAGCAAATTAGGACGCAAGGGTCTTATCCCTGTCTGGTGATGAGTAGTTGGTCCATTTGGACAAGTAAAAGTGGTTTATCTGCCAGTGGCCTGCTCCTTATTGAAAGCAGGGATTAGTTAACACATTAAAGGACCACTGTAAAATCAATTTGTAAAACCCAGTTCATTTCCATACATGATAAAATTTGCTTGGCTGTGTCTTTAAACTTGTTAGGTCACTGATACACTTGCTTTTTACATACATGTGTAGACAGCGGCTGCAATGGCACACATGCTGGCTTGCCTACTTTGTTTGTATCTGGAGGATTACAAGTTATATCCACTAGGGGGCAGATTAGGAGTCTGTCTGTTAGGTCTCTCACTTTTGGACAACAGAAACAGAAACCAAGGCAACACTGAAAGAGGTAAAAACGTCGTGGATGCTGAGATCACGGCAGAGAAAATGGCAGCAGTGACATCGAAAATGATATATCAGGAGGAAAATTTTGATGTTTCCCTTCATTGTGTTGATCCAAAACTGCTGCTGACCTTTCTTTCGGATATTGCCCCCTCTGGTTATGAGTTGAATTGCATCTCGCAGACATGTAGTGCTAATTTCTGCACAAGCAACGCTCCCAAGAAATGCAAGTATGGGAAGTGAGGTAGCCATGATGTGCACGTTAATGTATATTGACAGCAAGTATATCAGCAGCTATATATATATATATATATATATATATATATACATACATTTTGAAAGTTTTGTGATTTAAAAAACTACAAACTGATTAATCAAAACCAATATGGTCAGATTAATTGATAGTGAAAATAATCATAATTTGAGCATTGATCTGGTACAAATAACATGTAAATGTTAAGTAAAAGGCTTGTTCTATCAAAACTTGGTTGTTCCTCCACATGAAACAGAGACCTTGAAATGTCACATCACATCCCTGCAGCCTTTTTGCAGGAGCCAGCCTTCTGTGAACTGGGTTTGTTTCACTGGAGGAAGTGTGGCTCCTTCAGGCCACCTATCTCTTATAGATGAGGCCCATATGTGGGCTCCATATGCGAGCTGGCAGGGTCAGTGTGGAGCAGTGACGTCGGAGCCGGGTGGCCTATGAACTGGGACACGTCAAAGCAGTGCCCCGACTGCTGCCAAGATATACAAAGCAGGGACAGACAGCACCAAAATCCGTCACCATGGTGATACCAGGCAGACAAGAGCAGAGATAGATGGATAGATACACATACACACACACACACCATGAGTCAGGATCCTATTGTGTCAATGACAGTGGGAATGAAAGAAGATGAGAAGAGGAAGGTGAGAGAGAAGTGAGACAAGATGATGAGATAGTGGAGTTTAGTTTAAGGCAGTTTAAGAAGACGCAGAGACAAGATCACAGATAATGATAAATGGTATCTATTGCCTGAAGAGAACGGTAGCTGGGAAAACCTATATGTGTTAAGGGAACACAAAGTAGAAAAAAGGGGAGAGAAGAAGAGAGTGCGGAGTTGTCACTGTGATAGAGGAGGAGAGGAAGTGTTGTAGCTCAAAAAGACATAGAGGGAGTGAAAATAAGATTTAGTTTTAGTGGGAAAGTGAGGGAGGGATGGCAAACAAGAGGGAGAAAACTGTAAGAGACTAAGGAGAGTAAGAAAATGTTGAAATAGGGTTGTGGAGAAAGTTTAAAGCAATTAGCCCCATGGGTCAGGCATAATTCCTCAGGCAAAACTAAAAGAACCGCTAAGGAGAAGAAAATGTGATTCGAATATAACTCAGTGAGAGATGTGGAAATGTGAATGTTCTTGGAAAGCAGGAATTACATAAAAAAGATCCTTAAAATTTTAATTTCAAGAGCCTACTATTACTGAAAAAATGTTAAACACATTTACTTGAGTGTAACCCAAAACGTTTGATTAAAATTTATTGCTACGCACAAAGACACAAACTGCTATTTTCCCAAAAACAACCAAAGAAATGCGAACACTTCTCAAATAAACACATAAAACCAGAGACACTCATACACATGTAGTGATAAGTGCTAGCCAAAGGATTTAGAGCTGTTTTAAGCCTCCTTTAAAAGAAATTAGACTTGGAACCCATTCGAGGTCTACTGGCAGGCTGCACTGAACCAATAAATGCCAGTGTAAAAGCTGAATGCACGTAAAAGGTTATAAAGAGAGAAGAGGAACTGTTAATGATACCATTGAGTATCATGGAGTCATCACTATACAGAACACATCGTAGGTGACCTTCAATAAGAAATATTCTTTCAATGCAAACCATTTACGTTGTGTGTGTTGTAAATGTAATGGTAAAGACTGACATTGAAATAATTTGTCACTGACGGCGAGAAGATATTTTGTATTGGATGTACTGAATACATGAAAACAACACTACAAAACATACAGTATACCAGAGTCTTTATTAGCATTTTGCTATAGGTGGTATTGGTGGATTATCATAATGATTAACTGAATAGTGTCCTCCAGCCATTTAGCCATTAATACACTTGGAGGACACTTTTAAAAAAGAAACATCAAAACCAAAGCAGGAGAGCTGAGATATTCTTGACTAGAGGTCCCTGGTGTGGGTCAAGCTCCAAAAACACTGGATCCAACTACATTTCCATCATGCGAATCAATAACATCTTTGATTAGACCTTGTCTGGCTCTCAAATGCCCGCTTCTTACAAACCGTCTGCTTCCACTTGGTAATGCACCATCAGGGTCGTTCTCATAGCCTTCGGAAAACTCCATTCAGAGCTAAAGAATGGATTGTGGAAGGCGCTATATAAATAAAATTGAATTGAATTGAACTGGATTGAATTAAAGAAGCCATTATACAACTGTTAACTCAGACTATGTGGTACTTCTTGAGATAAGTAAACAGAACATGTGTAAAATTGTCAGCGTGCCCCTTTGACACCCCCAAAAAGTCCAGTTTTAATTGACCTCTAGAGCTTTAATGTGTCGTGTCGCTGCAGTGATGTAGAACTGTACTGCAGGGTGTGTCAGTACAATGTGACATCACTGTTGGGCTGTACATGGACACATTATGAAACAATGTGCCCTTGGGCACAGACAGGTAAGGTCCTCCCGTCCCTCCTTTATAGGAGTAAGATCCCCAAGTTGAGAGAGACGCAAAAGAACATTTGTAGTCATTTTGCAGATTAACCTGAATTTTCAGACGCAAAAAAATGACTCAGTGGTGTACTGTACACCCCACTGGTGGCTGTGGTCAGAGGTGAACTATGCTTGAATTGTTCTACCAGAGAGGTCTGTGATGGAGGCTGCTTTTCCACCTGGTGTTAAGTTGCTCTTTAAGTTTAGATATCAATAATTTACGCTGTTAACAACTGGGCACATGTTTAACATATCAACATAGAATATTTAATAACTAAAATATATAGATACAGTTATCACTGTTTTAGCGCCTTATGTTTAAGGACCATGCATGTTTTTGCTTATCTCAGCTACTCAGCTACATAACAAGTAATATAAAACGTGACTGTACGCTCTGGACAATGGTTGGCAGTAATGTTTGTAATAAATGGGCTACACCAAGCAAAACCACTGGCATGACTCTTTAACAGAGATCTGCTATTTACAGGTGGAGGACAGCCAGCACATTTTCATTCTTAAAAACGTAACAGTTATTATTACAAGTGGAAATCTGAGTTATTTCTGACCTTTGCTTACAAATAATTTCATTCAAATAAATCTTTTGAAACCATCAGCTGCTTTTGAGAATAATTGCCACTACTGCATTTTGGAGCGAAATCCTTTAATTCATTAAGGCCTGTTCTTGATACAGCAAAACAGTGGAGAATTGTTTTTTATAGCCAGCTGGCTTCAGGTTGCAGTTCCACAATATTTAAAGCCACATTATTATGGTACTTATTGTCCGTCATTTGGAAAATTCCATAGTGCTGCCTAAGGCTAAAAGAAAATGGAAATGGCAGAAAATGAAATGTAATGTGAAGAAACACACACACAATCACACACACTCAGCAGAGTCATTTCTACAGTACTAGTGCCTCAGCATCGAACTGTGTCATCACAATTCAACTTGATCTTAATCCGCAAAGATACAATAAAGCAGCCTTACTGCCTAATATCAATCCATCAGATGGTTAGAGATTGGACAGAAAATGATCATGCTTTATTTACCAACATACAGTTTATTGTTGAGATAACCCCTGAGAGAGAATTTAGGGGACTGCAGAGAGAATTGTGGGAAGGTGAGAGGAACAGGGAAACTGTTTAAAATTCTAAACAGGTAGGAATGAGGCTTCAGGAGTGTAGTGGAACTGCTACACAAACACACACACACACACACAGATGTGAGACACGAGTAGAGAAAAGAGGCTACCCAAATACAGAATATGCTGTTACATTTGTATGTAGAACTGAAATGATCAACAGAAAATCAGTTGATAGCTACCTTGCGTTGTCGATCAATCGCTCAAGTAATTGTTCAAATAAAAATACCAGGCATTTGCATTGCATTGCAATTTGGTTTTATGTGTTGGTAAATCATGACAGTATGTGTGAGAATAACAACAATTTATGGGTTTTGTCCTCTTGTTCAGACAAAATGAGCTTTTGGAAGACTTTAGAGACTCTAGAGAACGAGAATAATTAAAGTAGCTCTTAGTTGCAGCCCTGTTTGCATGTGCTGTAGTGAATATACAGTACGCACAATGAATTAAAAACCAGTTGAATGAATTTATCATCTACCTAAATCCACCCCCATTCAAGGATATTTTTTTCTTAATGCTCCTCCCAGTCACAGCACCTCTGCCCAGTTTGAATTCAAAAGGCTGAGGTGAAAATTATGATGGAGACACAATGTGAGAAAACTACTCTAGCAACACTAGGCAAATCTTCCTTATTTCACCAACGCGGATCGGCGCCCGTTCTTCATCAGGGTGATTTTTTTTTAAAAGATGGCAGCTTGAAAAGATACTTGAGGCCCTAGTTGGCTGGTGAAGTGGCGACAGCACTTCACACACACAGGAGACATATTACTAGGAAGCTGCCGTCTTTGGGCTGCACATCCAATAGGATTGGTGTTAACTATGAAGACGCAGGAAGGTTAAGAGGTGGCCTTGACTCTATAGATACAGTTTTAAGTGGACTTGTTAGCACTCAAACCAATATACAGTATAACGTGTCAAAAAGTAATCAAAGGGGAGGTCCCTGATGAGAAAAGGAAATGGGAAGATCTGCCCACAAATACAGGTTGAAAGACAAAGGTGAAGCTGTGGGAAACAATTAGTTTGTCATATATTTATGAATCCACCATATGGTCCGGGTCCCAAGTAGCCGTTACTCTCTGCTTCCATTTCTATTTGTGAAACCTACCTCGGCATCATCCAATGCAAAATCAATACGACATGATTGAACAGATAAAGCAAAAACGGGGGCAGTTGTTGAATCACTGGCTCGAAAGCCTCGAGGGACGATAAAGTTGCTGTTTGGAAAAGCAAAACCCACAATAAGTGAGAAAGGAAGATGGAGCCAGGGACTGTGTGTTTACCGTCACACTGGAAGAGTGCACAAACCGGGTGTTACAGAGAGAGTGCAGGCAGCGGAGGAACAGATGAGACTGTATAAACACACGTGACCTTGCTAGTGCTGTCAGCTGTCCCAGTTGCCGGCTGGGCCGTGTGTGTGTGCAAGCACATGCATGTAGGTGTGTAAAGATTCACGTTCCAGATGCACAGCTTGTTGGTGCACAGCTGCATGCAAGCATACACACAGTATACATTCCATGCAGTCTAGAGGACATGCGTAAATCATATCCATATTCCCACCACGTTTTTGTTTATTTGTGCGTTACTCAATGTGAACGCTTGAGGCAAAAAGGACACGTGCTGACTCCATAACTGAGGTCTTCACCAACTCTGTAAGCTCACACAACTACATGCCACAGAGTATCGTGTTTTGGTATGGTCTTGCGAACAACCTTAGGCAGCGAGGACAACCTAACCACAAGAGTATAAAAGTTCTTAAAAAAACATAGTGTCCATATGAAAGGTAGTTTTTATTAATTGCAAAACTACTATGTGGGCACAGAACAAATTCAAGCTGTAATCAATCTCGATTTGAGAGCACACCGGGACAGATTTAGAAGCATGAAACAAGTCTTAAGCACAAAATCCTGATTTTGTGTGCACTCAGCACAACATGTGCTCTCATAATTTCCCCCAGCCGTTTTGGCAGAGACTGAGCTTTTGGGAACTTGAGGAGAGGCTTGAAAACAATTTTTTGAATCACATGCTTCAAAAGGACAAGCCTATATGCTGTATCGCATCTATTCCATAGTTCTGTCTGGAGGCAAATGATAAAGCCAGTGGACTGTGAGGATGGGCTTACAAAGTGTGAGTGAGTGTGACAGCGTCTCTAAGAATCCATGCAAAATTCTTTGCAACATATTTGGTGCTAGAGGCTTCTTGATCTGGAATCTACTGACAATGCTAGCTGGTGAACTACTGTAACTAGAGAGCTTATAGTTAGACTAGTGTCTCATAAGAATGTGCAAACCGTTCCCCTTTTGTTGGGCAGTTCATATTCAGTGACAGGAGGTTAAATAAAACTGGATGGTGCAACACAGCTAATAAGCAAAGATAGCTTGGACTATCTGGCTTTCTTCTTCCATGAAGGTCAGCGCAGTCAAGAATGCTTGCTCAACAGTGCATATTTGTGTTCACCAAAGTTGAATTCAGAGTGAAAAATGTGCACATATTTACTTCACCCCAACAAGGGAATTCAGTGATCGCAGAGGTGCCACTGAAATTTAATAATTCAATTGTAAATTTTTCCTGTTTTAAATGCTGGTGTGACAGGACCTCATGGCTTCATGTACAGGTCAATTTCATTGGATTTTCCTCTGCTCTCAGTTTGAGATTGTTTGCAAGCACACAAACTTCCAAAAGTGAGAATGTGCAACAGTATACGAAGTAAAGAAGGCCCAATGCTTCTTCAGATCGGGCTTATAAATGTGCCCATGCTCTTGCTTTTGTCTTGGAGAATGATTTCCATTTAAATTTGTTTTATGCCCTTTCAACTCATTAATGAACTTCCACACGCATAGTGATGTTTAGCCTTTCTGCATTTACCTCAGTTTCGCATCAAGCATTTTGCTTTTTGCCAAGCTATTACTAAATAAGAATTTGCATCTAAATTTACTGACCTTGATTAAAACAGACACACACACCAGCTCACAAACATAAACATGCATGCACTAAAAGTCATTTAATGAGGGGTGATGCTGAATGAAAACAAATCTACTGAGAGCTCTTTTTCTGCCTTTTCCTACATTTCTGTTTCTTTCTCCTCCCATCCAGTCATTTAGCCTCTCATTTATCTAACTGTTCTGTATAGCCTCTTTATTTCACCTTTCCTCTTTTTATCTGTACCGTTTAGGAGTCCACTCTAATTTGCATTTGCTGGCTCTGATGGACACTGATAGGGCACTGCTCTCCTCTTCACCACACACACACACACACACTCCCCTCCATTATTCTCCTCAGTTCTACAGTGAATCATAGCACTCTGCTCGACATTGCTCTCCCTCTGTTTCTTTCCCTCTCACTTCCTTTACCATTTTGTCTTCACCCTCGTCTGCTTTTCATTCCCGCGCCTCTGATCTCTCCAGATGTATCTAGCCCTTCTGCACCCTGTCCTTCATTGGTACACCTGCTCTATTGCTCACCTCACACGCTCCCCTCTCGTCTGCTTGCTCACAAATAGCCGTAAGGTCATGAGCGTCTAAGATCCCCATCGAGCTTCATGGATCACTGCAAGTAAACCTGGCTGGGAGAGCAGCTGCTGCCCAATTTGCTCATTTGAGACAATCAATGCAAATAACACTGAAGGACTACAATACTTCTAAGAGATTACACAGACACACACGTACACAAACACAAAGGTGTGTGCGAGCACACACACACACACACATACACACACACACACACACACATGCTTCAGTCCTGCTAATTGTTGGCTATTAGTCTGCAAGTCTGGGATTACATGTCTTATTAAATACAGAATTTCAAATGAGCTTCGTTAAATAAGAAAGTACTCCCCTTTTAATGAAGCTAATTTATATGGAAATTACACATAATACTGACGATTCAGTGAGAGATTTATCCTCATTGGATGAAGGGGAGGAGCGGGATTGTAATTTTTTTCCCTCGCCTTAGTTGGCCCCTGCTTTTGGACTCTTTCTGCAAGTTTGCTTTTGAAGCGCACCCTCACAGAGTTTAGGTCATGTATGTCTGGGTTGGGGACACAGCCATCAGTGTGTGTGTGTGTGTGTGTGAGATGGAGAGCGTATGTGTGAACTCCTGTCCTTGTGCTGACCCTGCAGAGCTCTGCCCTGCCTCTCTGGTTCCCACTGATCCATCATGCTGTCTGATTGCCCAGAGAAAAGCCATTACTCTGAAACAACACAACACATTAGCGTTGAGCTGCAGGTGTCTCTTTTCAGTGTTGTGCTCATTCCTCACCATCCATGGATGCAGATGTCATGTTTACAGAGCCCTGGCAGTCAAATTGCACAACAGTGAAGCGGTGGTGCATGACTCCTTTCTAAAATACTCTTTTGGATTTGGATAAATACACATTGTTACCCATCAGTTGATTCATTGTTTGTTAACTGCACGGTAAAGATTGTTTTAAGAGTGCTGAGCTGCATGCTGTGTGATAAGACAATGTTTCTGTCTTTCTCATTCTGACTAGTGATTTATTAATGCAGGTCTGTATGCAGCTATGCCCCTGCAGACTGCCTCTGTCCCTCAGGCAAAAAGCTCAGTGTTGCCCCCTGGTGGTAATTAGCTGTGAAGTACGATTTGGCCAATATTTCCTTGTGTCTCCTGACACCGTTCCCAGTGGGTAGTATAAATTAAAAATGTTTAAAATTGAGGTCTTGAAATATGTCCTTAAGTGAAATAAGTGGAAAGATGTAATGAGCAGGAGGGGAGAGAGGGAATCCTCAAAAGCCAATATCTTGTGAATATTTTCCTTGCTGGTTCACCTCAGAAGTAGATAGTTGAGAGAATCCCTGATAATTTACTGTGCACTTTAAAATTATAATGTTTTTTTTTCTCCATGGAGTTTCCATGCTCACAGATCTACTATACCTCTGGGGCAGTATGTTAAAAAATATGTTCAACAAGTTTGTGTAATGACCAAAAGCTTTATTCAAACATGAAATAAAAAAAAAAGAGTGACAAAGAAAAATGATCAGAACTCACAAGAATTTGCATAAATATATAACCATCAGAGCAGTTCAGAGACAACATATTTGAAAAGGAAATATATCGCAACATCTATAGACAAGCAGCAAAAAAAAACAACTTAAAAAAAAACAAAATCAAGGACAATGCAGAATGAATTAATATAATACAATAAATGTGTGTCTCTGCTGTGCAGGTATTTTTTTTTTTAGTGATCTCATGTTCAAATGCATTAATGACTGTTGCCACCTAGAGGTTGCTCACAAAGTTAATGCACTGCAGTCTTTTTTTTTGTTTGTTTTTTTTAAGTTTCCAACAATTACAAAATGCACACCATTTTAATTGAGCAACTTCAATATGCAATTCATTGAGAATCAATGCAGAAACAGCCCAAAGTGAGCAGTGTTATGGTGCTCTGACGTAATGCATATTATGCAAAAAAAGTGCATTCCTGTGGGATTATACAGGCTATTGTGTCTCAAAGCGAGGGGGCCGTGAGCTGCAGTGTGGCTCATGTTTCGGAGCCTAAACGTCTGCTGATTGTTGTACAGTCGACATCTGACGAGCAAGAAAAGCTCACAGATGGTTTCACTGCAAACTGTAGTTTGTTAGTTCTACATCCAGGGCCTGTAATCACAAGTACTGAAAGACACCTGTGGGACGGGAACAAATAAAACACTATACTGACCACTTGCTCCTCTGATCATATTTTTAAACTGATGTGTGGATGACTAGTGTCATTATGACAGTGCTTTTCACTATCATGAAACATGTAGCTGCAGTGTACACCTGCAGCATAGTGTTAACTGAGTACTGTTATACAACTGAGTTCACTTTGCTCTAATAAGGCCATGAAGTTAAATAAACCATTAGGCTAAGTAAAGTTTTACACTCATACCACAATGTATACCCACGCTAACAGTTCAGCAAGCTTCATTCTTATATATATAAAAAAATTCATATCAATATGGATGCAAAACAAATATTCACACGTGTGTACTGAACAACAGTGAATTTTAACAGTTTCCCCTCTATAAAAATAGCTTAAAAATCTGACACATATTTTAGTACAGTGTTGGGTTAAGTCAGTTTTTTTTTCTCTTTTACATCTGAGACAGTTTAATAACAGGCTGGTACATAAGTCCTGTGTTCCTCCTTCCCTCCCACGACACTGCCATACACAGACGTAGGGCTTTAAAGACCACCAAAGTCCCAGTAAGGACCACTAAAGGGAGCAAAAATAAATGGCATCTTCATCTCCTCCCTGCTCTAGACCAAGAGTCAGAACTCCAACTGTCTGCAGACAGGTAGTACATTTTTTTTCTGCACAGAGATTCATATGCACAGTGGTTTAGTAGTGGAGCAGAACTTGGTCTATGACAGGGAAGGGTATGGTCAACAATAGAATAATGTGTGCTCCATAGCAATGTCAGGATCATTGGAAAGGCGAAGCAGGAGAGACAAAACATGCCACATTTGGCAAACAGAAATCACAAAATCTCTCTCACACAGGATAGGGCATCTGAGGGGCAGAGACGGAACACAGAAGCATTTAGTAACCAATATCCTATAGAACGTACACCTATCCACAACTCAGTGTTTTACACATACAAGAGTGTTGAGAACTGAGACGGGTCCAACAAAAGTGAACTAAAGGACAGGATATGATTGTGAAATTCAACCAACAGGGCAGGAGTCAATGAACAGATTGTCACATTTCATGCTCTGCACACAGGCAATTTTTTTTTTTTTTCTGAGACAAGCAATAAACATTGTTGTCATCATCATTCAGGCCCAGTTAATTCACAAACATACATAGTAGGCGAAACAATACTTTACATACGTACACACACACACACACACACACGCACGAGTTAGTGCGCAGGCATACAAACACAATCCCTCACAAACACACCTCCCATTGCGATATGGGACATAACTCATAGTGTAAGTGGTGAATAGCTTGTCCCCTGATACCCAAGGATAAAAAAACGGAGAAGGCAAACAGAACGCAACACAAGCAGAACGAGTGATACAAACCACTGACGTTATAAGGACACTTGAAGAAAGATTGTATTGTTTGGATTAACTAAACGCAGTTGCTATGTACCGCTGTGTTTGCTGGTTATAGCTTTTCAAAGCATATAAAATAATAACTATCTGTAGTATATGACAAAAATAAATAACTCAAACCTCTTGCAGCAGTTGTAAAAAGGCCACTGAATGCTTGTGTGTTTGTGTATGTATGTATGTGTGTGTGGAGAGAGATGCAAACTCAACAGCACAGGTAAGAACTAGCCATAAAGTCTTTTGCCTTAAACCATCATGCATTGACATTACCATATAAAAGACTGAAGTGCAGCCTCAAACACAGTTTCTTGCTCAAGTTTCCAATCATGCTGTTATAAAGATTTAACTGTATGCATACAGTACAGCATCACAGGTTACAGTACAGCTTCCTCTTGTTAAGTCACCTAACCTGGTTGAACCCCTGGAACAGGCTGGTTACCAGGCTGGTGATAAAAGCGAACAAAATTATAAAAGTGCCTCAATCCTGTAGCATGTTGGATTTCAAAGGCAGAGGCTGTAAAATAATGGCAGTAAATAATCACAGAGTTAAGTACAAGCTTGAGTTTTCTGGCTGCAGCTATATCAAATACCTAAATAGCACAAGTCTTCCTCTGGAGTGATTAATTTAGGATCTTTTCCTGACAACAGCAGAATAACAAAGTGCTGTAAGAAAGGCTTTATTTTGGGACATGAACCAGTGGCCTGTTTAGTATGTTTAACTGAATAAGGCCCAAACTTAAAATGACACCCGGTACAGTTAATCTGTACAGTAACACTTTCTACTAGGTTGCCCTGAAGTCAAAACTCGCTTTTTAAGGTAATGTGATATTAACCGATTCGATGTCAAATTAGTGAAGAGCAACTCAGTTTAAAATACCCGACGAGTGATCATAGTTTTACACAAAAGGACACTTTGAAGAGCTAAATCTATCCTGTTAAAGCATAAAAACCAGCTCTGCCCTGCCAACGTCCCATCTGCACAGAACCCAAATTACTAATAAACATTTCCAGCAGACATTAACACTGAACTTTTTTCAAAAGGGGAGTTTCAACCCCAAAGGGACAGTTATGTAAGGTTTCTTAGTGCGCTTAAACATTTGTTTTGGAGAGCAATAGACAAAATTTGAAGTTGTGTGAAGACATAATGTCACATTGTCAGAACTCCCTCACTCAGTTTTCCTTCCAATTCTTCCACCTCTATGAAGCTTTGGCTTTTCTTGCCCGTGGTGATGTCTTATCCTCGGACTTCACAACCCCATTGGCAGCACCTCCTGACATGACAAGTGAATAGAAACATCCCTGATTAATCTTACACACAAACTGTTTGAAATACAAACAGAAACACAGAATCACATCGTGTCTGTTTGGGTGACTGACCAGATGTGGAGGCGCTTGAATACTCACCCCTTGTAGGTTCCCTTTTGTGAGGCTTGCTCTTTGGGCTGACCGTCTTCTTCTTTGAGGCCTGGTTCTGGCTGTGCTCCCTCCACTTTTTCAACTGGAAGTTAATGAATTTCCACATCATCCAGGCCTGCGTCAGGCAGATAGCAGCCAGACAAGTCATCCTGGGGACAGTGGGGAGGAAACATTTTAAGAAGTTAAAGTGATTCAACTTGTGAACAGGAAAACAAAACTTTGGCTTTTCTTTTTGTTCTCTTCAAGTATAACAGAATTGGTAAATTAGCTAGGTATGAGAGTTCAGTGAGTTGCCATCTGGACTTGCCTTATGGTGAGCACATTGAAGTTGCCTTCTGCTAGGGAAAAGCCCTGGTTTTCTGTGCGGGGTAGCCCAAAACCAAACGTCAGAACTGAGAGTGTGAGGGTGAGGAGGCGGGCGATGACAAAAAGCAGCGCCCACAGAGTGAAGCTGTAGAAGTCAAAAAAAAAAAAGAAAGAAAGAAAGACGTAGCATTAGGTTGGTCAGACCAACAAGCTGCGTCTGCCCCTCCAAATACTAAAAGTAATACCCTTTCTGCTTGTTCTCATCACTGAAGTAGAAGAGGCGTGAAGCGTGGAACAGGAGCTCCACCAGGTAGTGAGGGACCAGCAGCACCAGGCCCAGTCGGTGGAGGCTGAACAGTGAGGACACAAGGAGGCAGAACAGAATTATGAGAACTACTGACATATATATATTCTCTTCTCAGAGGACATGCATGTGGACCACGAGATATAGCATTTTCATATCTGTTTCTGAAATTACATTTTTTTAGATTAAAGGAGGAAGGAGATGACCAAAGGGAAGAGCTAGGACTTACAGGTCAAAATACAATACAATGCCTTCAATTTTAGTATCAATTCCCTATGTGGGGGGAAAAGTCAGTTGACCTGGTTTATAGTTTAAAGATGATTTCTGTGGGGCTGTTTAAGGACAATAAAAGAAAGTCAAAAAGTTGATAATTGAGTCACTCCTCCATCAATCAAAGAAATAGTGGTGTACTGAATTTGCTTTCATACGCTTCCTTGCTCATTTGAAACATTACCAGGAAAAATATGAGGTCTTTATGAGAGATTTCTTTAGAATATGCTCCTGAATAGTCTTTACTCTAGGATATATTCAGAAAAACGTATTATTTCGCTTACTTTAAGACGTAGGCACCAGTGATGTGGACAACATAAAGGCAAATGTAATAGAGCTGGCGGGGGATGTCCTCCTGTAGAAAGAGAAAATAAAAACAGAGAAGGGAGTCGGTGTTAGTAAGACCAGATGCTCTATGGCAGCAACAAACAGTTTGGATGACAAGGCATTATTATGTAGGATTACAGCATTTAAAATTTTGGACATTAAGTATTTAAGTAAAGGTTTTAGTGATTCTATTTACTGTATAGTAAAACATGCTTCAAGAGTATCAACCTTCTTTCACCAGGATAATTCACTCAGTATCAGTAAATACACAAGTACAATATGTAAGTATTAGCAATATTTCACTGGACAATTTAATGTCCATTTAACACAAAACACCATATAAGAACAACTCTCTCATCTGAAATATGTTGTGTACATTCTTTTTTGTAATTTATTATAAGCTTCAGATAATCTCTTATAGTCTACAATGCCATCAAATTTCAGTATCTGTATTTAAGAAACCTGCGGTCTGAGGCTTCTCGATAAGAGAATCTGTTGATTTGATGATCTGTTGATTCTTACGGCTCTCTTCCACAGAATGAAAATATGGCTAGTAGGATTTTTACAAGTATTTCCCCAAACCTCTGCACAATAGGTGATGTGTGGAACAATAACTGAGCAGAACCGAATGTACAGTGCACTCGCATGTAGCGGGTCCTTTGCGGCTATACAAAAACAAAAGTGAAAGTGATTTTGATTAGATTACGTGTATGCACGTAGTCAATACCACACACCTGCAAGATGCTTTTTCAGTAGAGTTGAAGAAGGAACAATAATAAATAATGGCTTCTTTGGTTTCCTGCTAATTCCACAAGAATTTTATCAAAGTACAAAAGACCTCAAGTCCTTCTTACTTGTCTTTAAGTACTGCAAAAGATGTTTGATTGTTTAAAGTAAAGCCTCTGACCTCTTTACTATACACCTCAGCAGCCCTCAGCTGTTTCCTCTTGTAGACAACACCAGCAGGGATTAGAACTGGTTAGAGGGTCATTAACTGACTGAGATCTAAACACCACTGCACTCACCATAAAATAACAGACTAAACAAAACTTATACAAGAAGAAATATAATAATCAGATTTATTACTGCTGACAAATAGAGAGAACAGGGGACTCAAGTTCTTCACCACTTCATCTGTTAAGAGGTTATATGGATCTTGTGTCCCCACATTGCAGCTGACAGCTTTTTCTTTCACCAACTCATATCTGCAATGCCACTCATTTACATAAAATACGCTGCTGCTCTGCTGACCCAGGGCAATATGCAAAAATCTGAAACATGTTTCAAGTGTATCTTTTTAATTGATTCTTACCTTCCGCACTTTTTGAAAGTACAGCTCAGGAAGTGCATGGAGCCAATAGGCAATTTGGCAAATGTAGAAGAACTTGACCTGAAAACTAGACAAAGGACAGGTTGTGCAGAGGTAAGAACCTGTATGTTTCAGCACTGGCGCAAGTTATAGCACTTAAAGTGAATAATATACAGTAAAATATATACAATACATAATTTACAGTAGACTGTGTTGTACATGCTGTACTGTCCTGTAACTTTTCAAAATAAAGTTGACATGCACAACATTATTTAAACTTGAATTACTGACTTGCGGTGTGTGCTTCTGCCAACCAGTCAAATTGCAGTCTACATCCATGTCTGTCCAGAGTATAATATATATAATATATGCAGTGAAGACTTTGAAGAAATTTAATAAAATGTATTATGTCCAAAGCTCACAGTGACCTTTGACCTTTGGAAGTGAACATTTGTGCCAATTTTTGAAGAAATTCATTCACGAGAATGGGATGGACAACCCGAAAAGATATTGCCTCCGGTCATGGCTGTCGCAGCCGTAGAGGCATAAATACAGTGACATGCAAGACAAATCAAACCAGAGAGAAAATCGGAAGGAGACACAGCCTGACCCAGAATCCAAAACATCTTCTGTGCAGCTTGACACGATGCCTCACAGATCGCTGACATTAAATTTTGATGGAAGATAATAAGATAAATCCCAAAAATTCAAAACAAGTGAAAAAAATTCTGCTGCATCATTCATTATAGAAGAAGAGCTGAAACTACTGAAGCTCCTCAGAATACATGAAGAGTTTGGATTTTTTCCGGGATTAATCACAGTTATAAAATATGATATCACGATAAGTAGGAGTCCATAAATCTTTACTTACGCCATGTGAGTGTGTGGGTAACCCTCCCATAAGAAAGTAGGATTCGTGGCAAAGTCCTCCTGTCAGAGAATCAGAGAGGCTGCATGAGATAAAGTGTAACACAGGCTGAGACAGTGTATTTCTATGATTCCTGACCCTCATACCGCTGTTAGGATGCTGCAGCCCCAGATAAAGGAGAACAGGTAGAACGCTGCAAGCTGTCCAGACTCATTGAACTTGCTGTGTTTGGTCTTTGACAGGTGCAGCCTCCTGTTCATTTTCTGAAATTAAAAAAAATAAATAAAAATTATTCAAGATGAACATATTAATACTGTATCATCACATGTTAATGTGGGGGACATTTGGTTTTTATAAAAATTAAAACGAAATGTCACTTTTTTCAGTTTTTCATTTTTCAACTAAATGATTTAAGTGAACTACATAAAACAACCTTTAACATAACAGTTATAACACAAATTGTGTAAGAATAAAAGAACACCCATTCCCTAATTTTTCCTTCTCTCACAAATATTGTAATTGCCCTCCTTTGACCTTAAAGGATAAGTTCACATTTTTTCAAGTCTATATTCTGTCTGGGCGGCTGGGGATGTAGAACAGGGTTGGTGGTTGGATCCATTCCGCAAATTGAATGTACTTCTCCACAGAAACAAGGACTGTTTCTCACTGACTGATTTTGGGCCCCATCTCTTAAACTGTAAGTGCATTGGGGAGGGGATCTCTTAGCGGCTGGTATGAACAGGAAAAATGATTACAGCAGTATTTCATCTGAGCAACGGATGATTGTTTTAAGACAGACATGAAAAAATGTGAACCTGTCCTTTAAGACAGACAGATGTTTTTTTTTTTTTTTTTTTTTAAATCCTTGTCCATTACTGAATGTGGTCCAAAAAAGATTTTTATTTTTGGAAGAAAGAAATAGAATCATTTTTTTTTTTCTCTTAACGATATCTGTCTGAGAATTGCTATCAAAGCCAAAAGATGTCAGGGGGAACATGAGCGCTGTTTCAGTTATTATGTTTTAGTGCACATGAAGGTGGAAGGATGAGATCACTTACAAACAGATCTCCAAAAAGAACAGTCAGACAAGAACACAGTTGTCACGTTTGACAATGAAGCCTATGATACTTTTGATCCTTTCAAGAAATTCAAAGAGTATACAAAGACTGCTGTAGAGAGTACACGGGTTGAGTCAGCTATTATGATTTAATTCTTATAAAAAGAAACTTGTGTGCAAACTTATAAGTTAGAGATAGAGGAGTTTCACTTACACCATGCTTGTACATTTAAATGAAAATATAAAAAATAAGCCAGAGTTACCAAGGGAAAAATGGTTGCTGATCTTAGATACTCACGTCCAGAATATACTCTTGTATCAAGGCATGGAGGATGACCGCAATGAGCAGATAGAAAAACACAGTGGCCACATCTTTGGGGCCATACTGGTAAAGGTTCATCGGCTCAGTCTTCTCATCTGCAAAGAAACAGAAACACAAAATTAAAACCTTAAAACCTAAACAACGGTTAAAGAGGCATAATACATAATCAAAGAAGGGCTTTTATTTCGGAATAAAAATCTGAAATGATTACTAGACCTATAACGTTTGACTCACCAAGGACTTGTGTTACGTTGTACTGTACTGTGATGAACATGATGGCAAACTTTGCTGTGACCTGGAATGCAAAGAAAGAAATAGGATCAACTGATTCTGACAGATTTCATACAAAGGAAGCTGGAGGCTCTGTGTTAATAAACTAGCACTGCAATGAATATGTGTCTAATCCTCTTGGAATGCCCATTGTTAGTAAACCTCAAGGTATCTTTTTTGACAGGCATACAGAAACAGGATGTGTTAATGACAGAATCCATATTTAATCCTGTAGTATCACATTGCCAAACAATCGTGAAGAATGTGGTCATCATTTCATGTACAGGTGTGATGAGTGTGGACTGCTGTGTCACTGCAAGACACTGAATTCCCAAAACTGGGGTCTGGGAACCTCCACATTCTACCTGGAGATGCTCCCAGGGGTCTCTAGCAAAATGAAATATATTTTTAGTTCACTACCGTTGCTACAATAACTATAATGGTTTCAGGATTAGTGTGTATCATGATCATCACTTTCCCCTTGAGTACAGACATTGACATTTTAGTACCAAACTATAACCCGACTCTGTCCTCACAGATAAAGGTTGGTTCAGATTTTATTTTAGAGTAGTGGCTGTGTTTAGGTGCGGACAGGTTAGTGGGAGGAGAGCTATCTTGTTTCATTCAAACGTGGCTAGGTACTAATCAACTATAGTTGCCCTGTCGAGCCAAAGGGATAAAATGTGTAGCATGCAGACAGACGTTTAGCCTGATCATCTTGTTGCTAAAGGCCAGATACATGTATTGATTTGCTACAGAGGCAAAGGATTGGCCGACTGGTAAAATGACCTGTGAGCTGTGCCAGTGGGCCTCCTCACCATCTCCTTTGGCAATCAGTGAGACACATGAGAAGGTAAGGAGAAAGACTCGCTAGCGCCCTGCCCCTGGAGTGCTGCTGTCATGTCAGCTAACGATAGCTAGCAGCAGCTAACATCAGTCGGCTAACTACAGCTCACACAGTACCTCGAACATCAGGCCGAGGAGGATAATCATGGCCAAACACGAAACCATATCGGCGTGATTCTGGATCACAAACTCGTGGCTCAGCACCGGCGGGCTCTTGTTCTTCTTACGGAAACCCATGGCTCTCCGACACTGCTCTGCCTTCTCCGGATTCGGGGCTGCCGTTACTGAGTCGTTCTTGGTGGGTTGGGAGCTAGCTTTCCCCCGCTGCACGGCTCAACCGATGGATGTTAACGCTGCTCTGGGCCGGTCGCTCCACTGCAGTCCCTAAGCACAGTGAACCGCTGCTCATGTGCTTAAAAACAGTCATGAAGATACATCGCACAGAACCAAACACCACAGCACAACACCCACTTTTTCCCCCTGCCTGGTTAAGTCAGATGACGGGCCCTCCCACTTCAAAACCCCTATCATGAACCGCCCAGAGCCGTTGACGTAGAAGGAGAACCCAGGACCGTGGTGCCTTCACGTACTCCACGTAAGAACCAAGCGTTCAAGTTCAATTTGCCAGCAGGAGAAAGAAGCTAAGTGGATACTCTAAACCAGTGGTGTCCAAACTGTTCCACAAAGGGCCGGTGTGGCTGCAGGTTTTTGTTCCAACCAATGAAGAGCACACAGTGTGACCAATCAACTGTCTGAAGAAGATCAGTTGATTAAATGAGTCAAGTCTGGTGTGCTGCTGCTGCTTGGTTGGAACAAAAACCTGCAGCCACACCGGCCCTTTGTGGAACAGTTTGGACACGTCTGCTCTAAACTCACCATTTATATAGTCTGAGTCACTCATCATTGTTTGGGGATAAGTAGTATTTTATCACAACATCATCTGAAATGATGAAGTGCATCATTATAAATGTCTTAAAACTAGAGGGGCTCTCCACAAGACAGGGCCAGAAAATCATGCAGTCACCTTAGTCACCTTAGTTGATATTGTACTTTGGTAGTGCAAATAACTTCACCCATTTGCAAATAATTAAATTGCCTAAACAGCGGAGGATGAGGCCCTTTGGGGGACTCTCAAGGCCTGGGCCCCATAGGCAGTTGGCTGGTAGCAATAATGGTCTTAAAACTGGATTTTGTCCCTTTACAAGACCAGGGCCACACGATGGAGAATGAAAAGTCTATCATAGCTGGTGCTGTACTTGAGTTGTGTACATTTAAACAAAGTTTTGGTTAATCAAATTATGTACTCTGCATTTGATCTTGAATGCTCAGGGGCTTGCTGTTTTATGGTAGTTTTACTGTACTGTATGCATTTTATTGGTGAGTTTTATGTGTTTTAAAGGCCAGTTTAAGGATGGGCATTACAAATTAGTTCCCTCAGCAGATTAATCCAACCATACAGAATAGCAGGAACTGAATAAATTCTTGCTACTGCTTTCTCTTTTGCTTTAACAGTGAAAGGTATAGAATTTCAGTAACAAAATATAAACATAACAATTAGCATCTTGTTGTTGTTTTACTTCATTTTTACTATTTACTTTACTGCTTGTCGCCTGCCATTTTATTTTGAAGAAAAAAGTGACACCGGAAGCAGCTATTTGACTTTTGGTGGCGTTGCTCCTCGTTAAGCTGAACTAAGTCAATTAGGAGATAATATGTCATTTTGTGTCCGCTTTTATGCGTCCACTGTAACTTAATTAACTCGAAAACGTCAAAAAAAAAAAAATTACTGTGATGATGGTATACGACATCGGCAGTCTTAACGTTTACGGAGAAAACCAGCAGGCAAGTAACTAACGTTTACGTGAAGGAAAAGCCACGCGATCTCTTTATTGACGTGACACCGCTTAGCCGGCCTTAACTAACGTTTTCATTTCCGTCCCCTAATTAATTCATTATCTTTTGTTTGAGCCATTAGGGGCCTCTAATTTACGAATAATTTCAACTGGGCTGTTAATCCGTATACCTCAGTTCCGCAGTTACTCATCCTTTTGCCGCCCCAGTAATTACAAGAAATATAATCAATGATTTGCATCTCAAACAGAAATAGGTAGCAATTTAATAGACATGACGTGCTAATAAAAGGGCAGCAATAACAGTATTTTCTTACCACCGTAAATGACACACTGTTTATTTTATGTAATTATTTATTACATCTTGAGTCTCGTACTGCAACACAAAACAAATATTTTTTTTCCAAATTAGTTTTAGCGTAACAAGCTGCTGTGACCTTCAGCATTCACCAACCAATGGGAAAATTACACCCCTATTACACTCCTTCCTGTGTAAAACAGTCTCGGAAAACAACTTGTTCATTACAACATACAGAGGTACCACTGAACAATGCGAACTGGCCCATGATTGAACCTAATAGCTGAGAAACCATTTAGTTGACTCACCTATAATATATAACATACTTTTTTGGCGCTAGAGGGCAGTATGAGGCAGACCGGGTACACAGGGCCTGCGCCTTCCTCACTCAGTTTAATGGCGGCCAATGTGGTACGTGGAAGTCCACAATGTGATATGAAACAATGGTAATCATGATATTTAGAGATATTAAAAACGTGGCAATTCCATCGGGCTTGTATTAGCCCGGCCAGCTCAGTCTGTAGAGCACTAAACTCTCACCCTCACGGGCGGCGGTTCGAGCCCCACTGCCCCACTTTCACACTTATCATACACATCTGGGGTTGAGTTAAGTGATATAGGTGTCCTTCATTGAAATACAGTCAGTCTAAGGATGTTAATGTTAATTTTTGAGGCCATGGGACATTGGTGTTGTATTGGATTACATCACAATAAGCATATTTTTCCCAATATTTCGACCATTTACATCTATGGAAGCATACAAGAACTACCTTTCCTTTCATCATGATGTAGTCCAGTATAACACTGTGAATTACAGCTTCACAAAATGACAGTTTTGAGGCAACAACTGATACATAGGAACATTATAAATGTCACCAAGACTGTATTTATGGCAGGGTCCTTATGTAAGATTTCATGCCTGTTTTCCTATTTCTGTCTGTCACTGTGCTGCTGGTGCTTTATCCAGCAGTGTTTAATTATATATGAGCACAGTTTGAGCACAGGCGTCAAAGAGGAAACCCTACTCATTACCAAAATCACTCTCTAGTTTTAATGTCTTCCCACGGAGGGGACGGACTTATTTTATTTATCTTATTTTATTTTATTTCAGCTTTTGGTTAACTGTCAATGGGTCAATTTTATATTGAGGTTATAACAGTAACAATTGTGATGTGAGACATTAAAACTCTTGGTCTTTTTTATTTCATTTACAACACAATATAAAAATGTTTTGATTGTATACTAATCTGTTTTTTTTCCTTTTTCCAGACTGAATTGCTAAACTAGTTTAAGAGCTGTAGCCTGTCTTTTCTCTGGAAACAGCCAAGGGGGAGGGAGGAGTTTAAACAAAGGCCCACTCGACATTAAAAAAAAAAAAAAAAAAAAAATGGAGGCTTGTGCAGAGAAGCCATGGTGTCCTGCTCCTCACACTCTACATGCTGCCATTTCTACTTCTAAAGCCTTCAAATAAGACAACTACCGACAGATTCTACTCTTGGAAGCTTCAAAACATTGTCATATGGGGTTTGTATGTCAAAACTACTCATATTAATCACGTTATTTTGCTGTTTTAGGCCTAGCTCTGTGCTTATTTTTCTTCCCCTGTCTCTGACACTCACAGTGCTGCCCCTGCCTGCACTGAACAAAGATAATTACTCAGGAAACATTTCGGCCAATCACGCGCGGCCTTGTATCTTGCCTGTGAGGAAAGCGACCAGTCAGGATCTGGCTAACATCACTGGGGCCTGATCGCCTTGCCTGAAGAGCGGAGCCTTCCCCGGCTGAGGGCTGAGAGTGTCCTCCATGTTTTATAAGTGTTGACATAACAGTGTGTCAGGCAGCCATGCATCCACAGAGGTAAGCTCTGTCTTTTTTATCTCAACTCTCTGATAACAACATGGCTTCCTTCTTGTTGTTGTGGTGACTGTTAGTTTCTCATGATGAATGTGCACACCTTAAAATCAGTTTAGTGTGCAGGAGGAGGAGCTGGGGTGGATTGGAGGCCTTGCCAGGCCTCTCTGTTCCACAGTGCTGAGGAGGAGGGTGGGGGGTTGGGTAACGACTCTCACCCTTGCTCTCTCTCTGTGTCTCAGGGTCACATGGGTGCCCCAGACAACCAGGCTGCCATACAGGAGGCAGAGTGGACCATGGCAAATCCTTTTCCTTTTTTATAATGCAAAAGAGAGTTAGATTTAAAAATGGCACCCACATCTCCTTTCTGTTGTGGCAGTCTTGTGTTGTAGCCTGGCAGAGAAAGAATGGGGGATGGGCAGTGGAGGAGGAGGGGGGGGTATTATGTACCCTTTGTAAGTGGATTGGCTCTGTGCTGTTTTCTTGTGTGTCATGCCAGGCCAGGGAATAGATGCGTGGGGCAACAGATGTGCTTGTGAGGAGGACAAGGAGTGCAGGACATAACTGAATACTGTTTTTTTGTCTAATGTTTTTCATATCTATGTCAAATAAACAAATGATTGTGAAACTGAAGAAAACTTTGCCTCGGTACAAATGGAACAAACTGGACTGAGGCTGGACTTTCTACACGCCATGCTGGTCAAATGTTGACCCACATGAAACAAACCTTTAGTCAGAGGGCAATCCTCTCTTTCTCATTCTAACTGTAAGAAATAAGATGTTGAGAGACAAGTTACCACTATTTACAGCCATAGGCCCTGAGTTTACAGCCCGGGGCTTCGTCAGCTCCACGGCAGTATTGTGAAAGTGCTTCCTCCCCTCTCTGATCCTCAGACAGTGGCCATTTTGTGTTCAGAGAGGTCTCCTTGGGAGAAATTCAGGCTTCTCTTCACAAACCAGACAGCAGGAAAACAACATGAGACTCAAGGTTTTTATGTGGTGTGTGTGTGTGTGTATAGATTTCCTTTGCAAATGTCTGAGAGTAAGGTTTGGCTGTGTTTAACTCATCTGTTTGTTAGCATTCTTTTCTACTTTCTGTTATAGTACTGTGGGTTTTTCCCATTTTTAACACATAAAAGAAATGTCATGGTTGCATAAGATATAGATACAAAACAACAGGTTTTGTGTATGTTCTGTCCAGATTTTGTATAAGAAACTACACAAAGGCGAGGCAAGTATTTTAGTAAAGCACATTTCAAACAGAGATAGGTCAAGCTATTCTATATAAGTGAGAAACGCATGTGAGCAGGTGCATACAGGTGTATGAAAATTAGTGTTGCTTAAAGTTTTGAAACAAAAAGAACGTGCCATGTATTTCTCAGAACATATGAAGGCTGTACATTGATTTACATCATTCATCACCATTTTTAGCAGTCTCAACTGTGTGGGGGAGACAAAGAAGGTTTTGTTTCTTCTTGTGGCTTGGTGCATTTCATCTACATGACAGCCAGAAAATAGTAACGTTTCAAATCAGTGTTTAATCTTAGACCAGTTCACTCTCTCTGTAAAACCAAAACCAAAAGTTAACTTCTACGGCTAAAAATGCATGACTCCACAGTGCTTAAATGAGCATGCAATATAAATGTTACATTGATAGTTAGAGATGTCAGTGCGTAACATTATGGTGTTGCAAACAAATCCTCTGGGCCTCTTTCTGAGCCAGTGTATGTAGCCTATAAACAGGACGGCAGAGTTTGACTAGCACAGCCACCGAGTTATGCATCACAACCACAAATATAATCTCCCTGAAGGCCTTTTTCAAGTCCCCACTGGCTTATACTGTCATAATCAAGAAGGGCAAGCTAAACTTAAGGAAAATAAACCGTCTATTGCAGGGGGAAATGTCTGCATTGCACCAAAAATGCATTTTAAAAGGACGAGGGGAGCCTGCACACTGTGATCCGTGTGGCATAGCACAGCCGACCAATAATGTTCCACCCTGTTGGCCCTCCAGCCAATTGCAGCTGCAGTTGAGGTTAAAGATTGACAATCAGAGGGAGAGCAGCAGGGAGAGCAAGGGCCTTCTGGAAAATTCCACAGCCATCTTTGATTCACCCTTTACAGCCTTATATAAAATCCAGGTCAAATCTTTCTTTTATACAGGATATTCTGTGCATACTAGCAGTATACTTTATTTGCTTATTAAGTGTTGGGAATTGTGGTAAAACAGGCATCTTGATGTAGTTAAAATCGTTATTTTTATGAAATGTAGGCAAGGCACTTGTATCTTATTTTAACTGTTCTGTTTTGTCGGTCTCAGGAAAAGCAAAAGCTAATAGTATGGATTTTTTTATTTGTCTGCACGTGGCTGTTGGTCTTGTGAAAGCAGAATATATCTTGTCATTTTACAAAACCTAATAATCTTTCAGGGGTTTAGTTCAGCAGGGTGAGCTGGATGTTTTCTAGTGAGTGGTATTAATCCTAAGTGTTTTCAATGCCAGTTCCAGTGTAAAGAGCACAATATGAGGTTTGTATTGAATACCTTTCCTGGATTTCCATATAAAGTGATGTTTTTTTTAAAAATATTTGTTTGTTTCATTTGAAAAAATTGTGTATTCCTACAGGGATAGAGAATAGCTTTGCCAGGATCTGTGTGTGGTTTCACAGTGTTGGTCTCTCTTTCTTCAAAATGAAATCTTCAAAATGAAATCTAATTATTCCATGACAGCAGCATTCACCGGGAAGGAGGGAAGCCAAGATCGAAGACATTAAAAAAAATGGCAGAGAGAGAGAGAGGGAGATGAGTGCTTCTCACTTTGCTGGATTTTCTCGCGTCTCCCTCTCTGTGTTTCTCCTCTATCCCTGGGATCCACTGTGAGGGTTTTGTCTTGACATAGTCTTGTTTTTAAAAATATTGGACTGTAATCTCCACACATCTCTCTGGTCCTCCTGCATGGATGTGCCAGTGCCTGAGTCTGAGCCTCGGAGTGGGGGATGGGGGAGAGGGGGGAGGGGAGCAAGCTGTGGCCTCCATTTTCTGTGACGAGAGAACCCTGCTCGTCTCTCACAGGAGTGGAATCTAAAGGCACTGACTCAGTGTTGTTTCCTTTTTGTCCATCAGGTACCACTTGCAGAAGGGAATACTGTCAGTGTTTTCTTGAACCTGGGTCTCTCTGGAATATATCCCAGAATCTGCTGAGGATTTATTTGCCTAACTCTCCTTGTGTGATGGATCATAGCTCCTGATCTGAGAATGCCCTTTGGATCAGCATACTACAGCATTTTTACTATTGGTCATCTTGTCTTCCTGGCAGTTGCAGTAATGTCTTATCATTGGCATTAAGTGTGTATATAATATAAGCTTGTGGCAGTTTATTCAGCAGCTCTGGGCTGCCTGGTGATGGCGAATGTTCTTCTTTTTTTTCTCAGGGCTGTGGTACACGTAGCAGAGCGACTTGGCTAACGTTTTCTTATTTTCATGTGGGCCTCGTTTGTTCACTCAGTCCGGAACAGGAAGGCCCCAGAGGGGTTGGGGTTGGTGTGTGTGTGTGAGTGTGTGTGTGTGTGTGTGTGTGTGTGAGAGAGAGACTATTGGCAGGCTGAAACAAGATACCCATGTGCCATATTTTTAAAGAAACTGTGCTCTTCTCGTGTCTCTCATTTTTCAGACAGTACAAGTTATGAATAGTTTCATTTTGATAAGCTATCTGTGATTACCAGTTTTAATGTTGAAATAACAAGGAATTTATTTAGAATATCGTCGATGGTTGTGAGTAATAGTGTTGGCTCTGTAGGGATTGGGGGTTTTTTGTGTTTGGTAGAAATAAGATCTTTAATCACTGTTAAATCTCTGGATTGTGAAGCAAACATCAAAGTTGACTTGTTCAAATGAGTATAGTTTTAGTAGCTGATGTGATCACATCTAATCTCTTTTAGTGTTGGGTTTGTCGTATCTGATTCACTAAAGCCTTTAGAATATGTTTGGTAACCTCCACATGCCTATCAGTGAACTGACATTTGATCATCGTTGTGTGGAATGCCTCTTTAAGGGTGGAAAAGGGGACATGAAGAACATTCCTTTGCTTTCAGAAGAGCAAAACAAAAAAGCTTATCCCACAAATGTGGTTGACCTTTGAGTTGTAGCCTGTAAACCCATCATTCTAGCTGGAAACCAGAGCTGCAGCCAAAGCTATGAACTGGTCAAGTGTGTGACCTGTCAGGGGTCCTTGGGAGGGTTTTCTCCTCAGGGCATGTGAATAAAAGCTACATCTTTGGAACAAGGCCCTCTGTTGCTCTAACAAAGGAGGAGCCACATACTCAAAGACCTTCATTTATAGCAGGACCGTCTTTATTCTCTTCCTTTTTCCTGCAGAGGAAATGAGATGAGAGCAGGTCTGGAGACCTGGGAAATTAGGCTTTTCCAGTGTGTGTGCGCCTGTTGGAGAGGGTTGTGTTAGCTTTTGGAATCATTTACAATCTATGGTTTTATTTTTGTATGATATTAACATTGGCCTGTTTACATCAGATTGTAAACACCTCAGGAAAAAGAGGCCTATATTTTGAGCTATGATTGGAGCAACTCCAAACTTTTATCTACCTCAACTCCACATTTATTTGAATATGTTCTAAATATGTGTGGTTCATAAGTTACTCATTGTTTACCAATGGGCAGTGATATAAACAAAAGCTTCTAACATATGCCTGTGATAAAGATTTAGGCCAAAAATATTTTTGACAGACCCTGTTTTGAAGCTTATTAGAAGGATCTCTTGCTATAGGTTTCCAAGAATGGGCCCAAATCCACGGGGTATGTAATCTTCTTGTTACTGAGGGGGCTTGAGAGGTGGCAGAAGCATATACTGTTAATTGCCATGAGACACTGTCCCTCCAGTAGTGTGGACCAATCCCCTCTGGCTTTCTTGTTACTATGGGACTATTCACCATTTGTCATAAACAAAGCACAGAACAAAGATCAAGACCTAGTCGGACTAAAATCTTATAGCTGCAAAGTCTCTTTGTGGACGGAGGTGCAGGGTAATGTCATTTAAATGGCCCGATGTGTTGTTGTGAATATCGGCTTGTGCTTAGCAGAAAGGAGCGTTGCCATGGTGATTGTTACCATCCTCTCCGTTGGAACATAAAGAACATATTCAGACTCGTTTGTCACTGATACAATGTAAAGGATGTGAACTTCGTACCACAATGTCAGATGTGCTGAAATCCAGTGAAAACAATAACAATGGAAACCTGCAGAATCCCTGTTGACAGATCCACTGGGACCTGGGTGCCTTGGGTGGTGTTCCACTTGTTTACTGTTATGCTGTTGTGGTTTCTGAACACCCTTTCTGACTTTGTGTTTGCCTCTCTTTCTGTGTTTCTGTGTGCTCTTGTTCGGGGCTCTGCAGTCTGGCTGAGGAGGAGATAAAGACAGAGTCTGATGTGGTAGAGGGGATGGATGCATCTCTACGATCCAAAGGTAAGTCTCTAAGGCCGAGTACCTCACATTAAGAGTCAGACATCTGAGGCGACTTAGTTTCAGAGAACGTAGAGGTTATTTACCGCTGGTTCTGAGGGCAGTGTAATGTATTTTGTTGGTCTCTTAGGGCTATACAGATAATCCCTTATACATGGCTGCCTGCCTGTTTGTGTCAAGTATTAACACAGGGTCTAGTTAGTATAGCAGAAGCCCTCTGGCCGTTTGTCATTATTAAGTATTTGTATTATCAAGTATGTGTTAAGTGGCATCTACTATAATTGCTTTTTAGATCAGTGTTTTTTCTGTCTGTTACAAATATTAACACTATTGTGACGACAAAATTATAGAAACTCAACACTCAATTTATTGCCAGATTGCTCAGTTGAAAACTGAATTGCTTTAATTTGCATGTTCTCCCTTGGTTTTTCCTCTGGCTCTAAGAATGTGGGACAATGGGAATGATGTTTTGTGATTTTTTTTTTTTGGTCATTCTCTTGGTTTATTCTAAGACTAGCCAAATTGCTGTCATACCAGTCCCATCTTTTAACCTTCTTAAGCTTGTGTAACATGTTGGACTTGAGTGTGGTAAACAATACAAGCCTGTCTGGTGTTGTGTGATGGATGACCTGATTATCTTTCTGTGTCCAGTCCCTGATCCACCGGGGTCAGCAGAACGATCAGTGGCACCACAGAAGAGAAAGGTGTCGAGCCCCACTCATTCCTCCAATGGACACTCTGCCTCAGACACCTCCCCCAGCCCTCTCAAGAAAAAGAAGAAGCCTGGGGCTGTCAACTGTAACAATAAAGACCAGGTAAGGGCTCCAGTGTACTCATTTCAAAATCTGGTATGTTCTCAAAGGCTGTGGAGTATGGTTGGGAAAGGAGATGGCTCCAAAAAAGAAATCTAAAACAAAGACAATATGACAGTTCTGACAATATAACCCAGGCAACAATTCATCACATTTAGACAGTCTTTCCTGGAAGGTATTCATGATGATAAGTGCCATGATACATGATAGGTGCCACAAATAGTTTCTGAAGCTATTTGACCATCCACCAAGCCTTTTAACAAACTCTGCGGTGATTAAAAAAAAAAAAAAAAAAAAAACCTAGTGCAGGGCAGTGCCATAATGCTTGTGAGAACATGCCAATTTTGGTTGTGACTGTAGTGTACAGATTAAGATTGGACCGACAGGTATGGGTGTGCCCTCCTGTGAGAGTGGAAATGTGTAGGCTCAGTCATGATTGCACGGTAAACTCAAATACACTTAGAATTATTATTATTATTATTATTATTTGGACATTTTGGATTTTTTAGTTTTTGATGACTCTGGAAATACGACATCAGTTCATTTCCAATTATTTTGCTGTATTCAAATTCTATGATTTTCGTACTATGAGGCTCTGATGCAAATGTTTTTATTACGGGCTTGCCAGACTAATGTAGTGCTGAGTGATTCCCTTTTGTCCTTTAGCCCCATGTCGGCCTTGCATGATGTTAAAAGATAATTCTAGCCTTTTTGACGTCCGCATAGCTTATGTCTTCCTGATAGGTTTAGAATATATCCTTTTTATTTTCTTGAAAGGGTCAAATAAGTGACAGTTGAATTTTACCACTCCCGCTACAGATAAATTAACACCAAGCGTTTATTTAGTGTAAGCTCAAGGTAATTTAGACTGTGAAACCAGAGGCATCAGCTTCTGTTTATCCAATAAAGTAGCATCCGTAACGTACCAGTTGGGTACTTACCAGATGACCATGCCGCATGGTTTTTACTCTCAGGGGAAAGACTCAAAAGTCTCATGCCCTAAAACCTGTTCGGTTAGTTTTGTTTGACTCACAGTTGAAACTGTCACATGACCATATGTTTAAATAGCTCACACACAGTAGACAACAAAACTGAGTACACCCCTGGGAAATATCGCTAACATGTTAAACAATGGGCCTCACAGCAAGAAGGTTCTGAGTTCAAACCTGCCTATTGGCACGGACTTTACATATTCTCCCCGTGCCTGTGTCAGTTTCTCCCTGATACTAAGGTTTCCTTCCGCAGTCCAAAGATATGCAGATTAGGTCAACTGGTGACTTTAAATTGCCCATAGGTGTGAATGGGAGCGGGAATGGATGTTTATCTCTGTATGTCAGCCCATCTGATAGACTGGCGACCAATTCAGGGTGTACCTCCTCTCGCCCCCTGTGCACTTGAGATTGGCTCCACATGAACAACATTATAAAGTAATCCGTGACCATGCCAGCTTTCTCAATACTAGCCTGGGGTGTGTCTAATGGAAGGTATGAAACCAGATTTTGAGACTTCATAAAGATGGGTGAGGGTACAAGACCCATCAATAGGCAACTGAACATAAGCTGAAACACAGTCGCAGTAGTACTGGTTTGGATATAGGAACAGTCATATTACCGATAACAGAATACGCAGTGGATGTCCTTGAGAAATGTCAGCATGCACAGTTTGCTATTTACACAACCTTGCATTGGAAAAACACAAGAAGATGAGTCAGACTTGGGACAAGAAATATCTTTGAAATTGGTGCTTAAGTGACTGTTCGGATAGTTTGAAGGACATTGCATGAAGTCAACCCTTATGGATGGCATCCGAGAACAAAACCACTGCTCACAAAACTGCAAGATTAAACTTTGCCAAAGAACATTAAAAGAGACCTGATGAATGTTGGATGAGTCCAGCATGTTTAGTGTGGATCTGACCAGGACTATCACAGTGACTGCACAGTGCCAAACGTGAAGCATGGGGGCGGGAATGTGCTGATATGGGGCTGCATGAGTGCAAAAGGTGTAGGAGAGATGACATTTATAGATGGCTTCATGAGTGGAAGTTTATTTACACAAATACTGAATGAAGAGATAACTCCCAGTTCCAAGAAGTTTGGCAGGAGGGCAAATTTCCAACATGACAAAATCACACCAGCATTTAAAAAGAATGTTTTTTTTTAAAGAAGAACACTATGACCTGGCCAAGTTTAGCTGAATCCAACAGAACACCTTTTGGAGTAGTTTGAAGCAGAAGATAGAACAACAAAACTCTCTAGCAAAGAGCAGCTGAAAAGAATCATCCACGAGGATCAAATCTGTCATCAGAAATAAGGGCAGACCTACAAAATATTTTAAAAAATTGAAGAATAGAATCTCACTAATGAAGAGTGTACTGACTCTTGTTACAGCTAGTCCTTAAATATGGACCTTTAATTCTAGTATAATTTGTCAAACATTTCTGCTTTTCAAATGAGCTAGTTTCATTCTGCTTGGGCTTTTGCTAAAAAATAAAACTGTACTAAATGGACAGAATTTGTGATTAACATTTTAGAGATATTGACAAGGGGTGTACGGTTTTGATGCATACAGTATTTGATTAAGTCTTGTGTTGGGTTCACTGTCTTTAATGCTCTCTATACTGCTTACCCTGCTTACCCCAACTTAATGCTACCTTGTTTTTGTTGCACTGCACCTTTTTGTGTTCCTGCGTGTTTTTTTGAAACCTGCCCCCCTGTTTCTCTTGCCTGCATTTCAGTCAGAGCTAAGACATGGTCCCTTTTACTATATGAAGCAGCCAGCACTCACCACAGACCCTGTTGATGTTGTACCGCAGGACGGCAGGAATGACTTCTACTGCTGGCTGTGCCACCGCGAGGGCCAGGTGCTCTGCTGTGAGCTCTGCCCCAGGGTGTACCACGCCAAGTGCCTCAAACTACCAGCCGAGCCCGAGGGCGACTGGTTCTGTCCAGAGTGTGAGGTATCTCACTGAAGACGTGTATTGTGTGTGGGTGTACACAAATGATTGTGGGACTCAAGGCACAATCTTGCTTGCTTAGTTAACAAATGGGGTGTCAGGCTTTGTGCCGTGAGCAGCTTCAGTCAGAGAAGGGGGAAGAAATGAATGAAATCACCTTCTTTAGTCTGAGGTTGATCCAGAAACCTCTCTTGGCTCTCAAAGACACATGGTGTGACACCCCTGCAAGCATATCTGATAGCTCACACTGTAAGTTTGCGAGATGTTAGAGGATTAAAGTTTTAATCTGCTTCTTAACATTTTGGAAAATTTTCTATGCACGTCTTTTAATTGGCACAATTGTGAACATCTAAAATTTGTACAAGCTAAATCAAAAGACAGCAGATGATCTAAACCTCACAAAAGCTAAGATTTATAGTATTTATTGGAATATCTGTGTTCAGTTTTTGCTTGATGTTTGTTACTTTCATTACATTTCCAGTTATGTCATTAACAATTTTTGTTGCTGTTGCAGAAAATAACAGTTGCCGAATGCATTGAAACCCAGAGCAAGGCAATGACAATGCTGACAATAGACCAACTGTCCTACTTGCTCAAATTTGCACTCCAAAAGATTAAACAGCCTGGGGTAAGACTTTTTAAGATCCTTTCAGTGCTGGTTTGAAAGGTGTCTTTTAATATCTCTCTAAGAAATAAAAGTCTAAGAAAATGTGTTGTATTCAAACACAAAAGTCCAGAAAATGAGGCATCCAAATCATGGCTAATGCATCTGTTTCTTCTATTCTTTCTTTTTAAATATTTGTCTGAAATGAGCAGACTGAGCCTTTTCAGAAGCCTGTGTCTTTGGAACAGCACCCAGATTATGCTGAGTACATCTTCCACCCCATGGACCTGTGTACTTTAGAGAAGGTAGGATTATTTATTTTACTTGCCTGGCACAAAAAAAATGGTCAAAACAGAATGCACAAAGAAAAATACAAAGATGTCTTGCAAAATGCTCAGAAGCAATAAAACAGAATATATTAACAGATGATTATTTTCTAAGTGTCTTATGTTTAATTGTATTACTTTGACTTTTTTCATAGAATATCAAAAAGAAAATGTACGGCTGCACTGAAGCCTTTCTTGCTGATATGAAATGGATCTTACACAACTGCATCATCTATAATGGAGGTAGGCAACTTTGACATATATCAGAAAACACCTGCTAATACAAAAAAAAGAGAAAATATCAAGTCAGCCCTTGTCTTTATTCCAGGTAATCACAAACTAACAGCAACTGCGAAAGTCATTGTCAAGATTTGTGAACATGAGGTAAAGAAGCTTTAATTATTGCTCAGTAATAGCAACGTTTCTGTAAATGTTTCTAACTTGGAAATTAAATACGTTTTAACTGAAAATCTTCGTTATTCAACTTGTATTTTAGATGAATGAGATTGAGGTGTGTCCAGAGTGCTACCTGTCTTCATGCCAAAAAAGAGACAACTGGTTTTGTGAGCCATGTGTAGGTCTTAATGTTACCTTCAATTCCAGATTTAATCAGTGTTTATTCATATTGTCTTAGATTACAGATCTGTGAAGCTGATTTCTTTTTGTCCCCAATAGAGTCAACCCCACCCCCTGGTCTGGGCTAAGCTAAAGGGTTTTCCTTTCTGGCCAGCAAAAGCACTTCGGGAGAAGGATGGGCAGGTAGATGCACGCTTCTTTGGGCAACATGACAGGTGAGGTTAACCTTTGACCACTAAGGAAAAAATTACCTCCTTGTATTAGGACTGTTTGACCAAAAATAAGCCAAGATTCTGATGTGTTATTGTACTTTCACGCAGGGCCTGGGTCCCCATCAACAACTGCTACCTCATGTCCAAAGAGATCCCTTTCTCTGTGAAAAAGACAAAGAGCATTTTCAACAGCGCCATGCAAGAGATGGAGGTCTATGTGGAAAACATTCGCAAGAAATTTGGGGTCTTCAACTATGCACCCTTCCGCACTCCCTACACACCCAACAACCAGCTACAGATGCTGTTGGACCCCTCCAACCCCAGCGCTGGGACAGTGAAGACAGAGAAACCAGATAAGCTTCGCTTCAACTTTGATATAACAGCATCTCCAAAGATGGTCCTCAGCAAGAGCTCCACGCCCAGTGGTATGAGTCGGAGGGTCTCCATGACAGACATGCCTCGGTCCCCCATGAGCACCAACTCTTCCGTTCACACAGGGTCTGATGGGGAGCAGGACATGGAAAAGGCCAGCAGGAATCCTGCCTTCCACTACAGCACCGGAGAGGAATCAATGGACTGTTCTGGTAAATAAATAACAAAGTGCCTATAATCAATATTTTTATGATGCCAATAAATCAGATGGTCCTGTGAAAATGATGTGACGGTGTGAAAGAGGTTCTTTGTAGTGAAAAAACGACACAGAATTATCAGCTGAATCTATATCTCAGTTTTACAGTGACTTACTTTCTCATTGTCGAGCTGTCTAGTATCTATGTATATAATGTTTTGGTTCGCTGTCATCGCTTTCAAAGCTCCAGCAAAAAGGCTCTGAAAACCCACCGCACACTAACTGCTCAGCACCAAACAGTAGATAGACACAGTTAGCAGCTAAGGATCCTGATATTTCCCTTGGAAGCTGGTGGGAACCAAAAACTGCTATAAGAGAGTGAATCTTGTTCGAATCTATGTTTTGCGAAGTGGCCAGAAACACAATTGAAAATGGATGATAATGTTGTTCTGTAACTGCTGGATGTTTAAAATGGGTAACTGTTTGCAAACAAATTCACCATATCAACTTAAAAGGTGACAATAGCTCAGTATTATGTTCACATCTGCTTCAGCTGCTCCCAGGTGACCAAGTGCAGGTCTAAAGTCTTACAGAACCCTAGTTATGTAGTCTTGAGTGGAGTAATGCTGTTTTTAACCATTTTACCCAAATATTTAAGATGGAAGATTTAGATTTTTTTTTTTTTGATTACAGCATCTCCTGTCTCTGGAAAGATGGGTCCTGCAAGCAGTGTAACAGGCAGCCCGAAGCCCTTTAACCCTGGACTGGTGCCCAAGCAAGAAAGGACCGCAGGCACAGGCAGCATCCTCAATCTCAACCTGGGTCAGTTCCAACAGCACAAATGTACTGTATTTATGATGTCATCATCATGAGAGCTGATACTCTGAAGAGAAATCAAGACCATTTGCTCTGAAATTGAACATTGACCTGTTCCTTTCAGATCGAGTGAAGGCTGAAATGGATCTGAAGGAGCTGAGTGAGACTGTGCAGCAACAACAACAACAACAACAACAACAACAACAACAACAACATCATCAGCAACAGCAAGCAGCGTCAGCAGTCGTCCCTGCCCCAAAGAGACACATCAGGAGCCTGGACAAGACTATTGAAAGCTGCAAGGCACAGCTCGGTACATATGCAATCACTCTGTGCTTTGGCACAGAACACTATTCTTGTACTGTTCATCTGGTGCCATGTCGCTTCATGCCATTTGCAAGACAAGTTAAAATTTTTGATACAATAAGTTGTGAATGTCATGCCAGTTTGCCTGTTTTTAGATTTCAGATTAGATTACCTTTGATTAAATTTCTCTAGATGTGGTGAATTATGAGGAATTTAACCAAAACACGGGGCAGCTGAAACATGTGATCTGACACTGTGTGACTGCTGTTGACTGGGATTAGAGTTGTGAAACAGTATGTTTGGCAACTACCTAATAACCTTTATTTCACTGTCTCTGACACAAAGTGTTACAATTTTTGAAAAAGATATAATGAAGAATGTATGTTTCTCCATGCAGGTATAGATGAGATATCTGAAGATGTGTACAAAGGTGTGGATCACAGTGATTCTGAAGACTCTGAGAAATCCGACTCAAGTGACAGTGAGTATCTGAGCGACGAGGAACACAAGCCAAAGAGCTCCACCCAGGATGACAGAGACAAAGCAGAGAAGAAAAGACCTAAAGCAAGCACGGACCGAGAGAATAAGGAGGGGGCAACAGGGGCAGGGGATAAAGCCACCCCTGAACCCCTGCTCAAAGAGAAACAGGGTAGCAATGGCCCAGATAGGGACATCCAGGACAAGCCCAGAACACTGCAGTCTCAGCCCCTCACTGACAAACCCAAAGCCCCAGAGGAGGGCAAAGCAGCAGCTGCTACATCGGTGGCTGAGCAAGACTCTGATTCTGAAAGAGAGCTGGTCATTGACCTGGGCGATGAACATGGAGGCCGGGACTCAAAGAGAGCGAGAAAAGAGCCAGGGGCCTCTACTGCCAAAACTCTCAAAGAGTCTAATGTTGCCAAGTTGGAAGGTGAGGCCTTTGATATGCTGGATCCATTTTCTCCTGTGATTCTCATTATGACATGTACCTCAGAGGGACAATGTGAAGGAAATAATAGCCTTATGCCACTTAGCTTCTATCTCTCAACACTTATGGGTATTCCTAAATAATTTCAAAGTCTGCAGCTGACACATCCATTCCTTAATTACATTTTAAATTCTAAAAAAAAAAATCCTGTTCCTTGAGGACAATTATAAACTAGTAGACTCTACAAAGAGGGCTTTAAGTCCAACTCTATTTAATCTGCTTGAGGGCCTGATTTAGAAATCCAGCATGCCTCCCTCTTAAGGAGCAAAATATATATATATTATATTTTTATGTTTATGTTTATTTTTATTTTTTTTTATTTATATATATATTTTTCTACCCAGGTAAATTGCCTTCATCTGCTACCGCAGCAACACCATCACGGGAAGCTGCCTCCAACCTGAAAGACTCCTTGCAACCGGCTATTACAGCAGCCCTCAACCTTGTGTCCACTGCAGCTTCTGGTCAACCCAGTGCCACCACAACTACCAGCGGACATACCAGTTCTCCCTCTCCTGCTTCCACCTCAGTCTCTGCAGCGTCCCCCGTACCTGCAGCTGTAAAGAAACAGCGCCCTCTACTGCCTAAAGAGACGGCCCAGGCAGTGCAGCGGGCAGTGGTTTGGAATCCCACCAAGTTTCAGACGTCCTCTCAGAAGTGGCATATGCAGAAAGTGCAGAGGCAGCAGCAGCATGGAGAGCAGTCAGCAGCGCAGACTCAGGGGCAAACACGTAGCCCACAGCAGTTGCAGTCACAACAACAGAACTCCTCCTCCAGTACCCGCTATCAGACCAGACAAGCAGCTAAGGGTATATACTTCGGCATAATCATTCATCTGAGGATTCAACTTAACATAATAAGATAAAATGTGTATTGAAAGATGTATAATTTTCCTTTTTTTCACACCTTTTTCCCCTTAAGTGCAACAAAAAGACCCGCCTCAGAATGCGTCCTCAGCTGTCCAGATCACATCCGGTAGCTCTTCTTTCATGTCAGGAGACTTACAGATCCCCACAGTGTCAGCTGATGTGGCTGCAGATATAGCCAAGTACACAAACAAAGTAAGTTAGAGTTTGTGAAATGAGAAAAGGACTTCAGCAATTTAACTTTGCATACCATAGGCATGATTATCCCTATGGCACCTAATGTAAGGATAAAATCATAGAACAAATGTGCCAATTAAACCACTCTCTTCACTTTTTTAAAGTGATAGTAGTTAAAACTGTGGACTAATATCACGTTTTTTGGCAAAACTTTGCAGATTATGGACACAATAAAAGGGACAATGACTGAAATCTACAATGACCTTTCCAAAAGCACATCAGGAAACACAATTGCAGAGGTAAATACTTGCATACACACAGGGGCTTATTAATGGTTCATAATAATACTTGTAAGACTTAAGGGGTTATAATCACTGCACATTTTTGCCACAGATTCGACGGTTAAGGATAGAGATTGAGAAGCTCCAGTGGCTGCATCAACAAGAGTTGTCAGAGATGAAGCACAATCTAGGTAAGTTTTCTGCTTCCAGCTTACATCATTACACCTCAAAGAATTTACGTGCCACTAAACCAGTCTTTACCTGATAATCACGTGATTACAGAGGTTTCTTTTCAACATGTGATATGAGTTTCAGGTTATTTGTGTTTGACTTTAATGCAGAACTGACAATGGCAGAGATGAGGCAGAGTCTGGAGCAGGAAAGAGAACGGCTAGTAGCTGAGGTAAAAAAGCAGATGGAGGTGGAAAAGCAGCAGGCAGTGGACGAGACCAAAAAGAAACAGTGGTGCGCGAACTGCAGGAAGGAGGCCATCTTCTACTGCTGCTGGAATACCAGTTACTGTGATTACCCCTGCCAGCAAGCCCACTGGCCGGAGCACATGAAGTCGTGCACGCAGTCAGGTAATGTAAACATGCTCATAATAGATAGGTGGCTTAAGAGCACTTGTTTCAGCGAACCTTCCTCATGCTGTGTTTGCTCACCATGAATACCTCTCCACTTAGTACCTGATTCATCTGGTACCTGCTCATTAGATACTGAGACAAAACTAGAAGGACATGTAGGACATGTGGCGCTGAGGTTGCATCAATTAGATCTGAGTGTACGGTAATATATATGTATATTGTGTTGTCTCCCATTAGGCTGGATTCTTCTCCTGTCATGAGGCAAATCTGAATTGAAAATTATTGAACTCTAGTGACTGATTTTTTATTGGGTATTATACAAAAACATGATTTGTCTGACACAGTTCTAATCTCTTACTGATTACTGATTACACATTGAGCATATAGGCTGTTGCCTTTCAAATAGAACTGTGCCCTTGGATTTAATAGGACAGTTATTTTCTCTATCCACGCATACATTATTCTGATGCGAGGCTCATTCTTATTCAGGTGGGTTAGTTGATACCATTTCTGTGTTTTGAGATAAGCAAAAATGTTCTTTATAGAATTTTTCTAATAATTCACCTTGAAATTCGAAGGCAGCTCTGCTCTGGCTATATTTGCACTATTCAATGTCAGATGTAAAATGAACATGAAATCATCTCCAGTACAGTCTGTCCTCCCTGTCCCTCTGCCTATAAACTCATCCCCATGGTGTCCAAGCCCCCAACTCCCTGCAACCCAAGCACTCATTTCTTCAGTGGTCAATATGATGTACCATAAGTACAGTGTGATTTTACATTGATACATACATGGAGATTACCTCCTCATTGTGTTTTGTAGACACAGCCATGCCTTTTATCCAACCTGTGGCATCCAGATTCTGCAGACACACAAGCAGCTATGTAGTGTCCAGGTTCTCATTTTCTGTTTTGCTTTTCCTTCCAGCCACAGCTTCGCAACAGGAGCCAGAGGCAGAGCCCAACTCGGACCCTTCTATCAAATCATCAGGTCACTCTCCTGCCACACAGACCCTGACCTCGGGAGCAGGATCCATATCAGACAAAAGCAACTCTCCCACATACATGGACAAGAGTAAGGACAGTTCTGCCGTTACTGTGACCTAACTACTACGCTACAGAAACTTTGGCAGATTTAGAAAGGTCGCTGTAGGGCTTGTGGCGTCAAACATGTGGCGCCAAACCTGGTGCTTCAAGGCCTGCACCTCTGTGACAAATCACTTTGATTTTCCATTCCTGTATGAACACCCGCTTGGTTGACATTTTTGGTTTATTCCTCATTCACAGTTTCCATAAATCTGTGTTTAGGTGGATTCACTATGTGAAAGTAGTCTGTCTTGAGAAATAAAATGTGAGTCTGTGTGTTTTTATACTGTAGTTTTATGTTATAGCTCTGTTACCACTTTGTTTCCAGTCTGAGGAAGATTGTATCATCCCACAGAATATTTGCTGCATTATCCCTTTCAATGCTGCTCTTAAGTACTTCATGGCAGTTCTGTTTTGTTGACTGCTCTCCATAGTATGAGACAAAAAATGTTTAAACAGCCATCCACATCTGATATTCATTTATCATGGGTCCATCAGAGGTATTTTGAGTTATGCAAGCTTCACCTTTATTTTTTTTAAACCATGTCCTCTTCAAATCAACTGAGGTATTCTGGGTAATGCAAGTTTAAACATTGTGTCTTCAGCCATGTCCTCTTCATGTCAGCGGTGACATTTTTGGTTCATACCAGTTTTGTATTGTAGTTCCACATTGTATAGGCTGACATAAAAATATCTGTGATTTATTAAAAATAACTAAAAAATTTAAACTGTACATAGGTTTTGTAAGAAGAAAACTGAACAATATTTATAGTGTTATATGTTTTTATAGTATGTTTAATGAAATCACATTTCTATGTGTCTAAAAAAAAAGTTATTTGAAAATAAATTACTTCACATGAATGTCAGCGCTGAGCAAAGTCTCTGTTCAACCGGTTATCCAAAGCTGATGTAAATCCTGGTCAGACTGTGTCTATGTACTGGGTAGGTGTAAATAGAAACTGCATTTTGGCTGGTTATTATTTCCTGTGAGCATGTATGTTTTGAGCTTGTCTCGTTCTTGTTTACATATTGTACATACAATATATGGACTTGTGAAGAAAAAATAAAACTGCTCTGATCAGTTTGGTGTTTCTTGGTTTGATGTATCCTTGTGTAATGTAAAGTGGTGAGGATTCAAACCTTCACCACGAACTGAAAATTATTTACTCTGATTAACATTACGTCCACTGTACCTTGATTGACTTAGAAATGTGTCAGAAATTTAAGGAGTCAAAAGTTTTGAAGTCCTTGATCTTCACAACTTCAATGAAGGTGCCACACTGCCTGAGTACGTTAATCGACATTTGTGGATGTGAAACATACCCAGAAAGATCAGCAACTGAATTACGGAGGAAATGTTCACTTCCATCCCACTGACCACGACATCCAGCATCAAGTAAAATAAATCAGTCTGCGCATTAGCTCCCATTTTCCTACTGATAAAGCACTGCACAACCGTTCAAATAAATAAATAAATACTATGAAAAACAAATGTTGAAAAAATGTTTCGCTGTCTGAATGACAACAATCATAACCATAATCTATATTTAGCCTACTTCTTACCAACGCGTGAACACTCTTGAAAGTTGGACAATTTGACTGGGATTTTGTGCAAAGAAAAGACATGCACCTATAAATAATTAAAAAACAAACACATAAATAATAATAATAATAAAGGAAAAACATTTTGTAACTACGTTGTTTTCCGCTTGTGACAACTTCCCGCGAGATTACGAATCAGCACGGCAAAGAAAATGGAAGGTTGTGCTAGCAAGCTAGCAGAGCGAATGTAACCCTAACTGGAAAATTGTCGTTTATATTGAAGGTATGATCTATGTTTTCCCTCACAGTGTCGGTGTACAAGTGTGCAACATTTAACTCTTGTGCTGGTATCTTTGGAGATCGTTAGCCTCCCTGCGTATTGCTTTGTTTAGCTGGTAGTGTAGCAGCTAGCGGGTATCTAAACTAGCTACAGAGAACAATGTCGGTCGCCATTAGAAACAAGAATTCTCTTTTCCCTCTACAAAACAATTCAGGAGTGTTTGCAAGGACGTTTCGTTTGTGCGCTACTTCAGCCGACCGAGGTCCGAGAGTGAAATTGGTTACGCCTGCTGTTTCGTTTCTGTTTCGCTTAGTGGTGTCAGTAAAATATAGAATGCAGGGACAATGTGGACAACCCACTTACTTCTCATCTCAGCTGAAAAGTGTCTGGAATGATAAACCGTTTGTACCAGGTCTATTTCACTGTGTGGACACCAGAGCTAACATTTACACCAGTTACTAATTGTTAGTCATTTTTTATAGCAAAATTGCCAAAAAAAAAGCTTCTCAAATCTGGGGATTTGCTGCTTTTCCATTAGTTTTAGCCAGGTGTGCCTAAAAAACCAACAACGTCTTTGGTTATAATGTTACATGCCATTTGTGATATATTACATTGTGTTGACAGGTTTTATTTTGTCCACCCCATTCAAATCAGTGAGGATAGTCAAAACAACAGAAACACCTCCTTGTTGAATGCATCACAGTTTAATAGTACTGCAGACTACATCCATGGTGATCATACAGTTGAATCAATAGCATTGTAATGCAGTTTCAGTAAAAACTGAGCATTATAACATGGGGGTAAGATTGATTACAGGACTGTTGGATTAGATTGCATTAAATTTACCTTATTGCGTATGCAATAAACTAACAACTGAGTGTATAGTGTCCACTATTCACCGCCCTCCGTTTTGTGGCCCAGGTTTTGTAGAGGGATTCTCAAAATTTAGTTCTGTTATTTAAGTTTATATTTGTTGTTTCTTTGTTGTGTTGTGTTTTATCAAATTCCGTTTTTTCTGTGTCAAGCAAATAACAGAGTAAGTCTCAGGAAAGGTAGTATTCCATCATAGGATAACTGTAGCGCTGCAACCCTGCAACAATTACTTCACAGTTATCAATATGTCTGACTTAATTGTTTACTTTATAAAATGTCAGAAGATAGTGCTCTTCATAGCCCCTAAGAGGGCATGTGATCATGGGTTATAAATGTGTGTATACACTCAGTTATCAGTTTATTATGTGCACCCTGCAAAAACGAATGCAATGTCGATTACAACAGTCCTTAAGTAAATCTTACATTCATGAAGATTATAATGTTCACTACATTTGTACACATATTAGAGGCAAGAGTTTTTGAGAGTTTGTGTTTTCCTTCTCGAATTTACATTAGGAAGGTACATGGAGAGACAAGGGGAATGACCATTTGCTCGTTCTGAAAATTCATACATTAAGGCCTTGTCCAGCTCACCGAGAGTTGACATTCCTTTAAGCTTATTTATTAACAACTTTTATCCTCTGTATTTTGACAGTATTCTATTGATGTCACCATGGACCCAGTGGAAAATAACAGCGTCACAGATGATAATAATTCAGGTAAAACAGATTTCTGTGAATTGCTTCGGTGGACAGACTGCAGCTGTAGATGACCATGAAAGAGGTAGTGTTTCTCATTATGTTGATTCTGGGTGTTCCTGTTTTTCTATAGAGGAACGACAGAGCCAGACAGAAGAGTCCGAGTCTAGTGTTAGGCCAACCCTGTCACAGGTGAAGAAGTCCTGGGGCTTCAGGCGTACAACTATTGCTAGAAGGGAGTTCATGGAAGAAGTCGGAGACCTAACACACAGCCCTCCACTTGTACGGAGAGGTAGAAGTCGTCGAACCAACCAAACACGCCAGACCACTACAGCGACTCAAGCTGCCCAAAAAACTGCAAGCGCAACGAAGAGTGTAATAGATGAGCTCGAGTGGTCTTCTCCGTCCTCACCTGCGTCAGAGGAGAGCAAGCCAGCTTCAGAAGCTTCTGCAGGAGGGAGCCTTGACCCCAGCTTATGGCAGGATTTTGGATCTGCCTTCCACACTGCCTTCTCACTGCTCGGCGGGAATGAGGGCTTGTCAATGGACATGCCAGGTGCACTGGCAGCCCCTGACATTGCATTGGAAGCTGCTGATGCCATCGAGGCCCTTCCTCCACGGGCCATAGATGAAACTGAGGTGGCTGATAATATGGAATCTGCTGATGACGTGGAAGTTTTGCCGCAGGGTGCTCCTGAAAATGCGGCAGGGGGAGAAATAGATGATGTGGTGTTGATCTCTAGTCAAGAAGAGGACAGTGATGAAATGACTCTGATACAGATTAAGGAGAAGTTGGCATCTAAAGCCAGGCAGGGAGACGCGAGAGGTAGAGGGGGGAAAGGCGGAAGAGGAAAGGCCAGAGGAAGGGGTAGAGGCAGAGGAAGAGGTAGGGGAAAAGGGAGAGGAAGGGGCAGAGGGAGGGGCAGGGCAGTGGAGCTTCAATCAAGCACTGGAGATGAGGTGGACAGTGACGATGACGTGATGATTGTTAATGGGGCTGAGCAGCAGAAGCAGTTGCAAGAGGAGAAAAAGGGAAATGATGCACATAGCCCTGCTGAAATATCACCTTCTCACTCTGATATCACTCTGAGTCCTGCGCAGCAATCAAGCTCAGACTGCATAATCATAGACACTGATTTAGATCATGTTACTGATGTAACCCCTGGTCAGTATGATGATGCACCGGAGGAGGAGGAGGAGGAGGAGAAGAAAGACGATAAGGATCTAGGAGAGTATTCAAGCATATCAGATACTGAGGGTTATGACTCCAATGCTCTGTACTGCATCTGCCGACAGAAACACAATAAAAGGTACATGCTCCTTTCTGGTAACAAGATCTGTTGGTGCTGAGCTGCTCTTTCGGAGCTTTGCATACCTGAACCATCTGTCAGTTTCGCTTCCTGATCAGTGCTGTATGTTCACTGCTTCTTCTAGGTTCATGATCTGCTGTGACAGTTGCCAAGAGTGGTTCCATGGTGACTGCGTTGGTATCAGTGAAACACGGGGCTGTAAGATGGAGAAGAAAGGGCAAGAGTATATCTGCCCTCCTTGCATGGCCAAGAAGCAGCTTCAGTCTGAGCCTTACCCTCAGCCTGAGCCTGAGCCTGAGCTTAGCTTTTCTGAATGCTTGACACTAAGTCCCTCTGGTGAAGAAGGGGAGGGGCGTGAGGAGCAGCAAGCCCACAAGGTTAAAATTTCATTTGGATTGCCAGTAACCTCCAGATGGCTCATTGTTCCTAGTCACAAAGAATAAAAATAGCTGTCCAACTAGTTTGCAGCTGTAGTTTTTAGGTTAAATATTTCTCACTCCCATGTGACAGTAAATGTAATAAATCAACACAGTATTTGTATTATTAGTGAATGACTGATTTGCATGAAGGAAGTGTGGTCTCTGGGTCTAAGATGAGAATCGGTTTTCAGGAGACTGTAATGGAGGAGGAGGAGGAGGAGGAGAAGGAGAAGGAGGCTCCTGCACTGAGGCCAGAGCCTGAACCCAGAGCTGACATGGAGATGGAAAGCTCTCTTCCCCTGTGCATTGGGCCGGGGTGCTCCAAACAAGCCCTGCCGGACTCTGTTTACTGTGGCACCGACTGCATCCTTCAGCACGCTGCTGTCACTATGAAGACACTCTCTGGACCTAAGGTGCCCAAGTCCAGAGGACGAGGACAGAGAAAAGTTGCCACTGCCAGACCCGCTGCAAAGGTAAGCAGTTTAAACATGGAGACTGAGACATTTAGACAGATGTTTGAGGTGAATAGGTTATGTATTTTCTTGTTTGGTCTTTTCCATAGTTTGTCTGATTTTATGTGAAACCACTGTGTAAAACCCAGAGCTTTAAGTATCTTTAGTTTTGACCTGAGTAAATATTTTTCATCACAGGGTCAGAGGCCAGGTAGGATGTCTAAGAGGTTAGCAGGAAAAGCAGAGGAAGAAAATGAAGAGGAGGACATGAAGGCAGATGATGGAGGAAATAAGGAGGCTGCATCTCCCTTAGCCTGCGACCCCAGTCTCACCGAAGTTCAGGCCACTTCCTTACCATCATCTAAGTTTAACACAGCGTGTATGTACCATTCACTACTCGTACACATTCAAATCATACAGCAGTTCAAACACAGAGCATAAATTGCCTCTATTGGCATTACAGATATTCCTCCCTCTTTGAATCATTGCAGTATGTAAAACAAGCATGCGCACACACACACATACACACACTCTCTGTCTCTCTCTGGGATGACTGATAAGTAGCAGGGGTCAGCAGTGGGTAAGTATGTTCACTTTTATAGTTCCTTTGATGAATCTAAATGTCCAAAAATGTTTTTAAAACTTGACTAGTCAGGATTCCAGTATTCAACAAAACACACTCATTTAAACCAGTCTCATAACTGGAAACAGCTGAATGAGCAAAACACCGACCGCGCGCGTGTGTGTGTATGTAGAGGTTACTGCCGGATAGGCAGGGTGCATTGCAGAGTTTGGTATCCATGTGTTCAAACACTGCTTCCGTGTTCAGTTTGTCTGAGGTCGTTTTGTAAACTCAAAGGTTCTCACTGAAAAACATACATGACAATCACTGACTGAATGATGAACACGAGTTCGAAGAGGCTTTAGCTGGTAAAGAGGAAGGCTTAATACAATGACACTTTGGGCAAGGGTCTCGTATTCTGGACACACCCCTCATTCTATAAAACTAAGCTGCCAGCCTTAAGAGTATGACGAATTCCTGAGAAGTACTTGAGAGTCAAGGTTTAGGGTCTGTTTCTCACGGTAACTTGCAGTTCACATGAAGCATATGTTTTTATGTGTTCATTTCTGAGCCAACAGGAAGATGTTCACATATTACCAACATTTTTCATCATTGTAATAATTGAAGCACACTTTTTTTAATTGTCTCAAAAAAAAAACCTTACGAACAGTCAGTTTTAAAATCAGATACTCCAAATCATTTGAACTCCGTAACGCCCTTTTCACATGTGTAGGCATTTAGAGGCTGTGGCCTTGTTCAGACCTGGCATTGATATGTGTTTTAAGTGATCTGATCACAGGTGGACAGCTCTAAGAATGCATTAAAATAAGTCTCCATGTGCACCTTGAGTGACCAAGTGTGATTGGATCAGCAAGTGCAGAAATGCACTTCCTGTGCATAGTCTACTGGAAATTTAAAGGAGATGTTCCTTGGCACATTCCAGGCAAACCAAATCACCAACATCTCGTTTGCGTGATTTGAGAATGAGAACGAGTTCGTACTTCCACCTAAACAAAGGACGTCAATTCAATAGGTAGTTCTTCATTGCGGCCCAGGACGCATTGGCATACACACTACTAAAAGATTGTGGCCATATGCAGTCCAGACCACCTACAGATGTGGTCTGAGTAGATCTCAATGCGTCCTGGGTACGATCACACCTGTACTTAGAGCACGTTAAGGCTAGGTGAGAACAGGGACCCTGTGATAAGATTTTTTTTTTGTCAAACTCTGTCAAGAACGTACCTTGAAGCTCAATTAAAAGACACTACTATTAGATGCCAGGATGTTTTTTGCTGAAGGGCTTTGCTAGTTACTGGAAAGTGGTGGTTATACATAGATTAAAAGTAAAGCTTTGCAGACTTAGCTGTGCACACTCGATCATCACACAGGATCTCTTGCTTGGAGGCATCAAACTGTAACTCCCACACGTCTAATCTTTCAGAACTCCTGAATACCAAACCTTATGGTTTCAAAGTCAGAGAAGTACCACGGTGTTGAAGTGCCAGGGCGTAAGGATGCTGACGCTTTAAAAATGTAGGGTTCATTTTGAAACTGCTGATGCCTTATGCCTCCACAGCTGATTTATTTTGGTGGCTGAAAACTTAATGTGAGTAAACTAAACTAATTGCTGCACTCTGTATATACATACAACATATATACATAAAGCGTTTTACAACTTTTCTTGACCCTTGCTCAGACAACTTTCTAGGTATGAGATACCTGGAAAACTTCTCTCTACATCAAGTCTCTTGATGCTGCAACTTACAGTGCCTTAATCATCAACTCACAATACACAAGCACACACACACTTGGATCAGTCGTTACACAAACACACCATTATTAGATTGGCAGGAGGAGGAGAAGGAGTTGATTCCTTCCTTCTGCAGAGATGCAGAGGGGACTTGAGGATTCACCGGTGCAGATGCTAGAAAGAGGATCCATCTGGACTCCACCCACCAGTGTAAAGGGCATTTGTTGTCACATTCCTATGAAGTGTCAGTGGGCCTCCTTCACTAAAGTGCTCCATCCCTCTGAGCCTCTCAGTGTACCGCAAATGAAGAATACATCCATACAAAGTCTAGGGATGAAGGATTTGTGGGACTTTGGTGGAGGATAGGCATCTTTTTAGTAAGTGAGTGTGGGTATAGTGTTTAAGGAAGGCTACTTGATCTGCTTTTTTTTTTTAAATAGATCAAACAGTATGAATGCGCCCATGATCCTGACATTTTGAAGCCCTGTCCCCTTCAGTTTTGCTTACACACTCACATATGCATCCACGTGTCTTCATATATTCATACAAACAGTCAACAGGAAACATTTCTTTTGCTAGTTTTTGTAAAAGTAATACTTTCTGTGCTTTCCTTTGAGCACTGACACTTATTTCAAACCATTAAAACAAGTGAAATTTCTAATTTGAACAAAAGAACAACTTCACCTTACTTTCACTAATACATTTCATGAACAAAAGTATAAAGCCTAAAGGTAAATACAACAGACGGCAAATTTTCTTTTTGTTACACTTGTTCATTTTTTACAGATACACATAAGCAATATAATGTTTGTTCAGTGAGCCAAACAGTCCACATTTCTGTATTCTTGCAGAAATGCATGCACTTTTTTTCCTTCATTAACTTAAACATAATAACAATATAAAAAATACTAAAAAATGTTACAGATATAACCGCAAACTTGGCTGCTAGGTAAGAAACTTTAAATAACCCTGTACTCTACCCAAAAAAAGACGAAAACGAAGAACTACGTATTAAAGGTTCCCTGTGGAGTTTTAGACCTCTAGTAGCACCGTGGAGCTTGTTTTGTTTTCCTTTTTTTTTTTTTTTTTATAAGAGGGAGTCCTTGTTTTCTTTGTCTCAAGCACACATATGATGATTCACATACATGCACACGGGATGGTGCAAACCACAGTCCGACCAATGGTTTTACACTATTCCTCTGGTCACCCGGCAGCAGTAACACGCCAAGATATGCTGTAGAAGACCGGATGTAAATAATGCTGGATTTAAGATATTTTTAAAAATCAGCTTTGCAAATGTTTGATGAGGAAGGAAATGCATTTGTTAGGCCCCTAGGATACACACAGTGTGTTTCGGTGAGTAACACTGAATGTAAACATAATTTTTCTTTGTTTACAAGAAAAAAAACTCCACAGGGCACCTTTAAGTATGTGATGTGAAGGCCGCAAAATTTCCACATTTTTCTACATATTCATACAAACACAGACAACAGCAACCAACATCTCAGCTTTGCCATATTTATCATTTCTGTGGTTTCCTTTGAGCACTGAACCAGGGTCAGCTTCCACTCCCCTTTTCCAAACCTGCCCCAACCAACTAGTCAGCTACAGTGCAATTTCAAACTAATTCTGTGAAATTCAATCTTTAGTGATAATGACCAAGTCATTAATATGTCAGTTATCATGCAACCCAGAAATTTTGGCATCACTACTAAGTCTGTGTTGACATAAGGTAGAAGCCAAATTTGACAGCTAGGATCTTTTACAGTTTAGACCTGCCCTTCCCCTTAATTAGAAGATATGCATGTTAACTATGTCACACATGAAGTGATGGTAGCAAAAATGGGCCAAGAGATCCAGCTCCAGCTTGTTTTATGATGCAGAAGACCAAGATTGGTGGGCCTCATTCCGATTTTATTTAGCTCATTTATCCAACTAACTGACTCTCTGACAAGCCTCCTATAGAACATTGAAACTTAAACTGTTTCAAAGCTAGATCAAGGTCATACAGTATATATTAAGTAGCACAAAACTGTTAATATATTAATTCTGCTGATCAAGCATTAGAAAAAAAAAATCTTATGTGAAATTGCCCTTGAAATTGTTCTGCTGCCACTCCAGTAAAAGAAGTGTTCAACAAAATTTGTTTCTGGTGCGCAGTGTTTGACATTAAAACAAAAAAAAAAAACAACAACCCCAAAACATCAGAACATCTTTTCAATAAAGTAGTAGTTCCAACGAAAAAAACTTAGGTTACAGTTTGTATTGTAGTGGTGGCAGAAGTTTCACATATCAAAACCTTGGCCCATAAAAACATTGCCTAGATACCATTACACCTTCAGGTTAAGTGACCCTTGAGCATTAGAGACTTCTGAAACACTAGTTTTCAGCATATCTTTGCATACATTGTCCACAAAAAAACAAAAAACTAAATAGGTTGTGGAGAGAGATGGAAGGTGTGTCAGACTTTTGACTCGAGCTATGGTCTTGTGGATAAAAATGTCAAAATGTTAGGAACAAGTCTTGATATATACTAACAACAACAAGAAATTCATGACTACAATAAATAAAAATAATGAAAGTAAACAAGAGGGAAGCAAACTTAACATTTTCTTCAAAACACTAATTAGCAACAGTAGTCCTGCAGTCCATCAGAACCGTGTGTGGTCCCCCGTTGCTGCCGCTTCTGCTTCAGCCTCTGGATGTGCAGCTTTGAGGTGCTCACACTTCTGGAGAAAACACAGACTAAGCTGCTGGCTCTTGACAGGCAGAGGTCACGTCTCCAGCTGTTGTGTTGCAGGGCGTCTCACAGGTTCTCAGTGGGGTTGAGGTCACGAGATGATGTCGCAGGCTGAGACGGCATCTGCTAATCAGCAGTCCTCAGGGCAGGTGTTGCCTCATGAACAGAGGTGTTCTCCTGATGAACTGTGGTGCACATGATGAGTTGCTGCACAGTTTCATCTCTGCAACGCGTGACATCATGGAGCAAAGGAGACTTAAGTGTGGCATTTGTCTCAAAGCAATCTGAACCTTAAATTAGGGCCTTTTTAAAGATAAAGCGAGTGGACATTTCTCCTGCTGGACCTCAGAGTACTCCCAGCAATCCTCAGTGTGAATGTCAAGTTTCAGGTTTTGGTGCCTCACTGTTGCTCGTCATAAAGCTTTAGACATTTGACGTTTCTGTCAAACATGCAACCTATAGCTATAATTTCTTAAAATGTCTCTTTAACCTCACTGTATATATTGTATAAATCATTATTTCCACATATAACAAATTTTTAGATGTTCAAAGTGACTTTTGTGCATTGACATAGCATAACCTTAAGTATTCTATCGAAAAAAGACAGGGCAAATACAAACATTTAGTTTGGTTAAAGAAAATGATCTGTACATGATGAATAGTCATGGGAATGAATGGGTTTTGATCACCACATCGGAAATTTTTTTTTCTTTTTTTTGGGTGGACTTTTTTTGCATTCTACACCTGATAGTTTCAGTGTTTTCTCGTACACTAGAAAAGGTTTTGCATTCTAACGCCTACATCTGTGAGCTGAAAGCTGTCTTCAGTGGTGACCACCCATCAGTTTTCCCACCTGTGTTTTTTGACTTTCGCTATTAGTGGCTGGGAAATGCACAACGATCACAAAGTACCACAGAATAACTACACCCTTCAAAAAAATACTTTGCATAAGCAGGGCACAGATCAAAACATCTTTACAGGAAGCAGTAACAGTCTTTTTAGCACTTTTTTTTTTCATTTTAGCAAGTGCATATAGAAAGGATGCAGTTGGTTATACTTTGAAATCATTTACTTTGAGAGTGACATGGATTTCAACAGAGCCAATACGGACTTTTCTGCCTTTCCTTTTAATCTTGTCAAAAGAATAGCATGCCTTATTTGTTCCTGGATGTAAAATGTTGCCAGAAGTCATTGTTTTTTTTATGTAATTGTGATTTAATTTGAGATGAATGTGAAACTAAAATGGAGGTACAAACAAGTACGTTTTGGTTTTAAGGACAGGCTGATTTTAACTTAATGCCTTCTGCTTTCTGTACCACTGGAGAGCTGTGCATATTACATGGATGAGACACCGCACACAGACAAATTTGTCAGTGTCCAATAGGGCTGTTGGGGCGGGTACCCAAGACCAGCAAAGACCCCAAAGTGTTCAATTTTACACGTAGACAAACATTACATATACATATAACTGAAATAAGATATTGCCATTAAAATTAGAAACTAAATAGGAACCCAGAAGTTTAAAAACAGAAGACCCGGTTCCACTGGATCCATGAGACAACCTGTTGTGATGTAGTTGGAGCCTTGAGCAACTTTTGTCAATGTTGCCTCACTCTTGTGATGAGTAAACACTCTACTTGCCAGGCACATGTGCCATATACAGAGTCGGAGGCCCCCATCAGGAAGATATTTTTTTTAAAATCTCATTCATCCAGACCACCCACTTCATTGTCATTTACAACACTTTCTCTCAGTTAATTGCTCCACAAGGAAATATATTTACCTGACATTTACAGGTTAACAGTGCCTAAGAAATACTACGGTAGTTTTATACATCAAGTGAAGGGAGTTGCTTTTGCGAAGAGCGACTTCTCTCTGCTTCATTGTCTTTTTCCTCTACCTGTAGTTGAAATGTTGAAAAACTTTGTCGCCAGGATCCCTGTCACGCTTGACTCGTGGCGAATGCTGTTCTGCATCACACAACACAAGCACACAGTGATACCCAACATGTTTATAAAAGTCTTGTTGGACTTCATGCAACTTGCAAATGCCTGTTATACTCATATATAAGGTTCTTTAATGGTCGTCCTGTCAGTGTCCACTGGGATTCCTTTCCATACGCAACCAGTACTACACGAACATCAAAGATCATTTTTGGTCCATATTTAGCCATAAAGTAGTTGGTAGTTACACAAAATGAAATTTATTCTTGATTAAATTATTTCTATCATAGAGTGAACAGAATTTTTTTCAAGATTGTACAGTGGGACTCTTGTGCCGAGCTGGAGTGTAGTGTGACCACATGATGTAGTGTGAAAGGCATGTGATTTCTGTGGTTTCAGTGTTTACAGTAGTAAAATGTTGGTCTAGGATAGTAACTTATTTTCTGCACTTTGGTTAATGCATACTGGTAATCTTTAGCTTTGAAAAGTATGAGTAGTGAGTTTAGAAAGAATCTTACGTCTGAGCAAAACTGCCAATGTCAGGTTTTAGCCAAAATCTATTCTTTAAATTTCTCTTGAATCTCTGTTGTAGCATCTTAAATCTCATTACCACCGTTTCTCCATCTGATGCTCTCAGAGCTTGTACTTTCCCAGCATGTCTTTTCCAGCGCTTCAGTAACTTCAGTGCCTCAGTGTCTTAAGCATTTAATTGTAAAACACAAGCACCCCCTACTGGCCAAACAAACAACATGCAGCCAAAGAGAAAATGCTGACTTTCCCAGTGTTTCAGTTTGTGAGAGATTGTACCTCTGAGTTTTTAATGTTTGCCCCCTGTGTAACTTTATAACAGTGATGTAAGATAGTACAGATTAAGTAACTTCAAATTTGTCTTCACAAATATTGTTCTTAAGAGTTATCGCTGGCATTGTCATTTCCAAAAGAAATGTGATCTTATGCCAAGTTATATGAAGTATATATATACATATATGAAGTGTTTGCCGTGCTGTTTGAAGTTGTGTGTGGTCATGGAGTACATAAAAACCCACTTGGTATATCACCCACCAGTCATTTATGGCATAAATACACATAGTACATAGTCTCCCTCAAAACGTCACTTGAATGTTTCTCAAAACACAAACCAAGTATGTACTAACTATTCAGCTTGATGGATTAGTATAACTGCACTTTTAGTGCAGCAGCTTGACAAACACAAACTCTCCTACTGAGGCCTGTCCTCACAGTCAGTTTCCCTTGAGATGAAATTCCCTGTGAACCACATGGCACGTTCTATATTGTGACTCATAATGTCATGAAGGGACTAATGGCTTGCCTTATGACAGTAAATAGGAGTCTAACTACCTGGTATTGCCTTCTGTGTTCCCTTCAGTGGGCTGTGAGGTGATGAAATTTCTTATGCTCCACATGTAAACCTGTTCTCAGCAAGGGAAGAGAACGCTTACCGTTTCAGGAAGTTACCGCTCTAAGCCAAGTAATAATATGGCACATTATCCACTGTAAAACCACTACTTCTTCTTTTTTCACTTAAATTTTTGTTAATTACTGAGCTTTAGAGCTGTTAGTAGGCAGACCTCTCCTAGCTGCAACTTGATATTTACCAGATAAATATGAGAGAGGTATTTATCTTATTATCTACAGTTTAGGGTTTGCGTTTGTCCAACTGAAAAGTTTTGTTTCTGTTAACTAATTGCAAGTTAGAGTAACATTATTGTACATCAGGACAACTCTGAAGTTTTGCATCTGCATATATGTAGAGGATTGCATATGTGTGTAGGACCAAACAGTTTGCCGGAAAACCGAGGTTATGACAGTAGCCCATGATGGTTGATTCAGTGATTATTAAATGTATACATATACTGAGTGGATGTATAGATCCATTACTGCAACTAACAGGGAGTTTGATCCAGGAAAATTAAATCTGCTGAAATGGAAAGTTTGGCTTTGTGCAATGGAAGGCATGTCAAAGTTGATATTGCAGATTAGAGAGACCTAAGTGTAGTGTTTGGATTTGTTAGTGTCTACTTCACTGACAATCAGACTGAATTGCCATTTCATTTCACTGATCAAATCAGAGTTATGAGCAGTGATTCAGAGGTCTGAAAGCAGGCTAAGTACCTGCAGTCATAACAAGGAAATTTGTATTGGTAAGCATTAGAAAACCTTGCTAAGTTAGACTCCACCAATGTGAAGCCTCCTCATTAAGGGTAGGCCCATATTAAGATAAGAGATAGGACAGGATCCCCCAGAGGTGGTGGGTTGCACAATGGCAAGTCTGAAAGACAGAATAATCGAATTGCAGTGATGTTAAAACAAGAGTGATAGGGAAGATTAGAGTGAGAGGAAACAGCAGAAATTCACCCACAGAGGAATAAAGGCAAAGGCAAAATGTAAAAGAATGATTATGATTGTGAGCAGTAGTTTCATAGGCACAGTGTGTGTATTCTTAATAATTTAAAGAGGCGCGCTGAGATTGTTCTTGATTCACCACAGACAGGGTCTAAACGAGTTCATCATATCTAGAAACCACATTTACTCACTCATACAGATGATCTTGTTTCTTCCTCACTTTGAGACACACACACACACACACACACATTTGTACTGCAGTCTTTGTGAGGACACTCATTGTCATAATGCAGTCCCTATCCCCTCAACCTAACTTTAACCATTACAACTAGATACGTAACCCCAAACCTAAACCTAAACTAAACCCTAAGCCTAATTTTATCCCTCACCATGAAACCAAGTTTTAACCCCTTTCAAGCAACCCTTTGAAGTTGTGAGGACCGGCCAAATTGTCCTCACTCCAGAGGTTTAAATCTCAAACTGGTGCTCACAATGTAAAGCCATACAAGTACACACACACACACACAATAGCACAGCAATGTACAAATAAAGATTCTTCATTCTTTACTTCATAGATGCAGAAAGTGACTCACCTGAATATTTGTTCCTTCCTTCTTTCATTCCTTGTTCCATCCTTCAGTTTTAATTTTTTTTTCATTCATTTATAGTTGGTCTACTTGCTTGTCGGTGTCCTAAAGTACAAAGGGAAGTTTCTCCAGATGACAGACTAAACCTGGATCATTCATTTGCTTCCTTTATTCAGTACTGTTGAAATGTGTAGTGTTTCATATGCATCTTTTGTCATCATTTAAAGTAGTCATAGCTTGCCTTGACGTTGCCTCAGTCTGTTAACCTGTCAGGAATATTATGAAGTACATTGGAGGCAGAGAACCAGATTTTTACCTCCATCCTCACCCAGTGCTTCTGTAACTAGTATGAGCATCTACATAAAAAAGGTGATTTTAGTGGGAACCTCACATCAGAGATGTTGCATTGAATTTTGCCCACTCCAGAGGGCTGAGCATTGAATTACAACTCAAACCATCACACCTCTACGCACATGTACAGCTAATCATGACCCCATGGCTTAGTGCTTAGCTAAAGGTCCCAGCTTTCCCAGCTGCATGTTCTCCTTGTGTTTGTGTGTGTTTTCGTGGGTGCTGTTCTGTTGCTTTCCAGACGTGCTTGTTACTAGTAACGTTACGACACATTATCTTGACAAAGCCACTGACAGAGTTGGTCTCCAGGTGCTGCACTGTGGCTGAAGATTGTTCTTGAAAAGCTCTAAGGGGGAAAATAAATCCAGAGGATCAATTTCCTTATAGAAATGCATAAAATGGAACTAAGTGCCTATACAGTATGTTGACAGAAACTCGACCCCTTCACTCTGCTGGCTTTTTCTAAAGCAGGCTTTACCACCTGTCAGAAACTGACCATAAATCCTCAAACACCTGGACATGTAATGAATTAGGCCACCAATCCATACCATACAACTTCTGCTGTGTTTACTCTGGTCTCGCTGCATCTGCCGATGACAGTTTACAGTACATGTGATGAATTAATGACACAGGTGCTGCAAATAATGACCGTTGCCCTGGCTTTGTCGGAGAAACACACTGGGTGAAATTGGGTCTTTCTTTGCTGTTCTTCTCATTGACAGGTGTAGCAGACAGAGGTATTGATATACAAACAGGCGATCAAGGGTGTCTGCATCTATTTATGGCTAACTACTTGTGCTCTCACATAACCAACTTGACACTGAATATGTAGACAACTGGATATAAATATATATTGAAATATTTTTTAGGCAGAGATTCTCAGTGAGGGAAACAAGAACCTCAGAGTAACAGCTAAAGGCTAAAAGTGATCAGTGGAGCTGGTTAAACATCTGTGCTCATGAGTCTACGATATACAACCCACAGAACATGGTGTCGATGTAAGGACACTAGCGAGTTAACTGCTGTTCTCGGAAAAAACACCACCACTCTGTGCTTCAAGTTTGCCAATGATACCCCTCAGCACTACTGGGAAATGGTTTTGTGGACTCATTAAACTAAGGTTAAATTGTCTTGAAAGATCACACAACACAACATCTGGCTTAAAAAGGACACTGCATCAGTCCAGCAGTGACATACAGTGGAAGAAGGCATCATAATTTTCGGCTTCTTTGCTGTCTCTGGGCCAGGACAGCTCGCCATCATTGAGGGGAACATGAATTCCTAAGTTTATCCAAATATCTTACATGATAATGTCAGAGTGGCTGTCCCCCAGCTGAAGCTCAGTAGAAGTTGGGTGACGCAGCAGGAGAGTGACCCTAAACATCGAAGTAAATCCACTACAGAATGATTTCAAAAAAACCTCAAGAGAGCTGTTCGCACCAGACGTCCGAAGAATATGTCTGAGCTGATGCCATTGAGGTTCCACTGGTCCGAGGGTTCGCTTATTTTTTCCACCAGCAATGTGAATGTTTAATTGGTGTACACAGAAGATTCTAATAGCTTGTGTGTTGTTAGCTTAAGCACATTCAGTTTGTCAATACCTGTGACTTAGATGAAGATCAGATCACATTTTATGACTGGTTAGTGCAGAAAAACAGATAATTCAAAAGGGTTCACATACTTTTTCTTGCCCCTGTAAAAGGTTTACACGAGCCGGTTTTTCTCATCACCTGTTGATTCAACATTGAAAAGGTTATGTAACTTAAAGTACTTTAAGTACATAAAGTGCTCATCTTCACTGAAACATTTGATCATATTTATGTTAAATTGTTTATATGATCTTCCTTATACAAATATACATGATCATATTTATCATAACTTTGAAAACATGCGTGCCTATGGGCATAAAGTTCAAGTCAGTGGTAAATGTGAAGTGCATTCACAGGACTTTAATTATCCAAACTAAACATATGGTGCTGCCCCAGTAATAGTAAACGCCCACGCTTGTATCCTTCCAAAATCTTCCAAGTTAAATGAAAGTGGTGTTTTTAAAGTGAAAATCACTGGGGGAGACAAGCAACAACTGCTGTGAACTTGTTGCTCTCTGGCATTATTCCATATGGGGACAGTGATGTTAGTGCCAGCACTTAAAATACTCACTTAGTGAAGAGCTAACAACAGAGTGGCTGGCAAATGAACGCCCTTCCACTTTCAGCTTCCTCATGACAATTTTTGGGGAAGTAAAAGCATTTTAAGCCGTTTAAAATCAGGCAGTCATTAACTGACAAAGCATCTACAATAAACAATGCTCTTATATATTCAGAAGCCTAAGAAGCCTATTTAATCAGCAGTTCTCACAATAAAATTGAGAGAAATGTAAGAAATCAAGAAGTGCAGAGTGCCGATTAACTTTTGTAAAATATTACCAGGACGCAGTTTTATTATGAAAGTATATTTTGAAAATATCTTTAATGTGTCAGCAAAGTAAATGAAGACACTTTGCCAAATTTACTCAGTGCATTATATGTTTTAGAGAGGCGGTCGCTGAATAACTCAGTAAAGAAAAGTAAGTCATGTAACTGTTAATTAATCTTTATAAATCTGTCTTGTAATATTATTAGTACATTATATACACAGCATTAATGTCGTCTTAATGCTGATTGTATAAAAAACATGAAAATTTACAAGAAAAGGACAGTTATGTTTACATGAAATAAAACATAACTATTATTTAGTTCATACACCTATTATTTATGTAATTTTTTTATGAGCACATCTATGTTATCTATATTTACAGTCATAAAATCACCGTCCCTTAAAGGCATATCTGTCTATCTTTTTTCTGACAATCGATTACAGGTTTATTTAGATGCATGTTTACAGAGTTTGAGATATAGACTGGATATCTGCATTTTGCTTATTTCTCAAATGAGAAACTCCATATACAGGCCCATTTTACTCAAATGTATACATAACATTTCTGATATAAACTACGTCAGCAATGAACATTAATAACATGCAATTTGTTGCCATCTAATGTTAGTCCTACTTCCTTTTAGGTGGAGAAAAGCAGATTTGATCAATAAGCAACTTTGATTACTTATTTGTTTTTAACTCTACTGACTGCATATCCTGTGGTATGTTGGTTTATGTCACAGTTCACAGATGGCTGAATTTCTTTATATTCACAACATGCCCCACTGTTCTTTTTTCTTACAGCTAAAAGGGACAGCGAACAGGTAGATGCTGACAGCGAGGCTGTAGCTCCTTCAACACAGTCTCCAGAGGACACCTCTACAGATGCTCTTCCCTCCTCACAGTCTGTCACTGAGCCAGCCACACCACAAAGAGACTCTCAAGAAAAAGCAAAGGAGCCAGAAAACAGTGGTGCGTCTAAGCAACAACCTGCAGAATCTGATCCCTCAATGCCACCCACCCCAGCAAAGTCTAGTCTGTCTCCAGCTGCACAATCCCCAACCACTTCAGCACCCAGATGTCATGAAACTGGGGCCCTTATTGCCACTAAGACCTCATACATCATACCAAAGAAGCAGTCTGGACCTCAGCCTCCGTCCGTGTCTGCCTCAGCATCATGCCAGAAATCCTCTTCAGCCCCCACGCTGCTGAATGAAACCCGAAACCTGCTGGTGCCTCCTGCGCCCAGCGCTCCCTCCTCCAGACCCTCTCAGCCCAACAACCAGGTCAGACAGAGCATCCAGCGCTCCCTCGTCAGCATCCTGTTCAAAAGGTGAGAACTGTTTTACAAGCTTGTCTGCAAGCCTCAGTCTGGGATTCTTTGATAATGCAAAGTCTTGTCATATACAAATGCAATACTCTCTTTTTATTTTTATTACTATAATGTGTCTTTACTGACCAGATTACATACTTTCCAGTCATCTGCATTTCATGGCATTTTCAAAACGTATACACAATTTGGAAATAATATGATTCACGTATCATAAATCTAGGAGTAAATTCATAGGTATTATTTTCATCACAGTACAGGTTCCAGGAACATATAATTTGAGGCTGATGCACTTCAGCAGTACTTAGAGTATAAAAATTGATGCAAAGTGATGCACAACAAGTTTGTTGACTAACTGCTTTTTTGTTTGTTAAGGGTGTCTGATTGTGAGGATTTGGACATGTCTGAGAGTGAAGCTGCAAAGCTCGTTGCAAACATTGAGATGGAGATGTTCGACATATTTCGCAACACAGACAGCAAATACATGAACAAGTATAGAACTATAATGTTCAACCTAAAAGACCCAAGAAACAAGGTTTGTTAAAAGCTGATAAAACCCTTTTGTGTATTGTGATCTTTGTTTTGCGTTACATTTGATTAATTCCTTTAATTTTGTGGAAATTTCTATTGTGAGTTTATTACAAGAAGCTCATGTTATTTTTATATTTAGCAAACTGATAGTCCGGTTCTGGGTTCTTCCTAGGGCTTGTTGTATCGGGTTGTACGTGGAGAAATCAGTCCCTTCAGACTGGTCAGGATGAGTCAGAAGGATATGCAGGCTACCAAGGCACCAGAACCAAGTGCAAATGAAACACCAGAGGTAAAGTGCAATGGGTAGAAAACACAAAACAAAATCAGATATTACACTTGCACTTAAAATCAGGCCTCAGAAAGGTCAAACTGTGTGTGTCTCAGAATTGATTATGCTCTTCTATTTCTTGTGTTTTCATAGGTTAAGGATGCAGCTGCTAAAGGAACAGGTTTGCTGCAGAAGCCTGAAGCAGTGAAGGTCGATTTGCTCAGTTTGAATACTGCTAGACCCGATAGAAGATCCAACAAAAGACCTGATAGCACGGTGTGTGTCTACCTTTTAATATACTGTCCCTCCTGCTCCACATGAACATTTCTCATGAAAGGCAGGGGATGTCTTTTTGGCTTAAGTCTTATTGTTTGTGTGTTTGTGTTGGTGTAGGTTGTTTCCCTGGAACAGAAGAGAAGTCTACCTGCTCCTGCTCTCAAGACAAGAATAAACCTGCCAAGCCAGGGCACCACTACACCAGATGTTCTCACCTGTATGCTTAAGGACACAACATCAGAGCACAAAGCTCACCTCTTTGACCTGAAATGCAAGATATGCACAGGTGAATTAAATAGATATTTGACAATAGCTGTGCAGTACCTAGTAGATATTATGAAGTAATTATTAAAGTAACGATTTTTATTCCTTCCCACAGGCCAGATACCAGCTGGGGAAGAGGAAGAACCTGCAAAGAAAAAACCCAAGGTTACTGAGAAAAGAGATAAGCATGAACCCTTATGGAGAAAGTGTACAGGAGATGACTCCCCTCTGCGGGAGCCACCTGATTCACCCGACATGGATTCTCCAACATCTGCCTTAATGGATCCCTCATCCCGCCTTATCATTGACTCTCCAACACTGACCATAGTAGAATCCCCTGCTTCACCCATAATGGATTCTCCTGCCTCTCCTATTTTAGAGTCACCTGCTTCCCCTACAGAGTCCCCTGCATCCCCAACTTCAGACACTCCTAAAGCTTTTACACCAAAGAGAGCATATGCACCAGTTGTGATTCCAGCTGTTTCCACCGTAAGCATCACAAGACGCGATCCCCGCACTGCAGCAAGCAGGTTTTCGGCTTCGTGTAGTAGCACCTCTGGACCCAATAACACTCGCCAAAACCAATCAGCCCCTTATGCCCCCCTTAAAGAGACTAGCTCTGCCTTGCCCTCTGCTCCAGCATCCTCACAACCAACAACAAAAACACTACCTAAATCTATCTTAATGAAGCCATCTCCCTCAGCAGATCCCAGACTCTATGGCACATCCTCAAGGTATGTAAAGAACTGTGGAAGTATGACGCTAATGCTAATAAGTTTTATTCTGTTTGAGGTAGTGTACATTGGACCAGAATCAGCATAATGTGTGGATATGATTGTTACTGTGCTGCTGTGGCTCATATTTCAGGACTGTGATATCTGAATCACTATCTGATGGTGAGACTGCTCAGTTCCTGGCTAAGCAAGACATACTGTGGAAAGGCTTCCTAAACATGCTTACTGTAGCCAAGTTTGTCACCAAGGGATATCTGGTTTCAGGATCTGCTGAAAACCTTAAAGCGGTATAGTACTGCACAATGTTATTCATTATTCATATTATTCACTTAGTAGTATCAGACAAATCTGTCGTCATGAGTGGATTTTACTTGTTTTGTTTTACTATGTTTTTTTGTGTTTGTGTGTTTAGGATTTACCTGATACAATACAAATTGGGGGACGAATCATGCCTGAAACAGTGTGGGACTATGTTGCAAAACTAAAGACCTCAGTTACAAAGGCAAGCAGCATAGACAGTATTTCTTTCTGCACCTTGTATAATATTATTGAAAATGTAAGAGTATTATACATGTTATTTTTTTTTTTTCTTCTTCGTTTCTTCTTCTTTTTTTTTCTTAGGAGTTATGTGTGATCCGGTTTCACCCTGCAACAGAGGAGGAAGAGGTGGCCTACGTCTCGCTGTTTTCGTATTTCAGCAGTAGAGGTCGTTTTGGTGTTGTCGCCAACGGCAGCCGTTCTATCAAGGATGTATACCTTGTCCCACTCAGCGCAAAGGAATCAATCCCATCCATACTACAACCTCTTGAAGGGCCAGGTGAGATAGTGGCTTGACTACCACTTATAATCTTTCAGAATTAACACTTGCATTATTTGCAAGCACCTATATTAACAAGGTCAACTGTTAATAAAATGCAATTTTTGGTGTCAGCTTAGGATGTAAAATGTATGTCATTTTAATTACTGGTATTGCTAGTATTATTATTGGTATATTATTAAATCAGTTAGCAGTCCCACCCTTAATGAAGAATTCTGCACTAATACCCATATATGCCTGTTCTGTGAATGTGAATAGTTATTCAACCTATCTGCCCAAGACTTGTTCTAATGATTTATTTGTCCCACTTTTCTGTATTTTACAGGGCTTGAAAAAAACAGGCCCAATCTTCTTTTGGGTCTGGCAATCATCCAGAAGACAAAACGTCCAGGAAGCTTCCCTCAGGAAATTGAAGAGAAGAGACCCAAAGTTCATATGACTAAAGACCCTATGTGGATCCCAAAACCTCCGGTCCTCTATGGTTCTGACAAATTGGAAATATTCCAACCCTATGATCCAGAGACTCCTACTAGTACCACCCCTCCTGGTTCACCATCTTGCCCTGGGTCACCGTCAGATTCTTCGTCTTCTGGCTCAGTCACTGTACCATCTCTTTTGACTTCCATGAGGGTAACTCCTCCAGTTTCTACCTCAGCTGTTGTTGCTTCCACTGAGTCCACCTCCAATAGCATCTCTGACAAGAATTGCACAACATCATCCAGTGATAAGACACCACTGCAGACTCTCTTAAAGACTTTGTTTGGCAGTAAGCAAACAGACACCACGGTTTCTTCTGACGGAAATTCTGCAACAACAACACTAAGTTCTAAGAAGATCCAAATGTTTTCTCAGGTGTCTGGATCAATGGTGGATCCAATTGTCCAACAATATGGGCAGAAATCCAAAGTCAAAGAGATAGAAGAAGAGGAAAATGACTTTGACCGACCGTATGACCCAGAGGAAGAGTATGATCCAGCCAGGGGATATGGAATGGCTGCTCCACAGAATGTAGAAAAAATTAAGAGAGATGGCCCTGCCTTATCAGGCTCTGTGGACGATGATATAGCCTATGATCCAGAGGACGAGACTATCTTTGAAGACATTCAAATTGACACTGTTGTAACAAAGGCCCCTACTCCAACTCAAAAATCAGATTCTGTCTTGTGCCAAACACCACTTTCCACCCAGGCTGTAACACCAGCTGTGATTACCACTCCAGTGCAAACTTCTACCCCAGCTGCAGAAACGCCAATCCTTCCTACAGGCACTGTGGTTGTCTCAGCTGCAACACTGACTGAACAACAGCGCATGCTTGAGGAGCTCAATAAGCAGATTGAAGAGCAAAAACGGCAGTTGAAGGAGCAAGAAGAGGCTCTGCGTCAACAGAGAGAAGCAGTGGGTATGTTCATGGCTCACTTTTCTGTTTCTGATTCCCTGATGTCTCCACCATCAAAATCTTTGCCCCTCAGTCAACTGTCATCTCTGCAGAGTGGCATAATGCAAACAGAGTCAAGGCCTTCTGAATCAACAGACAAGACTAGTAACTCTACAGAGACTGAGGACAAATCCAATGTCGATTCACAATCTATTAAGCTTGAAGACACCACTGCCGTCCCTACTTTAAAAAATGACACAGATAGTGTTACAGAGCAAGATGAAACACAGGAAAATGTGGATGATAGTGACAAGCGTTCCTCTGCTGGAGAGATTGAAGATTCTGATGTAGCTTATGACCCTGAGGATGAATCACTTTTTAATGAAATTCAAGAGGATGTATTTCAAGGAAGCAGTACAAAGACACATGATTCATCAGGGCAGAGTGGCAGCCGTAAAGACTCTGTTTCAAATTCACACCACAGCAGAAAGCAAAGGCAGTCACCGAAGAGGCGGAGTCGTCGTGAAAGGGACAGCCACAGAAGTCCTTCAAGAAGGTCACAGCGGCGTTCTCCTTCACATTCCCGGAGACGTCGAGAAAGGGACAGACACAGAAGAAGTGAAAGGGACAGGTCAAGGCATAGAGCTAGAAACCAGTCTGAACGCCAGGGTCGCCACCATAAAGACCATACTTCACGCCGACATTCTCGTGGCCGTAAAAGATCCCCATCATCTCCTAGGAAAAAAGACTCTGTGTCCCTTTCACCAAAACAGCACAGAGGACCTTCCCCTCAAGTCCTTGAGAAATCAAAACATGCAAGAGAATTTGTAGAAAGTAACACATCATCATCCACCCCTATTACTATTAAAAATGACCCTGACGGACAACAGTTAAAATGTAATCTTGCTGAGAACCCTGATAAAGACTTTTCCTCCCATCCACATAAACTTCTTCACAACGTGAAGCATGAGATTACAGAACAACCAAAATCCCAGGACTCTCAAAAAAAATCAGTCAGTGTTCCTTCTACACAGGGGGATAAACCCTCTCAACAGGAAACTCTACTTGAAAACAAAATTGAGAGCACAGTTCCTCTAAGAGAAATTGACCCGCCCATTCGAGATTCTCCTCAGAGCCCTGATCCAGAACCACAGTTCTTGAAACCTAGCAGCATAGAAAAAAGTGACTCTGGAACGACTGAGGAAATCATAGATCCTGACACACATACCAGTGTCTCAGTGCCATTTGTTAAAGTTGACATCCAAAATCCAAAATCAAAGTTAAAAGGGGAAAGTCCAGACTTAAAGTGTCCAGAGATGATGGGTCAAGGGAAAGGACATTCACCACTAGCCAGAAGCTCAGATTTTCATGGCTCAGCACATGAAATAGACCCTGTGACAAAGCATCCAAGGAATCCAGGACCAGATATGAAAGAACCTGGACATAGTGGACAACAAATAGAGCTAAGAGAAACAGGAATTAGACTCCCAGGGCCTGATATAAGAGGCCCTGGCATACAAGGCATGAGCCTCAACATTTGGGGTCCTGGACCACACATACGAGACCCAAAGATGGGATGTTCTAGGATGCCAGGTGTGAACCCAGGAGTAAAAGGACTAGGCCTTGATATGAGCCACTGTGAACCAGAACAAAAACCTGTACCTGTTACACATTCACATATTGGAGATAGAGATGAAAGCCCACATACTGGGGGAATGAGATCTGCTATGATGGGTCGAGGTATAAGAGATCCGAGTCCAGATATAAGGAACCCAGGTACATCTCTCAGGGACTCAAGAGGAGTACAGATGTCTTTAAGGCATGATGGTAGTCCAGTCTTAGATGAAAGGGGCCCCCAGAAAGGGGGTTTCCAACTCCCATCAGTAACAGATGAAAGACAGGGCCCACAGACAAATATTAGGGTTGAAAGGAGTGTGCATGGCCCGAACATGAGAGAATCAGAAATTATGCCTGAACCAAGAAGGCAAGATATGTCAGGAGGAAGTTATATGGGGCCTGGTCAAGATATGGATAGTATGGTTGGCTCAGATACAAGGTGTGATGGAAGTGAGTCACATGCAAGGAGTTCAAGCAGAGACATTGGAGGAACAGGTCCATTTAGGAGGGATGCAGCCATACAAGGTCCAGGGCTAGAGAGGAGAAATGATCAAATAGGTCCAGAAGACAGAGGTCCCGTGCCAAACATTACAAATCCAGATTGGAGAGGTCCAGGACCAGGTAATGTTGGTGCTGATATGAGGGGTCATAGGAATCAAAATAAAAGCCTGGGTCCACATATGAGGGATCCAGATTGGAGTGGCCCAGGATCAGACATAAGTGATGATTGGAGAGGGCCAAATAGGAGAGGACCAGGTCCAGGTAGAGGAAGGCCATTTATACAAGATGAATTGAGGGTCCATCAGCCTGTTTGGAGAGGTCCAGACATGGAGAGCCAGGGGCCTGACAGGGGACCAGGTTGTTTGGATTTCATGGCACCGGGACCTGAAAGGGGAGGACCTGGTATGGAGGTTCCAATGCATGACAGGAGTGGACCAGGAGGTCCAGATTTCAGGAGACCAGAGCCTGAACAGAGAGGTCCAACTATGGACAATTTAGGCTGTGGCATGAGAGCACCAAGGGCTGACAGAAGAGGTCTAGCTTTGGAGGGTCCTGGAACTGATTTGAGGGGACCAGAAGGCACAGATTTCAGGGGACCATGGCCTGAAAGGAGAGGTCCTGATATGGTTGGTCCAGGGCCTGACATGAGAGGACCAGGAGCTCAAGGTGTCTGGGGACCAGGGCCTGAAAGGAGAGGTCTATCTATGACTGACAGGAGAGGACCTGAAGGTCCAGATTTGAGAGGACCAGGACCTGAATGGAGAGGTCCTGCTCTGGAGGGTTCTGGAACTGATCAGAGAGGACCTCCAGGTCCAGATTTCAGGGCATCTGGGCCTCAAAACAGAAGCTTATCTATGGAGGGCCCTGGACCTGGCAGAGGAGGACCTGGAGGTCCAGATTTCAGAGGACCAGGACCTGAAATTAGAGGTCCAGCTTTTGAGAGTGCAGGACCTGACAGAAGAGGACCAGGAGGTTCAGATTTCAGTAGACCAGGACCTGATAGGAGAGGTCCTGCTATGGGTGGTCTAGGGCCTGACAGGAGAGAATCTGGAGTTCCCAATTTTACTGGTCCAGGACATGAAAGGAGAGGTCCCTCTATGGACAGTCAAGAGTCTGACAGGAGAGGACCAGGAGGGCCAGGTTTCCGGAGACCCGGCCCTGAAAGGAGAGGACCCTCTATGGAGCATCAGGGACCTGACAGAAGAGGACCAGGAAATGAAAATGCTGGTGGACTTCGTCCTGACAAGAGAGGACCATACATGGGGGGTCTTGGGCCTGACTTCATGGGATTGGGGCCTGAAAGAACTGGTCCAGGCAGGGAAGGTCCAGGGCCTCACAGTCAAGGACAGGGAGGACCACCCTTCAGGGGTCCTGGGCCTGAAAGGGGGCATCCAAATATGGAGGGCCCAGGGCCTGACAGAAGAGGGCCAGGAGGTCCAAACATGAGGGGACCAGGGCTTCAACATGCAGGTCCAAACCTAGAGGAACCAGGGCCTGACAGGAGACATCCAGAAGGTCCAAATTTCAGGGGACCTGGGCCAGAAAGAAGACCTCCAGATATGGAAGGAACAGAAAGCAGCAGGTACTTTCCAGGAGGCCCACAGTTCAGGGGTGCTGAGGCCAAAGGGAGACCTCCAAATATGGAGGGACCAGAGTTTGATTGGAGAGGGCCACACTTAAGAAGAGTGGGGCCTGAAAGAACTGCTATTGGTGGTCAAGGGCCAAGAGGTCCAGATTTTAGAGCATCAGGTTGTGAATTTAGAGGTCCAGACATTGAAAGCATAGGGCCTGAGAGGAGAGAATCAGGTGGCTCAGGCTTCAGGGAGCCTGGGCCTGAAAGGAGAGGTCCAGATATGGAGTACCCAGGACCAAATTGGAGAAGATCAGGTGGACCAGACTTGAAAGGCCCAGGCATCAGGCAGAGAGGTCCAAATACAGAAGGTCTAAGACATGATAGAAGGGATGACTGGGGAGGGGCTGACTTTGGAGGATCAGAATCTATCCAAGAAAGCCAAGATTTAGAGGGCCACGAACCTGATAGAACAGGTGGAAACTTGAGAGGTCCAAGGCCTATGAGGAGAAACATTAGACCACCAGGGCCAGATATGAGCAGTCAAAATCAGAGGGACAGATGGAAAGGCACGGACACAGAAGAACAATGGTCAGATGGAAGAGGGCCCAATATGGATTATGTCGGAAATGAGAGAGAATATTCAGGAGATCGTTGGGAAAGACATGGCATCAGGAGTCCACGGCCTATCCAAGAAGGCCCAAATGAGCAGGGCCAAGAACATAGTAGGCAGGGTCCTCATAGTGAATGGAGAGGACCTAGAGGTAGGGGGCGAATGCCTATACAGGAAAGACCAAATATACTATTTCAAGGGCCTGCAAGGGGTTCAGGAGATGAATGGAGTGGTCCTGGCTGCAGGGGTCCAGGGCCTGTCCAGGATGATCCAGATCTGATGTGCCCAGGGCCAGGGCCAAGAGGAGGACCTGGAAATGAATGGAGGGATCCTGATCGAGGGGGTTGTGGGCCAAACAGAAGGGGGCTGGGTACATTTTTTAGAGGGGAAAAAAATCCAGATAATAAACAAGGCCATGGTCCAGATATGGCAAATGACTGGAGGCAGCCAGACTTCAGGGGGACTGTGAGAGGGCCAAACATGGAAGGGCCTGCTGTTCATAGGGGAGGCCCAAATAGGAGAGGATTTGAGATGGGGCGTCCAGACCCAGGAGGTCCAGATTTAAGACACCCGGGGCCTGGAAACAGACGTTCAGAAACTGAGGGTCGAGGGACTGATGGGAGGTTTTCAGATTGTGGGGGGCAAGGACCTGAAAGGCAAGGTGCAGACATGGAAAGCTGTGTACCAGGTAGACGAGGATTTGAGCATGATTTTAGAAGGGAAAGGAGAGGTCCAGAGATGATGAGCCCAGGTTTAGAAAAATGGGGATCTGAGCCTGCCATGAAGAATGACATGCAAGCTATTAGATATTCAGATAAATCTGCATCACCTCATTTCAATAGTCCCAATCAGGCTACCAGATTCCTAGGCCCTAGTGATCCACATTCTGCACAGTTCAATGAGCCCCCATGTCCCACTCCAAACAGTGGAGAAAAATCATGCCCAGCTTTTGACAGCCCACAAAATCAACAATCATTAAGACCCCAGAGACACAGAGCTGCCTTACTTCCCACTCCAACAGAAGGTCTCATACGCTTCCCAAATCGTATGATGAACAGTCCTGATGTCTTCATCCCGAAACAAAAACAAATGGGTTACTCTACAGACGGGGAGAGAAGCAGCGGTAGACCAGTGGGTCAAACAAGAGCGTTAGCCCATGGGCAAAGAGAGGAGCAGGAGAAAAGTCCTGCTGGTAAAATAAGCACATCTGTAGATGCAACCACAGGTGTTGGAAAAGAAAAAAGGAGCAAGGGCAATGAAACTGATAAACAGGGGATTTTTGGTGCGCCCATAGAAACTAAAACCAATCAAAGTATGAATAGTGATGGAAATAAAAGCAATGTTGAGCCAAGTTAGAGACAGGCAAAAAATCATAACACATGGGCCCCTCAGGACAGTAAGGCTGCTGAATGAGACCTGCAAAAATATTTAGTATCATCACATTGAATGAACACACTACAGCATAACACACTGAATGTATTTTTCTGAAGAAAAGTGTTTGTCCATGTCTTATTTAAATTTCAACAGTCAAAGCCATGAACGATCAGGCATGATAGCTTGATATGGAAATGCTCAGAGGTATCTGAGTTCATTATGTTCTAGTTCTGTATTGTGTTCAAAGTAAATTTAAGTAAATTTATTTTTGTTATTTGATCAGGACTAAATGCCTATAAAAATTCATTGACCATCTGTAAATTCAACTTTGTATTTCTATTTGGAAATAGGAGGGTTTTGTACAGAAAATGTACAGTTTTTGTTTGTTTTTTTTTTTAACATAGCCATAGTGTCAGTATAGTTACCTTGATCTGACTTTTATGTTCCTCTGCTGATAAAACATAGCTTGATTCAAGTCAATAAAAAAACATAACTTTTTAAATTTGTATTAGGTCTGATTTTGTCTTTGATATTTGGATTGATTGATTGATTGATTGATTGCTATATGAGCAGTGCCACTATTATGTTTGTGGGAATAAATAAAGCTCTGGTTTATTTTTTTTAAAAGTATAATTTAAACATTTCCTTTACAGAGGTTAATGACAAATTTTCGTTCTGTATACCAGAAGCAATATCAATAAAAGGCTTAACAGTGCAGCTTGATTTTATGTCACCTTGGTGAAATGCAAGAACTGGAGATAAATATAGAGATAAAAGCCGGTTTCTAATGCATTTTAATTAATATATGTGATTAATGTGTCAAGTGGTAGGAGAGGAGTTCACATCCTTAAAAGCAATGATACCACAAAGTAAGAATGCTCCTTGCTAATATTATAGTACTATTTTTTTAGGTTGTTAAAACAGATGCAATCACATGTAAGTTGCACTTCTACTGTTATAGTCGGTCAGAGTGGAGCTTTTTAATGGTTTGGTAGATCTTGGCTTGGTAGGTAACCTATAACAATTCATATTTTATGATTTGTATGTAAATCATTAATTTGCATAGTAACTCACAGTCAATTGTAGTCAAGTAAAAAAGTGCAATATCTGCCTACAAAATGAAAGAAAGTGAATTAGAAATATAAAGTTAAATATATAAAACATAAATACTAGAACAAGTACCTCAACATTGTTCTTAAAAGTGGTGAAAAAAGTTTTTTTTTTGCATTCCACCAGTGAATACATCCATTTCAAGCATTTCAAGACACAAAACAAGCACATGTACTGTTATGAGAGAGACTCCATTCTCCCAGTGCTTCAGAGAAATATTGACCAGTTAAACAGGAATTTGGGTGTTTCCTTCTCTGGTTCTGGTTTTGAGGTACTTGGACTTGAGTATTTCCATATTATGTTACTTTTTTTATATGCTCACTCCACTACACTTCAGAGGGAGCTACTGTACTATTGATTGCACTGCATTTATCTGACAGCTATAGTTATGTTACAGATAAAATTTTACATAAATAAGAAATAAGCTTATGAAATAAAAGACTGTTAAAGATTAAACCTATTTTTCCAATCTTCCAAGAGTGTAGTCGCGGGCTCTTGTCAGTTTCAGCAGACATTCCCTTTCTGTACCCTGTCTGAACTTCTCTGATTGTTTTATTTAAATAATTGTTCTTGAAAAAAATAAATTAAAATAAATCATTACAAAAATAAAATAAAATAATCTAGAGATCCTTTGTCATCTATATTCTGAAATGAGCCACAGTGTCATTGTTGAGTACTTCCTCCACCTGCTGTATGTACTGTGAAACAGCGCATAATATTTTATTAGGAGAATAAAGTGCAATATTTCCTTCTGAGATGTAAGCTAATACTAGTCCATAATACTGAAACATGAAACAAAACTCTTACTTGTGCTTTGGAACTTGAGTTAATATACTCAGTTCCATCACTGTCTTTAAAGACAGTTGTTTATGACAGATATCGGATGTTTTGACACTTTGTTTTCAGTTCAAAATATAGTAAGAGGCTTTTAACTGTGACAGCGCTGAAGTCTAACGACGTCCGGGAGTTGGACATAAGCGTCTGTTAGGACCGAGGCCTCTGAAGCAGGCACCCGGAAAAAAGTTAGGTGAGTAGTGGTATAGAAAACAGTACAGAAAACTGAATAATACTGCCGTTTGTTTAGAGTCCAGCCTGTATAAAATGGACGACTTAATACTTAACTGTTGATAATGTTAACGCGTTTATAATGATATTAAAGCGGACAGGTCGTTAGCAAACCTGTGTCAACGTCTGCTCAAACGTGCTAGCTTAACGTTCCTCGTTCGCTAACGTAAATTCACGAGCTAGCTTTTGTATTCTTGTAATTTCTCTATTAATTATAATGGAGTTCTGTGTAGTATGGTGTAGTTTTTATAATATCATCATTAATAGTGTTCGTTTGTTTAAGCTTAACTGAACAACAATTTATGCTATGGCCATAGATATAATTTTAAAAACAGTACAGCTGAGTCAGCCCGCAGGTCACACCACGGTTAAAGTCTAAGTGTATTTTATTGGCTGTTCTGGTGGAAATGTAAGTCAAGTGAACATGTTCTCGATCTCTATCCCATCTTTAGTGGTAAAGATGGCTGCCTTTTCCTCAGCCTGTAAAACCCTCCATGCACCCCTTTCACCTTCATCCAGAGAACACACCTGTGACTCCTCTGTTGGGCTGGTTTTGAGCCAAGGTGGATGGTCGCACGATCAGGGCCAGACGTTGGGAACTGAGCTTGGTCTGATGGAGATGACAGAGGTTGAATACACACACCTTCAGCACCTCATCCAGGCGCACGTGGAGGCACAAGCTGGGCCTCCGGATGGGTCAGATGCCAGAGCTCAACCTGCCACAGTGATGGAAGACACCACTGGATCCCCAGTGATTTCTCCCCTCACGACCACTCAGGCGATTGACCTGTCAACTTCGACTGATGAACACAGTCTGGTGATGCCAGGAGAGAAGACACCAGCTTCTTACGGAGAGGTCCCTGGTTTTGTGCTGGCCAGAATCAGAGGTGAAGTCAGTCCGACTGAACCTCCTGCCAACAGCAGCACGTCCTCACAGAAGCGGCCCAGATCAGCTGCTAGAGTTTGCTTGGAGAAAAGGTTCAACACTGTGTCTGCCGACACCCCAAGACAGCTGGATATTCAGTCTGCAGTTCTCAGCAAGTAGGCTTCACTAATATACTTTATTGCTATTTATTGATAAATATAATGCTGATGATTTTTGTGGGATTTGCAAAATGTCTGTTGTTGTGTTTCAGTTTTTTGACAATACTTCAGCAGTCTGCAGAGACTCAAGAGGCAGTTGTACATCCACAAATGCAGAAGTGGATAAAAACTGACAGATCAAATCCTTTTGAGATTTCCAGCCCATATGTAGGGGGTGTATTTAACCCTGTCACCAACATGTGTGGTCAGGTGGGGTGAAAAATTATATAATAATAAAGATGCATTTTTATTATATCTGTAGAATTCATTGTTTAATCACTTGTTTCTGTTTTGATCTCAGGTGATTGGACATATTCCTCACATGGTTGACCCCAACAAGCACCAGGGTTTAATCATCCCCAAGAGTTTTTCATTGAAGTTTTGCCCAGAAAGGGTTGTTTCCAAAGCTCACTATACCAGTAGCAGCAACACAACAGGAGAGAAGCATCTGTTGGACAAAGAAAGTAATAATAAGTACTCTAAACCTAACTCATTTCAAAAACTGTAGTTATTTTGTTTTTTTGTCTGCTATACTACACTGCAAATAGAATTTTGTATCTAATTGAGTCTTATACACTTTTTAAAAATTTTTTCATAGATGCTGTGGCGACACCTGCTACCTCCAGGAAGCATGGTGGTGCCTGCAGCTCTCGACCCACCAAGGCTGCTAAGGCTGCCCCAGACTTGGCTGGAGAGTCAGGGAGCAGCACCAGGAAAAGAGCTCGGCCTTGTATGTCACTGAGCCAGCGCAAGGAGAGACACAACAGCAAGGAGAGGGAACGCAGGTGAGCAGCCATTACTAACAGTTAAAAATGTCTTTGCAGCCTCCACAATTTGTGACATGGCCTGATGAAATAATGTATAAATATGACCTTACTTTTTAATCACAACTGGAGGCTCTTCTTTCAGGTCCACAGCTGTCAGAAATACTTTTTCACTATTCCTCACAGGTTTTTCAAACAAAAATGCCAAACATTTGCTCAATCCAGGTTCTCAAATGTGAGAATTTCCTACTTTTCTTGGTTACATTATAGTTAATCGAATAATTTTTAGACTCTTGGCTCTACAAAACAAGCTCTCGGGATACATGGCTCTGGGGTACTGTGATGTTACTGTTTTATGATGTTCTATAGACCAAACAATTAATAGATCAACTGAGAAAATAATTGTCAGATTAATTTATAATGAAAGTAATTGTTAGTTGCAGCCATAGATCGATACCATTATGTCTTAAGCTGTAGGGACATGAGACTTTAGGATCTAAGTAAGACCAAGGTCACAGGTCTGTAAAGTTGGAGAAACACTAATTAAAAACATCTGTATTGCTGCTGTGCAGGAAGAGGATTCGTTCATGCTGTGACGAGCTTAACGTGCTGGTGCCATTCTGTGACTCAGACACAGACAAAGTCACCACCCTGCAGTGGACCACTGCCTTCCTCAGGTACATCAATAAAATGTACGGAGACACCTTCAAAGAGGTACGTTTGTGTGGTTTCGTCTTGGAGTTAAAACACTGACTGATGAAAAACATTTTGACTTGATCATCCTGCAAATAAATTATTTGAGGCTCATACCAGGGGCTGGGAGATGAGAGCTTTATTGCATTTCCTCTTGTTGAGTTATTGTACTGCAGGAGACTTTTTATGACTTTTGTTATTCAGAGAGTTCAAATCAAATTCCTTTTAGTTTTGCAGTTTAAAATCAAATAAGCTTTATTATTTTGCTGTGATGGATTCCCTAGTGTTGCAGTTAATTTAGTTTGTGAAAATTGATTTACATACTGAAAAATACATAGCAGCTAATTAAAACAAGCCCTCATATATCCAAACACATTATGCTGACAGAGTGCAACACCACCACCAGCTGGAGTAAAGGGGAGGAGGCAGACTAGCCAGGATCAAACGTAAAATAAAATAAAATAAAACAGTACTGGTACAATTTTGTCATAAACCACAATAATCTAATATTCTCCTCCTTCACAGGAATTTCAGAAAGCATTTGCTGATGAAAAAGGGCTCCTTCTTAAATCTAGCCTTTCTTCAAGCCAGGACCCAGTCCACCGGGAGATGGATGAGACACTGACCATTCCTCTTGCGGTAGAACAATGACAGTCCCCCCCCTCCCATCCTCACCCCATCCTCACTATTTTATCTAATAAATCAGCCAGATATATGAGTGCATATAACCATTAAATTAACTGAGGATGTCTCATGAGCTCTGGCTATGTGTTGTTACATTTTAAATGACAACAAGTCTCGTATTGAGAGGAGCTGAGCTTCTGACTACACTGTGCAATGAATTAGAAAGTGTAAGGTTTTAAGTCCCAGAGCATGTGATGCTCAAACGTGGTTGTTTGAGATCACACTTTATCAGGCAGATATTTGAATTGTCATGCCATTTATTCTACCACTGATATTTTTTGCCCCGTTCAGAGCCATTTGTTTCAAAAAGGGGCGCTTTTCATAAGAGCCATCAACAGATGGCACTGTATCCCTTTGGAGAAACAGATAAGATAGTGATCCAGTGAGTAGATTTCATCTCTTCAGCTGTCATAGATTTATCTAATTTTATTAATTTATTCATTTGATAAATATCTGCATAGTTTAATTGATTTTTTTGAGTAGTTTACCATATTTAAACTTTGTTCAGCAGTATGTTGGACAGTTTTAGTGTCCACAGACTTTTAAGTATTTTTCATGGAAATAAGTTGTGAATTAATGAGGTTACTTAACTTTCCTGGTGTTAAGCATATTGCTCTGTAGTAAAGACTGTTCATTTGATATGTAGAAAAGAGTGATGTTTTACTGAAAAGTGGCTTTATTTGTTCTTTCTTACAACATGTCGCTGTAGCATCTTACTGTACATACAACAGTCACCCACAAATAATAAATAGTATTTAAAGTCATGTATATTTAATAGTTACAGCACTGGTGGTACATAGTGGATGTGGTCATTGCAGATTGAAAAAAAAAGATTTTTTTTTATTTTGCCCCTAAGATTCTTCAACTTATTTTACAATGTCTGATTTATGCATCCACAAGTTTTATTTTGTTTTTGATTCTCAGCTTTGGAGAATCAGCTTCACATGTCATTAAAAAAAAACAAAAAACAAAAAACAAGCTGTAGAAAAAGACTATCAAAAGTTTAAAATTTTTTGCATTAATCTACACAATGTCTGGGCACCTGGGTATTTGTTTTTTATTCCTTTTACATACATAAACAGCTCCTCGACAGAGGCTTTTTGCCTCTAGCACCTATTTCCATATTTTACACTATAAGTTTGTTGAGGTAACGCCTGTGATTTACACTAATGGGCCGTGATACATGCACATTCACTTCAGAGACAGTCACTGTTGTTTTTAGAGCCTGCCAGAAGGGTGTTAACCAAAGTAGTGGGGGCATGAAAACAACATGTACAAAGTTTTTTATACACAAAGGACTCATCATTCATTTTCCAGTTGTTTGTAAGTCAAGTCTTGTTATGTGATAGTATTTGGAGCAATGCAGTTGTTCTCTTGCACTCTTCTGTGCCTCTGCCCACTTTATTTCTGGGTGTCATCTTGATGTTTTTGTCTCTCAGTTGCTCTGGTATTCATGTTACTCCTTGGATGTTCCTCTATTCCTCTCACAATATCACACCACAATATCTTCCCATCTTGTGATACATCTATTTAAATAAAGAGGACATTTTTGTGATCACTCTCTTCTTTCATTGCTTCCTTCCCTCATTTTCACCCTTCCTCCTTGGGGTGGATGGCGTCAGGTTGCAGGAAATGTTTAATGGTTTTTGGGGTTGGAGGATTTCCCAGCGACTGATGCTCCCTGGCAGGCTGATGTATCACAGATTCCAGGAGGTCCTTGGTGCCCAGTCCTACCCACCCTTCCTGGCTCTCCAGGCTCACCTGGATCTCCGGGAGATCCATCACGCCCATCTTTGACAATTCCAGGTACTCCTGGAAGACCTGTGGGCAAGTATTTTAATTTTAGTTGCACAATGGATCTAAAGGATTTAGCATAAAGTACTGAACTCCACTGAAGGACAATCAGAAAATCTGTCAAGCTGGTTTGATGTTAATGGTAACCATAATAGACGTTTCTCACACAGGACATTTTCACATTGTCACAGGTGTTATTAATAAAATAACAATGATGGTTCATTTCATCGTTGTGCCAGTAAACGATTCAAGTGTCTCCCTCCCCTGGAGCTGGCACACCTAAATGGAATGTAGCCATTATTTCTGTTAATGGTTTTGTCTTATGTTTGACAGGTCAAAATATCTGCAGGTCCATATGCACAGTATAGTAACTTCTTAATTAGAAGGGAACTATGTTTTAGCTCAGATTGTGCTCTAAGAGGCCACATACCTTGGTATCCTTGGTCTCCAGAGGGCCCATCAATGGCTTTGCCAATGGATCCCTTATCGCCTGCGTCACCAACATTACCTGTTGTAAAAAGAAATTTTTATATCGGTCACAGGGGCCATTTTTCTGCAGAATAAGTACTTTTGCTTTTGATACTTCAAGTACATTTTGCTGATAATACTAATGCACTTATACTCAAATAGGTTTTTGTGTTTTTACATTGTTCCACTGGTGCTTTTACTTAAAGGATCAGAGTACACCTCTGGTTTTAAAAAGTAGATCATATCATGGTACAACTGAATAGGCACACACCAGCTGATGAAAGAGAAAAAAATCATACTGTTTTTAACTTTCATACCTCTGGGACCGGGGTCTCCAAGTTCTCCTGGCAGGCCTCTGTACCCTGGTGGTCCACGGGCACCTGGATGCCCAATAGAACCAGCAACTCCATGTTTTCCTGGAGGCCCAGCAGGGCCTGGGCGGCCCACCATTCCAGGGGCCAGGGGTCTTCGAAGGTTAGCGGCCAGCTGTGCAATCTGATCTGCGTGATAGCAAACAACAGAAGGTGAGCTTCCAGCTTACCTTTAATTCACCACTGGAATGTATTACAGATAAAGGTTAATTAGATCTCTCACCATCAATCATGGAACCACACAGCTCTCTGATGTGCTGCTCACTTGCCAGTTTACCCTGAAGAGACATTTTTAAAGTGTAACCTCATTCATGCATTTTATTGGAAAACATTACATTTAATATACTTCCATCAGTTAGAACCTTTTTGCAGTTTTGTAAAGATTTTTAAAAAAAAATCACTCACAGGTACACCCGTCTTTCCTGCAATTCCAGGCAGACCCTGTTCCCCCTGGAAACCCATTGGCCCTTGTTTTCCTGGAGGACCCCTTGCGCCGAGCTCTCCCTGTGGACCTACCACGCCCTTAGGTCCCAGTTCACCCCGCTTCCCTGGCTACAATCAACAAGAATTATCCTTTAAACAACTCATTATATTTTCCAAAAATGTGAAAATGTATTTCAGACAGGAGCTAAAAACATCCATAAGCCTCTGATTTGATCACTGACTAAACACCAACCAAGGAGCAAACTGGGTCTGTTGAGACAATACGGGGGCGGATTCATATGGCGGCTTGTTGCCTGATAATTACTCCAACGAGCACAGCAAACAGTAAATGAGACTAAGAGAGTGAGGCTTATCAGTGCTGTGTCTCTAGTTACATAAATTGTGCTGCAGCTTAATGTGACTCGTCTCTCCCTTGTGGCGATAGCAACAAACAGGCCAATAAAACTAAAGCAGCAATACCTATCTCTAATTAATCCTATTAAACCTGGAATGTGAGGCTGAATCATGTGCAATGACTCTGACAAGTGGGCAACAGCTCAGAGCGAAGCACCAGTTTCTAATGTTCAGTGAGGGAACAGAGACAGAGCGAGTTTGGAACAAACTTGTGCCGCTAATTACACCCACGCACAACATCTAACTGTGTTTTGTGCCTGTAGACAGACATCTACTGCAGTGATTCCCAACCAGGGGTACTTGTACTGCAGGGGGTACGTGGAAAGACTGTGGAGTAGCTCAACTAATTAAAAAAAAAAAAAGAAATGAAAAATGTAATTAAAAAATGCTCATATTGAAAACTACTTATTGAGCAAGCCAGAGAAGCTGAAATAGTTGGATAAAAATAATGGATAAACAGTACAAAACTGTTACCTAAAAATGAATGGATAAATGGTTAAAATATTTAGCTTAAAGTATTGCAAAAACAATTGAAGTAGTTAGCATAAAGTAATGGATATATTGTAAAATAGCTCAAAACAGTTTGCAAAAGGTAGTGGATAAATGGATCAAATAGATGCTTGTGATGTCAGTTAAGGGGTGTCTGAGTTCATCTGACAGGACTGTGGGGGCACACTTTAAAAAAAAGATTGGGAAACACTGATCTAATATTTGTAGAAACCTGGTTTAGTAAAGGTGCAAAACACGGCAAAAGTGTTAGAGGGCACAAGTAAAATACAAAAAAAAAAAAAAAGGAAATAAAAACAATGATGTAGCTCACCTCTCCTTTTTGTCCAACTGGTCCAAAGGGACCCTGAAAAAAAATTATCATTTTAGATAAATATATGTAAAAACTGTAAGAATACCTCACAGAACATCATCAAACATAAATACAGTTAAATGAATGATTAAATACCAATCAGAACCCAAGCTCAAAAGATAGCAACACAGCCAATTACTTCTAATTTACCGTGATTAGATTCTGACTGAGGATATGAAATAAAACCTATGTGAAAGAAAATACTTACAGGTTCTCCATTCTCTCCTGGTAAACCATCACTTCCTGCCACACCCTAAAGAGACAACGTTAGATCTGAATTACTTAACTTAATCTCACACAACTCCAGTGTTGTAGATTTTTTGTGTTTCAGGGTCATCACTAAGAAAAACAAACACACAGGCTGTTTTCTTAGTCGTAGTTCTTATCAAACCCATGTAACAGCATCTAAAATTATCATTTCTCACATAATATCTTCTAACAGGCGTTGTGAAGACTATCACAAGTCATTCAGAGGAGGTCATATTTAAGTTTAAGCATCTCGACCTTAGACTTAGAAATATTTACCATGTCCCCTTTAGCTCCAGAAGCTCCAACTGGACCCTACAGGGGTTAGAGAGGGAGAGAGAAAGAGTAAACGAGAGCAATGTAGAGACATTTGTGGAAGGCCGGCTGTGGGAGAAGGAAGGGGGGATGAAGGGAAGTGAGGTGGGCTGTTTGAGGGGAACCCGGACTGGTATAAAGACTGGCTTTGTTCTGTCTTCAGATTCTGAACAGGAGGCCGCTTTGTGTCTGAGCTCTCTCCTGGCTGCAGTTTGAGTTTATACCGCTGACTGAGGAGGGACGACCTGGTTCCTGACATACAGTACCCTCCCATGAAGACAGCTGGACAGTTACAGATCTCTGCTGTGTATATGCAGACACATTTGCCAAAGCTTTGTGCTTGAATCTCAAGGAGTGGCCCTTAATGGAGATTTTTTTTTTTTTTTTTTAGTTTTCAGGGCTTTTTCCTGTTTTTTTACACACTGTATTAGAGCTGCAACAGTGAGTCAATTAGGGGATCAACAGAAAATTAATCAAATTAATCAAAATTAAAAACAAAAACAAAATTCTGTGGTTCTAGCTTCTCAAATTTAAATATTTTCTTAGTCCACTATGTTAGTAAACTGGATGTCTCTGGGTTTTGGACTGTTGATTGGACAAAATGAGACATTTTAGGACGTTGTGCCTTGTGAATGGCATTTGCTGTCTGGTGACATTGTATAGACCAAATGGTTAATTGATTAATTGAGAAAATAGCTGGTAAATTAATCAATAATAATTGAGATAGTGCTTCATTATCATAAGAAAACAAATTAGTTGATATGCTGTATCATGGATTATACTGGGTGACATTAAAGCCTGGGGCATATTTCATACTGTCACACATGTTAAACTCACCCTTTCACCGAACTCTCCACGGATTCCTGTTGGACCTGGAAGACCTGGATCCCCTAAGGCTCCTTTTACCCCCTGCGACACGTGACCCACAGACACACAGTCAGTAAGTTAATAAATAATAAGAAGTTAAGAAATAATAATAATCTCACAAAGAACTGATGATGTTTAGTGATCTCATGTAACTGACCTGAAAACCTTTCACTCCCTGAGGCCCAGAGTTGCCCACTGTTCCAATACCTCCCTGTTAGAAAAAGAGATTGTCATGTCATCCTTGTTGGAAATGTATATATTAGTTAAACGACTGGTTGTCTATGACATCCCTTTTGGACAAGATGTTTTTTTTTCCTGTGGAGATTTAAGAGAAAAAAATTGACTAAATGGCCGTAACAGTTGTGTGAGGTAGGATTCATTATGCAGTGCAGTGTGTGACAGAAGTATGTTAATTCCTATGATGTTTTATCCTTTTAACTCGCCGCAGGGTCTGATGTGAAAAACAAAGACCTCTCTGTGTAGAAATTTCTCCTTTATGAAAATCTGCTCTCATCACTGGCCCCTCCATTTCTTCTAGCTCCACCTTAGCAAGTCACTGAATTTGCAGCAAAACTCTCAGAGAGTTTGTAGCAGAATATAATTAATTTCAAAGGGCACTACTTTATTATCCTTCAAGTTTTATCTCTGTATATCTTGAACTGTATACTTGCAAGTTCTGGAGAATGAGTCTAAATTCTGTAAGCTGGTGAAACTCAACAGATGGCATCTGATGACTGTTCTGTGCAGCAGAAAGTCTCACAATTTGGCTCATAAATGGGGCAAAGATTATTTTTAAACATCCTGTAATAGATGCTTTTGAAGCTTTTATAGCTGTACAAGCAGCTCAGCAGTTTGATAACAGATATATGTACACATTAGTTTATAGTGAAACATTAACTCACAGCCACTCCTCTGGGTCCTGGTATCCCTCTGTCTCCTGGGACGCCGATCTCACCCTGAAGGGAACAGAGGAAAGATGTCGTAGACAAGTCAGGAAAGTTTAGGGACCAGACACAACATTGTTAAAGTTTCATGTGAATAATTGTTAGAGAGGCTGTAACCCAGTAGTACCCTCCAAAGCCCATCAGATACATACAGGAATACCTGGCTCTCCAGAGGGTCCGGTCTCCCCAGCCTTCCCTGGATCACCCTGGTGTAAAAGATGAGAGAAGAAAATAGTTGTCCTCCATGGGATTGATTTAAGCTTTAGGGTTAAAGTCTCTCTATTTTGTTGTAATACTCACAACTTCTCCTTTAGATCCCTTTGCACCAGCCTTTCCTTGTAGACCCTAGAACAGAAAAATACATAACGATGACCTTGTTATCAGTTTTTAGACAGGAAATCCCCAAGTCAGCCTCACAATACTTACAGGCAGGCCGTTTGGTCCTTTCTCTCCAACTACTCCATGGCGTCCAGCATCACCCTGTCAATACAAACAACACTGTGACTGTGACATTAGTCTTGCTATAGCAGTGGACTTTCAACTAAGCTAAGCAAAACAAAACATCATACAGGAAGAAAAGGTGCAACCTACCTTCTCGCCGTCTAACCCTGGTGTACCATCTTTGCCATCTCTGCCAGGAATACCCTGTAGAAGACATCAAATATGATCCTCATGGCTCTGATTGCCAATGTATATAGTGAATGTGTAAATTTTCTGCACTTACAGGCTCCCCTTTGGGTCCTGCTCCCCCTGGAGCTCCTTTGGGGCCAATTTTACCCTGTTAAAAGACACATTTGGGTGTCATCTATACCTCATATATATATATACATTTGTGAAACTAATAGTCACAGCTCAATCACTTACCATTTCTCCTTTGGGTCCTTTGAATCCCTGTGGTCCTTTTTCTCCAGCATCACCCTGGAGACATCAGATGAAACACACACAGCTATTTATTGATGGGACCAGCCATCTATTCTAGCCGTAAACTACTATGAAACACTGTTTTTATTTAAAGTGTGTTACAAACAAGGAGAGACTCACTGTCTTTCCAATGATGCCGGCGATGCCAGGCTTGCCTCTGAAACCAGGCAGGCCCTAGAGACCAACAGAATATGAGTTCACAGGAAGCCTTCACAAATTTAAATGTCTGTATTGAGAGCGATGAGAAGGTAAAGAAGGGAGGAAAGATCATGTTGTAAAAGTTGCTTACTCTGTCTCCTACAGATCCCATCGGGCCCTGCAAACCTCTAAGACCACGTGGACCCTGAAACACAAGATGGAGAGGATGCTTTGAAACATCAAGACTCACTCAGAATATAAATGCCGCTTGGATATAACCAGAACGCAAACAATAACTGAAGTAATATGACATTTCCATGAATAATCTTTATGTAACTCACCTGTAGACCCACAGTGCCGGGAATACCTGGTGGGCCAGGTGGACCAGCGTCACCCTAGAGATAGAACAGGACACTTAGTGTCCATCAAAACAACAAATCACAGAAACACGAACAGCTGTACTCAACAAAACCAGTAATTTGCAGATATACTATAATAGGTTAATCCAGTAATATGACCTAATTAATCACAGTGACTGGGGCCATTACATTTATGTCACATAGTAAACTCACCTTCTCTCCATCTTTTCCAGGCTCTCCTTTGTCTCCTTTATGTCCTGTGTGACCCTACATGCGCAAAAATACACAGAAGTGAATACAGACATGAGTGTGCATGAGGGACTGTATTGTGAGAATGCAGGGTGACATGAGTTGTGTATATTCCAGGGACATATTGAGAAAAAAAAAAGATCCATGACTGAAATTATATTTACTTTGAATCCAGGCATCCCAGGAGGACCAGGGGGACCAGGGGGACAGATTGCAGGACACTGCAGAGGAGAGAGACAAGACACTGAGGACACAGCTTCAGTTCACTGTCATAACACAGGTTTCAGAGGATGCATGAATGAAATCTTACCAGAAGATCACCATTAAGATCATGAAGAGTTCCAGGAAGACCCTGAGAGAGAGGGAGGAATGACAACAAACAGAATGGAATCAGAGTGGCGGAAAGATGTATGACTACAGTGTACCAGCAGCACCAGTTATCAAGTACATAATGATCACTTCACTTACTGGGAGCCCATCAGGGCCAGGAGGTCCAGGAAGTCCTGCAGGACCCTCAGGACCCTGAGGAAAGGAAAAAAGAGCAGCAGGATTAGTAGCATCTTCAGCACCTCAGTCTAAAATAACTGGTAAGATTTTAGAGCCAATCTCATCATCCCTAAGGGGAACTTTCTTCAATTGGGGGTAACATTAATTTGAATATTCCAGTGCTCGACTAACCACTCAGATAACAATTCATCTTTGCAGGGAGAATCTATCCAGCTGAACTGTGAGAAGAACGATTCTTATAAATTCATTCCTAAATCTGTCTATGAAAGCCTTAAATTGATTTCTGACCCTGACAATAACATATCTCCACACTGCTGCTGACAATACTGTAAGGTCTTCTGAAACAGAGCAAGCTTTTAATCACAAATAAGCTGAGTATGAGAACTGGACAATCCAAACACAAGTGTGACACAGTAGAAACTGTAGAGCAGTCCACATGCTGAAGCTTCCTTCCTTTGCAGTGGTTATTCTTATACACTTGGTTCCTGCTACACTATATGGAAATTTAGGACAAAGCTGCCCTGGCTGGTTTCAGCGCAGCTGTGAGTTAAAAAGATTACTGAGATCTCTATCTGTTTCTGCTGCATAGGGTCGTGTATGAAATTTTCTGCCAATCAGTATTCACCTAATGAATTGACTGGGTGATAAGTTGATAGTTTTCTGTAGCCAGATGGGTATTGAATCCAAGGTAGAATAAAACTGGATAAATGACAAGATTCTCATTCTGAATCAGTGGATAAAACTTAAGAAGGATGACAGGAAGTCTAATTGGAGAGATCAGACTGATACTCACCACTGGACCCTGGGGTCCGACTCCACCTGGCAATCCATTGGTTCCAGGTAGTCCCTGGAAACAAAAGACACTGGTTGTGTGCAAGACATCCGAGTACATATGTACAACATAGTGTTACATGTACAAGCAGACACTCTCAGGATGCAAACAAGCAATAGTGAAGTGGACAAATTATACTAAGATGACTGCCTCCATCTGTGTGCACATAAGAATGATATAAAAAGACTGTGCCGTGTACTCACTGGAGCTCCTGGTCTCCCTCTGCCCTACGGAAGACACAGGAAGAAAAATTAAGTCACAAACACCAAGGGATGATTAGATTTTCTCACAACATCCACAATATCCACCATGTGATATAATACTCCATCAAATCCACTTTGAAAGTTTGTTGCTGGTTGTTGCTGTGAGCTGAATATTCACTTCTGCAATCCAGTTAGAGCAAAACAAACGATTATCTGAGTATTTGTGGGATAATATGTGATTCTGCCCCATCATTATGTTAACAGAATCGGCTTTGGGTTCAGTGATCCCTGACTTTACAGACCTTGACTTTCTGAAATTATTGAGTCCTGTCTGAGACAGGGGTAGCTGTAGGTCTAAGATGGTATATAAAGGCTAGGAATGAGCAGTCTTGCTATTGACACTTTTTGATAGAGTGAGGTGGATACAAAAACGAAGTACGTGCTGTGTACCTGTGTGATGTTTCTTAGGTGTTACATGGTAAATGGGGGGTACTTACAGGAGGTCCAGGTGGCCCAGGAGGTCCAGGTTCACCCTAAAGAGAGCAAGGCAGAGTACTACAATCAACCTTTCTGATGTTTTGTTGACAATTACAAAACAAATTTCATTAAGTATGCACACAAATGAACAACTTTGTCCTTTTTTATTTTGCAGAGAGGAAACAGGACGAGTGTTTTCCTTACAGTAAGACAGGTATGTATAACACTATACTGTGTTTTTGTTAGCTTAGAATGAGCCCTTCACGTCTACATGGGGAGTGGGTGCTCTTCCACGGAGGCCGCCATGTTGCACTGCCATGTTCCTACGGTAGCCCAGAATGGACAATGCAAAGCACTGCCTCTAAAGAGGGCCTTTCTTGTTTTTGCATTACTCGAAGGCCACTGTAGCTTCTCCTACGTGCTTAGAAAGGGAGGGGTATTGAGTTGGTTGCACTTTGCAAACTCACAGCTAGATGCCACTAAATCTTACACACTGGTCCTTTAATGATTAACAGACAGTTTTATGAATGAATTTATAAGTAATGATTAATGAAGACAAAAATAGCACAAGAACAGTATCTAAATAAGAAAAGGAAACTGATACACAGTAATTGTGGTTCTTGTAAGCTGTAGGTCACAAGAACGTGGAAGATCACAAATAATTTGAACGCTAACTTATTTTTTTCAGATGCTGAGAGATACATCTTGGCAATTACTGCACAAAAACGATAATTTCTCAAAATCAATTACCCTGATTGCATGTGCAGTGTGGTTTTCTGTAAAAAGAATAATTTATGTACTTTGCATTGTTAAATGAGAAGGACACAATAACATGTTTGTCTTTTAAATCCTCCTTTTTCCTTCATTAACTTCAGTTTGTTTGCATGTTCAGTCTATTATTGCTGTCAGTAAAAAAATGACTCCCACGAAGTTGTTCCACGCATACCTGATCAAACTGCGGTATCCCTACCTCTTTCCTTTCTAACCACCCCATGATCATTTCTCCTCTTCCTTCTCCAGCCCTTTGTTTACCCCTCCCAGCTGTATTTGTGTTGTCCGAGAGGTGAGAGGGCAAAAGACTCCAAATAAACACAGCGATGTCACACTTATTTACTGCATTCCTCAGTGTGCAAACCAGACAGCGGGCTATAGGCTATACTGGCACACAAGCCACGAATACAAGGAAAGTCACCTGTGAATACAATACTAAGAAAATGTATAACAAAAAATGTGTTCTGAAAATGAACAGTCATCATTTCTGTTTACTGTATATCTGGTTTACTGCTCTACATTAGCTTATTCTTTGTCTCAGACTCCTCCAGCCTGATCCTGTTAGTCTGTGCACGAGTCTTCAGTGCTATGAGCCAGTGTAGTAATCTGAGTAATTAGGGACACTGGTTGACGCAAGCTCCCTCATTAGGTTGGCTAATTAGTTGAATCACTGGGGGCGTTTATCTGTCTTCACAGTGACTTTGCAGCCTTGCAGTGGAGATCCCTCAATATTTATTCTTTCATATCTTGTATTTAATGTGGGAAATAAAAGTCTTGCTGTTTAATCATAAAATATAGCAGCAGTTTGATGTCACACGTGTTGTACTTCTGTCTGTGCTTGTATCTCTCAGAGGATAACACCTGTTTCCTTCATCATCAGGGCAACAGATCATCATCCCCTGCAGTCTCACAGATTGGTGGGAAACAGTGCGCATTCCGGGCCGGATTAGGGAGGCAGCAGAAATAAATCCAATTCTGATCCCTCATTAAAAATATTCCCACCAAGCAGCTGAGTCGGCTTGACAAATCCAGGCTGACAGAGGAAACACAGGCCATGTCCCTGTTAGACCTTCCTAAAGATCTTCAAACAACAACATCCAATCAGCATGCACAAGTTTGCATACATGTTTGTTCATGTGTTTTGTGAGTATTGGACTTGTGATTAATGAGGTGCAGTGTGAGGTAGAGAGGTCGTAAAGCTCAGCTGGGTGCATCTTTAAGTGGATCCTCAGTGTCCAAGAAAGATCACAAGACTAAGACACACTTACTGCTTCCCCTGAGGGTCCATCCTTCCCAGCAGGACCATCAGGACCTGTCAAACCCTGAAAAGAAAGTACATCATTCAGCTGAACATCGTTGCCTCATTGCTCTGCTGTTATTTTAAACATTGTCAATAATCAATCATAGCAGACACTTCACTGGGTTTGGGCATTGATTCCTCACTTTCCGTGATAAAGACAGAGGTGGTGTGTTGATGTTAGTGTAAAAATTTTCTGTGCGTGTGTGTGTGTTTATTGGACACTTACATCCACCCCTGGAAGGCCTGGCAGGCCTGGTTTTCCTGGTGCTCCTGGTATTCCGGCTTTCCCTTTGGGACCCTACGCAGACAGATTTATGACGTTTTATTTTGGATGTTATTTCTTACCCAAATCAAGAGTCTAAGGATAGAGGGTGTCATTTGCTGTCCAGATTGAAAAGCCCTTTGAGACAAACTTGTGTTTTTGGGCTATGTAAGGGACTGTGAAAAAATGATTTGGGGAGAATAGGGGTCAGAAAAGGGGAAGGGGGTAATGATTTTTCTTTTGGCTTAAATTTGAGTAGTCAAGAAAGTGAGGGTCTTCTGTTTACTTATGCATTTTGGAAAAAAATTTGGCCATTTTTTCCAAACTAAAACATAAAGTTCACACCCCTTTACCACCCCAGTAACTTTTACACAGCCCCTAAATAAACTTGGCCTGACTTGTTGGTAATACTTACTGCTTTCCCTGGTAGTCCAGCAGGTCCATTTTTGCCCTGATAATTATAAAAGAACAAACTGGCATCAGAGGCATAGACAAAAACATACCTTTAATTCATTTTCAATGTTCATTTATTGTACATCTTGAACACTCCATATTAATCTGGGATTATTTAAATGCAGCCCTTTTAAATTGCCACTGCCACAAAGGTCCAAATGTGTCCAGTATTTACAGTGTTTGATTGTACAGTCACAGTTCCTGTTTCAAATTAAATAATAACTTAGTGTAATACCAATGACAGGAATATTAAAGCAGTGACTCTCTGGTCTGCATTAGTGTATAGGACATAATGTTTAGCTTCTGCAGTTACTGGGGGAAGAACAAACACTGCTAAACTGACGGGATGCTGACTGGTCACATGATAAAAGCCTTAGTTTGGTTTGAACAGGGGGAGGCTGAAGGTGCAGGGAGGAGGAGGTGTGAGGTGAAACTCTAGATGGTCTCACAGGGCTGGGGAATGTATGAATAGACCCTCTGTGTGCCTAAACTTTACTGGAGTCACAGAAATATCAACAACTAAAAAAAAAAAACAACTCTTGAGATTTCTGACATGAACACATAATGTTTACACACATCTTTTTTCATTTAAAAAAGATGTGTGTGAAAAGTTTAGCAAAAACCAAAGACATAAACATAAAGGAAGTAAAACATTTAATGGGGTTCACACAGTAGGTAATTTTGTTAAGAAAGTTTTTCTTTTTACTTGGCTTCCCCATAATCCAATTTCCTCATCACATAATTTTTACTCATGTTTCTACCATAACATCATCAAACAATGAATCTGGGGGGTTAAATGTCAGTGGATTGTTCTTGAATTGTGCAGTTATTGATAAGATAGAGTGATGGTAATCAACACCTCAGGCTGACTGACACTATACTGTATGAGTTAACTGTAAGCCATTCATAGTGTGGATATATGTAAGCTAATTAAACAGCATTTCAGCATGTTCAGCACAGTCACAGAAGTCCATTTAGTGAATCCACACCTAAACCCTGCCTACCCGACATCCATGATTCTAATTTAATACTTGTAGGTGGAGCTGTGGGAGGAGTCTGTGTGATAAAAACTAACATCTAGAAGCATTTTAACCACACTTATGCACAAAGAAAACACTTTCTAATAAAAAGAAACTGGTTTGGAATTTGATTTTGAAATACAACATGGAAAAGATGTAGAGCCACTGAGCAGTCCAGTGAACTTTCACTGTACTGTCTGAGGCACAAATGTGAATTTATTTATTTTAGTTTTTGGTAATCCTGATCTGGAAAGTGGTAGGCCCCATTGAGGAGGAAAATCAGTTCATTACTAATACAAATTAAATGAGCAGCTAACATTTCCCTTATCTACTTACTGCAGTTGGTTGACTATTCAATTTTACCAAGTCAAAAGTAAATGAGACACATGAGTTTAAAGTTTAAAGAAACTCTTGGAGCCTGGTCAACTCACATCAGTGCCATCCCTTCCCGGTGGTCCTGTGGGTCCTGGTGGCCCAGGAGGTCCTCTGGGGCCCGGCCTCTGCAACACAAAATTCATTAAAATCGTACTTTTCTCCCTATGAAACTGTAAAAACATCCACAGTTCTCTGAACACAGTCACCTCAGGTGGAAATGTGTTGATTTTACATAAACTGGATAAAACAGAAAGTGATAGAAAATGTTTGAAGACAGTTTAAATTAATTAGAAAATGTTTAAATTCTCAACTCAGGACAATATTAATGAAATGGAATGATACAGTCTAATTCAAAATATGCAGCTAGACATTATTATTCAACAGAACTGCAACAACACCATGAAAAATACGGTGTAAATATACGCGCGTAACGACGCTTTACACCTCACAAGAGGAAGGCTAAATTAGATTTCTACGAAAAACATAAATAAATCAGTAGTTCACGGTTCATCTAAGCAAAATAAACTTATTTCACTGAGGACTTTCTAAATGAGCTCCAGCATTTAGCTCAGTCAGGGAGCCTGAATGAACAGAGATGGCATTGTGCGCCGTGGCACCGATCTCCAATCCGCGCATTCCACAGGTTCAGGGAAAACATAACCTCGACTTCATCAACTGGTGCTAAAGGCGCAGCCACCTGCAGACAATTAGGCTGCTATGACAGAGCACAGACAGGCCCACAGTGCCGGAGAAGAACCGGAGAGAAAATGCCACCCATGTTCACTCAAATGATAATCACAGAAGAAGAATGCATTGTGTTTGACTGCACAGCTGAGAGAAGATATTGAGAGAAAGCATCAGGTTTTAGGGCAAAGAGCGCGCAGGTCAGACCAAAAGCAGCTGTAAAAGAAGAGCGACTGTTCTCATCAGTACCATCATCAACACAAGAGATCCCCCTTCTCATCTGTAGGTGGATCCGCAGGTCACATAAACTTATTGCAGTAAGTTAAGATTATGAATTAAACGCCACCAGCAAAAGCCCCACACATCACCACACGGACATACTGCAGGCTGCTAAATGTGAAGATGGATGCGGCACTTGATCTCCCTCACCTGGGCTGAGGATGATGTCAAAAGCTGGCACAGTAAGAGCACCCAAAGCGCAGAGAACACCGCCATGGCTCTCCGGCGCTCGCCCTCACAAACCCGAATTTATGTGGAAAAGGTCAAATCCCCGGTTCCCGGTCCTCTCTCACTCCCCCCCAGCGTCCGCAACGGAGCCTTCCTTCACCTCACGGCGCGCAGCCCCTGAATGGCTTTCTCTTTGGTTCCAGATAAACCCGAGCCTCCAGGCGAAGGGGCTGAACTCAGTCTGGCTCACTGTACACAGGGACGAGGGGGGCGAGGAGGAGTGGGACTGGTGAGGGAGGCAGCAAGAAGAGGGGAGACCATTTCGGACAGCAAGAAAGAGGGCTGAGCTAAAAATGTTTAGAATATGCAGGGGTTAGTGCTTTGACCAATTACAGGCTGACCTAAAGCACAAAACGTCCATGACTGCAAGGTAGAAGATCTTTTGGTGGCACCATGTGGTACAGTGGGTTAAAGGGTATGTCAGGGGTTCTTTAAAGAGCCTCACAGCATGTAGACCCATTTCACCATGGGCCATTTTTGCAGCAGTGTAGTGTTGGATGAATTAAAAAAAAAACGTATGGCTGCCTCTCAGGTTTCATAATGATGCTTATATTGATTCCCTACATCCTCAGCTAGCAATCATTATCCATTAATTAGCAGACTATTTTTTCTGATTAATGGATAATTTGGTTTATAAAATACTGAAAAATCAGTTTCCTAAAGACCAAGGCGATGTCTCCATATGCATTGTTTTGTACAATAAACAGTCTAAAAGCCAAAGATATTCAGTTTACTAAAAGACCAAAAAGCAGCACATTCTCAGGATTTAACTGCCTGAACAAGCAAATGTGTGGTATTTATGCTCCAGGAAGTCAAATGATCACTGGATTGTCAAACCAGTTGTCAATTAACTTTATGTCAGTTGACTAACTGTTGCAACACTACCCCAGAAAAAGCACATGATCACAATGTGGGGCCACAAATCCAAGTATCTGGACCAGGAACACCTACATAAAAGAGGAAGTACAGTTATTATGAAACCATCACAGTTAAAATCGAGATTAAAAAAAGACTCAGAATACATGTATCCACATCCTCCCTCACTGAGGACAAGCATAGTCTGAGCTGATCTAACACTTCAAATACTCCAACAAAATGTGTTGAGAATTTTATTTATAATATTCCAAAGTGTGGATGGGTAGATCTATAGATAGAGGCTGGCATGGACAATGCGATAACAAACAGCAAGCTAAAACTCCAACAGTGCGTGTGTGTGTATATATATATATATATATTTTATTTATTTCTTTTTTCACCATCCTCACTCACACCCTCAACTCCACACTGATCATGAGGTCTGAAGTTGTGTTGTATCGGTGGCTAAGTTCAACATCTTTCTTCTCGTGAGTCATGCCACTTCACTGAGGCTCAGTCTGTTTGATGGGGGAGGACCAGTATTTCTGACTACGTGCTGCTGCACTGGGAGATCAAAAAACCGAATCTCAGAAATAGGAGCAAAAGTGACAGTGTTATCCTGACAACTGCACTTTAATAAAAATAATAACAGGACTCAGACTTCGGCTAAAGACATCAGTGCCACAAATGCATCAGAAAATAGTATAACTTTATTCTGCTTTGTTGACAGCCAGGTATTTACTTGGGAAAAAAAATCACATATAAAGATTTCAACATTTTTGTAAAATTATTAGGACTTCATTATGTAAATACCATAACTTCAATGCATCAATATAAGCACCCTGGCGTGTAAATACTCAGGGTCTGCAGTTGTCCCAAATTAACACCCAGTGGACCTCAAATTACAGCCAAAGCTTCATCATTTCTGCCGAGAGGACAAATACGCATCGTACAATCAATCAGTCTTATCTCATTTTTGGCAGTTCTTCAAAAGTCTACTTCCCCAGTCTGCATGAAAACATACAGACGAGCAACATTAATGAAATATAACTTAAGTGACATTCAGTCTTAAATCCATTTGATCAGCAGAGTCCAGCAGAAAACATAAACCAGTACAGAAGAAATTTTTACTTACATTTAAAAAAGAAAGCTCAAAAGAGGCGGGAAAAAGCTCTTCCAATTATTTCTCAGTGCAAAAAAACTGTTCAATAGTGAAAGTAGTAAGGTGTTAAAAATGCTTAAATCATCATTTCAGTGACATACAGTAATAACAGTGCTTTATGTATTCTGTAGTGATATTTAATATCAGTCACCGACGGTCGCAGTCATTACTATCAGAAAGGATAAGTCCGGTAATATTCTATATTTTTCTTATTAGCAAAAAAAAAAAAAAAAAAATCCCATGAAAAGACCAAAACAAACAACGATCCAAATGCACAAGTATCACATGTATAGCCAAAGCCTGATTATAGTTTATTCCTTTGAGCCATCTTGCAAAGTTGTCCAGAAACTATTAAACACAAAAATGAGTCACAGTGTGGCACTGGGTGACATGTTCCTTCATTGTAATAAACGTGGGCACTGGAGTTTACTGAATACACCATCCTGCTGCTGTAGATGTTCCCAAATCCACCATCACAGTTTACTCCTGTTTGAGTAACACTTGCAAAACCCACTGTAAGAATATATAGCTTTTTTAAAAAAAAAGTAAAACTATATATTATTGACTTTTTAAAGATCCATGTCTTTAATATTAACCAAAATGCCACAGACAGCGCAGGGAAGCCAGAAAGTACTGAGAGACCAACTAACGTGCTGTCGCTTCTGGTCTTTTCATGGGATTTGCTGAGCAAAGCAAAATTACAGAATATCATGAGTCTTATCCTTTAATATTATCTGATGGCCACATGGAAACTGAGTCACATCCAGTTCCCACATTTGGTGAATTAATCATTCCATATATGATCATAAAGTGAAAAGAACTGATATCTAAACATCAAATATCGTAGAAATAAGGCCCAGAAAGTCTTTTTTAAAGTCATACTCTGTCCCTATATTAAGTTTCATTTCATCTCAAATTTTTGTATTTTCTCCAATCATCCACTTTATTCATGAATTGCCCACGTTTTGTTATGAGCTCGAGGGGTTTGATGCCATATCAGCATCTTCCAACTCCTTCCCATTTGTCTGTTCATCCACAGGTTTGCCGGTGCTCGTCAGTGACCCATTTGTTGCTGACACATTTTCCTGTGACTTGTCTTCTTCTTCCTTTTTATCTGGCACTTGATTAAAATCAGTCCTTGGAATTTTCTCTCCTCTTCCCAAAGAAGGAGAGGGTGAGTGTTTTGAGGTCTTAAGTGGGGTTTGCGTCGATGGGCTCGTTTGACCAGTGGCTTTATTAGCTCCAGCTTTTTCCTCCATCTGCCCACTGGCTGAATCCCCAGCGAAGCTGTTGCTGGGCAGCACCTTGTGATCTTCTCTCTTCTTCTTCAGTGGTTTCTCAGTGTCTATGTCCCCATCTTGCATACCGTTGCCTGGATCCGGGATGGTGTCCTCTGAGTTGTCGGTAAATTCAGTGTGTGCGCTGGGTTTGGTTTTTGCAGCCACGGTGTCAGTGTCGGTGTCAGTCTCGGTGTGGCAGGGCGAGTGATCCATTTCATCAACTTCATCTGTGGAGTCGTTTCCATTGCCAGAAATTTCATTATGAGACTCAGCCTCTGTGTTTCCATTACCGACAGCATCAGCTTCCGGTTTTTGCTCACGTGTTGCCTCTGACGGTTTGTTTTTGTCTTTACTTCCTGTCTTATCAGTTCCTTTCTGAACCTTTGAAACATTATCCAATCCATCCTCTTTTTGTTGCACAGCTGCCACTCCATCTTTGATTTTACCTGGTGCATACACTTCATCCTTCCCATCTCCATTCCCAATGGCATCCAGTCTCTTCTCTGGCTTCCTGAATTGTCTCTGAATCTTTCTGGGACACCACACAAACTTATCCTTTGGCTCAAAGTTAAGGTAGGCGAAGCGCAAAAGCTCCTGGCGTTTCTGCTTGTCCAGCACGGCAAACAAAAAATAGTCAAGCACACTGCGTTTAACGCTGCTAAGGTTCTTCTTGACCAGTGTCTCTTCCAGAAAGAAGCGCACAAGTGGGGCCTGATAGTGCTCAAATCCCAGCTCTCCAAGGCTCTTCAGGATGCGAGTGATGCGCAGATTGTTGTGCATATTCCTGCAAGAGATTAGACAGTTGAAGCTGAAATTACAAACGAAAAAGTACACACCTCTGAAGTTCCTTATGTGAGAATATTTAATATTTACCGCTCCAGGTTTCCAAAGCGCTCCTTCCAATTTTCGGCACGTTTCACTTCACCTGTCTCTTTGCTGACCAAACGGATTCCATAGAAGCCCAACATGAGCTCGTAAGACTCGACTAGTCTTCTTTTGGCGTCCTCATTCTTCTTAAAAGCCTGAGGACCACATGCAGTGGAGATAAAGATTTGAAACTCTGAAAACCAAGCTGTTAAAGCTGTTTTTGGGGCATTTTTGCCATAGTTTTGATAGTGGACAATAATAAGGTGACAGAAAACGAGAGGACAGAAGAAGTGTGACATGCAACAAAGGTGTATGTGTCTTAAAAGCATCGGCATTGTGGTCGAAAGGTTTAACTTCTGTAGCTTGTTCTGGACAGAATTTATCACTTAAGCGACGACTGAGGTGATTTTAGAGAGACTATGACAGCTTTTTAGTTTTCTGGTTGATTCAAAATGGCATTTGGAGCCTTTCTAATATGACATTTCTACCCAAACAATCAGAGATACACTGATGCTTTGGCTCATTGTATGGCATTTGATTCTGGCCTGTGCCCTTCAAAGATATGACCATAAATGGTCAAATACATTTTATGTGTTGCTTCACGTTGTGCCAGAAAGTACAAGTCACTGTTGAACTGTTCTACTCTTACCTCAATTTCCTTCTTGGTTAGCTCTGAAGCCATGTAATTAACCCCAGGCTCTCGCAGTGGAAACAACCTTACAGTGGCAGAGGATTCAGGAGAGACAACACAAAACCAATTAGCATCTAATGAAACTGTACTCTAATCCAATGAAGATGACGTCAGCTGTCCCTGCAACTGTTTATAACCCAAACATAAAATATGTCCTTGGTGCTTCACCCCAGAACAAGACCACATACAACTCTGAAGCCCTGTGAATTCACAAAAGACATCCTGAACATAAAGAACTCAAAAACACTGTGCTAACAGCATGACATCCCTCTGGATTTCACTGGAATCAACTTAATCTCAGTTTCTCTTTTGGCAAGCTGTAATGATGGCTAAGACTAGAAAACAGTCATAGGATTAGAATGACACTCTCAATTAAACTCAGAAGAATGTAATATTTCTTGTTTGTTTTCTGAGTTGTCACGTATGTTCTTTCACTATCATCCACAATCAAGTTTATTTGTTTCCAGCTGTGCAAAGCACTGTGTGATAATCAAAAATCAAGCATTTTCTTGCATTCAGCTGTTTTGATTATACTTCATTTTGTCACATTTCCAGTGGGACCACATTACTTACTTAAAACGAGCTCAGATTTAGTATGTAGTATGGATTGGGGAGACAGTTCATGTACTGGTATTTGACAACTCAAGCACATTCCTCACTTAGGAGTGTGTGTAACAGGACTCAGACTACAAGGTCATCAGGTTGCCAGAAAATAAGATGACATTGACTCTGCTGCTTCAGATACGACATGACAAAAACACACACCGAAAAGTTTGAACAGTACATACCACTGAATGTACGAGTGAACTCTCTCCAGTCTTTTATAGTCATTTTTCCATTCCTTAAGAAATGACTCAATGTAGACATCTGTGCCAAATGAGAAAGAAAGCAGAATGTAACTCCACACACAGCCACGCATTTTCACAAAACACTGAAAATATCTTGTAAGAACGTCTAAATATGTTACCATCAGGTGCAGAGGGAAATTTATTGAGATAAAACTGCAAATTGTTCATTTTGTCTTCTGAGCATTCATCATCTGTAAGATTCTGTTGACAAAAAAACAAAACATGATTTGATCACTCTCAGTTATTGTAGATTATTATTATTATTTTGCTGCAACATTTGGCTGTTACTTACTGGATATCCTCTTCTGTAGTTCTGCATGTCCTTTGCTGCCCTTATGTTCCTGGGCGTGTGGTGCCACTGCAAGCAAAAGTGAAAGTAAAATAACTATCAAATGTTTCACCGTTGCACAAACTGTGTATATGTTCGGAAAGGGGTAGAATTATTATTCAGAGCCGATGCATCCTAGTTTAAAACATCTATGAAAAGCCGTGTTCTCATTTCTAATTATGTCTCAACCTGTAATGACAGTAGAAACCAGTGTTATACAAGTTGAAATATGAGGCCAAGCTAATCAATTTCCCACTCCGACAAAAAGACTTAACAAATGTTTTTTTTTTCCTCAGTTCTAACTATGAATTACAAACTGTGAACAGTTATCACTGTAAGCAGCCCAACATAAACATAAACGAAACGGCAGCTATTTTTGATCGCTTAAAAGTGAGCTAACGTCAGCGCCTAGCTAGGCTAGTTAGCAAGCCCGCAGCAGTCAGGCATAAAGCTAACATTAGCTTTCCAGTCATGGTAATAATACACACGCCTGGCCGGGTGAAAAAGCAATGAGTCAGAAGTCAACATATTCCCCGCTATGACAGCGTTAAGGCAGGTTACGATATGTCTGAGAAGTAATGAAAGCACGTACTAAATTCCAACTGGATTTGTTTTTGTCTTGACTTGACCGACGGGGTTGGCTCTCTCCGGCCGGGTCGTCTCCATCACTCTCTGTGTCCCAGGTCGAGTCGTACTCGCAAACACAGTCGTCCTCCATTATTACAAACACAGTTATATGACGAACCAAAGCTGACTAAACGTTAAACCAGGTTTAGCGCTACAAACTGACATGAGTCAAGTTACACTTGCATGATCAGGTTAGACGGGGACGGCCCTGACCATCCGTCTTTACAGTCTACCATCGTCAGACAGCGGCAGCGTTGGCGGCTGCAGTGCTGACGCTGCCTTCAAGTTCCCCCCTTACTTAGCAAATATCTAAACTCACACCACTTGACACACAATTGCGTCCGCCGTTACTTGAATCCGAAACGGAAATAGTCTTTAAAAGCGTAGCTTTTGTGGCTATTTGTGTTTGAGAGTATAAAACCCTACACCTGTATTTTTAACTGCTCGGTGGGACCATGTAGCTGCACTTAAAGTATGGAAGAGTTCCTGATCATCTGGGCCCCAGGATGGTATTTATTCCTTGTTGGTCCGCAAGTATTTGCAAGTATTTAGATAGCTTTCACAACACTGCAGAGTTATTTGACATGTAATTATATGTTATCAACGTGTTTTCTAATGAACTTTTCGACTTTCCTACACAGCCTGAAGGCAGCACACTGGCTTTATTGGTTCATGGTAATAAAAGCTGCACTTGACAGTTTGCCTGTTTCACCAAAAGCAGCCATGCTATGATAGTTGTATTGGTTACCAATAAATTAACAAATTCATAATTAATATTACTAAATAAAGTAACATGATTTAAGTAACTATTTTATTAACCTATGGCTTTTTATTTTTTCCTTTAAGCAGCTTTAAGGTTGTTAAATCTTATTCTACTCTATATGACAATCACATGTATATATTTTGTGTCACTTTCTCCCAGCTCTTTGTTACTTTCAAACCCAAGACTTTGAATATATTGAAAATACTCTAAATATCTTGTAAATGATTTTACACACATATCCCCTAAATTCACCCTGACCCATTTGGTGTCTATGGAAACTTTTGTTTCTCCACTGGAAAATAAAATAAAGTTCTGTGGGTTTGAGCAAAGTTTGTAAAGAATAAAGAGCAATAAATAATAAATAAATTGCAATAAATGGTTCACTGGCATGCCCCTGTTTAAAATGCAATATCCTGTTAAAAGTATTGCATGTCTTATTTTGTGTTTTATTTTGAAATACTCACTTCTCTTGTCCCCATTACCCCTTGTGTTTTCCTCACCCACACCTACTTCCAATCACTTACCTGCCCCTGGTTTTGTCATCAGGTAACCCTGTATATATACTCCTCTGATTTCCTTGTTCCTCTTCCATGTTGTCCTTGTGCCACCTCCTGTGTTTGTTGCTTTCCAGTGTTCACCTCATGTGATTCCATGGTTTGTGACTTTTGTTTGTTGTTTTTCTGACCTTTAGTGATAATGTGGATATGGAAACTTTGTTGAGATTATAACATGTTCATCATTTAAGTCCAAAGATTATACTGCTGTTGGGGCAGACGTAAAAATGAGCAAACCAGCCCCTGTAACTCTTCCATGTCTGTGGGGCTGTGTTTGGTTTGGGATGAGGTGACAGCTGTGCTCATACCCATGAGAGACAGTGAGATAATGTAGTAGATTATGACCTCTAAAGTTTTACCACAAACACTGCAGAAAACCTGTGCATTGAGAGATGAAATGTTTGATGTAACACTACAGAGAAAATGAGGCATGGCTAACTATAAATGATTAATTCATACTTTTGTCTCTAAAATTACAGAAAGAAGTGAAAAATGCTTATTGCAAGTCCAAGGTGATGTCATTGAATTTCTTGTTTTGTCTGATCAACAGCAACAAAATTTGTCATTTTACTATCAAATCAAATTAAAGTAGCAAATCCTCTCTTGACAAGCTGGAATAAGGCATGTGTTTATTATTTTTGCTCAGATACTGGGCAACTTGACCTGTTCTGATATCTACACTGTGTCCTCTTAGGCCAAATTGCCATTACTGGCCTCACTGGCTTCATAGTCTCACCATTCTGCTATGGCCCACTCAGTAGTCTATACCTTTGTTGTCATTTTCTGCCTACTCTTAATTGTTTTGGTTTTATTTGTTGCATCTAATCTCATCTATTTTGGTTGTTCTTCATCTCTTTGGAATCATTTTGTGTCAAGTCATACTTGCTTTGTGTCTTGTTGTACTTGTTTTGCATCTCTTGTACTCTTACATGTCTTTGTAGATGTTTTGTCTGTTTTTTATTTGTCACGTGTGCCTTTGTAGTTGTTTGAAGGCCATTTAATTTAGAGGTTCTGGTCTTAGAGGTTCTTGGCTACTTGGCTTACTGGGCCTGTGCCCAGTGGGCTCATTCCTAACCAATCCAGGGTTGTTTCTCAAAACCTTTCACCAAATTTTCTGACCTACTGCAGCTTTTAAAGGAAAAGCTGGAAAGAACTTATCTGAATGCTGCTAGCTGGTCAGTTGGTCAGAAACCACCATTGTATAACTGGTTCTACTAGTCTAACCAGTCACTGCTAAGTAACAGGCTGTCTGCTATTAGAAAGTTAGGAAATCTACATTTAAATTTGTGTCTTAGATGTGTGTAACATTTTCAGTATTGCTGTCTCATGTTTGATTTAGTTTTCATACTGTAAGGACCCACAGCACAGAGAATGTATAATTGGACCATGATCTTTTGACACCAGCCAGACAGATAGGTTTATACATGGGAGTATTTCACCATCTGAAGGTATAAATAGAATATTGCATTATCACAGGGGATTCAGTGTTGAATGGCCGCTGGTGTGGGTTTCTATTTTTGGTTCTAGTTACTGTGGAAACCAGAGGGCTCTGCAAGCATCCAGTATTTGCTGTTGCTATTTAGTGCCTCTGCTTCATAAAATGGATCCTCTATTGCTTTATTCTCAGAGAGATCAACACAGAGATTATAATAATTATATAAACATAGACTAATAGAGGGTCTTCTGGGGGAATTCTGCTCATCAGGACTGCTGCCCCAGCTCCTTGAAGATTCATGGCTAGGTTTGTGTATAAAGCCCTTCCAATGTGCCAACTACTAGCTAATTCCAAATTGATTTAATAATCAGGATTTCACTATTAAGACTAGCATTAAAACATATGGAATGTCTTTACTAGTTACGACTTTAGTAAAATGTAAATCAGTCACAGGGCACTTCTGTAGCACTCTTCAATCAAAAGCAAACAATAGTTTAATAATCTGTTTGGCATCTCTTTGTGGTTGTTTTATGTCTCATTTTAGTAAATTTGTGTCTTTTTCTGGGATATTTTGCAGTTGAAGAAAAAGGACACCCTGACCCCTTGGGACCCTGAGCCTGTGCCAGGTAAGACCGTTCAGTAATTCATCCATGGTTGTAAATAAATCTGGCCTCCCACGTAGACAAAGTGCAAAATAGACAGGCCTGTGGGTGTTGTAGCATGGCCCCAAATATAACTCAGTCAGTCACTGACAGATCTGAGGGGATAATCCTCACTCTTGCTTGTCTTACCTGGTATGTTTTCCTGTATTGATGAAGGGAAGCTTTTTCTATTTTGACAGGTCAAACAGTTTTTGTTAGGTTATGTGCTTACTCTAGTGCAAGTATTTCTGAAGAGATTACATCCAAAAAACATACAGTATATGTCTGAGAGTTGTAGTGTGAAGAAAGCTGACATGCCATTACTTCTGCGGTTTAACTTTGGGCAAGAACGCAAACTCATATGTATTTTGGTTGCTGTACCATAATGCAGTAGGTGCATCTCTGAGGTATCACTGCTGCACTACCTGCATGGAAAAATACCTGTCACTATATGATGCTCTGCATTTATTACCTGTGCCTGCCTTGTAAAAACAAGAATGATTTGAGTTTAAAAGTTAATACTTTACAATGGACTTTGACAAATCCCACCCCCATGCTCCATCAAGTATCAAGTTTGATCATATCTCAGCATTGCAGCATATGAACTTGCGCAGTTGTAATGGAATTGTAGGACTTCTTATCAATGTTGGCTTAAGGTGTGGACACAAATTGCAGCTGCCGAGCTGATTGTGATTATGCTTTGGGTGTGACGACTGATCTCATGACTCTGTTTATGTGGGTGAAAACAGTTATGTGTGCTTTGTCCAGTCTTTGGTGGTTTCGCATTGTCGTCAGGTTTGTCCAGAGCTTTCAACGTTGAGACTGAAAATACATTCTTGACACTGCAAACACTATAGCTGACAAAACAATTTCTCACACACAACTGAGCAAAGTCTGTTCAGTCCTGGAGCTTTAGTAATTACAAATATGTCGAGGGCAATGTCCAAGGACAGTAAACCTATCTGCATTTTTACAACTTGTAATCCCGTTTCTCTTTGTACATATTTCTTTCTCACAAGCTTGGTCTGAGAAAAGATTTGGCGTATTTTTTTTTTGCTTCCTCCTTACAGCTAGCACATGAGGACAGTTTATTACACTGTATCATGACACCAAAGCCTACTTATCCCTGTTATCCTCCTGTTGTGCTTCTCTTGCTTTGTGTGTATTGTACATCCAGTGTGATTTCAGTCATCCTGCTCCTGTACAACATCTGCTCAGTAGAGTTTAGGTGTTAACTGTGGTTGAGATTGTGCTGAATAATAGCATAGCAAAATTGATCTACATTTTGAATTATGGCTGTATCCATTAGTTGGTAAGGATTCTTCTTTAGTAATCTTTGTATACAGGCTCATAATCTACATATTTAATGATAAAGATGACGATGACTAGAAACAGCCCCATAGGGGTTTAGCATCATCTTTGCCAAAAGGAGTCTCAAACAGAAGAAAATTAGGTTTTTGGGAAGCCTTTAATGAGAAACTGAATTTTTTCTAATATTTCTTTGTCAGTTTAAGACGCAGCATTTCAGCCTACTCCCAGTTCTAAATTGCAAATTCAGATTCTGATACAGTTCATGTCCTAAATCAAATCCTTGAACCAAAGGAAGCCAGCAGATCATTATCTTGATTAAAGCCTTTGCTGTTAAATTCACAGCTGTCCATATCTTGGTGCCTTTAGGTCCTCATCCTCTTCACTGACTTCTTTCACTAACAGGTTTATCTGCACGCACGTCCTCTCTCTCTGTGTCAAGCTGCTTCTTAATCTTACACTCCTGTGTTGTCCTTTTCTGCAATTTTCTCCTATCCTTGTCAAAGCACAGCTGCTGTTCCCTGCTAAAAAACCCCTTGCCATTCTAAAAGTTTGGCTTTTACAGAGGAGCTTAATTCTTATAAGCCTTTTCTACGATTTTGCCAGATTTGCATTTTTGTAGTGACAGAATTGGCAGATGGGTTTTATTTAGTGGGGAAATGTGCCTTCAAGCACAAAGTCCTTTTTTCTCTGCATGATGCCATGTGCATCTTTAAAATGGTTTTGTACCATCTGCGTATTCTTAGCATCACCACGCACACCAAGGAGATCTTTGTGATTTTGTGATAAAAAAAAAAAGAGTTTTACTGTATCTTTACAAAATTCTCCCAGAGGAATGCCTTTCCTAACCATCCAGCTATCATTCAGCAGCCCTTATGGAGATAATAATAATGCAACAAATGTTGGCATTGACATGTATAATAATTTTAAGTACCTCCTGTGTCTTTATTTGTCAGAATAGAATAAAATTTAATAGAATAAATATTAGAAAGAAGCAAGAGGCATTATGAGCCAAAGTGGCTCAAGGATGGCGTTTCCATAATCCACTTTATTTATTTTCATTGTTCCTTGTTAATTTCATGGTAATATATGTGTGTGATAGAGAACACAGAGAGCAAAACTAAATCAATGAAGCATCTCTTTGAGTTAGAATACTTATCCTCAAGCCCAGGCCCGAGGGGGATTGATGGGCCTCCTCATTTTGTTCCAGGTCCTTGGGCTTTGAAAAGGATATGAATACAAGCTGTGTGGATTGATGGGTGGCTATTAGGGCTTGAGGTTCCTCTCTTATCAGCTGTGATGTAATTGATTTATGGAGAGCTGGTTTGAATCACAACAGGGATATAAGTGTGCTGATTTAGCCACTTAACACAAAAAAACAGGGCCACCAACAGCAGGTAGCTCTGTCTGAGAGGAACAAAAGAACACAGAGTAATCCACCTGCAATACCCTGTTGGAGCTGTTAATACCCTCTGTGACACAAGGGGGATGCTCCTGCTCAGTTTGTGTCTGACACAACTGTGGGAAATGTCTTTTCTTAACATCTTTGACCAGAAAAATCCAGCCTGAACAATGATAATTGTTCACATGTTGTGATGCAGGGACAGCATGAACGAGGGCCTGGATCATTACGCTTAACATATTAGCTTCAACCTCACTGACAGTCCAAGTCTGTGCTTCTGGTATTGTAACCATGGCAACCAGCATCACCTACAGTAGGTTTCCAGAAGCATCTAGTGTAGCGATGGCGTTTCTTTAGCCACTGTACATAGATGCATCGGTTCTCTGATGTGACACACACATACTGTATATCCATGAAAATAAAGTGATCAGTATGTTTTAAAACTGACAAAGACTTAAATCATAAAGCCAAAGAAACAGACAAGTAAATCTGCATCTATTTTTCCTGACAGGGCCCCATAACAAAATCTTCTCTAACGTGTATACGTGTGTGTGTGTGTCTATATTTAAAAGTATAATTGCCCATTCATATGTATATTAGGTTGGTACATTGGTTCGCCTATATTTGCCTATATTCGCCTATATTCGCCTGTATTATTAATGCTTTTCCTTTCACTTTTGTTGCTCCTTGATTTAAAAATTTCACAGTCCACTTTATTTTTCTTGTTTTGTTTTCTTGTAACATGGGATGACATCACTACAAGGTCTAAAAAAACTTTCATCATCACATATTTTACACATGTACTATGTGTACATAATACACAGCATTTAGGCTAGTGATGAAACAGGATTACTGAGTTGATCTCTGTGATTTCAGTTGTCGTGGATATATGGATAGATATGATAAAAAAAAAGCTTCTCAGCTTCTGGATGTCTCTACCTGAGATGCGCAGCTTCAAGGCCAGTTCAAATGTGAAATCCCACTGGTTGCTGTCCATGGTAAAACCCAACCCCCCCCCCTCCCCTGGTTAGACTGGCATCAGCCGGGTCGAGTCGGGACTTCACTTGTTGCACATAGGTGTGATAAGACCGAACACTGGTGCCAAAGCTTACTATGCGTCCTATGCATATATTCCATTACACACTGATTTTTACTGGTGACTGGTTTGCGCATGCGAAGAGGCAAGCTGAGGCCACTTTGTTAAACAGATGACCGTGTCGAGAGCATCTATCGCTCTCAATGCGCACCGCAGAATATGAGCGTTTATATCAACAAGATATTTGGACCTGGTAAGATAGATTTCCAGGTTTTATTTTTCCGCACGCCTCTCGTGCTGCTACGTTTCATGCAACAGGCTGCACCACCAATGTGGAGTCTACGCTGAGGAATAGTACCACCTGTAACTGTGCCAGTCTGCCCCCGACTTTCATGCCGACGCCGAGGATGAAGAAGCAAAACGTCCGGACCCTGTCGCTCATCCTCTGCATGTTCTCATATCTGTTGGTCGGCGCCGCGGTGTTTGACGCGCTGGAGTCCGAGTCGGAGAGCGCCCGCAGGCGCATCTTGGAGCAGAAGCGCAACGAGATGAAGAAGAAGTATCGCTTCTCCGAGGACGACTACCGCGAAATCGAGCGAGTGGTGCTGCAAGCTGAGCCCCATCGCGCCGGGAGACAGTGGAAATTTGCTGGCTCTTTTTACTTTGCCATAACAGTCATCACCACCATTGGTAAGCTAATGTAATGCATCCATCTTTTTTTTTTTTTTAATCCTACTGTTTTACTCAGTTGCTGTAGTGTTTACAGTGGAGCATTGACATGACTACAGAATTTAAGGGTGTGTTATTCACAATGTTATTCTAATTTTCATCACTCTGCATCAAGGTTATGGACATGCAGCACCGGGCACAGATGCAGGAAAGGTGTTCTGCATGTTCTACGCTGTACTGGGCATTCCTCTCACTTTGGTCATGTTCCAGAGCCTGGGAGAAAGGATGAACACATTTGTCCGATACCTCCTCCATAAGGCGAAACAGTGCATGGGCTTTCGACGCCCTGAAGTGTCCATGGAGAACATGGTCCTGGTAGGCTTCCTGTCCTGCATTGGAACACTGTGTGTGGGAGCTGCAGCTTTCTCCCACTTTGAGGGATGGAGCTTCTTCCACGCTTACTACTACTGCTTCATCACACTCACCACGATTGGTTTTGGGGACTTTGTGGCCTTGCAGAAAAAGGAGGACCTCCAGGAGAAAACTCCCTACGTGGCGTTCAGTTTCATGTACATCCTGGTGGGGCTAACTGTTATTGGGGCCTTCCTTAATCTCGTGGTGCTTCGCTTCCTCACCATGAACACTGAGGATGAGAGGAGAGATGCTCAAGAGAGGGCGTCACTGAAGCGGGAGAGAGGCCTTCTGGATGGGGCTGTGGGCCTCCATGTTGTAGGTGAACAGAGCAGAGGCAGCCACAGGGAGAGGAACAGGAGCAATGTAGTGCACAGTCACAGCACGCTGTTCCTCCCAATGGAGGAAGGAACCAGCCGCACCAACCTCATTGCTTCCCCAGCGGAGGATCAGGAGAGGCGAAGAAGCCCCTGCACACACAGGCTACATTTTCAGATCAAGGGAGGAGGATGCAGGCCAGAGTCGAGCCTCAGCTCTCTCTGCTCTTGTGTATGCTATCGCTTAGGGATTTGTGATAGTCCCCTTGTGTCCCACAGTGAACACCATGGCTGCCATATCAATTCTGTTTATTACAACTCGGTCTCCTACAGGATCCAGGGCTGCTCGCCGGGTTCCAGGGACAACACTGGACTCTCGTCCCCAGGAAGCACACTCTCACCTGGGCATAGCTTCCGAGAGTTCCCTCGTTCAAGAAGGAAGTCAGTGTAAAGAGCACCATGTAGTGAGGGAAAGTGTTTGCACTGACTGTAAACAGTATTTTCAATGACACTGTATTTTGTGTTATATTTCTTTTGTGCATGTCAGCTGATGATTCTGTTAACTGAGTAAGTTGTCTGTTGTGGCTATTGAAAATAATTTTATTTGTAAAGCAAAATGGGATTTCTTTTCTTCTTTCATCTTGCCATTATTTATGTATGTGACTCTGCTGTTTTCCTTGCATGTAGAAGCCAAAGTGCAGTGCATGCAGAAGAGAATGTATAGCACACAATGTGAATGCACGAGTGCTGTGTGAAGGTTGGGCTTTTTATCTACAATTTTAACTAAAGTATTTTGGTTATAGTGCTTTTCATTGACTGTAACTTTTCAGTGAAGGTATGTGAATGACTCTGCTCCTGTTTTAGACAAAACCCTAAATTTTTCATGCCATAGCTAGAAGATGTCATTATACTTTTATATATATATTTAAAAAAGCCTTAAACAATTTTGACCAAGTACATGAGATATGTGGCGTCTTAGCTCAGTGAATTTAATAAAAACCCTTTTATTACTTATCATTGGGGATGTCAGAATAACTTTTCTGTGCATCATTCAGCACTGATGCACTATATAGAGATTATACTTGTTACATAACTGATTCAAATTTAACTGATGTAGCACTTAACAGGTATGTAGCAGGTTACGAGTGAACTTCCCACTGTTCTGGAAAAGTTGTCATTTTCCGGACACAATGGTGGTGTTTCCTTGTTCTTGGTTTGCAGTCAGTCTCTTACAGTATTGTTTTATTAAACCAAAGGACAGCACCATTAAATGTGTGAGTGTATTTATTTTAAGCAAAGTTCATTATGTGATTTAAGAAATCAACTCACATTTGTATGAAGTTGCCAAGCTTTTGTGTTCATTCGTCTTCCTCTGCTCTGTTTCAATCTACTGGAACTTCTTTAGTTTTGATTTAAATAAAAATAGGACTCAAAGGCCTTAACTCTCCTTTTTCCTTTTCTTGTACACCACAGGAACGGTACAGATGAACAGGTACCAGAATGGGGTAAATAAACTTTTAGAGACAACAGGAATTACGGTAACTAATATACAGTGCATGATAAACCCAACAATGAATCCTTTTATTTATTTACAGGTCAGAAGACTTTGTTGAAGTGTTTTTAAACCATAAATATTTTGTTGAAGAATGATGGTTTAAACATTGGTTATATTTAACCTTAAAAAAAAAATCACTTTTCATCTTATTTAGCCCAGTTTCAAACTAAAGTTTGACACTTTTTTTTATTTGCAAATCATCCAATCAATTCCTACTGGGAAAACACCACTGGGGGGGGGGGGGGGGGGGGGGGGGTGGAGCTATGTGCATTTACTCCAGTATTGGTACAAGTACCTAAAGAACAATGCTCCAGTATTGTTCTTTAGGTACTTGTACTCTACCAAATATTGTTCTTTTTATTCCACTGCATTTATTTGAAAGCTGTAGTTACTTGTCAGTGCACAGATTTTTATAAAACAATTATGATTACCTTACGAAATCTAATGCATTGTTATAGATTAAACCACTATATGCAATAGTATGTATTGTATTGTACATATATGTGAGTATGTATCTGTGTCCTGGGCTTGACGTAGGTGTACACTTTGTTCTGGGTTCATAACTCACCCACAGATCTGTCTTTTTGAGATATGAAGTAAATAATAAAATGGCCATAAACAACAAAAATAAGAAAAATGCCTCTGTTCTAAGCGCAGTAGCCAATATTTCAAGTCATTAAATACCACACCTTCTCAACTGTCGTGAGATAAAATCACATCATGTATCTTAACGACTGCACAGTGCCTCCCTTTGCTATTTTTAAAACCTGTTTTCGGTCTGGAATGAGGAACAGAAATCATGAAGTCTTTACATAAGTGTCCCCAAGCATACATTTCAAGCCATCTGTTGATCTGCTGGAATAGTAGGCTGCTTTACATATAAATGTAAAACTGATTGGGCAATAGAGTCTGAAATGGTGATTGGTTATGAAATGCCATCTGCTCTGGCTGCTTCAGGGTAGAAACACGGACGTTTACTCTCTTCCTTACGCTGTCACATCGCATGCTCTAGTTAAGAACCTTTCTTTATTGTGCGCAACAAGTCAGATTGTACGGTATGTTGGTCTTATGCTTTCTAATACAAAGGATGTTCATCATTCTGTATGATCTGATGGCAGAGAAAAAGAGGTGCAGTAAATTACAATAACTTTGACAAGGGGGCCCTCTGCAGGGGAAAATGCTTTGGGGCTATTTAAGGAACATATCATAGTGTAATGTGAAACATTTACCCACTAGAGGGCAGTATGTGTCCATATGGCAGCAGTGATCTGGCTGATATTCTTCCCTGTGTTCATCAGTAAAAGTGTAGTTTGATTTAATTTGGACACTACGAACAGTACAGAAATCAGGCTTTAAACTCCCAGCCCTCTGGACTGGTTAAGCTGTAGGAATCAAGGATCCAAAAAAAATCCAAAACCAAGCTAGTTCACAAATTCTGAACAAGAAGCATATAAGACAAATCATCTTTTATTTATACAACCCAATATCACAAATCACCAGTTTGCCTCAAGGGGGATTTGCAGGCTGCACAGCATATGATACCTCTATCCTCAGACCCTCGATTCAGATCAAAGACAGAGAAATTAATCTAACTGTCCAAAGTGGTCGTTGTATGAAGATGAAAGCAGAAAGTTGGGGTGGGTGAAATCATAAAATTATGCTTAATCTAATACCAAGTAAAGCCAGCACCAGAATCACTTACATCAATACGTATATGCACTTTTAAAAAAAATTAAAATTAGTTAAAATCCTGTCGTTCTTTGAAGTGAGGTGAATCCATTATCATACTTCTGAATGTATTTTCATCATTGCTCAGTGATTTTCCAAACATTAAACAATTGTTAAAGCATTAATCAATGTTAAAGCACTGATAAAACATTAATTAGGCATCAAAACATTTTTATAGACAATAACTCATAACTGAGGAGGTTATTGCTCCGTGTTTGCCCACATTCAACAGCAACAGAGAAACAGAGTGCCCAGTCTGTGATCTAACATGAGACGGAGCAGCTTCTTGGGTACTGATCCTTTCGACACTCTTCCTGATACTCTGAGATGCAGTAATTGAGTCTGAAATGTCGTCTTATTGGCCCCCAGTGGCAGAGGTCCCACATCCCATTAACTCTCAAGTACCACTGTTTCAAGCAGAGAGTCAAAGGAAAATACAAATGTAACTCTGAGTGAGCTGCTGTACTTTTTGCCTATATTATCCACAGGCACTTTTTTCACTGACTGGCCTTGTTTGCTGTAATTTCATTAGACAATCAATATCTGTCAAATCAACATTTGTAGCTATCATTTCTTATACAAATTAGCCCACATTGTTCGTACCGAATGCATCGATTGAAATATTAATTTTCCGGGAACCTGTTATTAAACGAACTGCCTGAGTGGTACAAAGAACCTATTGGCACAAAACCAGGACACATCATGTTTTGGATTGATTGCAGCAAAGATGCTCAAACCTTTAATAGCACAGAGGCTAAAACAGTTACAAATTACATGGCATGGTGCTCGACTGATGGCCACTTCACATGCCAGTTTCATTTGCATGTCCTTGGATGAGAGGTTTGGGTTAAAAAAGATGAATTTCAATTAAATCAGAGTACAATCCTGCTGCTAATTAAATCTTTTTGTACTATACAATATATTATCATTGCTGCACTTTCCACTGTAGAATTCACTCTTGTTTGAAGTGGGCTAAAACAGAAAGAAATGATCTTTCTTTCCTAATACAAGAACGTAACATAAACCTGAGAAAATTCCCCCTGGTGACAGAAGAATCCCTTCATCTTATATAGCCTTTTTTTTTTTTTTTAAATCTGCCCAAACAATTTTTGGTTTTGTGAGGATTTTTATTTTTTTGTGCCGAAGGACATAGATCAAAGTAAGGTGCTACATCTGCTGCTAAAATGATCTTGAAAGGGATAATCAAATAGAGACTCATCAAAATTGGAGCTGGTGCTAGTGGTCTTTGGAGAGATAATATATATAAAAATGTGGTCTGTTGTAAGTAACATTATATTAACATCCTGTTATCCCCCCCCGCCCCCACCCCTATACACTCACACACATTCAAGATAAGGCTCGCACTCCTGCCAAAATACATCTTGTGTGACACAGCTAATGGGTCAATTTTAAATCTTCTGCTTTACCATTTACCAACTGATGACTGTAAGAAAGCCTGCATTGAAAGCTTTAAACCAAATCTTTATTGCCATCACTCAGCAAACTCCCGTCTGATCTCTTTATTGTGAGATATGCCACTGATGGTTGTGAACGTGTGCAGCATACAGCCCAGGGTCTTTGTTTTATCAAACCGAAAACATATAAAGTAAAAGTAAAATTTAGGGCTCAAGTGAAAAATTAAAGTAAAATAAAAATGAAAAATCAGATTCTTATTTAAGAATAAAATCTATTTATGAAACTTCTCTTGACTTAAAATGCACTTAGATTTAAGAGAGCTGCATAGAGTAGATCCGAGTGCTTACTGATGTGATCACTTGAAAGTTGCTTGTAAAGCGTCTTATACTTTAACTGTCATATCCTGGCTCCGGAGATGTGATGTGACTCAGCAAAGAAACTTTTTTTTTTTCTTTAGAAACTCCTAAATAGTTTTTATGTGTAATTCTTAAAAGTTTGATGAATACAAGGCCAAGTCTGAGGCGAATCCTCTGCTTTTTCCTCTCTCAATGAAAACTCCTCCACTCCTCCTCTCTGATCATCCTATAATTCACACAAGTACACAGAGTCAGAGAAACAAAGGTTGACGGTTGATGGAAGATGCAACAGTCATGCAACTTTAGTTTTCGCCGCTGGGAGGCAGTGACACACTGGTTGGCTCACACAATGTGCCTCCTATATTTGCCCAGCTGTAGCTTTGTGTGCCATCATTACCCCCCTAACTCCCCACCTCCCCATCCTCTTTACTCCTGCCACAACTGATCTGAGTATAAGATGGAGGTAAGCAATGATGAATAACAATTAGGATCTTTCTGAAAGGATAGAGGTCAGTATCAATATGAGAATTTTATATGCTGAATCTTTCATCGTTCATTTCACTACAAATGTTCCCGGAACACGCTGCAACGCAGCTCAAACAACACAATAATTAAACACTTACTTCAAACTGATATGTGAGCAAATAAATTGGACATCGATACACACACACACACACACAGAGAACGAGACAAAATAATCACATCCACTGTGCTGAATTCTCTGCAGGAAAGTCATTAATGGTTTTAAATGAGGATGAGCTGCCACTGATACAACTGATCTGTGTGTGAAATGGAATTAGGTGGCTGAGGATGACAAGTGGAATCTTTTATAGCCAATACTCATTGCTCACTGTGGCAGTGTAAATGATGCTTATTTTTGTCTGCTGCTCGGTGGTTAACAAATGGCACTGACACCTCACATTTTCTGTCTCCCATTGACATATAATCAATTAAACTGATATAATCATCTATATTATCACCGAGACAATGTGATATTTTAATCTCGCTTGTTATCTAACAGAGGTGGTCACAGACAGTATTCATAGGTAGATGGAAACTCAGTACGTTTACTCAGGCTCTACAATACTTGACCTTCACTTCTACTGCTCTGCGTTTAACTCTTAACTTTTACTCCTGTATGATGCAGTAACTAAATGCTTTTAACACCTGATCACTTTATACAATCAGCTGCCAGTTTATTAGGTACACCAAGCTAAAAGTAGTACACGACATTGGAGTGGAGTGGAGTACATTTTTAAAGGCAGGATTTTTACTGGTAATGGAGTATTTTAACAGTGTGATGTTACTGCCCGAATCTGCTTGAATTTTGGTATAAATTCTTTTTTTATTTTCTTCAACCGATTTTATTTTATTTTATTTTATTATATATTTATGAGATCATCTTGTAAATTATAAGGCATCGTTATGGATTACGTGGTCCATAGTGTACTGTATGAAGGATTTGGCTGGATGAGATGGATGAGCAAGGCATTCATGTACATGTATAATCTAATAATATTAATCCAATGGAATAATATAATATATACTAATAAAACATTCCTAGGGAGTATTTTTCTGCCTATGCTTGCTGACTGTGTCCCTCTGCTGTTTGGTGCTGAGTAGGTGGTGTACAGTGTTTTTTCAGAGCGTTTTCACCACAAACAACTACACCTGAAAATGATGCTGATGAAAGAAAGCAAAACAATGAGCTGGAAAATACTTTAAAAACGTTGTACAGCTGAGAATAATAATTCTCTGTGGATTTGTCTCTATAAGCAACACCTTTCACGTCACACATCTGACGCATTGCTAATACAAAAACACTGATTAAACCGGCTTTAAGTACATTTTTGCTGATATTAGGTTTTTACTTAAGTAAGATTCTAAATGCACAACTTGCATAATTGTACTTCCATTTATGTAAAGGATCAGAATACTGCATCTACTGATCATCCCTGGGCCACATGTTCATAACCCCCCCAAACACCAAACACACACACACACACACACACACACACACACACACACATCACCAGAACTTCTAACAATCGATCAGAGCTGCTGACGCTCCTCATCCCAGCGCCTTATGTTGGTCTCTGAGCAATTAGCCTGCTTGCATCCTAGTGTGTACACAGCACTATGTAGCTAATCTCACTCCCTTTTCACTTTCTCTCTTTCCTTTATCGATTCTTTTATCTCCTGGCGGACATGTTTCTTTTTTTTTTTTTCCACATAGTTTGACTGTCTGACACATATAACTGGAGGTGTGACAGCTTTTACAGCTTTTACACTAATACCCTTTATTTGCCTGTAAAAGGCTATTGTTGGGAAGTCAGTAATGGATGTGTGCGTCTGAGGCTGTCAAGTCTTTGCCTGTGTGCGTTTGTGTAGGTATGTATGTGGTGTGTGCATGTGGTTTGTGTAGGTGTGTGTCACAAAGACGTTTCTTTTACAGTGCTGTCGTAAAAAAAAGACATTCATCGCCCCAGAGAGAGGGACCATTTCTGTTTCACAGGCAAAATGGTCTCTCAACTCCAGAGATTACAGCTTTTTATATATATATATATATATATATATATATATATATATATATATATATATATATATATATATATATATATATATATATATATATATATGTGTATATATCGTTTATGTTACTTTTCAAGCAAAATATGTCAAACATTTCATAGCTCTGGCTTCTTAAATGTGAATATTTGCTGCTTTTCTCTGTTTAATGTCATTGTAAATGAAATATCTTTGGGTTGTGAGCTGTTGGTCAGACAATACAAGACTGAAGACTGACTGAAGACATCTGGCCTCTGTCGACATTTTTCAAATGTTTTTATAAGCCAAACAATTAATCAGGAGAATAATCAGCAAGTTAATCGATAAAGAAAATAACATTTTAGTCACAGTTTTAGTGTTTATCACAGGGCTTCTTTGATTGCCTGAGAATGTACAGTTGTTTCTATTCATCTGTACACTCTGGTTAGTCTATACACTATATTTTTATTGATTAAAATGTCTCAAGCTGCACAAAAGACTAAAAAATAGTTTCACATTTTATGAATGAGTTTAGCAAGTGCAAGTCATCACACTGTATCTATACAAAACAAAGTATTTGTATGTGTGTGTGTGTGTGTGTGTGTGTGTGTGTGTGTGTGCTGTGAAGCTCCAGAGAGAGATGAATTGGTTTAGTGAAATCTTTAGCCTGTGGATAAATGTCCATTCTTTAAATTATATAAACAAGGCCCAGTCTCAACCCAGCAGGAATCTTTAGTCACAATATAACTTAATGAATTGGAAAGAGCTGAAGATAGACTGCATTTAGTTTAAAAACCTAGCACAAAGTAATCAATGCTTCTTGTTTTATTTTTTTATTTATTTATTTTTTCCAACTTGCAGCCAAAAGACTAATGACACAGTTGCCATCCAGCAGCAGAGTAAACACGACTGAGGCTCCCTGCTGGCTGCTGCATGCAGTGACCTGGGAATGAAGGAGCACAGTCGTGCTGACTCGGTGAATCTGAACACCACAGAGGCTGGCTTGTCACAGTGCCAACCATTCGATTTGTTTAGAGACACAATATGGCCATCTTGGCTGTGTGCTGGAAAAGACGCCAGGGGAGCCGGTACTTGCCAGCCAACTTTCTCTTGTTGCTCTTTCTCTCTTATTTTTCACAGTGAAACCACACTCTGCAGGGAGCATTTGAATAAGGAAATGTGCTTTCATGGAAGATTCAAAGCCGTGATCAAACATGCAGTGTTCTCTGAAATAAGTCAACATTTTGACACTTTCATTGTCTTCAGCTTGATTTATGGCTTTCAGCCTCATAATATATTCATATTACTGTTTTTTTTTTTACAGTTCTCTAAAATATGATTCTTTTCATGCACATTATTTTACTGTTTGATGCAAAATGTCTTAATGAGTAAGCTTCTAACAAATAAACCTGTTTGAATTATTTCTACTATGACAAATAAAAGCCATTATCGTTTTTACATAATGACTGCATTAATCGCTCTGATAACAGTATTATCACGAGCTTGATCTGTCACCCTTCTCTTCTCTGTGACAACAGCTGCTAATAGTGAGTTAGAAGAACACAACCTTCACGTTAATGCAGAGATGAAAATTTTGCTCTGTCAAAACTTAGATTTCCTACATTCTGAGTGTTGCACACTGCACAGCAAAAGTGATAAAAGAAAAATGGAGCCATTAATGATTAGTAAGTGTTGATCTGGGGTCAACAAATCCCACAAAAAGACCGAAACGAGCAGCTACAATTTCTGACTCCCCTGCCCTGTCTGTGTCCTAGCTCCAAGCTCCTTCATTCCCACTGAAGATAAGTCTTTAAAAACAAGAAATAAATCGTTTCATTCTCAAAAAATAATAATTTCCTAAAACAGCTGGATACTGTTTTAAACAAACAAAAGTAAATTACGTAGGGACTCTGTCTTCAGTTACGGTTTAATACACTTTCGGTGTATTTACGACAGTAACAGTATACACTTAAATTGTAACAAAAATTGGAACTGTCTCCTACTGAAGACATACAGTAGTTCGCTCAAAACCTGTCCACAGAGATGTCTTCAGATTACCCAGAGGACCTGGGACATTGCTTCTGGAAAGACGCGTTGCTGTTGCGTTTTTCAAATACTATTTTGTGATACTTTCAGAACCACAAACCAAATTTCACCCACCTTCACGTATTGGAATGATGACAAAAGTTTCAAAACTACTGTACCTGGTGGGATAGATACTTCTACTTCTACTTCTACTACTTATTTAGACAAACTGACCCTCTAAAGTCTAGAGTCCCTCATCTGATTGAACTGACTGCTGTGTATACTGAATACTGCTGTGCATGATCATACATAACGAGAACTTATTACAAATCATTATTAAGTGCAGTCCAAGGTTTCAGTGACTCTTTATTATTAGAACTCATTTTGTGGAATTCAACAAAAGATTGAATGGATCAATTCAAAATGGAAATGAAGCCTTTGTGTCCATTCATATGATGGAAAAGTACGAAAACGCAGCACTAGATAAATGATATGTCGTGTCAGTCCCCAGGTCAGTGCTATATGGACCCTATTGAAACAAGATGTATGTGAAGCATATATATCCCTTATGAATGTACTAGTGTATTCATGAGTGAAGCATACGAAAGTGACAATGCATCCTTTCAGATTTCTCTTAATGCTACATGCATGTAATCAGGAAAGTGACTGTACAGTATGGTAATTACAGCATTCTGGAATCAACATTTCAGAATAAAATAAAGTATACTGGCTACATTTATAAAGGCGTTTTCCAACGTTTTTGGCTTATGACCTCTCACAAAAAAACTGTGTCTACCTGGGGCCCTTTGTTATGTGTTTCACAAATCCATTAGTTGTTCCACCAAAGCGTGATTTCCCCTCTTCCTCTTCTTCTTATCACTTCTTTGTCTGTTCAGCTGTTTCATGCACAAAGAATGTTTTACAAAAAGCAAAGATTAGAGAAAACAAAACAAAAAAAAATGTGGGGCATGATGATCGTTCAGTTCGGAAGTGTTTTTGTCATTTCAGTTCTTCCTTTCATGTACTTGCCACCTAGTCAAATTCCATCTGATGAAACCTGAAGCAAGTGCCGTGGTTTTCCACTCGGGAGGCAGACTGCGAGGAATCTGGGGAATTGGAGGAATGAAGAGAGAAATCCACGGAAAGTGGAAAAATAAGAAACAATAAATTCAAATGTGGAAGAAGCGCAAGAGTAAACTTTCTGTTTACCAGAAGTGTGTTCTGCTGCAATAATTGCCGGGGAGAAAGACGTGAAAAGGTGTGTCAAGTGTGACCTAATTAACTACAGCAGAGACTTAAACTGCTCTCAAGTGAACTGCAGTCGAAGGGAATGCAGAGCTGAACTACCTGTATGAGTCGGTGGAGAAAGACACGCAGCTTCCCCATTTATTCTGCAGTTTTAAAATATTGTGCTGGTAAATTGCATTAACAGAGATCATAATGATATTATGGATCTCAGTGAGATAAATGACAAGTCGGTGTAATGGGGAATCAATACAATTAGGAGCCAGCTTCGTCGTTGGTTACACTGATGTCAAAACTTGCTTGCCTCCCCCACTTTTTTCTTCCCTGTTTTATTTCATAGGACCCATCATATTCTGCTTTAATTTATTTGTTTGTACTTTAATAGTATCATTAAAAGGTCATACTCGTTCTCCTGTTGTCTTGGCGGTGAGTTTGAAGCTTTTCTCCTGTAATGGGCTTGCTATTGAACATTCACTGGTAATTGAACAGTAATGAACTGTTCCGTGACCTGTGGTGTGTGAGTAATTGATTCTGAAAGTGCTGTTTGTGGGCACAATGTGTGTCTACAGGGTGAGCAGGCACTGTGTAAAAGGCAGCTGTTGTTTCAGCTCTGGATTGTGTTGTTGCAGCTCTGGCCTATAGATGGTGATGCTGCACTTCCTGTTCCTGAATGAACGCACCATGATTTCACTCTGCTTGGGGTTTGGGTGATCAGCCCTGCCAAAACAAAGAGAAAACTGTGGTCAAAAGCTGCAGGTGTCCTCCTACTATGGATTAAGGTTTGTTTTGTTGTGTTTGGGGATTACGTAACCTTGTTTTTGTTTTGTTTTTTTTAGTTGCTTTTATTTGTGTCCAACAGTCTTTTGTCATTGATCTCATAGAGTATTTCTAACTACTCCCTCATGTAATGCTGATTAATGGTGGTAAATTCATTTCTCTTGAATATTTTGCCCAGTCAAAGGTTCACTAAACACAACCTCTGAACAGCAGTTGTCCAATCATAGCTTAGTAACCATGGCTAGGCATGGCAGGCCTGTCAAAGCAAATAACATCAACATAACAAATAACATCTAAACTACATCAGCTGGTGAGGATGCTTCAGCCTCAGTCTTTTAGCATTATACCATTCACAAAGCTATCATGTGGAAACGGGACCCGAAATGGTTGCCCTTGACTAATTTTAGAATCAGGCCAAATTTCTGTCATATTGGGTTTTGTTTTTTTGTTGTTGTTTTTTTTTTTTTTATCTTAAATGGGTCACAATGGCTGATTAATTTCCTAAATGAGAACGATTTGGTATATGGTATACCAGAAAGTTTGGTCAGCTGTCTTGCAATTTCCCACATTACTGCTATCATATAATCCATTACTGCTTGACTACAACTATGACGCAACCTGTGCTGTTATATAAAAAAAACAGAACTTTCTGCAGCATCTTCCAGGCTATCTACACCTCCACATTTCTTTTTCATTCTTACTTTCCAATCATAGTAGAATGGCACAAAGTGACTTTGCCTTTCTCTCTTTTTTCCAACATTCTTTATGGTACGACTGGCTTGTTGGACCAAACTTTATTGGAATTGTCAATGTACAAAATCAACCAGCTTTAGTGTGAGCACCAACATTGTAGCCGGTCGATCCATACAGTGTATGCATAAAAGTCAAATGCTTTCAGAGGCTTTTCAGGCCATTCAGAAAGGCAAATTAAAGTATGTAGTGTGAGTTGACTCAAAGTTGTCTGCCCAGCTTGAGAGCCTTTCCCCAGCTTCCCATTTTAAAATGAAGCTGGAAACATTAAAAGCCAGTGGAAATGGAGTTTACAACCAACTTATGGACTGCTATGAATTTCAGCTAGCTAGCTGCAGCTGATAAATTCTGCTATCAACAGTCATCGTCTCAGTCCATAAAATCCACTGTCCTCTGCTGTAAATGAGAAGCCTTCCTTTGTTTACTTCTCTGAATTGAAGACAACTTGTTTAAAATTTTTTTACTGTAAATCTCATCATTGTAAAAATGCTTATGTGCTGAAAGCCTGACAGACTTAGTAACAGTACTGAAGGTGGGACTGGGCTCAGCAAATGGTCAGTTCGTACCTCCCAAACACTCTCCACTACCTTTGTCCTTTTCACAAACTTCACTCCTCTGTCTTCCCTTCTGAATGTGTAGTGCACAGTAGCCGCTGCATTAACCTCCCAGTCACCTCCCAGGCTCATCACTTTCATTGGCCCTTCACGATAATGTCCGTAGCGAGGTTTTTCCTTGAGCACAGATGGTGAACAACATGAAACTATGGGGACCATCCAGGCTTATGGCCAGCTACTGCTCTTTGTGTGCACAGGTAGACTATTTAGAGAGTGAAGTGGAATCAAAACAGGCCAGACACGACGAACACAATAATCTCCTGATGACTAGCTCATTGACTAAAGATGTTTGTTTTTGTCTTGCCTCCTGCAGAAAACAAGCAATTGTTTTAGAAAGTTAGACTTTCAGCTGAAATGGTCCCCAGTGTTTTATTCTGCAGTTTGTATTGTGGTCAGGTGTGCGAAAAGGGGCTGAAATGGATTTGATTGTGCTTTTAGAAGGGATGAAATGGTTCACCACACAATCTGATGAGTTGAGGTTATTGTGACCGTCAGTTTTCTCTCATTTTCCTCTCTCTTTGGGAACACGGGGTACATATTGTAGTGCATCTGAACCCTGTTTGGATTGATCCATGATTGCAGTCACACCAAAGGTCAACGAAACCACAAATACCTACTGTGCACTGTCTGAGCTCAGCGGCAAATCCAGAGGGAATTAAAATGTTCTGCAGTGAAAATTAGTGTCAGGCGTACAGTCACGTTCCCTTCAAAGAGGATGTACGTGAGGGTGTGTATGTATTTTGTATGGTTCACAGAAAAAGCCACAAAATTAAACAGTGAGAATCTGAACTGAAAGTTATTTGAAGAGAAAATCTGTTGTGCTTTATGTGTAAAAAGTACAAGAGTAGCCAACCTCCCGAGCACTTAATGAATGCTTGACTGAGTGGAGCAATTACAGCGGATAGCTCCATTAAGCCATTTACATTTGCTCAAAGTTAGATTGCCTTTAATTTGCTCTATTTGGAAAGCTTGAGAAAAATAAAAGCATATATTTTATGGAAATAAGCCAGATGCATGGAGATATACAGAGATTGTTAAAATCTCTGTGGTGTCAACATGCTGACTCTACGTCACTTGGTGACTACGTGGCCACATGTTTCAACAGCTGAACCAGATGAAAAGAAAACTTTCGACAGTAATGTTTGTGGATTATCCTGTGTTACCACTACATTGTTTTGGAAAACAGCCTTTTTTATGCTTTGAGCAGCTAAATCAAAATTCTGTTCACCTCCATCATCCAGCTCATTCTCAGCAACTTCCATTTTCCCACTGTTAAAACCTCCCATTAGTCATTACTCTCTCATAACTCTAACATAGAAGTTCATTTGCCTTTTCAATTTAAGTACACCTGTTTCAGAAAAAAAAAATGCATGCAGTTTTACTGCTAATCATCATTTTCAAGTAATCCTAAATTTAGTGATTCTCTTTCATTCTTCACTAAAACTTTGTGCTAAGGCAACTGAAGTTAGAGCTACAAATACTATGACATACTATTACATGTCAGAACATATAATATAATGAAGTGCCAGGGGTTGGAGGAGTGTATCTGACACTAGATTGTGATTTAATTACTCTGTGTGGGACGTGTCAAGTGCTACTTAAATGTTTCTGAGGCAGGCGACAGATCTGGTGAAGGTGTTATGATGAAAGTATAGAAATGCTGACAGTATAACAGAGCGACTTACAGTACACAGCTGATTACAGCACACACAGTCCCCCAGGATGCGCCTGTTTCACACTCAGAAACCCCTAGCTAGGCTGTTGTTGCTATTGTGCATAACCCCGTTCAGATGATCCCATCAACAACGATTACAAAGTGCTGTCATGTTAAAAAAAACAGTCTGAAAATGGACTTGTAAACAATTTTAGATGGGATAAAAAAATATTTATAGGCAGCATTCTGCAGCAACACTCATGTTGGTGTAATATCATTTGCCTTGAGGTTCCATTGTCTGTTGTTAGTCATATCTTTAAAATGGCTCCAAAATAACACAGTTTTAATATCTACAGTACTCCTTTCCCCTCAGTACAGTGAAACCTCCAAGACACATACAGTGGATGCTTTATGTATTGACAGTGCACAAAATCTTAAACATAGTCTGAGCTGTTTGATGGAACAAACAAAAAGACAGTCTCCGTGTCCCACACAGGCAGAGGTGGGTGAATTCATTCAGGCAAAATTCTGAGTATGCTTTTAGAAAGATCATATTCAGCACTGAAATGGGCTGGTGGACTATTTTGCCCAGCAGAGGTGATTAAAAGCACTTTTGAGTCGTGAGAATTACTGCTTATGCCTCTTAGCCCAACGCTCAGCCAAGAAAATGATCCACCTGCGTTTTTTTTTTCTCTCTCCTATTTTATGCACTTAGGTTTGTTTCTTTCTTGCTTTTCTGTAATCTCTTAGGCGCTCCCTTGTCAAATTCTTCCCAAATTTATCATCTTTTTTTTTTTTTTTTGCTTCTTTACCATTAGCCAGAGACACATCAGACTACACAGAATTTAAACCGCTGCCCGTAGAAGGAGGGGATGGAAGCAGACGGAGGAGGGTGCATTAAAGACTTGAGAAGTGCTTGGGATAAATAATCATATTTCTATGCACCCACGATGCTGGAAAAGCACCATCTGGGACAGGCCATGGATTTGCATTACAATATAAATGGGAAGTTGCTGGAGCTGAAAGGGTGATGTGAAGTCATTCAGCCAGCCCCCTCACTCTCTGACAGGTCGCATCTCCCTCCCCACACCAGGCAGCAGGCAGGCGCAAGGCACTTTGTTGGCGCACGGTACCCTGGCGTACTTTTGTCGCTCCACTGCCCCCCACCACCACCCCCCACCACCTCGTCCTTTTTTTTTTTTTTTTTTTAACACGCAAGCTCGTCTTTTTTCAAATGCCACATCTCCACACACATGCAGCAGCCCGATAGCGTATGCACCAGTGGCTTCTCTTTCAGATGTGATCTTCAGTGAACCCACAGAGCTCTGTTCATATAAGAGTAGGAGCACAGGAGACAAGGGGATGAGCAAAGAGGAGGTGGTGTGAGAGGTGGTGCTGGTGGCATTTAGGTGCATAACAAAACTGCTATATAATCTGCTATATGCATAACCTGCTATATTTTAAACGTGCCCACTCATCTCAAACACGTTATAAACCTGAGAAAATAATATTTAGCTCCTCCTCTCACTGGAGCAGCAGATCACCAAAAGATGCAAATGCCTCTCACAAATTAAATTTTGAAAGCTAAAGGGCACAGGTGATTTATGCTTGATTTATTGCAGTTTATATTATTTTGCAGTGCTTTCCACCTTTAAGCCCTCTGTTCATTTCAATTTTAAAAAGTATTTGCCCGACTGAAGCTCAGGTTGAGGTTTCTGAATCTGACAGTATACAAACAGATTTTGAATACTTCATGGGAGTTGGCACCACCTTGCATGACAGAGCAACACATTGTGTTCAAATGACTGATTCTGCTGTAGTCTGACTCTGAGGATGCGCTGAGCTGCTGAAATAGTCTCTAAGTGGTATATTGTGTTTACCGGTGCAACATAAGAGCCCTAACCAAGTAATTACGTTTATAGGATGAGCTTCTTGATTTTGACACATTACGATTGTTCAGTTTTTCCCACAGAGCTTGTTTCTTTTGCTTGTCTGATCCAATATTCAAGTAATATGATTTAGACCCTAGCCCTTCTCATGAAACTTTAAATATCACACTTGCTGTAGCACACATTTTGACATCGTACAAGACCCTTGTGTTTCTGCTGTTATGTATTCATATAAGCACATCTTTCACAGGCCTCCGCAATATAAATATGCATAACAAAACTACATGACATGAAAGGAAGAACACAATGTCAATTACTTTCTCATTTCACACGCTCAACATGAGTCCGCAGAACCATAAGAGTGTGCTTACTAAATAAAGCTCTGTTAGAAACAGAATCCATTAACCAGAAACTGAAGGGAAATGACAGAGGAATGTCTTTGCAAAATGTTTCAGTGTTCATATCTCATTATTACTTGGTAGACTGCTGTTGTTTTTAGCACCATTAGCAAAAATGTGCTCACATTGCTGTAAATTAAAACACCGCAAAAAAGTGACACATAGAGGTGATGTGGATACCAACAAAGTCGATAAGGAGACTAAAATAGATCTGAGCGGATGCCGTGGAAAGAAATTCATGAGGCAATCAACGTTGGGATTCCCATCAGCATCCCACAGACGCTGATTAATTTCGCCAAAAAATGGAGGACAAACTAATATTTGTAGATTCTTCTGAGCCGTATGACTCATTCTCTCTACTGACTAAGAGCAAACTGGCAAAAAAATCAGTTAAACAGCAGGAGTTTAGGATGAGTCTAAAAAAGCGTATCTTGACAAACACTGGCTGGTATTTATCATGGATACCCGCTGATGGCATTATCTGCCATATTTATACATCGCTTGCTCCTGTCTTCTTCCCAGTGGGCAAAAATCCATAGGCTCTTTGAGGTCTGTTCAAGACAGAAAGTGAAAAAAACATCTTGTCTTAGTGGTCACATTTCTGTGAATAAAATGAGATGAAAAACTACTTCTCATTTTCTTGGTTCATACACAATGACAGCCCCTTAGAGCTGCTAGATGTGCTTTGAGATATGTTCACGGTCTAAAAAAAAAAAAAAGATATGTTCACGGTCTAAAATTATTAGTTGGAACCACCATTTTGAGATAGAATAGGCAAATTACTTTTGTTTTCCCTTATAAAGAGATAAGTGCTGAGAAGTAATGTTAATTATTTTCTGTTTTACAATACTGTTTTAATTGTGCAGACAAATAAATAAGAACAGGACATTTGCCTGCAGTCTTTAGTGGCAACATAGAAGAATAATCAAGATAATGGGTTTCTATATGTTTTTAAAGCAAAATGCACTTAGATAAAAAGATTGATACCACTCTCAATCGGTAAATGGTAAATATAAACCTACAACCAGCAGTCAATTATCTTAGCTTTAACCAGTGTTACCCCCGTTTCAATTCTTTGTGCTAAGCTAAGTTATTCAGCTGCTATTCCTTTAAATATCTGTCCTTCTTTCATGAAGTCACGTGAAAGCTTTGTTGATAGTTCCTTACTGGGAGTCAGTGCGGCCACATGAACCAAACACTTCACCGCAGGAACTTTTATAATGAAAAATGTATTATGATGTACTCGTGCAATACCTACAGTGCTATGGATATTGACATTGATTCAATGTGATAATGCATGCATAGACAGACTAACCACTCTCTTACAGCACATATTTTCACACCCAAAAATCACTGTTCTCAAATTGGAATGACAATAAAAAAAAAGAAAGAAAGAAAGAAAGAAATGGCAGCATTTCGTGCATAGACTTTTTACTCCTGATGTTGCTTCATTTATGAGAAAATATGGTATCACATGTCTAGATATAGTAGTGATAACTCCTTTATTTCACACTCCATTATCCACACCACTTGTCTTTAAGGATCAGGAAACAGAGAAAGACAGCATTTCCCAACTCTAATGAAACTGAATAGTGGAATATAGTGGCCTAAGGTACAGAGGTGATAGCAGTGACTTTTTCCAATCTATTCACTTTGTCTGTCAGCAGCTGTGCAGACCTTTCGGTTGACTGTCCCATTGTTTTCTGCTGTGAATCCCACAAATTTCCTCCATCTAAAAAAAAAAATGAAAAAAGAAAAAAAAAACTGGCTAATAGCAGCCATTGTTGTATGTGGCTTTGAAATATCACATATTAATGGATGCCATTTTAGAAGTGCAGTCGCTGTTAAATTTGAATAAAATGTGATAAACCTTGCATGGAGCGATAATACTCATTAAAACAAACCCGCTCTACACTGAAGGGTTGATATATGCATACAACCTTCTACCAAAGGAAAAAAGCAAATTGCAAGACAGAAAAAAAAAAACAAATCAGAGTGCTGAAAATCAGAAAAAGAAAGCACAATTATTGTTTTAGCTTTCAGACCTTAGGCTTTGTCCCTTCTTGCTGCTCTGGCTAATTTTCCATAATGTCTGCACTGATTGTGGAATTGCTGACAGCACAAGTGGCTTTGTTTTTCTTAATGTTTTTTTTTTTTTTTATCCTCCATCTATCTAAGGTAATTTTTTTTTCTCTTGTACTAATTTCTTTAAACATTAAGCAAGGCACTCGAATACCCCAAATTCATTTTGGAATTATTTGTATCTGATCGAAAGGATGAAACGAGCAGAAATCACAGACTGTGCACACAATGGCACCTAAAACATTCTGCTGTTTGAGACGTGTCTGTGTGTGAGCAGACAGCTCCTTGTGTAAAACCTGCACTGGATTCACAACACATCCAAACAATAGTTAATATAGAATTTTGTCTTTAAAATGCGGTTACAAAAACTGCTTCCTGTATTACAGATGACAGAGAAATACTCACAGAATATCTACATTGATCTTACGGCTACTGGACATTATGAAACATGGGTGTCCATACATTGCATAGCATTCATTAGCAGAGAAGATGTAAAGATTTACAGTTTGCTAAAGTTTCCATGCTGTTCGTTTTGCTTCCCCAAAGTTTTCCTCTTAAAGTGGACCACTGCTCTTTACTGTGCTTGGGATTTTGTGTCAGCTCAGCTGATGCTATTCTCAGAGCTGTATTAATTGTTGGCTCACTCTTTGATTTGCCTCATTTAAAAGGGCTTTGGTTAATTTAATGGATCGCAGAGTGAGCTTTTCAAAGTACTGCTGGGTACAAAAAAAATTGCAGACAGCGATCGTACATCATTAATCTAAAAAATATTTCATAAAACGAGTTGGTTTTCTTTATGTTGGTCCTGCTCCAGGGTCACACTTGCACACATTTCAGGCAGATTAAAGGTCAAAGTGTCCTTTGTGTTATTTCTTAGTCCTCTGCATTACATTACTGATCTGACTTCATCCATTGTCCTGTTTAAACAACCGAAATTAGCTTCTTTTGTTCTGTTATGTGGCTGTAACAGATTCATTACTGAGTGAAACAAACTGACAGCGTCCAGCTACTGATAAATGAGCTAAATCCACTGTATCGTTCAGGGAACAATTTGGGGAAACATGCTTATTGTTGAGGGTTAGATGAGAAGCCCCTCTCATGTCTGTGCATGCAGCTATGGACTGGATGTAAAAAAATTCAGATCTCACAGACTCAGAAATGCATCTATGGGCTGATGTGAAAGCTTTTCCCACACTATTACTTGTAATCACTGTCTGAACGATGTGGCATGAACTTGGTGGTACTCTCCTCTCACTTCTTTGTTAGTTTCCTTTCTGTGCTTCCAGATTTGCCGGAAAGTTACCTGATAACCTTCCTGCGAACCTGCTTCCAACCTGTAAAGTGCTGTGTCTCCTGTAGTTTTTCTGCTCCTATCACCTACTGTATCACCTCAGTCTTCTGTAGCTTACATTCACCGGCCTGTTTCTATTTCCTCCAGTCTGCAGTTAGCCAGCTCCTCCAGCTCTTCATTCTGCCTTCCTGCTGATCTCAGCTCCCTTGAGCGAATAACCATTAAAACATAGCATCTGTCTCTTGTTTCTTCATCTGGGTCTATTCCTGAAAACTTTCCATTTTAAACTGACAGTTTCTCTGTGTTTGCTGTTGCCTCATGTTTGACCTTTTGGGGTTGATACTACTTGCCGCAGAAGTAATTAAATTTTTAAAAAGTTGATTGCATCATTGCCGTGACTCTAGACAATAGTTTCTGCTCATTTGTCTCAGACATTAAAATATACATTACACTATAAAACACAAAATAATAATTGCATGCCACACAGCAAGGTAACAGCAGTGGTATTAATGCAGCATCAACTACACAGACCAGTGACTTTACAAACAGGCACTTCCAGGGACAATTTATTACTTCCTCATTGTTTGTTCGCTGCGGGCCTGGCACAGAAGTTACCGTTTCTGTGTTTAAACCTCAGTGCGGTGCGACGGAAACTACTCCGTATCAATCATTTTACACAAACAGACCAGTTACTTTCATGTTCAAACTGAAAAGCAGAATGATTGGTTTTCATTAATTAAATAATTCCTGTGCTTTGAAGTTCAATTTCATTGTGTGGAAGCAGGCCGAAGAGCATTTGGAGTTTGGGAGGAAAGCAGCTTTGGAATGAATAATACCTAAATAAAAAATGGAAAAAAAAAGGCAAGTGCCCAAAGCTGTGCTCTGTCTGTGGACATAAAGCGGAATTGCTGAGATGTACAGTTGCGAAAGTGTACTCTGTGGTTTAACTGCATTGTGATAGTGTGTGTGTGTGTGTGTGTGTGGGGGGGGGGGGGGGGGGGGGGGGGGGGGTTGTGTGTAAGTGATTGTAGAGACCTGCTGCACTCGTAGCAAGTTCACACTCCTACTGTAACTCAGTCTTGTGTTTCATTTAGAGACATTGCCACCTCTTTCCCAGTGAACCACCCCCCCCCTCCCCCCACCTCAACCCCCTATCTCTGTGAGTCCCTCAGGTAAAGACAGCACACATGAACAACACCAGCCATGGCTTTTGTTATCAGCTCAATCATCACAGGAGCCCCTACAATTTCCTTTCCCCCTCCCTTCATTCTCTTACTCTTCTGCCTTTCATTTCGAACGCAGCATCCCGTTCTATTACTTTCAGCTGTGACATTTACTCACTCTTTTATGATGAATTCATAAAATCACGACAATGATAGCACACTGAGAGTGCTTTATGGAAACTCATTATAGAGTATCTATCTCTGCCTGTCTGTCTCTCCCTCTCTCTCTCTCTCTCTCTCTCTCTCTCTCTCTCTCTCAGACACGTACACACTTTCTGTCTCTCCACTGAACACAAAAACAACAGAAGCAGCACACTTATATGAAAAGTTTGGCTGTGAGCTCTCTGTGGAGTGTTCTGATAAGGCTATCAATGCTTGGCTGGCTGATACACTTGGTGGGGCTGAAGTCATTTTTTCTCTGAAATCCTTTTTTTCAGATCACTCAGACTGTCTCTTCGCCACATTAGGCTGAATGGTGTTGGTTAAGGGAGAAAATAGCCCGCAATGATACAGGTTTTCAAAGTAATATCCACGATATCTTACATGAAGTGAGAAATGACCACCTCTCAGAAAGTTTAGTCATGCTGCTGTGACAAATACCAAGGTGAGTACTATCGCATTTGTGTTACGGTGTATGAACTTCAGCTTATCTCCACTTGCATTATTCTTGCTTTGATAGGAGCTATGCCATACCATTGGCGTAGCTGGCATGTGATTTCTTTGGAAGAATATAATTTTGCAAGAATGTCATGCATTGACAGGACGTGTCAAGCAGAACATTTCACAAGACAACATCATTCTTTCGACAGGAAATTGAAAAATCCTCACAAGTCGGGACGACATCTAATTCACACAAAAATGCAACATTCAACACAGCACTGTGACAAATTCTCCTGCGTCTCTTAGTTTCCATTGTGCACCGAGGACTCGGCAATACCAGCTCTCATTCTGCAGCATAATGTTTTCTCTCGCTCCTTACATCATCATCTCAGACCTTAACTGACCTCAGCAAACATCCCTCTGAATCACCACAACCCTTCCAGGTTTGTCTGTACCAACTATATTACCATGCTCTCTGGTTTGATGTGAAAACTCATGCGTCCAGTATAACCCGGAGGCTGAGTTTCCATTACCCACATTACCAACCTACCTGTAACTCAGAACTGCATGCCTTGCTGAGGCACTTCTGAGCAGCACTCTCGTTTTTGTGGCGTTTAAATCAGAGCAGAGGCAGATAAGACCCCTCAGCTCCAGGTGAGCTCACCAACAGCAAGATATACATCATCAGAGGGTGGAAACTCTTCACTAAAAATAGCTGTGCAGAAGTGTATCGCACAAAAATTACCTACTTCATACTTACGAAGAATATTGAGCTAATGGTCTCCTTGGACAACCCTTTTTCCATGAGTTATCCAGATGAATGTTCACTTTGACAGCACGATAGATTAGATTGTTGTTAGATTTCAAGTTCAAGTGATAGAGCCCTCTAGTGGCTGTAGCAAACATAACAGGAGTAAGGGACGTGTGGACAAAAAACAGGACTTTGTGAGGCCACTGTTTATTTCCCGTCTCAAACCAACAGTCGGTGCTGTTTCTTTTAACCATGACCAAGATCATTCTATAGCCTTAACCATGTGTTTATTATTGTAACCATGATGACAAGTGTCCTCTAATCCAAGGAATCTCTAGTAATAGTAATACAATAAGTGAGTGATGACACACATACTCTTAAAGCTGCAGGAAAAAAAATAATCATTAAAACCAGACCAAAACAACAACAACAACAAAAAACCAACCCAGAAATAAATTGCACCAACAGTATTCATTCACAGCAAGTAGCATTCTGGAAATATGGATTTTTAGGATTAATAGGACCCAGCATCTGTGGTACCCTCAGGTGTCAAGTCATCAAGTACTTTGTTCCACAGTTGGAGCTCAGCTACACAGGAAGTACGGTCCCCAGTGATGTGGATCCATGAGCAGCAGGATGTTGTTTGTCCTGAGGATGTGGGGGTTACAAGTTTCTTAGAAGGTACTGTGGGTTTTTCTGGGTATATACTGGAAAGTCAGGACATCACTTTTTATTTTTGTCCTGTGATACTGGACTCTGGAGAAATCTGTTGTTTACATGGCACCATCAGCACTGATCTGGACTGATACTGGAGACTTCTGCCACGTATAACCTTCATGCATGAAGGAAATAAAAGGCCTGGCTCTGCTTCTCTGACTCTGTCAGTCAGACACAGCTTTGAAATATTCTTCAGAAGGAGGCTTCCTAGAAGTCGCGTTATGCAACTATCAAATGCTAATTGACAGTCAAGTCTGATGTCTAGACTGTTTAATGAAAAACAAGAAGTAGTTGTTCCATGATGTCCCATCAGGAGGTCATTCATGACACAGCTTGAAGATTTTTCAGTTGATGTCAGCTGGATTCTTTCTAAATGTGTGAGTTAATGAGTGTCTCACAGCTTAGCAGAAACTATTTTCAGTCATGTTGGACAAAACTTCTGGTGCAAGGTTTGGCTAATTCAGATGAGGTCTGCAGACTAAGCTTGAATGAGTCTCTTGTTGAGATCTAAGGATTAATGACTCGAGCAGTAAGTAGACTGAAAGAAGATATTCAGTTGGTAGTTTGTTTTCTCAGCCTTTCTTTTGGTGGCATTAGTTATGCATTAGAGTGCTGGAGGGTCCTGAGGAGAGGTTTGGGGGCTGAAGTGGCAAAGCCAAAGAGCTGCAGAGTGAATGAAAACGTTTGTGTAGATTGAATTGGTTAAGGTACCGTGCAAGTTTATCCAGGATTAGATTACATGACATTTACAACTTCTGAGACAGTAGCTCTGTCAGATCAGGTGATCATGGTATTGTGACTCTGTTCAGAGAAAGGACACACATTACAACCCCAGCCAATCTTAACTTGTGATTTTTCATGACTTGCACGATGGGAAAAGGTGATTGCACATTAGTGGCCAGCTTTCACAGAGCAGCTACAGATGTCATCAAAACAGGCAAGACGAAACTGTTTTTTTTTTTCCAGACGTGCTTTTATTTCTCTCAGGGTGTCATGAGGTGTCATAGATGCAGAACCGGTTGTGTTGTGCTAGAACCATCCCTGGCTCCTAGAAATTACAGTCACATACTGCTAATCTGTTTTTTGTTTTTTGGCGGGGGGCAATTACTGCCTGGATTATGTCAACTGGGAATGTGTTTTTTTTTTTCAAGTGAATGCACATAAAATGACAAAATGTCATGCCGTGCACTCATTTTCATTCCCAGTGTCCCAGTCTATTGGATTGGGGCATTACTGCGCCGCTATTGCTTAGTCTGGTCCCTGCTTAGTGGCTCACTTGCTGTATTAAACTGACTGAGCAGCATCTGCCTATAATACCTCACAGTGTAGGCAGAGCAGTCTTCTTCTGTTGGGTTGGGATTTCATTTCAATATTTATTTATATATCAGTCAGTAGGTGTTTAAACAATTTCTGCTGATTAAAGGATACAATTGAGTGGTCAGTAGAAAGTTAGCAGTCATGGCAAATCTCAAAGACCCTGTGTGGCCACATTTATCTAACGGTAAACCTGATGTACTTTGAAACAGCAAAGAAAGGTGTATTAAGCAAATCAGGTAACATTGGCTTTTTGCCACGTTTTGTACACGTGTTCCTTTCAAATTGGGTTCAAGACTGAGCAGTAGTTGGCTTGTTTTCTGCAATGGCTTCCCTCTTCATTTTTTAAAGGCTTGAATATATTTAAAATTTCCAAGTAAGGTAACATAAGGTAAGATAAGTTATAATGCTCTCTCATTTGCTTTCTCACATGATAGTTTATATATAGACACGCTACACACAGAGGCATAAAGTGATGTGCAAAGACACATAAGTACACACATACACACACTCAACCCAATCAGAAAGACAAAGCCCATAAATAGTAGCACTTGCATGAAAGAGATAGCAGGAGAAAGTGTTTCCGAAGGTGGTTTCTCGGTTTATATGTGTGGGTGTGATGGGATGGCAGGTGCTATATCTGAATAAACTAGACCTAAGTAAACACAGGGATAGCAGCCTCAGTGCAGGAGCCAGCACAGAATTAAATGGGATTAGAGACATTTAAAGAAAAGTCAGGGAATGATTTTTAATCCCTCTCTGTGACAGATCATTTTGATTCCAAAAAAAAAAAAAAACACACAACTTGAGTTAGATGTCATTTAGACAAACTGATTTTAGTTTTTTTTCATGCAAATGATCAGATTTCAGTTTTCTCTTATATATTCTGAATGCGGCGCAGAAATGCATATACAGTGCAGAAAAGAACTGACAAGGCCTGGCATGGATCTCAGTGACTGAACAGGCGTTCACTGCAGCATTGCTACGGCTGGATGAAGTAGAGCCAGAGGAGTGAAAAGAGGGCAATTTTCTGCCTGTGGTGTGTGGAACAGAAAGTTCTGCTGTGGTTCTAGTTTTGTCATTTTCCAGTGACACCAGAGGTAAGAGCAAAGTGTAGGATGGAAATGACACTGGAGCAGCACAGACTGGGGGCACACTCCTGGTCTGTAATAGAGGAAGACTGAGCAGATGTGAAGGATGGGGGATTGGGAAATGAATGGCTTGTGAGCAGACGCATTTTCCCGACTGGTCTTCATCATCAGTCCTCATTCACTATTTGATTTCCTGCTCTGTCTATTTTTTCTCTGTCTGCCTTTTTTCTTGTGTCTCGTTCCTGTGCTCATTTACTGGCATTTATCCACCGTTTTTTGATGAGACACAGAGGTAAAGATTGTAGAGGATATACACAGCACTGAACGGATATGAATATCCCACAATAAAGTGTGGTTTATACTTGTGCGTAGGCTCCACACAGAGCCAACGCTGTAGCCTATGCAAGTGGCCTAAGCTGTTGTGAGCATTTGTACATTTGTCTGCTGGTGTGTCTGCATCGCTCTGCAATTATACTGCCAAAAAAAACTAGTTGGTGGTGGGGTTTCTATGCCACCGTGTTGAGTTTCTTCATGTACTTTGAACTGAGCGGATCATCTTGGAGCTGGTGCTAATAAAAGTTGAACTACTGTTACTTTTAGTGAAATTACTGCAACTCAGAACAGAGAGAAGACTGAGCCACTGAGAGACATGGACGAGACCCAGTTGACAAATGACAGTTGTTGTGCTCTGCGTTGCTGTGACATGTAGTTACATTTTCAGGGTGGTGCACATCAGGCTATGGCGTAGGGTACATGGGTACAGTCATTAGAGCTAGTACATCTACAACTTGTTATAAATATAAAAAAGTTGTAGTCAGATGTTATTATAAATTAAATAGAGACTTATTTTTGGGCTCTCTATGCTTCATTCTACACTTCAGAAACACTCATTAATGGTTCAGTTTATCATTTCAGACAGCTACAAATTCAGTAATCTTCTTCATAGCTATAAAGGATCTTTGTGCTATTTCAGATGAAGTGAAAATTAGCATAAACTGTCTGTCAAACGTCATACTGTGTACATTTCAACTATCCAGTAACCCTAAAAAATAACTGAAAATAACTAGTCATTTTTAATGTGCTGGAGTTATTCAGTTAATTACTAGTCTGTTGAGGGGACAAATCTTCAGACCTGCTCCACTTGTCCATTATCCCTCCAATATTTGGTTTCTAAGTAACACAGTTCTATATTTTATCTAAATGTGAAAACTGTCATGTTCCACATTAAATGAATTCCCTCTTGTTGATTTTGTAAGGTAGTTTTTCCAGTTATAAAAGGCTGGTCAAACAGAAAACCAATTGTAGGGACCAAATGTACATTTGGTTTCAAAATATAACAATGTTCTCATATTCTGACATCAATTGGTTTTCACTTTGTTACGTACAGAGGAGGAGTGAGTGAACTTCATATAAAAATATATATTTTTTACAGACACACTTGCATTAAAATGGACACAGTATTTAACGGTTTATATTTGGACTAAGAGAGGCATTGCTCTTTCACCACTGCAGAACCGTAAACACCAAACTATTTCACACAAAATTTTCAAATGAGGCTTAAATGAATATTGAATTGTGATTCATAAACCCCTCTAATTCATAACAGCCTCCCTCTGAAAACAGAACTGAAAATATGTGAGCGCACACTGACTTCAAAGGCTAATATTTGCAATGTGTATTTTAAAATTTAAAGTGTCAGTGAATGTGTATCAAAAGGTTTTTTATCTGCTGCATTTCTAGAAGTCATAGGATTGCCCAATTTTTTCTCCGTCTACTTCCAAGCTGCTACAGAGAGATCAAAGTTGGGATTTGATAGCATTTCTCATTATTTTTTTTTAACTTAAATAACAGTAAATGCAAAATTGCACATTTTCACGCACCCAGCACTGACCAATAAATACTGCACATACACAGATCAACTAGACACTGAGCTGCTGACAGTTTTAATTCATTTCCCTTTTAATTAGTGAAATTAGTGGTTTCTTTCTACTAATGTGATTCCCCCTGACCTTGGAAAGAAAAAAAAAATCTGATTAAATTATACTGCATTTGGAGATATTCAGCAAAGCCATGCCTAAGCATGTTAGCATGCTCCCATTTGCTAATTAGCACTAAACACAAAGGACATTTGCGGCTGTTGTGTAGTCACAAACCAAAATACTGCACAGATAAAAAGTTGGCCCTGACAATGGCGCTAGAGTTATTACAGTTCATCCTGAGGGGAACGTGAATGCCTGCATCAAACCTCTTAGCAATCCATTAAATAGTCGTCAAGACTCAAAATGACAAATGTCAACCTCATGTTGGCGCCAAAGGAAAAGGCAGGAGAACACCAAAAACAAATAGGATCCATCCTGTGGGGATCATGACTATCTTTTCAAAATTTCATGAAAATACATCCAGCAGTTGTTGAGATATATTAGCCCGAACCGATATGTTTGACTGACAGAAGATAGTTGGATATGGTACTGCCTTTCCTTTGATGCTGAGTATGTTTATAACAAAAGACTGGGGCCTGCAAAAAGATGACAAAACAAAATTCATCTCGACTAAATAGTAGCCCTCTCTTTTGGTAAGCATCTGGGATGTGTTTCAGGTCAGTGTGTTGACAATCTCAATCATGAAATAAAATGAGTACACCTGTCGCACACACAATACTGTTAATAGAAAAACAGCTGGAGCTGAAATGTCACCTGAAGTAAAAAAAAAAAAAAAACACAAACAAAAACTGACCAGTCTCAAGCAGAAAATGCTGTTGTGTTGACTCTGCCTCTTTGAATGTGTGTGTATAGTGTGTTTACACTCCTTATAAAGATGAATTTTCTGTTTCCTCCTCTTTCCTCCACATTGTCACTTGTTGTCTTTTTATTTAAACATTTTACACGTTTACCCCACGTTCTCTGTTGACCTTATTGTCTGCTGATTGCCTTAACGACAGAAAATGGAGACCAGTTTCTATGGAGACGATAAATCTGCCATGTCGTGAATAATATATATTTGCAGAGTAATTTTGCGCTCCACTGACCCCAAAAGTCTAAGCCAGCAAATAAATAGATAAATAAATAACAACAAAATACTTTACTGCCAATTAGACCATGACTGCACCTACAAGTTTTAAAGTGCTACTGTGTTCATGTCTGAAATACAATAATGAACCTTGAAATGAAGCTTGCACTCACTATCCTACCTCTTATCAATGTGTGCTGACATGAGAGTTTTTATGGCGCTCTCTGTAGTCAGCACAACCATATTTGTGACTGAAACCATCGTTTCTCCTTTTCTTTCTGTGGTGCTTGTGTCCAGAAAGCACAACAGAAAATATTATGTTGGATAGAGGGGCTCTTTTGCATTTTCTCTCTATTTTCCTCTCCAGCTCTGTTTACTGTGGACATGTTCTTAGGCGTCCTTGCATCAAGAGGGTCCTGTTTGTAAAATGCTCTGAACAGTGTCCTCATGCGTCAAAACACAGAACGTTTTGCTAGAAAGGTAAAATGAAAATCAGTCTTTAAACAATGCAGCACAAGTTACTGCATTTTGTTACCCTGTCCTTGTACATGTGTAATGACAATCAAGTTGAATCTAATCTAAATCTAATCTAAATAGAAAACTTTTTTTTTAAATCGGTAACAACAACAAAAAGCCCTACAACAACAAGTATATTAGTCAACTAATAAAACACATTCACATATGGCTGTTTGAATATTGTCACTATAAAAGAGAGCTTAATATTATTTGCATTTGACTGCATTTGAGTAAAAATTACATTTCTAATCCTAAATCCTAACTCTGAAGTCTAAGTTTTTTTTTTCATTTCAAAATCCCTCTTTTTATAGTACTACTGCTGGCCCAAAGTAGAGGAGTTTAAAGGATAAAGTCCATGTTACTTAAGCCTCCTACATTATTCGCCCCTTTGTTGTCTATAAGCTGCATATACTTTTTTTTCTTCTCTTCAGTGGGAGATTTGTTTCCAGATTTGAATGATAACTAATGATGCACATTGTGCTTTTTCACTCTGTATATTTTGCTTTTTTGATGTTTTGATATCCAGGCAAAATTATTCTGTAGATGATTTTTAATTTATTTGAGCCCTTTGGATATTTTTCCTGTCGTGGGCGGGGATTTATTACTTTACTGAACTACTTTGATAGACTGATGACTTGAGTGGAATAATCTCCATTCATCACAAGTGACCACATCACCCCATGTGGGTGTTTTGTTGTGTGGGCTGTGTGAGCACACACTGAAAAGTTTTGAAAAGGCTATAATTTGACCTTCATAATGTTGATAATGAAATAAATGAAAACACATCTCTGCATATGTGTGTCAATGGACACATTGACAAAAGTGACTTTTTGCTTTACAAGTCAGAGGCATTTATCAAAAGAGGATGCAAATTTATGACAGTTTATCGGGACAAGCGTATATGTGTGTGTGAGAGAACGGCACAGAGCCCAACAACCGACACGTAGCAGTATCATATTTATTTATTTCAATGCCCAGGCACTAAGGCTATGTTTAATACTCAACAGATTTCCATAATATTCTCAATTCACACAGAGACAATTTGCAATTTCTCCCACAAAGATAAAATAAAGAACCATTTAGATCCATTCACTGTGGCAAGGAGTATTCTTGCAGATCTTTTGAAGGAAACCTGGAGTGGAAGACCTTTAGCTCTGTCTTCAGTTGGTCCTCATCTTCCACATAGAAATCACAGACAATGTGGACAGCTTCCTCTGCTTCGGGGTGCCTACCCATTTGGAACGTACTGTTATAGAGTGCAAATGATTCTGTCAGTGGGATTCAGTCAGCGTTGCCCTTCTGGAATCTCCTGCTAAGCTCCTCAGTCATGGTATCAAGAAATGTGCAGTACACACTGGTCCTGAAGTCTGTCTCCACAGACTCAAACTGATCACTCACTTGAGACACTGTTGTGCTGTGTTGGAAACTTCTCATCAGAAGCAATGTGTGAAGCATGCCATTTATTACCTTGTGGGCAGTGGAGTGGACCAAGCTTTCTTCCTGCAGAGAATCTGATGCTGGAGCGGTGACTTGGAACACTGGGGTGGTGATTTCCAGGTGGAGGATAAATGGGAAGTTGTCTCCATTTCTAAACATTTTAGCTTTCCCTTTGGGCCAGGTTAGGTGGATTACTTTCACCGATGTCAAGGACATCAAGAAGCATCAAAGAGCTTTTCTTTGTATGCACACATTCTGGCTTTTGGAGAGCTTCATACATACCATCGTAGCCTTGGCCACATGTATTCTTTAGCTCAAGGCCATGGCCTGTTGTTCCACATATCAATGAATCTGTCCTTGCCCTTGGTGACTATATTGCACATCATATTATGACATTTGTTCTTGGTGTGTCTTCCAATAGGATGGAGTACATTTCATCCTCTTTTATTTCTCTTTCTATCTCCCTCCTGATGTGAGCACCCAGTGAGGCAATTATGTCAGCTTGGCTTCTATTAGATAGCGTTGACACCTGGGGCCTTGTCTTGGTGACTTTCACTCTGGAAACATTTTCTATTTGCATCTCCAGCACGCTGTCATCACGGGAAAATATATTCACAAGTTCAAGTTACCACGGTTGTTACTGGTGTTGTTCTCATCATCTGCGTTGAAATGCTTGTCCCTGCTGTGCAAGATATACTGTCAGATCAATTAACCTGGTCGGGATTTCACTATTTGTCCTCCTCCCTCGCTCTCTAACTTCCAGCCCCTTTACATCAGATACATCAAATGAAGACTAAAGTGCCTTTTTTTGGTAAATGGTCCCACCACGCTTGTCATGCAGATCTCTGTGACTGAGTTGTTGCTTGATGTTTTTTTAAAGAGTGTCCCACTTTCTTATGCCAATCCTCCCTGCTTTTCTGCTTTTATACTTTTCTTCAGAGAGGAAAAGCCGACAGCTAAAACAATGCATTGAATCGGCAGTAGGTGAGTTCTCCAGCCACACATTTCCAGAGAACCATTGTTTTTGGAATGACCGCCTCTCAGCGGTTTTGGGATGTGCCACGTCTGGTTGACAGGAGGCCTACACTGCAGCACACAGAAATGTAGCTGTCATTGCACCTGATGTGAAATGCTTCAGCATAGGAAGGATCTGTAAGATATTGCATAGTTACTATGTTTGCAATCACGTCCTACTTACCTGGCTATCACCAGTGGGAGGCAGGTCAGAGGCCAAAGGGGCAGGAGCTTGAGATACACCTGGGGTCTATCTGTGCACATGCCTTCTGTGGGCAGCGGAAGTAAGAAGCGGCACAAGTAAAATAAACTTTAATAAAAAAAAGTTTGTTGCACAGAATTTGGGATCATTAAATGCTCTGTTTGATCCTCGTGCTATTTAAGGTTGAATTAGCTGACAAAGAAATGCAGCTTTCAACAACTTTTAACTGCAAGCACCTGGAATGTTTACAAGGCAGTATGCATAATTTATCATTACTCAAAGCAATAAATCATATTGAATAATTAGCCCCAAGGGCACCGAGTTCCAGTTTTGGATCTAAGTCTGGTGGTCGCTCAGTTCAAACCACTTTGATCTGGTGGGGCGATGGGAACAGCAGTGCTGCTACAGGCCATTAGCGGCTTTAGGACTCCCAGGCTGCCTCAAACCGGTCAATCAGTAGGAAGTGAACTGCTCAGGGAGTCAAACATATTTTAGTGTGTCCAGATGCCACTGTGGAATTCAGCACCCAGAATTTGCCAAGTAAATCCTGAGCATCTTTGCTCATTATCTTCACTCAGTGGTAGTGATGCCTTTTCAGTGCTGATTGCCGCTCTTTCTGAAGCTAATGGTCTACACACACACACACACAAAATTGCACATCAAACATTAATTGCACTTGTAAGTAGTGTTACTGCTGCATTTGTGACACAGATGGTACAGTTTATCTTGTCCGACGATACTTTAAATCTCACGACTAACTTTTTTTTAGAATTTACACCCATATACTTCTTTTCGTTTGTCAAATATGTTTTGAACAAAACAAAACTGCTGCGTGAATGATGTTCCGTGGCAGTGTTTTTCTCAATTAAAGCAAATGCTTCTGTTGCTGGAGCAAGCTGGTGGTTTCATTTAACTCACTTTTTAACCAAGGTCACAGCGTTTCCCTCTGGTGAAACGAGGGCCAAAACATAACAATAAAACATTAAACAATCAAAAAAGAATTTCGGAAGTAAACAGATGAAATGCATCAGAATTAGTATTTTGTGACTTGGCAGATATGTTCATTCAAAATATTTCTTTATGGTGTTGATAAAAGATGCAATTTGTGCTGCATTGACAATTAAAAAAACATGTACATTCCAGCTACACTGAATGGATAAATAGTCTAAATAGCACCACACTGTTAAGAGCAGTTTGTGCAATTTGATTTAAATCTCATATCTCAATCTCATAAGTTTTACATGTAAATCACAACCACTGAATTTTTTTTTTCAGAAACATTCTGCACCAGACTGTACTGGAAGTCCCCTGAGATAAGCAACACTTTTTTCTATAGACATTATCCATTAACCTGAATGGCTTCAAATAATTTCCTGTTTTTATATTTAGAAGAAGATAATGCAGTGTTCTTCGCAAAGAAAATTAGTTTTACAGTAGCTTTTGTATCAGATAGATGGTCACTCTGGCCCTGCTTGTTGTTCATGCACACTCACTGTGCAATGAGAAATCTAACCATAATAAGAACCCATTAACCTCTTCTTAAATTGGCCAATCTAAGCTTCGTCAAGCCTGAAATTGTCATGATTAAAAGCAAAAACTCAATCATGGCAATGCATAATTAATTTTCCTTGCATGTTAATTCTATTATGAACAGACAAGAGTGATTTAAATCAGTTTTTTTTTCTTTCCGAAAATCTGGATTTAAGAAGAGTGACTCAGGACTATCTCAGGCAGTAGGCTTTCAAGCAGTTCATTTTCATTCAATTATATAGCTCATTGTACACAAGCTATCTGAGCCTAGGTAATGTCTGTCATCATGGGAATCCAGGCTAAAAGCCATCTTACATCGTCAACCACAGCACGAAAAGGTCCGCTGATACCATTTTTAGGGACTGTGTGCAGCTAAATACCCATCTCATCCACTTTTCCCTGCTTCTCCACTTCCATATTTTTTGTATCTGCCTTTTCCTGTCTCCTGTCTTTTCAATAAAATATTTTATGTCATGCTTTTAACTTCAATGTCAGGCTTTTAGTGTTCAGGCTCTGCCGCATGTTTACAGAAAACATTAGGAGCACTTTGGCTATAAACATTTTCATTACATCCAGAGATGAGCAATCACTTTTGAAAACAAAAGATAACTGGCACTTTTTTTTCTACCATGAAATAGCATTTCACCAAATAAATTCATATCAATTTTCAGAAGGGAAGAATGTTTACAATATACCACAACATTAAAACGGGTAACTGGATTTAATGTTATGGCTGATTGGTGTGTATTTTTATACACCAGGGATTATCAGTGTCTGGCACTGTAGGTCCCCCCTTATGCAAAAGTAGCACAACTGCACCCCATTTGTTGTTGTTGTTTTGCCCTCTTTTTCAAATCACTCTTTTGAGACACACACATATAGAAGCACTCAGACATACACATTTAAATACACATACTCACATACACAAAGAGAACTCTGGACAGGCTTAATGCAAACAGCATCTTGACTCCTCTATACCTTTGCCCAAATCCCTCTCTGAGTGTAATCTCTGATAACAATGAATATCGCTATGACTCAAGCTTATAATCACGTTTATAATCAACCAGCACTGTGCTGTGGACTTGATGAAAGTAACTTGGTTTTAACAGTACTAGCAGCTGGTTGGCTGGTTTAACACTTTGGCTCAGTAATGACAGTAATATGACTTGATTTGGGCAACAACATGGACGTTTCTCTGGCGCTGGGCTCGACCTCAGCTAAATATGTTTGCCCTGCCAGTGGTGGTGATCTCACAGAAGCAAAGTTTCTTTTTCTCCATGTTTCATCTATCTAACAATTTGGTTTTGTGGTTTGTAATGAGGATCTAGCCTCACTGGGTTGTTAGTGTAGTTATAGCTATAGCTTTGGTCCTGTCAAAAAAAAAAAAAAAAAAAAGATGTAGGGTTCAGCAGACAAGTGAGAATAAATTCAGGCACAGATAGTATGTTTGGACAAATTGAGGAAATCCAACATCGCAGATGTGGATGATGATAATTTTTCCAGTTTTGGAGGAACACTAATCCAAAAGTAGCTACAATGAGTCTGTGACCGTTCTCTCCATCTCTCTGTATCTCTCCTCCCATCTCTCTCACACACACACACAGACAGACTTGTGGATTTATGTGTTGACACACATCTCTGTGTCCATTCCCAGAGGCCTCATTAACAGTGCTGGGTGATAGGAGGGCTCACACTAGCCTAAGATACTGAGAGACTGTTCACTGTACAAACAAAACCTTCAAAGTGCGCGTTGCACAGAGACACATGCACAGTGTGCGCAGAGAGAAATACACATTTCCAGACCAAAATCAAGAAATGTAGTGCAAAGCACAGCTATGTGCACTGTACATAGACATTGTGTGTTTTATGTCAAAGCTCATTATGTTGTGTATTGTGTTGTTTGTTTTTGTTTGTTGTTTTACTTATATAGATGATGCTGCATAGCCCTCACTCTGAGCCAGCATCTGTCCATTAGGTCTCCTTTTAATCCCCCTGTGCCTTTGGCATCCATGGGCCACAGTAAAGTGTGTTGCAATTGTGTTGCTGTGAATCACAATTTGATACTAATGTGTTGTGGAGGATATCACATAATTACAGTTCAAGATATCATGTCTGTTACTCTGGTATGGTCTATATATGGCTGCATAGCCTAAAGAGGTTTAGACCAATTTCCTCTGGTGATTGCTGCACCCGCTGCACCAATTCTAATGCATTAATGTGGAGTAACAGCACACTGAGACAATCTACAAGACCATTTTCACCACAGCATGAAAATTGTCTAATGAAAAGGCACTAAGATAATTATTACTTAGCCTTTTAATATACAATAGAGATTTGGGAGACTAAGGAGACTAAGAGGGGTGATAGAGAAAGAAAGCATTATATTTTGAGAGAAAGGCAAAAGAAGAATAAAAAAAAATCCAATAACTGTACCATGAGCATATCCGCTGCACATCGTCATTTCCATGGTGAGCATTAGATATGTATCTGAATGCCGCTTGCTGCTTCTCTCAAGGCCAGCCAGCTTAAATAATGATGATTCTGCCTGGGGGACTACTTGCTAAAGGAATGTATTTTCTAATTAGATAAAGCCACTTTCCCAATTTGCTGGCTGCTTAACCATAAAGCATGGCTGTGAGAGAAGCCTCAGAGCCATCCTGAGATGCTGCCAATCCCCATACCAACACAGTCTATCACCCAATGCTCAAAATCACATCACCAGGGAGACAATAGATTTTGTTTGTGCATTTCTGTCAGTGTACTGACATGAACTGTGTGTGCGCGTTCCAGAAACAATTGATGGTAAAACAGTTTTCATCTGTAGCCAAAGCAAAATCAGATTGGCATTCCTTAGCCGTTACCTTACAGTACATGTGTTCTGTTAATCACAGATAAACACACAGACTGTTGACCACAAATGTTCTTCAGTTTTTGTTCTCCATTTTAAAATCTTTATTCAGTAAACCAATAACATTTCAACATGCAAACTGCAATAAACACAGAGCTTCACCCCTGCTGCACTCACTGAAGCAGAGTATGAATGCGCTTCGCTTTTGCTGACACTTGGCCCCTGCAGGTCATGAGACTGACACAGCAGGAATATCCCAGGTCATGGACCTTTGACCTCTAAGCAGCTCTGTGAGAAACAAAAGAAACTCAGAATAATTCACAGTGGACACAGTGAAAGAGAACAGCCAATTAAAGCTGTTAGTTTGGCAACAGCAATAAAATGAAAACTCTGAGAAGAGTCAGAGAATGCACACTACTGTCTACAACTGCAGGGAAAACCTGCATTGTCAGCTGGACCGTTTGAGTGTACTGTGTGTATATTTAAAAACAGCTAAGGCTAAATGAATAAGAGCACACACATGTGCAAAGCAAACATTTCCACCCTCAGCCCTTGTCTTGTTGCTGTTCAGAGCAGATTGGGGTTATGAAATGAGAAACAATATCACACATGGACACACACTCTTAATTAGGAGCGAGATAGAGTTCACCAGCAGTGGATTTAATTCGGCAGCACAAGGCGAGAGAGCATCTAAGCTTTTGAGTGAATAATCAAGATGGTACAATACTTAAGGCCTGCAGCCACCTGCACATAATCTAGACATAGTCTTCCTCTTTTGTCTGGTAAGATTAAATGGTACTTAAGTGGATAGCGACCTTTAATTTCTCTTACTTTAAAGAGACATGATCAAAATTGGTAATGTGTCACTTGGGAGTGGAGAGGTTGTTAATCTCTTTGGAGGAGAAGGGTTTCTTTTGTCTTAAAAGATTTGCCTTAAAATAGCATGTTAAGGACCTCATATTTGTCCTTGTCAAACAAAGTCCTTGTTTTGATTATTCATGATAATATGATTGAAAGACATCATAATTCGTATTAAATGATTTTCAAATTTACAAGTGTCTAAAGCTGCACAGCGGGACGTGTTTGCAGGACTCCAAACCAGATGTCAAACTGTCACTGTGAACCTCTGCTATTTTCATCTCTTTGTCACAAAACAGCGGAAACCCTCTGTGTCTGACTGCACAGCCCTGTTGTGAGGGAAATATAATTGCTGGTCCCATCTCAGAGAAAAATTTTCCACTCACTGACAAAAAAAAGTAAAAGAGGCTCCTGCGAAAAGAATGAATTTGTTCCAAGAGCAAAAAGGTGACGGAATGTGAAAAAAATTGACAGTTGATTGAAATTTAACTGCTACCTAGATAATGTAGCAGGGTATGATTAGTTTAGCAGAGTAATTAGCAAAGACTAATTAAGTCACTGCACCTGGTCATGAAATATTCCAGACAACCGCAACTTGTCTTTTTTAAACTTTGGTTTTTGAAAGACTTAAACAAACAAGATACAAGATGTTAATTCGTGAGATTTAGAGGTGTTAGTAAATTTGGTTACCTTTTGGATGAAACCAGGCTCGCTGTCTCCCCTGTTTCCAGTCTTTATGCTAAACCAAGCTAACCATTTTGGGGCTGTCACTTTGTATTTTGTGCGCTCACATGCGAGTCATGTCAATCATCTCATCTCTGCAATATAGAAAATAAGCATGTGTCCTCAAATGTCAGATGATTCTTTTAGGCAAGTGCTTTGAGTTTCCTTAACATACCAATAAAGGCATCAACAGTGCTTTGGTTGAGAGGAGCAGATGTTGAAGGGAAAGGAATTACAACGTGAACAGTTTACAGACACATTGAAAGTAAGGGATCAATACACCACATTACAAGTCTACAAAGTGATGTTTGTCTTTGCATATTAGTTGTAAATTAAATTCTATTCTAGGAGACAACTGCTGTTTTTGAACATTCAAAGTGCTGATTGTATTTTCGTCTCTGTGGATAAAAGAATCTGTTTCAGTTTCAGCCAGTTAACCCATGGCTACAGGGTTTCTACAACTTTTATGGCCCATGACCCCATTTTCAGACTCCCAAATTCTAATGACCCCAGCAATTAAAGAGTTTTCATCTTGCGATATCAATTTAAATATGGTATATGTCTATATTCTATTTTATAAATAATACATGAAACATGTGAATCTTAGAAATCTTCTGCGACCCCGTCTGTAACCCCACAACGGGCCCTGACTCCAAAGTTGAGAAACTCTGCTCTGCTCTTTTTCAGCCAAACTGTGAGCCGCGTGTATTGTTACATTCATTGTCAGCACTCTGATGTTAGGGCCAAAATAACAGATGACCATGTTGACGAGGCTGGAGCTGTCACAATGCCCGTTCACCTCTGTGACTGTTGGCATGGCAGACCACACTTCTCAATCTGCCTCTCCCTCACCGACTCAAATTAACAGTTGGACTCGCACATAATTATAAGTTATTACAGTAATATTTCCATTCTGCTGTATAGTAAATAGTGGCTGCTAATAAAAAAAAAAAAAAAAAAAAAAAAAAAAAAGCTGATCCCATAAAGCGTCATCAGGGATTCTAATGAGTTGGGCTGCAGCCAAGGATATTTTCCCCCATTTGACACTGTTTCAGCATAGGAGCTTTTAATGAGTGTCATAATTATGTACCCCAAACATAATCTTGAAATGAAATACAAAAATAGGGAGGGGAGGAGTATATCCTTTTTCTCAGCAGCTGCTGCAGGGCTAAATGTGAAATTCCAGATCATGATGTTATGAAAATGTATTTTCTTTGGGAAAACATTCATTTCGCTCTGTCTAGCAGAGATTTAAATGCAGGACTAATAGCTTTCATTCATGAATATCATATTATAACACAGTGAGAGACGATAACAAAATCAAACTCTCATTAATATATATGAATAGATTAGCTTGCTATGCATAAACCATGAATTAGCTGATTAAGAAAATTACATTAGAGGTTGAAAAGTGAAACTGGCACCTGTGCATGTGCACGACTGCAGTTAAATCCACAGGAACAGCAGATTCATCTGGATGATAGATACAAACTGGAAACACCAACACCACAGAGACTAAAGCTTGATGCTCTTACTACTCCCTTCTTCTTCGTCTTTCCTCAATTATTTAAGCAGCAAACAGAACAGTGTAACCATGTCAAACATTCAAGTGTATGAGGAATGAACATCACGTTGTTTTATCAACTTAATGTAGATTAGATACTGCAGCTTCTGTTCATTCACCAAACACCCTTTGTGCAGCTTGGATTGTCTACTCTGTCCTCTGAAACATCCTGTAAGCTTTGTGGAACTGCCATTAAACTTTAATTAGTTTTGCAAATGACTGCACTGAATAAGATTCAGCCTGTGTAAAGCACAGCCGCGACACAACAGCCAAAAACCAACTACCTGATTACTCAAACACTTCCAGCATTTTCGAGGCGAGGGGGGGGAATTAAAGTCCAAATCAAATTAAAGTGAGCACACTGTCTTCTACCCAAGTTCAAGTAGTTTCTTTTATTTCACAGCAGAGATTTCTGTACTTGTGCGTTTGTTTTTCTCCCTGATTTGAAGTGGGCAGGATTTAGCAGCATTTACCGTCAATCAAATCTCATCAAACTAAAAACTAATGAGTAAATATGTTTTAAAATACTGTTGCTAACTGAGTAATCAGTTATTGTTGCACAGTAATAATGAAAGTGGCTATGATCAGTATTTACTTAATGGCAAATGCATGAAATGACAATGTCTAATTTGTAAGGGGACATCCACAGTGAATGACCACCTGATTCTACCCCTTAGCTCTACGAAGCTTTTTAGCGTTTTTCAGCTTGATGTTTGAGCTTTCTTGTATTGGTTTAGTTTACAGAGCTTTTATAGCATCTCTTCCAGCTGCAGCAAGCTGCTGTTTACAGTGAAAAAGCTTACATAAATCCTCTGTATGCTATGTGCCCAGTACCAAACAGCAGATAGCAATCAGCTGGTGAACATGGTGGAGTGTTTTGAAACCAAAAAGCCTGATATATCCCTCAGTAGTTGGTAGGAGAGTGAATATCGGACTTCATCAGTCATAACTCCAAATAAATGCTTATGTTACTTTGGATCTGCTGGAGATGTAAATGGGCAACTGCAGGCTAATGACCGGTTTGTACTTCTTCATAGGATTGACGGATGCTGTAGACTACTCAAGTGGCCTGACTGGTGCATGGAAATACATGACATCACATTTTTCAACTGAGCCCAGTTCACCTCAAACTGGTAAGAAGAGCACCAACTACCACCACAAATACAGAAATCTCTAATGTGAAATATCCCAAGCTGTTCTAACCTTGGCGGAAAATTGTGTTTTCGTGTAGAACCCTGCCACTCATAGTAAGAAGAAAATTGTTTTCAGGAACTTTAAAGCACAACAAAATAATCTGAGAAGTGCAAATTGAGCTTATAACTTTTCAACCATTTTGAACTTTTCATCCATTTTAGATCTGAAAAAGTTCAGTAATGCAATTGAGCCAGAGAAACTTGGATGAAAGCTCATTGGTAATTCCTGTAAGATTGGTAAAACCAATCCATCCTCTATACAGTCTGGGTCTTGCCTTAAAATGCTCTTATTCATTTTTGCCAGAGGGTGGATAGCTCTACTTAGCAATGTTGCAAAAAATAGACTTGCACCTTCCCTCACTATGTATTTCACAAGTGATTTAAAGTGATTTAAAATTCATGTGCAAGTGGTAAATGGAGTTGACAAAATTAGATGGAGTGTTATTTGTACATTATTGAATGAAAAACAAACCCAAGGAGGAGATACAGGCTTTGACTTGATATTCCAAAGAGTGATACATTGATCTGTTTGCTAATATATTCGACTTCAGTGGGGGGTACGAAGCCAGGTGATATCTCAGTCTCTTTCAAGCACTTGAAATTCCAAATTACATTTCTCACTTCTTCCTGTGAAGAGGTGTTGTTAACGGTAGAGAGGAGACCAGGGTGTCAGTTATGCCTGGAGTGAGAATGTGTGTGCAGCATTTATGGAAATGAGAGTTATTAATAAAACTTCTCAAAGATTTGAAAGTCATCAGTGTTTGGTGATGGTTTATTTATCATATGAGTTGATCCAACAACGCAGCAATGAGTCTACAGCTATGGCTCTGTGAGGCTGTACTTAGGCACAGCAGTAAATGCTAAATACTCTGATTGGTGATCAAATACCACCAAAACTAATGACAACCCCATCAGTGTCAGCTGTACTTCGTGAGTAGAACTAATTAGGGAATGTTAGCATGCAAATTCGCTGAACTGAAATGGTGTGCATGGTAGATAATATACCTGCAAAGCAAACGTTATCTCTGTCATTGTAAAGATGTTAGTATTTTCAGTTTTTAGTTGTTATTTTTTTTTATCCTGTGCATATGTTTCTTGTTTTGAATCCATGTTATTTCCTCTTACTTACTTGCTTATTTATTTATTTATATTCGGACAAGTGGGAACTGTGTGGATTGTTTTATGACAAATAGAAACTCTGACCTGATGATGGCGCTAGATCAAAGGTCCGGGAATTACAGTTCTTAAAGTTCATCCTCTGAGGACCATGAATGTCATCTTCATAATGGAACTAGACGCAAAGTCAGGGGATCACCGGAGTCAGTAGATACATAGTGTGTGAACTATGCACAAGATATTGTGCCTGTGGATGTTAAGATATTTCACTGAATAGGTAACTGGTTGATGGTGCTAGAGGAAAAGTCAGACGATCACCAGAGAATTTATCCTTAGCCAGTTTCAATGTATTCCACTCAAAGCTGTCAAGGTACTTCAGTCTCAAAATACAGTGATGTTGTTGCAAAGAGATGTTAAGAAGAGGGAAAATCCATTGACTGTCAATCATTGCAGGGCACAATGCATGTGTAGATCAGGTGTAATCACAGCTCTTAGATGAAGTGCTTTATGGTGTGAAAAATGTGTCGCTTCATAAGTGGTTAGAGGGTTGGAGGGTGAGTCCTTGTTTTTGTATTTGTTCAAAACATTAATTAAACGACTCTGCTCCTGAGGACAAAAGAGTTAAAACACCACACAGTATGTTAGTGAAGGGCAAGATGAGACACTTCAAAAGTGAAGCGCAACTGATTAGTGATAAGGAAAAAGTGTAACCAGAAGTTTCTCACAAGTGTAGGGAGCAGACCTCATTTACTGGGGTCTCAGTCTGACCCTTTGCTAGGAGACTCATGTTTTGTAAGAAACAAAACAAATATTTTTTTCTGGTTCTTTCATAATTCAGGTTGTAGTGTGGTAAGATGTCCAGCATGTTGTGTCCAGTATTTTAACCGTTACACATACATGAACATCCACGAGAAAGTAAACCCAGCATTTGGATCCTGTATATTTGTATTTCTTTTGGATACCTTTGGGTCAAAGGTTTAAGCCTGGTTATATGAATGTCTCCCAAGTCTTACTTATTTCAGTTTTTAGCTGCACCACTTATCATTGAGAGTCAGAGCAGCTGAAGATATTTTAAGATAGCACATGTAAATAAACTAAGCTTTTCAATTCAAATCTCACATTTCCATATTCGTGATAAAGTAGTAAACACAGATTGTTTATATCAGCTTATTTTTTTCCTAAAAAGGTGCACATGTTTAAACAAAATATTCTGTACAGTATTTATGACAGCAGTTCTGCCTTAAGTTAACACAGGTGTTTGTGTTTATCTGTCTGAGTACTTGTTTGTGCGCAGCTGGGGTTAAAGGTACACAGAATGTCAACTCCAGTTGTAATAATTTATCTGTTGAGGAAAAACAGACAATTTCGGCATCTTAATGTTTAATTCATTACCTAAACTGTTGATAGGTAATATGATAGACGTGTACATACTTGACAGCATTATCAAAACTTCGAAACTTTTCTTGTGCGTGACGCCTCTAATAAGCTCAGCGAGAGGGAGAGAGAGCTGAGGGAACTGCATCATTATTCCACGAGTTGAGTGGCTGAGGAGATGTGCATCGTGAAGTGGAGCTCCCTTAGCTGAGATTTTATGATAAAAGGATAAAGGGAAGTTTTGTAGAGATTCTCCAGCATCTGTACTTTTTAGGACTGGGAACATTTATTTCTCTGTAAATCAAAACCTTCAGAAGCAGAAAACTATCAAAGTTTCCAAATCATTATCACTCAATACGAATTTCAGATACAGACACAGAACAATGTGGGGTCTCTGCATGAATTATACAAGGCTGCATGTAGTGTGTGTATAGCTTTGTGAATATCTGTGTGTCCTCTGTATGAGTGTGCAAGGAAAAAAAAGTCATCCAACACTTTGCCTGGTGTGGGTGTTAGAACTGAGTTATCGCTGTGGTAAGTGACATATATTAACATTTCCTGTATATGAGGAGTCACTTATAAATGATGATTGCTCTCTGTACGTCGTCTGGGACTAGAAATGAAATGCTGGAAACCTGATATCCAGTGGCTTCAGAAAGTGTTCAGACACCTGCACTTTTTGCACACTTTGCTGTGTTATACATTTAATTAATTCTCTTTTGAACTTCATGTTAAAACTGTGGCAAAGCATAGATCAGGGCAAACTTTGAGCGTTCCCTGGAGCACAGTGGCCTCAATTATTGTGAAATGGAAGAAATTTGGAACCACCGGGAGCTGGCTGTCTGGCCAAACTGTGTAAGAAGGGCCTCACTCATTGAGGTGACCGAGAACCCAATGGTCACTGTAACAGAGCTTCAGAAGTCCTTTGCAAAAATGGAAGAACCTGCTGGAAGAAATACCTCAGTCAGGCCTGGTGGAGTACCTAGATGGAAGCCAATTCTGTAAAAGGCATATGACAGCTGTCTTGGAGTTTGGCAAGCAGTATTTAAAAGACTCTGGGAGTATGAGGAAAAATAAAATCTGGTCTGATGACACAAAAATGTAACTCTTTAGGCAGAACTCCAAACACTATGTCTGGCAAACACCAGGCCCTGCTCATCATCTGGCTAATACCATCCCTGCAGTGACGCATGGTGGTGGCAGTGTCATGCTATGGGGGTGCTTCTCTTTGGCAGGGACAGGCAGACTGGTCAGATGAAAGCAAATACAGAGAGGTCCTTGAAGAAAACCAGTACACACAACCTGAGACTGATGCAGTGATTCACCTTTTAACAATGACCTGAAGCACACAGATGGGACCACACACTTGAGTGGCTTTGGGACAAGTTTCTGCCTGTTCTTGAGCGGCCCCAGCCAAAGCCCAAACATAAACCCCTTAATATGCCTCTGGAGAGACCTGAAGATGACAGTTCACAGACACTTTTCATCCAATCTGACAGAGACCGAGACCATCTACCTGGGAGAATGGGATAAACTGCCCAAATCCAGGTGTGTAAAGCATGTAGAGATTTACACACCTGAAGCTGTAATTGCTGCCAAAGGGGCCTCTAAAAAGTACTGAATTAAGAATATAAACATGTTTGTAAAAAAAAATTCCAAAATTTCTAAAAACAGGTGTTCACTTTGTCATATTGAGATACTGACTGGTGATTGATGGGGGGAAATAATGGCTACTTTATCCATTTAAAATTAGCTCTAAAGCACAGTAAAGTGCATATAAAGTGAAAGGGTCTGAATACTTTCTGAAACCCCTGTATGTACATGCATTTGTCACCCTTTCAGCTCCCGCTCTGGTTTCACAGTGCTGAGTACTAATAAAAGCTTCATCTAAAGCTAAGCTTCATTTCCTAAAGAATCTTGATAGATACCACTATTCACTGTCTTACTTAGAGCTAGACGAGAAGATCAGTAGCACTCTTATGTCTCAAGAATCGTATTAATCTTCTCATTGTGCTCCCTGAGAGAAAGTGCATAAGCATACTTCTCCAAACAGTAACAGTAGTCCTTTAACAAAAAGCACACCAGTTCTAACCTCCCTACAAACTTATGGCAAATTATCAGATTTTAAGGATAACCATGTGCACTATGTTTCCTTTTTTTTTTTTTTAATGCTTGTAATTTATAAACCCTTCAGAGCCCATGCATGTCCATGGTATCATTGCAAAAGAAATACTCTGGATTTTCATATTGCATGTTTTTCTTACTCCTGTGATAGACTGGTGGCCTGTCAAGGGTGTACCACACCTCTTGCTCAGTGTCAGTTGGGATTTGCTCCAACCCTCAAAAGGATAAGCTAATGCTAATGGATGGATGGATGTCTTTCTTGCTCCTAGTCCTGTCACAGTTAAGTTGGTGAGGATTTAAACACAGAAAAAGATGGATGTCTTTTTTTTTGTTTGTTTTTGTCTTTTTAATTTTATGTTTCATCCAAATTTTAGGCTGATGAGCAGAAATGGCTTATGATTTCAGTGTGCAATACTGAGTGTCAGCAGCAGGTGGCCAAGGCACATTACCTCAAAACCTCAACAAAACAGCCACAAAATGTCTCCAAAAGCTCCCCAGAGGCTGAGCATTTACTTAAATGTTATGTTGACCATGAAAAATGTTCACATTACTTGGATTACTGCTCATAGTATCCCTGAATCACATCTCTATTATCAGCCAAAATGGCCTCTGTCTCATGTGGGTGACTGATTCTGACAATAATACCTGTTCACCACACAGGTTTATGTATACATGGTTAGACAGGCAGTTTTATTGTCTTCAGTCCCTAATGGTTTCCTGCTGCAGACACATTAATGGATGAATGTGGCATGTGGTCATTAAAACCCACGTGGGGCGTGTGTAATGGTGCATTTTTTACTATTGGCTAATTTCATTAAAAGGTCGGAAGGAGATGCTGATTGGTTTGTTTTGCTTCTGGGAGTGTACTGATGTAAGCAATAGCCTACTAAACATCACTGCTCAAATCATTTGTCGATAGCTTAACCTTTTTTCTGCTGCAACATAAAATTTTGTCATTTCTATGTTGTAATTTGAAACAAAAAATACCTAGGAAAGACTTACAAGAGACATAATAAACCTGCCTTTGATTTACAATGTATGAAAATTGTTTCCAGATCAATCAAAACACAAACAAATATGATCCAAAAAATGTGTAGTCTCTTCAAATGCCCCCCAGTGTCTGTCTGTACTTTTTGTAATTCATTCCAGTATCTTGATAAATTACTTCAAACAAATCCAGTAAATTGTTAATGCGGTGTACCATGCTGGTCTCTATAATTGATTTCTACATAAAAGAAAACATATTATTTCTTTGGGATTAGCTATGCAAATTTGACAAGCACGTACACTTTGGAACATACTAATTTTGGAACAAATCAAAAGTGAAATGAAAAGACCGATTGCATACTCAGTGATGCCAAGAAAGTAAAAAGTTAGGTATGTCAAAGGGTAAAAAAAAAAACTCATTTGTAATAGCTATGTTTGTCTTTGGTTCGAAATCAGAGCTGTAAAAGACACAGAGAATGCCAATGCAGCATTTGATACAACATTTTAATCAACACCACTTGAAAAGGCCTCTTCTATTCAACAGAATAAAACCTATATCTTGTTCAGGCAAAACCCCTCCAGCTTCTTTTCCTATCTTTGTCTGCCGTAGAGAAGAGCCAGATAAGTTCGGTCTGTGACACAAGATGTCTGGAAGGAAAATTAAATTACTTTTACTTATTAGATGCACAATTTTATTCAGCAATATTTTGTAAAGAGTAGCCCTTTTCAGAAAGCTTCTTTCTCCCCAGCACCCTCTCTCTTGCTTTCTCATTCTGCGTTGTTCTTTCTCTTTCGGCTTCTCTCTTATCAGACAGAAGTTTCTCGCACACATGACTGTGAATAATCTGAAATCTGTCTGTGTTTTCCTCTTTCCTCCTTCTTCTGTCCTTGCTCCAGGCACAAGGCTCATGAATTGACAGTCAAATATTTTTCTTGGTGTTTTAATTGTTAAGTCTCTTGATTCTCATTCCTGTCCACAATCAATCAGCTCATTTCATAGCCAACTATCCTTCTCAATTCTCTCATCAATACAGCTGGTAGTGACAGTGACAACTCCCCACCTAAAAACACATCGCTCATCTCAGACATGAGTCTAAAACTTCTTGGAGTCAAACACCAGGGATGGAGGATGGGAGATTTGAACCTGTGAAAAACAAAAAAACCCAGTTCCAAACTTTTCCGCTTCCTCTCTGTGTCTTTTCTCCTCCACCTCGAAACCTTCCGTCTCATCCACAGGTCGCTGTGGTACACCTGTCCACACACCGTGGTAAGTGGCTGAGACCCGCTCTTCCTGCCATGCTGGTCTACAGCGCTGACCTTCAGGCTGACAGGAAGGATGACAGGAAGGAGCTGTTTCGCGCTGACCCCTGACCAGCGCTGGGCTCAGTAACGGCAGGGCACTCACTGCCACCAGAGCCAATTAAGGTCCGGGCATGCGGCTGCACACCACAGACCAGAACCTTCCGCAGGGTGAGCTGCTGCTCCTAATCTCTTAATACCTCAGCTGCACCTGCAAGGTGACCCAGTGCCACCGCAAGATGAAATGCACTTACTGTAAACTCACTATAGGGAAGGTGAGACCATGTTTTTCAGTCACAGTAAGTGCTGTGAAGGCACTTATGTGCATATTGAGAAAGATGAGATTGTAGTGGTGAAGCCACTTACTGTACATTCAGTATGTAGTACAGGGCAAGATGACACCATACTGGCAAAAGTACGCTCTCATACAGTCCTGAAATGACAGTGAAGTGACACGTCATCTCAAGTTACATAAAAACTAGCATGGAAAACTTTTCAGAATGATAAATCTGCCTGAGTACTCGGCATTGTCAGGGTCTCTCGACATTGACATTTTGATGAAAGTTGCTCTGTCAGAGAATAAATCTGACTCATAAAACCAGAATGGTTCATATATTTACAGGCTTTTGTCACAGATTTCTGACCGTCGATGGCATACACAATAAAATGAATCAGTCAAAATATTTCTCATTTCCTTCTAAATTATTCTGTTTTTCATGCGTCTGCCTGAATGATAACTGCAGCAGATGTGTCAGTATGAGGGAGCTTCTCCACTCCAGTGGTCTGCTATAGACGAAAATGGATGACTATTATCATGCGAAACCTCAAAGGTGGTAACTATGCAAACACACCATATGCATCCCATCTTGATTTGAGCTAAAGGATCCACTTTGGAAATTTGTATTTCCTATTTTCACACACTCTCATTTGAGATACACGCCATCCAAAGGAGCAATATGTGCTTTGCAAACATGTCACTCTTTGACAACAGATAGGAGGTTGAAGGCTTTTTGCACTCAGATGAATAAATTGAAACTGATAAACAAATCAAGTTCAGCCCTTAACATACCCTGAAAAGCAATTTCTATTTCTGATATCACAAAAGGAAAACACCCAGCATCCATCACCTCCTACATGCTGCATATTTCTCTACTTATGGTTATGGTTCTTTCAGGTGGTCCTTATAAACTCATAAAGTGAAAATATGGCACAAAACCAGCTGCAGTTCACAGGTAAATATCATTTGACCGCATTTTAGAGCAAGTAAGACCTACACATGTAGCTTTTTTGTGAAATACAGCCTCAACATTACATATTTAATATAATATAACGGAGTGAATTTCAACCTAGTACTGGCCCAAAAGCTTAATTTTGCATTTTTCTAATTTACTGTGCTTTCCACTGGTAATTATCAGTCAATATTAAATATTCAGCCTGAGTCTCCTGGTGGTTTATTATTCTCCTCCTCAGTGATTTATTCTAAGAATATATTTGTTTACAAAATCTCAGGATACCAAACAGAAGAAATAAAAGGAACATTAGAGAGACATTTGGATATAAATTAGAACCTTTTTTCCAAACAGTGTCTCAAAATTGATGTTAATTACCTCATGGATTTTAGATAAAACAAGGGGAAGCATTAAGGTCAACTCTAATGTTTCAAGAGTAAGAAATAATTATAAAGGTAATAACATTCATGCTTTTTATGGTGTACTTATTTGCATTTTTCAAAGAATCAAAAAAACTGTACTTTTAGTAAAAGACAGGAAAATTGCTTTTGTTAGCCAGGCTCTGAATGATTTTGCTGCTTGGATGTTTCGGTTTAACACTTTTGTGTTAAAGCAGCTCAGCTCTGCTGTCCAGCTCCCACCCACAACAACAGTTCATCCAAATGAGGATGAATAATATATTCATCAGCCCATTAGAGGCTCCTGACAATGCATTAATAGAAGCTGATAAACCCCTCCTAATTCCGTTTTTTTTTTTTTTTTTTTCATGGCTGATAAAATCATGCCACTTGCTCATGGTAATTAATTACTGATATCTGGCAGATTGTAAGTGATGTCTATGCCAAGGAGTTAAGTGTCTCAAGTTTCTGTCATCTCATCCGCCCATTGGCTCCCTCCCCCATTTAGTTTTAAATTTAAAACCTAACTGCAGGGAAAAGCAGCGAGTTGCTGGGATTTAAATGTGTGGTTGTGAATAAGGAGAGAAAATGGTTTATGGGAAATGGCTCTCATTACAGTACAGCACAGATTTTCACTTTTGGTCCTGTTTTACATTTCATGTCGTTCACGTTCTGACATAATAATATGAGACTGAAAAGAGTGCAGAGTATTCCTCCAATTGTGTCATAAATCATGTGGTAAATCACCTGTATTTTCCACTTGCTTGTTACATCCAAGAATAAAAGTCACCTCCTCCAGGGACAAATGATTGTTATAGATGCCTCGTGACAAAAAACAGAATGCACATTAATGCATGATGTACATGAAAAGATTTATTTGCATCCAATCCAATTCACTCTGCTTTTTGTCTTAGTTTATAAGTTTTGACATCTGGCCATCAACTGGCTACCTGGGGCCAGTTAAAGGAATAGTTTGACATTTTGGCAAATACTCCTTTTTGCTTTTTTTTTGTTAAGAGTCATATATGAAGATTGATAAATGTAAATCTTTACTTATTAAATATTAAGCTTCAGCTAGCTGAGGGTTAGCTTAGCTTAGTATGAAAACTGGTGTCTAGCCTGCCTCTGTCCAAAAGTATCAAAATCTGTCTCTCTGAAATTCACAAATTAACGTGTTATATCTCTTTTCTTTAATGCATGCAAAAAGCTAAGTGAACTGCTAAGGCCGTTACTTCCACCATACAGATTTAAGAAATACTAGTATAATATGGAATCTTCTTATATAACTTTCTTATATAAACAAATAAGAGCATTTCCCAAACTGTTCCTGCAGTGAGCCTTTCAGGTTGCCTCCATCCTCTCCACTGTTCCCTAATTCTTATGTCTGTGACTAATTCTTTCAGCACTGCCAGATGGATCCTGCAACTTACTAACAAAGCATGTATACTCTGTAACAAATGTTCACTTTAGATATGCCAAGGGAGTCGTTTTGTAGAAACTAAAATTATGAGCCAAAATTAATATTGACTCGATTTGCATAGAGATCTTACAACCCAATATTCTTGTTCCATTTGGTAGAGAAGAACCCTAGGTTAACACTCTCCCTCCAAGACATACCTGTGGAGAATTGCTGTTTCCTGATTTGGAAAATTGAAAATGTAAGTTTAGTTTACACTGGAGGCCACATCATGTCAGGATATTTGGGGAAAAAGTGACATCAATATGGTAACAATTAAATGTGTGAATGCTAATAAAGGTAGCTGCGCAGGGATCCCTGTTAGTATTGGTTTGCTGTCATTTTCTGGATCATTGTCTAAGTTTTCAAAGAGCCAGGGGCCCAGTCATTGACATACTGACATCTCGGGCCAAAATGTGCGGAGTAAAACCCCTGATTGCCTGCATCTGATGACTTTGGGGCTTTAGGGTTGATATTTTGAGACTTTGGGGCTGAGCTTGATGTTTCTGAAACCTGAGTCAGTGAACTGAGAGTCTCATGACACCATGGTTTTGTTAGTGGCTGCTTGTTTCTTGTGCTGAGAGATGTGACTGCACTATTGCACTATTCATGCTAACAGACTGGGGAGCTCAGAAGGAGCGTGTTCCAAGTTTTGAGGCTAGATATGCGAGTGCAGTTGGCAGGGCAGAGAGATGAGTTTGATTTTCATCCTTACCCTCTGTAGGCCGCAGAGCATGAGGATCAGTCTAAGTTAATGGCAAGACACAGAGCAACAGACGGTAAGGGAAGCTAATCTCAAAGGAAAGCCCAAACTTAAGGAAGCAGAATGTCTCACATAACTTCTGGAGAAAAGTTATAGGGTAAGATCTCTACAATCTGCTGCATGGGCTGATGCCATAGTTTTGGTGATTGATTTTAAGATGCTGAGAGCTATAGTTGTCTAAAGTCTGGTAAAAAAAAAAAAAAATCTGCAAAGTCATGAGTAAAGTTTCCCTGTTTGCAAAATGAAACACCTGTGAGACTTAAGGCTGGGAGGCCAGAGCAATATAACTGTTTTTACTGGTGGTGTTTGTGCTCTCATTTGGACAGGAGGAGAGTAGCTAACTCAAGGGCAAGCTGGTGTATGGTGTGTGTCTTTCTGAGTGTGTATCTGTATACAGAGTGGTGGATGCACTATAGAAAGCAACTGCATGCAAAAGCACCTCACACTAAATCACATTTATAAAGGTGGATACAAGAGGCTCAAGCTGAAAGTAAAGTAAGTGTCACTTTAAGGAAGAAGCCTGACAAATTTAACTCATTTGTGTGTTTTCAAAATAACTTGACAGGCCTAAATTACAGTTGCACAAAATGGTTCAGGTCATATTGTTTAGATCGTATTCATGAGCCTCTTTGGAAATATGGGAGATTTTTGATGGAAAGTGCTGTTGACAGAAATATAACACAATCAGTTCAGCTAATTTAAAAGAGGTCATACACAGTTTGTTTGTATCTGGCTTTACTTGTTAATGAACCACTGCAATTACAAAAAACAACCAAAGTAGCTAATTCAGGTTATTTATCTGGTGTGGTAAATAAAGTGTGAACACTCCAAACAGTGGGAAGACTTTCCTGTTCTTCCCACTCTAATAAAATTGCGTGAAGCTCACTAATTAGCACGTGCTGTCTTCTTTGGAGTCTCTGCTGGTTTCCTGATAGACTCACAGTAACAACAGGTTTTCAGGAAATCACTGCTCCCGGCCAACTAATATCCCAGCCCGCAGCTCACCAGTAAAAACCACAAGTTTGAGTGAACTTTGGAGGTTAACTGTCTCCCCCTGCTCCCAGTCTTTAAGCTAAAGTAAGTTAATCTTTTCCAGGTCCGTATTAAACTGACAGAGATCAGAGTGGAATCAAACCAAACTGTTTACAAACTGTACATTCACCCCATGTGTGACATGTAAGTAGCCTTGAATTTTTTTGTGATTTAACTTTGCCTTTAGAATTGTCCAACATCAGTGAGGACACCTCCAATAGTTGACTTCTGACACTGAGCCCTCCACCTGCAGACCTGGAAGAGCAAGAGCAACCAATAATAAGTATGTTGGGCATGCTAGTCCTATTTTTCCAAGGTCAGTTTATAACTTCACCTGCTATTGAATATTCAGCAAGTACATTTTTCCCATATGTAGTCACTCACACAAAATTATCTCTGTGCTGACTGGTAATACAGTAATACAAAGTAATTTTGTTGAATGGATGATGAAGAGCTTAGGAGAGAGAGGAGAGGATGCTGCAACACATGCAGCAGTCTACCACTTCCCTGCTGGGGCTGGTGGAGAGGATGGTCACAGCCAAAGAGGGAGCCAGCAATCCAAAACAGGAACCTAATCAGAATCAGTAATTACTTTTATTTGCACAGTTAGTTTTTGACATTTGGAGTCAGTTATTTTTAGTCAAGTTTGTCATCTTGGCATTTCTTTCTTTGTTTACATTTTCAGTGACTTATGTGAAGATCCAGTGTTAATGAATATAAGGATATTATGATTTTTTTTTTTTTTTACTACAGACATTTGCACAGTCTGTTGCTATTTTCATTTGTTACATGTGCAATACAATACAAACATAGAAATTATAGTAAAAAAAAAAAAACAAGATGTACAGTATAATTCTCCTCAGTCAGTCAGAGTTGACTTCAGGACTCCTCTCCTCAGAGACTGTTATACTACATTCTAGCTTTTACCATTAACCTGTAAATGTCACTTGTGGTCATAACAGCCGCTGTTCAGTAAAAGTTACATAGTCTCACTTTAAAGGTCTTGTTTAAGTGCAGGGCTGTCGTTCAGAAACTATACGTACTTAGATCAATACAGGAGGAGCACAGCTGGGTGTGAGGAATACAAAACTTGCAGCGATGGAGCAAAAAGTAATATAACCTAATGAGTCCTCTTTTATCCCTCAGCCCGAAATGAGGACAGATTTATCTTTGGAGAATGCCAAATAGAGACTTCAACCCACTTTGTCTGTTGTCGGATATTTCACATGTCGACCTGTAATGATATGAGCGGTAATCTCCTGGGAGTCATTTGATCCGATAATTACAGCGATCCAATAACAGCCTGGGATTATGAGGCCATTTTACACAACCGTTGATGATAATGCTACCTTACATCGTGTTAAACAATTTAAAGAAAGTTTTTTTACCAGTACTAGAGATGACATAACCTTCCACGATCACTTCAATCACCAGATCATAATGTTACTTTAGATTTATGGAAATTTGCAGACATTTCTGTCTCATTCATCACTGAAGAACTCGAGCTTTGTTGTATAAAAAACTGAAGTGGTTTCATGAGACCTTCAGGTTTTGTTAGGTAACAGTTCACATACTGGAAGTACTTTTGCATATTTTTTTCCATTCCGTGATTTCCATGTATTCACTTGTTAATAAGTGCATGCAAAAATGTCTAGATTTGTTAGAACAATAGAGAAGTGTCAAGGTTGAGGGGCGCTACAGAAATTGCATCAAGAGCAAACAGTATGACTTCCTGCACAGGGACAAAGTACACAGCATGCTTCACAATGGAGGCCTACAGAGTCTCCCAGCATGTACCTGTCCATCCATATCTTACACACAGCTTGGTGGCCAGATGCCACCTTCAGAGACAGGTTGATACAGAGCTTGCTGTTCTTCCTTTTTCTGCCCTCAGAAAGAGAAAGACAGAAAAAACTGTCAAAAGGAAGTCAGAAGTCCTTCATCTGTTTGCCAAAATCTTTTGAAAGTGGAGAAGAATCTAACAAAATGAAAATGCAGCTTTGATATCTAATGTATATGATATATGATAATTAACACAGATGTTCCTGGATGTGCCTGGACATGGTCCATTCTTTTAACGGATTCATTATAACTTAGAATAGATAATAAAGAAACTCATTTGGAGACATGTTCCTCCTCTCAACTAGGGTAATTCTCCATATATAACATAGTTTCTTGGTATATATAAGTATCACTTCAAACTCCACAAGTAGAGCCTTAGAAGGTATTATAAGAAAAACTGGAATGCTGAGAGATTTGGGTTAGTCTACATATTTCACACTGTGTCAAACGTGTCTGTCCTATTTTAGATTATCAGCAAGGAATATGAGGTTATAAAGGTTTTCCAAAAAGTGAACATGTCTATAATAAGGCAATTAGATTCTCTTTGGGAGCTCACAAATTCGCACATATTTTGGCAGGTAATGGACCCATGGGACAGGCACTGAGAGAGGTGAGAGTGGATGAAAAGCCAGCATGGTGAGCTTGTGGAATAATAGGCTGCTGGATTTACCAACCAATATCGTTGCTAGTAAAAAGTTTAACTGGGATTTCTCTCTTAAAACTGGAGGTGTTCAAATACCACGTCAGGGATAAGTGCGTAGAACTAAGGGCTGGAGGAATCTGACAAAAGGCGAAACTGAGAGCCTAGAGTTTGTTTATTTAAGAAGCATGGTAAATGTGACACACAATTTTAAATGAAGCTTTGGCCATAGTTTATTAAGAAAGATATCTTCCTTCACATTCTGCTCCGGTGCTTGTTCATCCATCCCACAGGCTGCCAACATCCCTCCAAGACAGTGCTCTGAAATCTTTCAAGGTATTAGCCAGCAGCCTACAGGCACTCTCCAGCACTTCTTGGGGGTTTGAGGCAAGCAAGTCTCTGTGTCAAGACGCCTGTTAAATCTGATTGCCATATGGTGACATGTGCATATTCCACTGTATACATAGGCAACCATCATCATCATTATCTCATTCTCTTTTCCTTCATTCCCAGTTGTTTTGCATCAGCCACATCTCAAAATATTCCAGCACACACACCAAAAAAAAAAAAAGTAAAAAGTAAAAAAGTAAAATGTTAATCTTAATTCACCCATCTCAGCAGCATCTGCTTGGCATTAAGTGGGATTCTCAATTCCACTGTGCCGTCAGATCAAACTTCTGTTCGTTCTCCACCTACTGCAGCAATTTTCTTCCCACAGATTCTCCCTACGATTACTCCAGTAGCACTGTCTCTAAAGTCCACAGTTAAGCACTATGTATCCCAAATTCACTTCTCAAGGCATCCCAGTTCCTAGTAAATCACCGTTCAGCACTGAGGGAACGCAACATCAGGGAATGCAAAGTTCTGCTCTGATTATGAATTCTTTCAATCTATTTTGGGCAGAGCCGTTACTTTCAGTTCATTTTAAAAGTAGCCATATAAGCACCACACACAAGGTTAATAGGTCAACAGCCTATTATTTACGACAGAGTTCTCAAACTATGATTGATTCTGTGGCTTTGCGGTCTTTCAACATGCTTTACAATTTCCACATACGTCCTCTCTGCTCCAGTTTCTCTCAGGCCTCATGACCCATGGACTGTCATGCACATAAGCTGGTGGTGGTTACCAATTTGCAACCCCTTTCCATTACCTTAACGTCTTCTACCCATGTCTCCCCTCTCTCATTCTGCTGCCTCTGTCGCCTCCTCCTGTCTCCTCTGCCTCTAGCCTTCATCGCAGGCTATCATCTAATCCTTCCCTCTGGCCTCCTATGGCCTCTAGCTTTTGTTGCACAGCAACGTCTCTTTCTCTGGCATTCGACGGCCTCTGGCCTTCTACCCCTCTCTGCCCCATTTGCATCGTACATCCTAAGAAGTTTTTCCCTGATAGATTACATGACTCCTTATTGCTCGCCATAATGACTGTTTGATTTTTTGTGCAGTATGTTTCACAATTTGCTATTTCTATCTCCTCTCAGAGATGAATCACCCTTGCCACGGAAAGAATGCCTTTATTTATTTAGGGGGGGATTTATCCTATCTTCATATGGGCCTACGCTTAATGATCATCAATGGAGTCCAATTGCCAAAGCTCTCTCTGTTGCTTACATCAGTGAATTTTGTCATTCACTTGATCTCTCCTTCTGAAGTATAATTTGTCTGTGAATAAGTCTGTTCACAAAAGATGTGGTATATCCGCACTACACAGTGAAACTGTAATGTACAGAGGGGTGGATGAAGATGAGATCTGTGAATATTATGAGGTTAGTGAGGTGGAAAACAAAATTCATTTTATTCTCTACTGTCCTTTAAATCCTACTTTGTGATCATTTCTTTTTCTTTTTTTAATGATCTGGGTGCAGATTTGATTAAATGGATGAATTCGTGGTGTAAGAGGAGAAACTTATGGTAACTAAATGCCTCTTCTTCTGGGATGCTATATGTAGGCCGTTAAAGTTTTTATGAGGTCAGTATTTTATGCTGTTAGATTTTGGCAGGTATACATACAGCAGTGTTTGGATTGTTGTTGATTGGTTCCATTCATTCATTCATTCATTCTCCTGTGGCAGAAAAAGGTTTTCTTGGTACATACTGTTCCACTGCGATATCTTTGTAATAATATTTCTATTGTTCACAAACAGCAATTACTTTTTTTGTTTGATCATTTACAGTGCTTGTGTAGCAACTTCTTTTCATACTATTTTATCTGTGTTTTATTTTTATTAGCCATGCTAGTGCCATAGCCCTGTATGGATGGCCACTTGCTCGGTCTGCCGGTCAGTCTGCCACTTCCAACTTGACATCTCTGTCAGGTGGTTTGCTATTAAATTTTGTACAGACATTTATGATGACCAGCAGATGAATGCCACTGATTTTGGTGATCTCCTGACCTTTCATCTAATGTTAGTCTGATGATTGACAATTTGTCATTTATGCAGAACATTAACAGCTTTGAAGGAGAAAAGCTGTTTGTGGTTGAACTGGTTGAAAAGTGTGCAGAAAGCGTTGTTTGAGTTGATCTATATTTCTGTTCTACAGCCACATCATTTTGTCGGTCAGGAAACTGAAATCAGTGCTGTCTCATTTCCTTAATTCATGAATATTATGTTCTCTAACATGTCACTTTCTCATATGATGGAATGCAAATTAGTTAATCAAACACTGCTGCAATGGTAGAAAGAATGATATTTGTGATTTTTTAGATCTTTGTCAGCATCACACCCGGAGCTGACATGACCTGCCATTTTGAGAGCCGTGATTACAGTAAAACGTTGAAAGGTTGACAGCCAAAACAGACAATTATATTAACTGGCCCCTGGCCCTCTGTCAGTTTCGAAAAGTGGCCCTCAGGCTAAACTGTTTGAGAATCTCGGGTGTAATAAAGTAAGAATGGATGTCCTGATTAACGTTGCAGGAGTCTGTGAGTATGTTTGTATAAGTGTGTCTCTGTAATTTCCCCCTGTATCTATAGCAGTGCAATGAGCACAGCTGAGCTGTCAAATGCTTTGTCGTTTAGGAGAGTTCTTTAGAGTTCAAGTGAATGCCTCAGCATAGTTCAGAGCTTATAATGAATGATCTGTCAATTATTGAGACCCGGAAGTTTCTTTGTTTGCCCTTATGTCTCATTTAAAAGTCTTCAAATGCAGCATGTCTCTCTGTGCTCCCTGGATATAACCCCTCAACAAGTAATTGGGGGACTAGTTATCAACTCACAGGCAAGGACAGGAAGCTGTGTTGGCTCTCTAGCACCACCGACAAGGCAACTAGTCCCACAGACTCCCACTCTCATTCAATTAATTATGACCTTGAGAGCTGCGTGGGAGCTAAGACCAACTTAAGACTGACTCACACTTCTTGTTTCCTTGTTATAGTGATATACATATGTCATGGTGCTCAGAAAAGGGACTCGAGAGCACGACTCAAGAGGCAGCTGTAAAAGTAAAGAGCCTTTAGTTAAAAAAAAAAACAAAAAAACAAGCAGGCAAACAAAGTACAAAGGGTTGGACTGAGACAAAATCCAAAAAACACAGGCATGGTCCAAAACATGATCAGGATCAAAAAAAGGCAGGCAAAGAACAGAGCACTGGAAAGCTAATGCACATGGCACAAAGACAATCTGGCAGAGAAGAAGTGGAAATGGACTGAGGGAATGGGAAATAGGTTAGCAGGTGAGTGGGAAGGAGGAACAGGTCAGGTGATACAACTGGCAGGAAAGGCAGGTGGGATTGGCAGGGTAACAGCAGAACTAGAACATGTGTTCACAAACAACTGGACTGAATGAAGGAAAGGATGAATGAGCAGACTGAGACAGATGTATCTACAGGTTAACATAACTCTGTGGACCCCCTGGCAACTTTAGTGTCTTGGCACCAGAACTTTATATTTATGTATGTGAAGATTCACTAGGACGGTGCTGAGATGGAGACATAGGGAAAAATGTTATAGATAGATAGAAGCCCTGTAAACTTACTTTTCTGTTGTGTCTTCGCTCTTCACTTTTATTTGCTTACATATTTGCTTACATGCCTCACATCCAACTTTTACAGCAGTTATTGTAGCATTCAGCTGTCTGAAGATAAGCCAGTCTGACTGCTGCAGTTTGCCATCTCATGAGATGCTAGTTCTGTTATTCCATTCGTGATCAAAGGATGTTAAAGGGTGACCGCCCTACAAATACTTTCGATACTGCAAACTGCTCACAGCATCATTTAACATGTCCATGATTTCATCTTTTAAGTCTCTGCATAGTGTTGGATTAAATTTCTGAGTTTTCCGGCAGATTTTTCTGTATATGACTCTACCTTATCACCGTACTTTGAGACTGTGTCACACTTAGCACTATGCATGGCAGCTGGAAAATGACAGTATGCCTCTTCCGAGCACATTTTTTTGCAACTGCAGCATAAATGTGTCACAAGAAAAAAAATATAAGTCAAGCGATGCATTGAAAGTACCCCACTGTCCTTAATTACCAATTTCTCTGTCATCAGAAAGATACTGTGTGCTCACAGAACATGCTGAATCAAAGAGGAAAGGCACAGCTAAATTTGAAATTAATTTTATTCTATCTTAATTGATTTTTTTCTGGTTTTGATTGCTTTTGTTTTTGAATGTCACTCTATTGCTTTTTTATACCTACATAAAGCACACTGAATTGCCTCTGTGTCTGAAATGTGCTATATAAATAAAGCTGCTTTGCCCTGCCTCACTTTATGTGAGGGATCATACCCCACAAGCCCCATTAAAAATAACAGTTGTTCATTTACCAATATAAATAGAGATGTTAGATCCCATTTGTTATTGTCTATTTTTCTGTTGCAGTTCCACAGTCAACCAATGGGTTGAAATGGCCTTATTCAGCTCCCTGAATACATCTGTGGGGGAAACTAGCTAGCTTGGCTCTGTCCAAAGCAAAAAAAAGTGCAGCTGCTGAGACATCTATAAAGCTCACTAATTAACAAGTTGTATTTTAGTTTATTTTATTAGTCAGCACACAAACAGTAGCAGTACACAAATATATACAACTTCTTAACTTGCCCTCTAACATAAAGCAAATAAATGTATTTAATAAACAGTTAGAAATGGGTAGTGCATTTATAACAGTAAAGTCAGTGAACTCTGTGGAATACTGTATTGTATTTTGCAGGTTAAGCAAGAGTAAGTTATGTTGACATGATGGCCACATCTTTGGTCTATTTTTTTATTTACTCCACAAAACTTTCTCATTTTTTTATCATTATGGGGAAGTGATTTTCATTTGCTGCTGCGACTGTAACTATAATAGAACATTTAGAATGTATTTTGTGTTAAAAACTGACAGTATGCAGACAGTGTGATATCTTAATAGTCATGAAATGTTTGAATACAGCAGAGCACAGAATTATTTTCATGAAGGAGCTGCAGCATTTTGAAAATTGCAGGGTACACCTAATGCTTTAATGCTCTTATACATACTGGCCATTTTTAGATTATTTATTTATTTTTTTGTCTTCATTTGAGCATTTCCTTTTGTTTGAATTTTAATTCATCTTTAATAATACCATACAGAATAAAAGCCCTTTCTCCTCCTATATTAATCTTGTGCCATAACAAGCGTAGTCAATGTGTTATTAGGCTAAGCCATGTTGAATGTTCCTCTCTCATTTTGGGTATTCTTCATTGCAACCTCCTGGCATATCCTCTGTGGTTTCATTATATAATAAATACATTTTTGCTGCAATTTGTTGGGTTATTTAATGAAACTATTGTGGCCATAATGGCAGGGGATTAGAACTAGACATAAGAGCAGCCGTGTTCACAGCAGCTGGTTCATCTTCTTTGTAAGTTTTTGCACCAGTAGTTCATCACACAAAAGCTATTCTAAAGCACTAGTTCTCCCAGGCTTATGGGTATCTTTTTTTATTATAAACAGAAGAGGGGGAACAGTTCTTAAATGCCAACAAACGCACAATAATGTGCGGATTAACTGAAGCCTTGCGTGTATAAATGTGCAAGTTTGTGTATGTCAGTCTGTGTGTTGTGTATGTTTTGTTTAACCACCATGATCCTTATTTTAACATGATGGAGGCTTGTGACGGCATCACATGCTCACAGGTTTTTCTTCCATATTTTGTTGTCTTGCCATGAACTGCGAGTCAGTTCCAAGAACACTCAAGTGCAATTTTGATAAACTGTAAACTCTTGTAAATTGTAAACTCTTATTCCAGTTTCCCATCGTTAGTTAGATAGACCACTTTGTCATTGTTACTCATTGAAAAGAGCAACAGAGACCAGAGACCAGAGGGAGGGCAAAGGGAGGTAGAATGCAATACTTGGTCAGTGGTAGGGTTTATCTCAGCAGTCAACATCTGTTGAGTCAGAGTGCAGTGTTAACATCAGCGCATGTGTGCATTTATATATAGATGTGATAACGAGAACAGTATTATCCGGCTTCTGCTGTTGTGACCAGATGATGGAGATAAAAAAGACAGGCTGAACTACAAAGCAAAGCAGCTCAAACCCCATCTTCCTCCCCCCACCCAGAAGACACTGTGCTTGACCAAGAAACAGTCTGACTCACAGCCCCAAATAAAACCTTTTTACACATTGGTTTTTAGATTAAATATAACGTGATCTTTAGTGAGTTTAAGAGGTGTTGGTAGGTGGATTTTTTTTCTGGACAGAGCTCATTTAGCTGATTCCCTGTTCCCAGTCTTTAAGCTAAACTAACTAGCTGCAGGCGGTTTCCCATTCAGACACTGTCAAACCAATCCTTTAACCCCTCTGCCAAATATACTATAACCTAAAATACATGTTTAGTTGTCACTATAGATGGTTGAACGTTTATCTTTAAGCACTATAGTTCAGTTATTATTTATTTATGAATTCCAGATGCGGCTTTTCTGATGAAATCTGTCCTGTAAACATTAAAATTGCTTTGGTCGCAAAGGCAAAGTCTAACAAAACATTTATATTACAGAAACGCAGTCCTTGTTAGTCATTCAAAGCCTGAGTTGAGCAGCACTCACATTTTCCCAAACAGAAATGCTGATGAAAGCAAAGACAGAAAATGTGGCCAGTTTCTGTGAGTACTCAAGAGAGGGACTCTCACAATGCACATGCAAAACCCAAGCACTGACTGCAGTGCTGACTAATGAGAAACAAATGAATTCATTGAGATAAATTGTTCATTAGTGTTTGCCATCGTAGTTTGTTGGGGATTTGAAAAGTTCAGTGCAATTTGTGTTTACAGAATTAATGGTTTCATCAGTCTAATTCTACCAGGAGCCGCCATTATTCCTCTGCTGTAAGGTAACTCTGACAGAGACAGTCTATCACTAGTCCATTGCCATACCATCCTCGTCTGTTACCGCACAGTGAGACTTAGGAGGCCAGAAAGCGAGAAGCTTGAGTGTTTGCAGAGATTGGTTTGAAGAGTACATGTTCATTTAGAAAATTAAAACCCGTTTACCCTTACATTTCTGCATTATTGTTGTCTCTGTGAGAGGCTGAGCAAATGCACATCAAGTCCCACATCTCTCAGAGGAAGCAGAGGCAGGTCACACTGTCTTTATAAACAGCAGGATAGATGACACAGGGAAGTAGAACAGTGCAATTGTCTGTAATATCACAAGAGCCCCCCCCCCTATGGCACCTACTCAACTTCCAAGTGTGTGTCAAGCTGAGAAACTGACAGCTTGACAACACGGCTTTCATTTCATACCCCAAATCTCTCCACAATCAACCACCAGGAAAAAAAGAACAATTGAGAGGCAGTACTGAAAATGCGAAACCAACCTCTTAGATAAGGCTGTCTCTGTAGGTGCCCTGCTAGTTAAACATAGCCCAGCAGCCTCTCACATCCCCATTTAGACACGAGTTTGTCACTTGGGAGGAGGTCGTCCCGGTGACAGTGATGAGGAGGCCCAGACGCCAGACACGCTGTCAGCGCTCGTTAAGGTCAGCTCATTAAAGAATGAAATAAATAAACTGGTAATGGAAAGTGTGAGAGAAGAGACAGTGCAGGGAGACGTCTCTGTCTCCTCATGCTCTGAGGAAGAATCCAGTGAGGGAGATGGATTGTAGCGATTGAGCTGTGAACCTGCGCGACACAGCTGCGTTTTCTGCAGCTAATGATTCTTTACAGAAAACGGATCAGAGCTGGAGCACTTGTCATGTGTCACAGAGCCAAGCAGCTGCTCCCCCCACGTAAAACAGCCCGCTCCGAGGCTGCCGCTGATCAGAAGATGCTGTGGTAGAGGGGAGCGGTGTACAGATTTGGTGGGGGGGGGGCATGGCTCCAGCTAAAGACACTGATGCTGATTGATCATAGTCAGAAACATGGGCGATTGGAGATGAGAAGACAGACATATACACACAGAAATGCTGTGGAGACAGGCAGATCTTTAAAAGTTTGACGTAGAGCCATCAGCTGTCAGTCACTCAAAGCTTGTAGATTGCTGATTTTTTTTTTTTTTTTTTTTTCTGACAGGGTGCACATATACCGGGAGCACGCACCACAGCACCAGAACTTTATTTTCTTCCCATCACTTGAGAAGAAAAAAGTTTTCTCATGGTGCTCTTTTGCAGAGAGGACACGAAAAAGTCTGCCAAGAAAATCACAAAACAATCAAATGAGTGTTTGCTAGTTTCACTCCAGTGGCCTTGGAAACATCTGTTGGATTCGCCTCCATGGTCCCTGGCAAAATATCAAATAGGAAGCAAGTGAGAATGAGGGGAAAAAATAAAAGCTGTGATCTGGGAACAAAATAAGGCATTCAGAGTTGTGCAAAACAATGTACATAATAACACACAGGGCTCTAAACAGGTTGAATATGGAGGACTGACAACTTAGCACTTAGTGGTTTGTCGCTTGTCAAACAAACACAATAAAAACAAGGACTGACAGCACTCTAATGGGTATAATAAATGGTTTATGGGGGCTAAAGAATTACAGTGTGTTTGTTTTCATAGCAAAAACAAACATTTTATGTGTTTGGTGTATGCTGGACAGATTTTGGAGCAACTTCTAAATGATTTATTTCTGACTTGATGGGAGAGCTACGCCCTTGAAAAAAATCAATATTTGAGCTCAGCAAATGTCCCAAACAGATTTATTAATATCTGGCTGCACTGGGCGTTGTGAATATACAACTTTCCATTTGTCATTTTGTTTCTTAACACCATTAGCCCGCCATTTTCCAGTTGAAGAGTTTAACTGAGTAGAGGTAAAGCATATTCAATTCCATCCATTTGTTCATGCCCAGCTCACCATCCATCCTTCCACAGTCTGGAAGTCATGACGGAGAGACCGAGCACTCAATACAAAAATTCACTCTGCATCACTCTGGCATCTGTGCTGCCATATTGAACTCTGTGCACACACATAAAACTGGGGGGAAAAGTGTTGTTTTTTCCAAATCCAAGCTAGTCGCTAGTCCAATAAAGCAATTATAGTAAAAGCAGGAGGTTGGACTGCTCATGGTTTTCTGATGGACATTTTGGACATTATGAATGCCAAATCCTGCATATGTCAGCAGCACTGAAACTATGGATATCTGGGCAACAGTCAAACTGACATCTGTCTCAATATTTGCCCCAAATAACCCTCTAGGAAGTTAATGCCAATAAAATCTTAATGAGGCATTTTTGTCAAGTACCATAAAAAGCATGAATAATAAAACAGAGCCATTGTGATTGTCAAAGAACGTGTCCATTATTATTATTTTTTTTATTAAAGGGGCATTCCACCTGTTTTACATATGAAGATAAGTTTACTTGTAATGAGGACCGCTACAGACTGTGAAAAATGATGTCCAGTGTTTTCTGTTGCTCTGGAGGAGTTTTCTGAAGTCTCAGAAAATAACCCTGATGATGTTATGGGTATTGTGGCTTGGTCTTGGAGGCAAGACATTTTCAATAGAAAGCTGGTGATATATTTACGAGATCAGTCTAATGAAAGTCTTTATTGAGTTGCATTATGGGAACAGTAGGATCCAGTGTTTTTGGAGCTTTCCCCATACTAGGGGACTAATTCAGATTTGCTTGTTTTGTTTGACCAGTAGTCCAAAATCCAAAGATTTTTAAACGACAGACATATAAAATAGAGTAAACTGTATACTTTAGATAGACAGATAAACAAAGAGATAGATAGATGGATGGATATAGATGGATAAATAGGGCAAGACAAGCACAGAGACAGTCTCTCAGCAGTGTTCCCACTCTGTCCTGCCTTTATTAATTCCTCCCAGCAGCCGCTATCAGTCCCTATCCCATTTCCCCTCAAGAGGGATGTCTGTCGATACTCCTTGCACCAAAGCCCCACGACAAGAGGAAGGGAGAGGGAATGGTGATCAATTTCAGATATGGCCTGAAGCACAGGGTTTACTAACAAAAGAGATTTCATGCACTGTTAAAGCTATTGAGTGGCCAGTGGATTAGCTCACACTTCACATTAACCCTGAAACTCGACGACAAAGGCCCACTTAACAAATGCCCCGCAACCTACGCGGTGTGGGCCCACTTAGGCTCCGATAGCATCAGTGGTAATTGAGACACTTCAGAGGCAAACAGTGGCATTTAGGAGACCCAGATGTTTAATGCAGGGTAATCCAAACACATGCTAACAGTGGCAGTGCACTCTGAGTGCAGGTGTCTGTCAGAAGCATGTGGCTAAGGTTCACAGCCAGGGCATTAATTGACTGAGAGAACGCTGAAGCTTTTTAATTCCTACTTAAAATAATTCACAGATAGCCATTAGACTGTGAAGCGCAACATTTAAAAGATCATAACCTCTCTCTTAACCTTCTTTAGATCTCTCCAGTGACCATTTTTGACCATACATGCTATACAATCCTTTGAATCTATGGCTGGAAAAAAAAAGAAGAATTGACCAGGGGTTATAGATCCACTTAATTGGATTTTTCTGACTGAAGTAGGAACTAATTATCTGAACACTGGCCAGACTTTAAATACATCCGTCACAAGATGCTCTTCCCCCTGAAGATAGAACAGAAAAGCACAAAGCCTATTTGCATTATTAATTTGACTGCTGTGTGACAAGTCATTTCTTTCCAGATAATGAAACGCATACAATGTGGAATGTAACACTATCGGTGAAACGTGATAAATAGTCTGCAGCTTGTTTTGAGAGCGAGAAACTTAAAAATAGTTTCCAAACATTCCTCTTATTTGCAAGAACAGCACTTACAATAAGAAAGAATATTTCTTACAGTGTTTTCAGGGCACATCATCATCCATCACTGCTGTGTTACAATGAGGACTGACTGTGTAATTTGTTTGCTTTGTTTGCTGACAGCAGTTGTTTGCTGAATCTCATGTTCCGCTGGAAAAATACAGCAGAGGAAAAGAGAGAGAGAGAGAGAGAGAGAGGAAAAACATTTCCAGAAACTGAACATTGTTTTCATCTCTTTTCCTCTCTCTTGTTTTGTCTTCCCTTTACTATTCAACGTACACCCACAAAATGCAGTGTGATTCCAACAATGAATAAATGCAGCATTATTTTTACTTTGGATAGTTATGTTGAATGCATAGTCTGAAGCTACTGCTTCTCAAAATGTGTTATTCATGCTGTCATGACTGAAAGGCTTGATTCAGAGATATTTTACACTGATATTATAAACTCTGAGTCCATGAGTCCATACTGGTGCTGCAGTACGAACCCTTCTCCACAAAGATGCAAACCACAGTATATCTCTGAAGGTTGTGTGGTACTATGGGACGTTGCCAACTCAGTGCAGGTGTCCCACTCCAGAGCAGGCAAAACACCCACAGACGTAAACATCCCCACCGCCACGTTTCACTCTGTCGGTTTGATGCACTGCAGTATCATTCTCCCTCCTGATCGTCTCCTTACATACACCCTTCTGTTGCGGCCATAAATCTCAAACTTGGTCTCACTTGTAAATAAGACTTTTTTCCCCAGTTATCCACTGTGAGATGCTGCGTTTGGCCTTCTTTCAACTCCTGAGAAGTGGTTTAGAAACTGCTTGTCGTCCTCTGAGATTACAACAAGACAGCCCTCGTTTGACAGTGCTTGTGCTGATTGGAGTCTTGCCTTCTTTATTTAGCAAATTCTTTATCTTTAAAGTTGCTTTTCTATTTCTCAGGGAACTAAGCTTGATGTATTGATCTTGTGTTGGTGTGGTCACTTTTGATCTGTCTTTTCATGCGTTGATACAACTGATTCAGTTTCTGCAAAGTGTTTTAGAGTTCCATGCACTGCTCCCTCAGAAACCTTCAGTCTAGCCATGATTTGACAATGAGAAAGCCCTTCTTTGTTTAGAATAACAACCTGACTTCTGACACTTCCCCTTCGTCCTGATGGCATTACACAGTGTGTGTGTGTGTGTGTGTGTGTGTGTGTGTCTGTGTCTGTGAGCAGCACTTTAACATCATAGTTGTGGTTTCATTCCAAATCCAGTGTGCAGCAGCACACTGAAACAATGACAAAATGACAAAACAATGAAAAATGTGCTTATAGACTCCATTGTACCTACTTAGACGTGTTCAATGCAGGATTTAGATGGTCTATACTGTTGTCCCATATTCAAACTTAGTTAATTGGGGTATGTATATTTATATTTTGTTTTACCTAAAGTTGCTCCACACAAGTGACCTGCAGCATCTAATTATTCTTTCACTGTAGAATTCTTGCTCAAGGCATCCATTGTCTTAGGAGCTGCAATAATTAACTTGGGAAATGAGTGCATCGCACATGAAAAAGTGCACCACTTTCTCCCAAGATCCGCATCCTAAGCTAGAGATTACAGACACTTTTGATCCGTTCTTAAATACAGATTTGTGTGAGAGTGTGTTTCCCTCTATCGACAATAGGCTTAAAAAAAAAAAGAAGCGATTAGCGGAACCAGAAATCTCATTACGCTCCCAATGCATAGGCTGCTGTGTTGTGTGACACAGTGCACACGAATATATACTACGTTTAAAAGCATGCGTTTACACCCATTCATAAAGAAAACACTCAGATAGTTTAATTTAAATAAAAACTAAATCATTTTTCTTTGTTCACAATGGATGGAAACATATTGAACAGGTGCAGTCTGGAAAGACAGCAGGTTCTGCCTGTGTGAGTGATTATCGGTGGCTGACTGGAATGATATCACAGGGTATTCTGTCTTTATTTACCCATATTGATCTGCTTGTTACAATAGTCCAGATGAATGTTTGAGGGGAAAATTGAAAGCAATTGAGTTTGACGCAACATGGTGTCTGATTCTTGTCGCAGGTTAAACAGATGCTCTGCTCCTTCTACCCATAAACCACCTGTGCAGTGGCTGTAAAACATCCCTCCAAACCAACCCACTAAATAATGAGGACATGAATGGGGATTCTATTACCTGCTAATCTACATTCAAGGACTTCTGCTTGGCTTGTGTGGTGTTTAAATCTACCCTCATCTTGTTGCTGCAAGGTTGTCGCTCTCTGAAGCACCAAAAATGAACAACATCAGATTCTTACAGCTTCTTATGTGATTGCGAATTCATGCCTAAATTGTACTCTTCACCTTTGAGTGATGATTTAGCTATAATGATGCCTACAGTGTATATAAACAAACAAAAAAAAAAAAAAAACAATCCTGCAGGTAAAGAGTGTGTAGTAGATGCACATTTACTTTTAAAAAGTAAATGTGCAGATGGTACATTTAATTTATATAAAAAAAAATATAATGTTTTATAATGTTGATGCAGTAGTGGAAGAAGTATTACAGATCATTTACTTAAGTAAAAGTACCAGTACCACTATGCAAAAATACTCCAATACAAGTAAAAGTCCTGCTTTTGTAATCCTACTTAAGTAAGACTACAGACGCATTGTCAGCTAAGTTTACTTGAAGTAATAAAAACTACTCTTGCTGCCCCTGTGAGTACTGCACATTATAATAAATTACATTATTCAAACTGATGCATCAGTGTGTAAGTAACTGCTTTGTGTTCAGTGAACAATTTAATTCTGTGGTTGCTCACCTGGGGGACGGGCTCCTCCTAAGATTAGATCTGAGGGGGTTATGAGATGATGAATGAGGGAAATTAAAAAAAACAAGTTTCTGCTTCACAAATTTGTTTTCATTTTCAGACTTTTCTCTAATCTTTGTTTTTTTTGGGGTTTTTTTTTCAATACTGGAAGAGTTTTGCCTGTTTGTGCCTCCAACATTTATTTGAATGAAAATATTTAAAAGTTTTAGAATAAAAAATAAATACAGTGCAGTAAAAAGTATAGTATTTTATTCTGATAAAAGTAGTGGATTAGTAGCACAAGTCCCTGAGAAAGGTACTCAAGTGCAGTACTTGAGTAAATGTTGATATATGTGAATTTCATCACTTGTCTTAAGGCTGCGTGGCTGTGCTTTGCCCACAATACATGTCTTATATTCTACATCAAAAATGTCTTTTTGGCATCAAATATGTATCAGTCTCCATAAATCCTCGTGATACAGCATAAAGTATTTACTCTCTCTATCTCACACTCACTTTGAATCTCGCTCTCTCTCTTTCCCGCTCTCCCTCCTCCCCTGTGTGTGTTTGTACAGTGCTGCTCAATGTGCCGTGACAGAGTAAATGCTGACACCAACACCTGTTCCCTGAAGGTCACCCAAACCTCTCTCACAACACATAGACACTCGTGCACACAGAAACACACACAAAGCCTCTTGCGGTGTTGGTTCTACGTATTCCTCTTATAAGGCATGCGCAGCTGCTGAAAAGTCACAGAGCTCAATCTCTCCTACACAGTATCCACTTATTGTGTAATGTTTTGAATTGCCTTGATTGTTGGCTGTCATGTATTATTCATAAATGCAACCTCGAGTCCTCATGAAAAGTTGTCCTTTGCTTGAGTGTTTATTTGCGTGTATCTTTAACACATTGCTCTGCTGGGAAGGGAAACAGGACCCCAGGTCTCTTAACAATGGTGACCCACTGCCCACTCGGATGTCACACCACTGTAATTAGCAGTGAGGGGAGCAGCCTCTGGCAGTGCTCAATGTTAAAGTCACTGGAGAAGCCAGAACAATATGTCTGTTTGCTTTTTGTTGTTGTATCTCATTATTTATTGTCCACAAATAAAGATGACCTTCATGACAATTTGTCATCATCAAAATTACTGCCTACTGTATCACACACCCACTGGGTAACGACAACTGGAGGATGAGGCTGTTAGAACCACGCAAATGAGACCACCGGAGGAGCATCACAGCTGTAGAAAAGTTACAGTGAAACATCTGTAGAAAATTTGGTGATTTTAGGAGCACTCGTAGATCATGAAATGTCCACTTACGACAGAGTTATTTCCCATCTTTCCAGAGGCACATTATCTGTAACACAGGCACATAAACAGAGAGTTGGCAGAGGAGTGGAAAACATTTCCATTTGAAGTACTGATGTGAAAGTGAACCTGTAGTGTTGGTGAGGGATGGGAGGAAATTATTTGTTGAGCAGAGAGTTTAGATTAGGTTGGGGGATGGAGGGAGGGGGGGTAAAGGGGGGAGGGGGAATTTGCTGATTCTCATGAATTTAAAGAGGCTACTTTACAGGGTTAATATATATAAATGCTTCCTTAGCAACCACAGTTTCATAGGACTGTCATGTAGATTTTCCAGCACTTTTGAATTCATAGTGGTCAGACATCTAGCCCGCTTTCATTATCATCTTAACCACTTCCCATCATTGAATTGCAGCAGCAAGGATGATGTGAAAAGTAAAAAATAAATAAATAAATAAACGCACCTACAGCATCTATGTTGTTCAGTGGCAGGCGTCATTTAACAAAGAGGAGAGCAGTACATTAAACATACAGTAACTTCTAAGTTTTTTTGTATTGAATCAGGTTGACCTCATTCATGTTGTTCCACTTCTGTAGAACACTGACTTCATTTTATACCTTGAGGAGTTCTTCAGTTTAATTGGTTGATCATTATCATCATCATTCAGGAGTTTATACCCCCTCTCTACCCCCTCTCTCCCCCCTGAATATAAACTCTGAGTATAGTTTAAGTGACACACTTATTTACTACTAGGTGTACTTCTACACAAGTAATTATATTTTTACTGTAAAATATTCTAGCTCACTTTCTGTATCTGCAAGTACACAAAACCTGTTTTTTAGTCTTTAGTTTTTTCTGTTGAAGTTATAACAGTTTGAATTTTTTCACTTGACGGATTTGTGAATTTGTTTCTCTCTGTGCTATTCTCGCTGATTTGATGCAGATTTTCTTTTCCAACACAAAACTATAAACTGTGTTCATTTAATTTGTTCTTGTAGGTCCCACTTATTGCAAACAATACAAGCTTTTTCTCATGTTCCAACAGCCAAATTTTGCTTGTTACAGAAAGGCAAAGTCTGTCAAAAGATTAAATTCAGAATTTTTTTTTTCTAAGCTACAAGGTCAAGTCGGAGGAACTGATGAATTTCAGTGCAAAATCAGCTGTGTGAAACCTTGTGGCATGCAAAGAATAGAAGCTTTTATTGTATTTCATTTTAAATTTTTCATTTTGGTTGACAGAAAAAGAATCAGGACAAATTTTGAAAGCACAGGTCTGATTTAAATTAATTAGTGAAGACATAGAGAGTTATCTTCTTTACAACTTTCTTTACAACAATCACTTTTTATAGAGTGAAGATAAAATTAATCCTTTAGCAGCCAAAAGAAAGCACTTTGACAGAGCACATTTTGTGTAGTTTAGAAATATTGAATTATGAATGGTGCAGCCATTGCTCTCCTCTTACAACAAATGGCAATAAGTGTAAAAAGACAAATGATTCATAAGCAGTTATGGCACAGTATTATGTAATAAAATATTTAAATACAACAGTGAGACTAACTTCAGTGACAGCTGTCTCACATATCTTAACCAGTGAGTCTTATGTTAGAGTTTAACCACTGTGCAGCAACACGGCTTCTTTTCTCAGTTACTCTCCACTGAGACTTCTTTTTTTTTTTCCAGACCACCATTCACACTGACCTCCAGTCAGGGCCCGGCTTTTAGCAGTGTCAAAGGTCTTTGTGAGGGGAACAGCTTTGAGAGTCTGAGGTCTGCAAGAGCATCTGGGGGTGCTAGGTTAAAGAAGGTCCATCTGCCTTCCAAGGATTGTCCCCTGGAGGTGGCGTCTGGGGCTGATGCATGTCCCTGGGCTAAGTGCTCTGTTCTGTGTCACTGTGAGAAGAGGAGGTGAGGGCCTGGTTGAAGTTTGAAAGCACCAGTCTTCTGACATGATGTCACGTAGACTAGAGAAAGATCAAAGTGAAACAAGAGTGGACACAGGCCTTTTCTGATACCTGGAAACTGATCAGGATCGGTCTTAGCTCATCCCAGTGCTCATTACTACGGTCCAGGCAAATACAAAGACTAATTAGACTAATTACTAAACTATGCAGAGACAGGATGCTGCCACAGATCTGATTGGCTGGGAATTCTGCAGTGCAGTGGTGCCTGCAGCCATTAACACAACTGATATTTTTCATTTTCAGTCATCAGTATTGAACTGCATTTTATGGTCTTTGCATTTTTATTAAATGCCTCCATGTAATACATCAGTTGTGTCTGCTTCTGCTGCTTTTTCAGTTGACAGTGTCCTATGCTGATGTCCACTCGGGTATTCGATGAAAAATGAACAAAAGGCAAATGACTGGTGTTGTTGCTTGAATTTGTTGTTGTGAGGGGAAAATGCAAACTTGAAATAGAAGGTAAAATGATTCCATTCTGTTGTCTTGTCTGACTTGAATTGCTCATCTTCACTGTTTTTAGATTACATTGTTTTCACGAGGTCCATGCTGTTTAGAATTTCTTCTGCTTTTATTTTGTATTGTTGCTGTGTTTTCAATGTTTTGCTATAAAGATGGGAAGAGTCTTTGTTCTTTCAACCATTCTGTTGATAAAAACCATCACAAAAACTAATTTTGCATTAACAGATATTTATCACTCATCTGCCCAAAAGCTCTGAAAACAGTTGAAAAGCTCTTATGTGTTTTTCTGAGTCTGCATTTATGTATTGTGAACGCACTATTCCTTTTACTTCATGTTAAGCTGCCTTCAGGTAAGGTTGAAATCTCTTTCATCTAGTCCCTGTTTTGTTTCAGAGTGGTTGCTAGGTTAAAGTGTCTCTGTAAAACAGCGAAGCTGTGATTTTGAAGGACAAGAGAAGAACAAAGTAAATCAGACACGTAAAACAGAGTCAAAAATTATGTGTCATATTGTTGTTGGAGAAGATAATATGTGCAAAGCGATTCAATTGGTTTCGAAATAATTGCATTCACAATTGTAGTAAAACAGAAAAGAGAAAATATTGTCAAGAGCTTTGTGTTTTGCTCTGCCTCACCTGTTCCAACACAAAGCCACATTCACAAAGAGGGTGGAAATCCTGCTGCATGTTTTAATCAGTCTGTCTTTGTCCGCCTCTCCGTGTAGTGCTGTGCAGCAAATGAAAAGTAAGCAAGTGATTTAGAGAGGCACGACACTGACACAGACACTGCAGTTGTTCCTGCCGGAGACAGAAACCACTGTGTAAATCTTTCTTTGAGGTTCATGATACATGCCTTCACTTCGGTGCATGTTTGTTGGTGACTGTGTTGTTAATAATAATTTAAGTTCAGTTTAAACCTGTATTGACACAAACTGGACAAAATGAACACTTTGGGTCAAATAGGAAAAGTTTAAAGGAATCAAAAGAAATTGATATAATAATGCTTGCAAGTTGAATTCATCAAAGTAGGACAGCTTCAGTTGTCACAACATGACAACATGATTACAAAGGTTTCAACTGATTACAGGATGCCCAGGTAATGTGACCCGAAAGGAATCAAACCAAACTGCTTTTCCTTTGCTTTATAAAATAACCTCCACTGCCCCGCACATCTGACTGTGGCAGACACACACAGGTGGCTGATATGTATCTGTGACTCCATTTGGTGCACATTCACTCAAATTCAAATTTACAGCAATGCAATTTCCCAGCTGAGCTTGGAACAGTGGCTTAGCAGCTGTAAAACTACTACAGTCTGAATAAACAAGGGTAGATGATCTCATTACCAATATAAAACAAAATAATATGCCACTTGATGAATGCTTTTATCCAAAGCGTCTGACAGCACTATGAGTGCATAAATTTTATGTCACCACAGTCGGAATCAAATTGACAATAATGACAACTGTATAAAATTCTGTCCCTGCATTTTTTTTATGCACTAATAAAATAACGACAACAACTGAACACTGAAGCACTCTTATGACATATATTGTTTGTGAGCTAAAAAGTATTACAGTTTATTGCACCAAGTACAACAGAAAGCCGAGGTGAAACTGGAACTTCTGGGTTCAGTTCTAGTGGTAAGAAAACCTCATTCAAATGCCCATTGACATTTGTAACTATGCTAATAACAAAAGATCCGGCCTTGGACCAGCAGAGCCCCTCTCAACACTATGTACTGTGGCTCACTTCATATGTCTAAGTAAGGTTAACAGTTAAAAAAATAAATAAATAAATAATATAATTGCTTCTTTAATATTATTTTTTTAGTGGCTTTTAACAAATGCCATGTCCCATAAGCCCTTCGCGTAAGACCTTCGCGGGCGCAATGTCACAGCTCGACGAAAGAGTCCATAGACAAGTCAGGGGGGTCATGGCCAGTTCAGAAATGTTTTTGTGAAAACAGCAGGACAGAGAGGAGAGGACTCTGTAAAGATTTTTAGACAGCAAAGATTACAGCTAAAATATGGCAATTTTAACTAAAAGAATAATAAAGAGAGCTTTGGTGAATTTTAGGGATGTGGACGAAACCAAGTTACAATTACACAGGTAACCACGGTGCTATGTTTTACAGCACCGTGTATTCATGGAGATGCTGAGGCTGCTGACTTTTTGCCTGGAACATGTAGCTTTGGCTTCAGTCTCTTAGCATAATAACAAGTATGAAGCTATCTAAGAACATATTTAAAGGTTCTATGAGTAACATTTAAAAAGTCCCTATTATTAATGACACCAGTGTCCTTTTAGCAAACTGCAGGCAGCATCCTTTAGCTTGAGCTCCGGCCGGCGCCCTGGACATCGGCCAAAACAGTGACACAAGACTGTGATAAACAAGACTGAACGTGACTGACCAGCATCACGTGGACAGCTGAGTTAACTAAAGTTACTCAGATATAGTTTGACTATAAACCATATCTGAGACAATAGCCTGTATTTGACTGTCCTGCACTGGCACAGTGCTAAATCAAAGTGTGGAGATAAGTCTGGCTATGCAGGGCTACAGTTTGACTAATGTTGTATATAACTTTGTATAATGTCATGTTTCTTTTGAATCTTCTTCTCCTTCTTCATGGATTGAATGCTCTGCCGATGTTCACTCTAGTTTTCCCCCAGTGTTAGCCACATTCCCATTTGGCCAGATGGGCATTTTATCTTGTTGTGCCGTGCTGGGAGCTGGTCATTTGTTGTCATTACTGGACTCCATTTCTAAGATAACATTAACTATTGTTGCACACCATTGACACTGCAGGGGAGCGGAAGACAGACACTGAGGTGAGACACTCGGGAGTGAGCATAAACGTCTCATCTTTTGGACGAATACTTTCCAATTATGTGCTACAGAGCAGAGGAACATAGGACCCTGAGAGGGCACATATGTGGAACTGGAGAACATAGGGAACATAGGACCATGTTCCCATTATGTGCCACATGAATCTGGGGAACATAGGTTCCTGGCACCATAGAAATGACTCCCTTTGTAAACTGCATATTTGCCACGCAAGAATGGAAAGCTACAGGTGCAGCGCCAGTAACTGGGACAGGTCTTAGAGAATGGCCATTTGGGATTGTCTAATTTTTCTACAAACAAAAGCTTATGCCATCAGAGTAACATGGCACTTTGTATTCTTACATAGAATTCACTTCAACACAGTGTGGCTTTAATTTTTGGGGACTGTTTGCAAAAAATTATAATGGCATCATATAGCGCAATATTGTGTCTGCAGCTTGAGCAAATCCTTTTAGGAGTAAGTGATCATGTATCATATAGTGCTGATGAAGAGCTGCACTGGCTATAAGAGTCACAAAAGACCAAATTCAACAGCCCCAGTGTATGATGTTTTCTAGAAACAAGAGCTAGTTTTATAGAACATGAATTAGAGGTATTCACTGATAATTGTAACCTATAACAAAATCTTGTTTACAAAATATCGACTGATGTAGTGATTTGAATTAATCCTGTCATGGTTTCAATTACACAGCATGCTCAAGTTTTCGTACTTGGCCTGTTCTCAAAAATAAGGTTTCTTCATGAGCAAGTCAATACTGAGCAGTTAAAATGTGTGAAATTGAATAGTTTCATCTCATTTGTGAGAGCAGAGTGTCAAGAGATCAAAGTGTAAATTTGGGGAAATGAAATCTGTACTGATGGCATTTTTTTCCCTGTACTTACATTACCTAAAGGTAATGGGATGATAAGAAGATATTCACACTTTGAAATTTTTTTATCATCAGATTTTAATTTCTTTTGGCCACATTCGTCCCCCTGCTGTGTTGCTGCACAGGCAGATTTTGAAACATCCTGCTCACATCTGTCCTTTCTCTACTGTCACCTCATTTTGACTTTGCTATTCATACACCATGTTATCTTTTTGGACAGCTCTCATACGCAAATACATGTACCCCCGTCTCGATTGATTGCTTACACAGTGCTCCTGGTCCTAATGCTAATCTGTTCTGTTACCTATTCAAATACCCCTGAAGAGGTCATAAGTTGTGGGAATATGGCAACAGCACACACAATTATGTGTAGGAATATAACATGACATCAAAGTAAGCACTTGAAATAATAACCATGAGGAATTTATATCAAGAACATAACAGCACTAATTCAGGCTTTTTCTCATATTCAAACACCAATCTACTTCCATCTGGTCTGTCATAAGTGACCTACATTGGTATGACATGCTACAAGGCTCCGTATGTTCTGTCCTCCGCACACACACACGCACAGACACACACACACTCCTCACCTCCCTTCCTCCTCTGACCCAACCTGTCGGATCTGAGCCATCCCAGGGCATTTAGCAGTGTTTGCCTCAGCTGAACCCTGGTCCACCTCACAGTTCCTCAGGGGGCGTTTCTCATGGCTCAGCCTGATCTCCGGCTCTCCAGCTGGGGCTGGCACCCTCAGGGGATGAGGAAGGAGGCGGAGGACAGAGATGGGGGGGTCGAGTCTGCTCCCAGACCACAACAGAGTGTGAAAAGCTGCAGACTCTGACAAGAGGACCTGAGTACCTGGGTAATGTGTACACGCAAGCACGCATGTGTCACAACCAACCCCACAGCTACAGATACACACACAGATGTGTGCTTGCACTTCTGTAAAAGTGAAAATGAAAACGTACACTGGGTGCTGAAATTGATATCCAAACACTTGTTTTGCAAAAAAATCAAGGTCACATAGTTTCAATTGAATAGCAACCTCTTTATCAAAAGCTCCCAGAGTAATTAAATAGAAGCAAAGAATCATAAATGAACGGAGTTCTAGGGTTAGAGAAGCCATTTTAACTCTGTGTGCGTGTGTTTGTGTGCGTGTGTGTGGGAGTACTGAACCCATTCTGATGCTTGTTTTCAGCCTCCTGCAGGTAGCTAATGACTGCACTGTATCTGGCTTTTTTAAGGGAAATGAAAGAGATGTCCATGGTGCACTGTTGTTCTCTCAGACTGCATTGTTCACATGGAGATAAAGCGAAATGAATGTCTTGTTCTTGCAGAAAGAGCCCAAACTAAGGATATAGAGGCAGGCAGGGGATGCATCGCTTCTGTTGGCTATGCTATGAACTTTGGAAAGAAAGCATCAGGAGTTACTGGGCGCTTTGGAGTTTAATCTGTGCTATTGATCATGATGTGCTCTCTGCCTGAGGCATCTTCTTCTTCTTTTTTTTTCTTTTATAAAGGGGATAATCTCTAGTAATCAAAATCAGCTCTGTATTTTCTCTTTACCAACACAAGGAAAGCTTTTCAATCTTTGTCCTGAGGGCTGTGTTGTTATCATGTTGGTCTCTGTGTGTGAGTAAGCAAGTGTATGTTTGTGATTTGTGCTCGTGTGTTGTGAAGTTACAACACAGCCAGCAGGCTCTCAGAGGAAAAATCAGGACCATGGACAGAGTCAGATGAGAAGCGGGCCGGGCGCTACAGGGAACCACTTCCATGTGCAATACCTACATTCCTGGAGGTAACAGAGGGGAGACTAATCGACTAATCATAGCCACACTATCAAAAACCAGGCAAGTCCAGCGGGAAGCTGAGTAGTGAGAAAGAGAGTGAGTTGTGCAATAAGCTAAATGTTCTCAGAAGCAGTATCCTCACTTTTTTTTTTTTTTACAGGGAATGGACAAAATAGCAAAAACATTTTTTTTAAGTTTCTCAGAAGTGGTGATTCAACCCGTAGATGTTGGTTGTGGTATCATTTTCAAGCAAATATCCTGTCATAAATCACCTGATAAAGTAACATGTTAGCAAATAATTGCTTATTCCAGGAGACATAAAGCAACATTATCATTCATTTGCAGTCACGTTTCTGGACACCTGATGAAAATAAGTTCAAAATAAAGTATTCACTCTCCTTTGAAATCCATTTTGGTCTCCACCAGAGCCTTAGAAAAAAGATGAACATGCAAGATGCTCCTCATCCATTACTTGTGAGCATTTTCTGCCTGCGCTATGATGGTGGGCGGGTATCAGAGCTTTTTGTCAGAAACATCTACTTACCGTTGCTGAAAATAGGATTAATGAGAGCTAAAACAATGAGCTGAAAGATGCTAAATTGCTTTTTGGAGCTGAAGGGAAACTGCAGAGTTGAATGACAATTCTCTGTGGGTTCCTCACTACATGTGGCACCTTTCACATTACAGATGGCCTTTTGAGCCACTGTTAACATAAAACTATGGATTGGAGCAGTTGTAAACTGTGCATGTATCAGTGTGTGTGTGCACATTCTATATGTCTAAATTTGCGTATATTTTTGCAGCTGAGCCATTAGGTGGTCCATTTTTGTGTATAGGGAAGAGTCCAGGATTTTTTTGTTTTTTTTTTGACCTCATCATGACAACCAGCCACATGTCTCCACCATAATAGCCAGAGTGGCTGTGCCCTCAATTTCTCTTCAGTGCTTTTAACCAGATGCAGCAGAGGGACAGCATGGCACTTACACATGCAGCTGCTAAAAGCTGCCCCCCATTGACTCTCACCTCTGGGTAACACAGATAAATATCCAGCTTTAGTCTCAGTGGGCAACAACTGAGTGCCCGTGTATATTTGTGTGTACATGTAATACTACACCAATCAGGCAAGATGATCTTTTTGAGGCCAAAATAAAATAATATGCATAACTATTAGTATTTACTCATGCAGTGACAAACATTAGCATCTGAAGGGTCATGCTGACCTGCTTTTCAACACCTTTGACGATTATAATTAATCACTGAAGATTTGTGCTTAAAAAACTTCCACTAGTGAGGATTATCATTATTATTCAAAGCCTGAAGCAATTTGAGGCAAATCAGTGACGTTTCAAAGCCGATGTCTACCGTGTTCACCTCAGGAGGCTGTAGCCGTGGGCTTGACTTCCAAATCAAGAGACACCCTCTGCACTGATAATCCCTGCATGCTCCAAACTAAAGACCAGACCACTGAGATTGGTTTCTGTTTCCACTTGACAGAGGCGACTTGCTCTTAGTTTTATAATCAGAGATAAGTTAATAAGTGCATGAGTAGAGATTCAAAGTTTATTTTTACATGATCTGTTTTGGGGGAGGGGGCATGAAGAATGTAGTTGTCTATTTCTGTGAAGATTATTTTCTCTAAGGTTTTCCGCTGTGAACACAATTACTGTGTTCGTTGCTCAACCACCCAAATGATTATTTGTTTATTTGTCTTTTGTTGACTGCACACAATCTCCCCCAGAGTCATACTGGCCCCATGTTAATTGTTTTGTCAACCCTCATATCTCTTTTAATTGTTGTGGATTTGTTTATCCTGGAGATCAAATTGAGCTTGGAGAGATTGAGGGTGGCTGCCAACACAGATCTGCCAGGAAGACAGATGAATGCATATCAAATAGTCTGACAATGGGAGCCGCTGTGAGACACACTGACAGTCTTACTGACTTTAATGGATGTATGGATGGTGTGATCATGCTCATGCACCTAAAGCAGACCTGCTGAAGAGGGCTTTCATAGAAGTTTGCAGACACGACAACAAAGCTGTTCATCAAGCAAGGCCACTATCTGCCTAACATTACATTTAATAGCCTAAAGTGCTGTTGGCTATGAAACTGTTATTCCTATAATGGTAAGTGAAATTAACTGGGTACAGAATGATTTTCTGCTGTCTGACAGCCTAGAGGAATCATCCTTTTTTTAACCGAAGCACTGTCCCTAACAGTACAAGTTTAAATCTAAGTGTAGCTCAAATTCTGGGCTGTAGATACCATTGAGGACACTTAGGTAATTTTCTCTGTATTTTGGGGGTGATTTTATTTTACCTTTCTTTTAGCAGGAGGTAGGAAGTTATATTATACAATTACAAATTAACACTTGGTGGATATTTTATAGGTATTCCAGTATTTTAGACTCGATTTACTTAAATATGAAAATATTTGACAACCTGAGGAAAACCATTTGTGACTTCTTCTGTTTGTGTGTAGATCATTGTTACCCAGCAGCTGCAAAAGGCGTGTATGCAGCTCTTGAGGATTGCCAAAGAAACTGCATAGACAATAAAACTGAACAGTTGTAGTAACTCTATAAAGAAAATGTGAGACTTTATTTGTGGTATCTATTTTTTATGGGGAGTTGCCTTGGATTCATGACCTCAGTATTTCAGAGGTCCAGAAGTGATTTATTCACATTTACTTTTTATCTTGTATTATCTAACTCAAAAATCCCAGTTGGAGACAGACTGTCCTTTCTCTAGTAAAGTACAAATATTCATTACTGTGCTGACAATGTTCCCTGCCTGTGAAGCAAAAATTATTCTCCTCATCACTTTAGTTTGGTCTCAGAATCAGCAAACGAGTTTAAATGTTACAATTCATCCTGATGTAAACTCAGATAATCTTTATGCTGTTCAAGTAATTCTGACATTTTTCAAAGAGTAAGAAAGTATGTGTTTTATGCTATTTTGTAGAGTATCAAATACTGAGCAACACTGCTTGGTATACATAAATAACCAAAGCATTTATTTCTGCTTACCCTCTTGTTTGTGAGTTGGAAAAATGATTGCATTCACACTTGTATTTCTCTCACGGTTCATGGGTTCGGTCTCTAGTGACTTTCAGGTGCTTTTGAATGCTGCAATTCCCTGAACTACGTAGTTGCAGCATTTATGGTCAGGATACATATTGATGAAGCTACAGCAGCTGTAAAATGGACTTATCTCGTGCAGAGAACATGTTATAATACAGAGCATGTCTTTGATGTTATGTGTTTTTGGTAAAAAAAAAAATCTTACACTGGTGAAGACTCTTTTGACCCCAGAAATACAGAATATACTCTGTGCAATATTTATAAGCATAAAATATATTGTTTAAGTGATTGTGTCCTGCAGACTGATGCTTGATGTCAAAGAGAATCCGTTTAAGCATTTTTATAAATGGAATGTGTAAAAAATTGGGATGCTTTGCATACATATTTTATCAAAGTAAGCAAGCAGCTGCAGGTGGGGGGGAAAAAAGCAATCCATTTTCCTCTGTGACATTAAATCAGCAATGCAGGCAGTTTTATTGAAACATTTGATAAGTAATAGTGAAGGTAAATAAGGTTACACTTTAAAGATTCAGCAGTGTTTCATTTTTGTTTGGCCATTGACTCAGCATCTCTGGTTGCGCTATCTATTCGAGCTATGATTGGAATATTTCTTTAAGCTTCTGGAGAAGGTCAGAAAAGTAATTAACCTTGTTCTGTGTGCATCGACAGAGAACTGAGACAAGAGTGCTCTCTCTCTCTGTCTCTCTGTCTCTCTCTCTTCCTCGCTCTCTAATACATACACACACATGCACATGGAAACCCAACACTGTAAGGTTGTACTTGAATCTACAGACTAATGAAAAAGTGATTAAACATTTGGAGTCCTGAGGTTTTCTATGAGATAAATGAATGGAAATAAAGGTGACATTAACACGTTGTCTAATGTTCACACGAGTTTACACCTTTAAAGACTGACACACGGACAGACAGACCCTGACATTTAAATAATAGCACTGTAATCACAGGAAGCAGGAGTGGACATTTCTCTGTTTTACTCTCACATCTTGTTGGCTGCCCTGTCCATCTCTTTCTTCTTCTTCCCACCTTTTACCAGGCATCTGTCTGTACAGCTTTACTCCTCCCTCTCCTGCTCTTTCACTCTCCAGAGTTGGACAGTTTCAATTTAAGAATCCACACAGGTGTTGAGAAGGCTGGCGGTGGTATTTCTCCCTAGTAAGCTGAGTAGGCTGTCTGGAGACTTTTTCACGTAGCAAGAGTGATTTCTTGCAGTGCACTTTAATGCTGCAACCCCTCCTCCGACTTTCCCTCACTTCTTCCGCACACGTTCTAATTCTGCTGTCATTTCAGACCGTGCCAATCCCACCTACCTGCCTTTCCCGCCAGTAGTATCACCTGACCTGCTCCTCCTTCCCACTCACCTGCTCACCTATTCCTCATTCCCTCAGTAGCTCTCTAGCATATATACAAGCCTATTTCCACTTCTTCTCTGCCAGATTGTCTTTGTGCCATGTGCATTAGCTTTCCACTGCTCTGTTCTTTGCCTGCCTGTTTTGATCCTTATCATGTTCTGGACCTTGCCTGTGTTTTTGCCTCAGCCCAACCGTTTGTACTTTGTTTGCCCGCTTGGATTTTTGTGTCCTTGTTTCACTTCTCTTTTTTTTCTTCTAAGTAAACACTCTTTACTTTTACATCTGCCTCCTGAGTCGTGCTCTTGGGTCCCTTTTCTGAGAACCGTGACAGTTTCACAGATTTTTCACTTTCCATTTCCCAGCTTAATTTACTTTACTTTACTTTGTGTGGGTCTTTAAAGTGAGACCTGGGGTTGCAACACAGTCAGTTTCATTAGATTTCTTTTTAAGGAAAGCTGTTGGTGTATGTGGGGGAAGTGCTGATGGTTTGGACAAAAGAATGTAGAGCTAACAGTGCTTTCAAAATAAAAGAAAGCCTGAAAGAGTCAATTTCTTTCTCTAAGCCCACTGTGGTGTTTTCCCTTTCACAAGCAGCCAGGTTGTTTATAATGCACGTATCGTACTGTCACATAACGCTTTTGATCACAGAAGATGGATATTCACTTTCACGCATCATTTAACCAGAAGATGACAACTGCGACCAGCAACGTCGAATGCAACAAACGCCTAAACAAACCTCCTCCAGATGCAGAGACGCTCATTCACCCAACAACATGCGCAAATGAAAAAAAATGTATATTCAAAACATTTCCAAGCAGTTTTCTTTGATACAATATACTTATTTATTTAACTTATTATTATTGTGTCTTACAATTTCAAAAGAAAGGCTATGACAACATAATAGGCTGTCAGAACACACTAATTTAATGCTCTCATTCATTTAAAGAGGTAAGTCTGATGAGGTTTGAATGTTTGACATGAGATAAGGTGTCCCTAGATAATTCTAAATAATTCTGGTGGTTTAATCTGTTGACTCACTCTTTGACTGCATCACTCAACTCTTTGCCATTACAAGCATGTTTAGGGAAATGAGTACATAGAGCAAGAAGGTCTGGGGGAAAAAAAGTGGCCTCACACAGTGGGCCTGACAATGATATTTCCATTAAAAATGTTTTTTTGGTCATCTTATCTATAAGAAAGGCAACTGTGTTGAGTGACTTCTCTTACCACAGAAACTACACCATTGCTTGTTTATTCAAATGTTCATTTGAGAGCCATGCATATCCTTAGCAGAAAAGCAGGAAGCAGTGTGACATTTTTAAATGCCTTAGGGAGGAAGTGCGGGTGAATGGATGGGTGTAAAAACTATTTAACTTTGACACTGGAGACAGGGGTTTTCTTTCAGTCTCCAAACAGCAGTCAGTGTTGGTTACTGTAAACCTTGATCTGACCTAATAGACTCCTTTTATTTCCTAAATTAAAGTAAAAATGTCCCTGTTGTTTCCCTGTAAAATTCAGCAGGGGTCCTTTAATGTTCAGCCTGACATTGTGTTCATGTTAGCCAATGTCTGTTTGGGGTGGGGGGTTATTTTAATCTTATTTGCCGTGACCAATCAATAGTGAGTATCCTTCATTTCGATGTCTTGTTTAGTCGACATGGAAGCTGCAGTAGAGGTTGCTGAGCGGTTGATGTTTCTCATAATAATTGTTACTGGTTGCTACCTCTGTAAATTTGATCATAACAATTCACATTTTGCAGCCATTTTAGTGCCATTGGCTCTTTTGCTATTTTCTTGGCTCTGGCACAAGCAGTTGATGTCCACGTTCTTAATCCCACATACAACACTCTGATCTTTGGGAACAGTCATCAACAAGCACAATGCCAGACCTCTCTGAATCGCTGAAAAAACTGGAGATGTGAGCAGCGATTCAGCTATCAGAAACCTGGCAATGTTACTTTTACTTGTCCTGCTCAACTCATGTGACTGTAGAAATGCAAATCAGCCGTTAGAAAGAAGAAGACTGATTGTATTTCAGCTGTGATGGACAGGCATGATGGACAGGCATGCTCCCTACCTCATTAAGCCTTAAGTTTTTTGCTCTTCTGATTAAACTCTGTTTGGTACCTGGATGAGAAAAGGTCATCACAGGATGTAACCTGTCTGTCCCACTGACTTTTTTTCTTGGGCCTCCGTTTAATTATTAGTCCCCATCGTGTCTCCAGAATAATGCTGACACTAGCTGTCTTAATGAAGAAACTGCGTCTTCAGCTGTCAGAGGATATTAGACTTACTTGACCTCTCCAGAGTTACCTGCCCACGCAAATCATCATTGAACTCTCAGCCACAGCACTGAGTCCCTCCTTTACTTTTACAAGAATATGGCAAGGATTGCGTTCAGGCTATCTCACCTCAATCAGAGAATCATTTGTCATTTAAAAGTACACTTCACCAAATTGATAGCACTGTGAAACAAACAAAAAAAAAACTCTTTTAAAGCTGCTAACTTCTTTTCCCAACTTTGGGTTGCCTCATCAGTAAATCTCAGCCTTAAAATGAGTTTTGGGGATGCACCACAAAGATTAAAACAAGTGCCATCAAAGGTAGCAGACCAGCTGTGGATGAGAGGATATCTTTCATCAGACACTAACAACGGATACCCAGCCCAATTATACGACATCAGTCAAGATGAGAATCATGACTTCAATCACCACCTTTGAAACATGATCAGAAATGCAGAGTGTGTTAGGATCAACAAACACCAAAGACATACCCTTCTCAGAGGGACACGGACCGAGGAGCATTGAATGCAAAGTTAATAAAAATTGTTTTTACTGGAACTTATCAGGTGTTTGCACTGGTTAAAACACATTCTTGATTATAAAAAAATCTCACAAGAGCTCTCTTCTTATGCACCACATCACACAAATGTTTTTTTTTTCAATTTGCCATTCAGGAAATTATTCTCTAATGACTTTAGTACATAATTTATATACAACATCTGTTGTTGTACAAGGCGAATCACAGATTTTCTTGCCAAAGGAATCTTTTACTATGACATAACCACTGCAGAGTATCCCTTCTTCTATGGCTTTTGAATGGGACAGACTCGAAATATACTCTGACATCCATGGCAATTAAATTTCCTGCTAAAATACCCATTTTTGCATTCCAGTGGTAGTCAGAAAAAAGCCCCTTTAACATAAATAGGACATGAAAGGGCTTTATAAAACCTTTCAGCATTATTTCTCTCACACAGTTTCCAACAAGAGCGCCCTAGTTTCAGCTGCATTTTTGAATAATGAATGCTTCATGACACAGTACTTGGGCATCAATCCAAAAAACAAATCTATTTGCCAAAGCAAATCTAGAATTAATAATGACTGGGGAAAGAATTATTGCTGATTTAACGCATTCATATTCATTTTCGACAGTAGTATACATCAATCAGATGTGAGTCTTTCCATTATGCCTTTTGAGCAAACACCAGAGCCCATTTGACAACAATGTAGGTCTACTCTGGGCAAGAAAAAAAATCAGCTTCAAAGCTTTTCCACAAACACACACTGCTCAGCTTGAACCAAGAGACAGACATGGATCAGATTTTACCTTATTGAAAAATAGACACGTTCTGAATGATTTGTACAGCCACAGGCAGTTTAATATCATTCTGGTCATAGTTTTAATGTAGACTGTCTCCGTCACACAAAATGAATCAACATGTGTGTGTGAGCATGGGAGACAGAAAGGAAGCAAGAAACAGGAGGAGACAAAAAGACAGTGAATGAGACAGAAAGGCACTGCAGAATTACCCAGAGTGAAATGTGGCACAGATGGTGGGGAGTGTAGGTAATGGGGGGGCCACCATCCTGTGTTCCCCAGACAGATAACTCAAATGCGCCATTATTACATTGACACAATGACTGCTTCACAGACATCTCCATATCTGGCCTGCATTCTTATGCTGCTGTATAAAAAAACAGGAGATATAACACATGGAAAATAACCACGCACAAAACAGAGAAATAAATTCCATCCACTGTGAGAGGGAATTTTAATATTGACAGTTTTATTAACTCCAGAGGAAGACCAGTTGAAGCCGGGAAATGATAAAACACCTCATTAATTTCAGTGCCTTCTCTCGAAATTTTCAAATAGGAGTAGATGCAAGGTTCCATAAGCTTCCTCATTGATTGATTGCAAATTAATGCGTGGATGATGGCATCTTTAATTTGAACATCACTTCTTTTTTGCTCCTAAAGTAGTCCACTGTGATTAAGCACCCATGTCTATCTCCATGCCAACTTCTCCTGGAGGGTTGCTGCTGTGACCCTCCAGCAGGTAAGTTGAAGTGGTCCAGCTGGAAATGCTCGGATGCTGAGACTCCGTGCAGGGTCAGGACTCCTCAGGCCCTTCTGGGCGAGCCGTGGTAATTTCCACCAGCCCGGCACACATGGCATTGTGATACTGCCCTTACTCACTCACTGGTAAACAATTATTTTAAAGTTAACCCAAAGAATTAAACATCCTGTATCCACCCCTGACAATAACCACCTTGTATCAGCTTTTGTACTTGTCAAGCAAGTTCATAACAATGTTGTTTTTCAGATAAGTGGCAACAGTAACATTCACCAACTGCCAAAGAATGGGTAATATTTACACTGCCCATTACCTGAATATGTGTGGGTGTGTGTAATTTTAATGATCTATTTGTATGTGTGTGAAAGTAAATGCAGGTGTGTGTGCATGTAAATGGTAGTTCAAAATGACAAGAACAACCCTCGACAAAAGCAGTAAAGAACATAGCGAGAAGGAATCAAATTAAATCATCTGCCATGTGACCTGCAGAGGGAGAGACGTAGAGTGAGAATGGAGAAAGGTGTGAGGGTCCTCAGCGGCTGTAATTTGAAGTGCAGTGTCCAGGGAGTCATTTCAATCATGCACAGTGGCTTCTTCCAGGGTCACTTAGGCATCCTAGATTAATTGAGCTGAGCTGGGCAAATGAGGAGGAGGGATTCAACAAGAGGAAGGAGGGAGAAGACAAAACAGACCTTGGACTGAGGTGTAGCTTTCTTGCCTGTGAGCAGAGAGGGGAACAGCCCGTGTCCGGACCCCTCGACCCCGCTGCATGACAAAAACACAGCACCACACTGTGCAATGCTGCAACGAGCTGTACAAGAGAAAACACAGCAAACGCATGGCCTCTCCTTCTACACAGCTGGAGCCAGTAATCTGACAGCCATGTCTGTAAATCACATCTCCACGCCCATTCTTCACACTGCAAGGAGAAGAACACAGTTTTCTCTCGCTGATTTTATCCTTAATTTCATCATGGGGAAGCAGGACAAAAAGCCTGGCTAACAGACTTTAAGCACTGCATTTAGTAGAATAGCCTTAATGTTAAATGGTTTACCATGGAGACAGAAAATGGAGCATCATTCATATAATCCTCTTAAGGCTCTCACTATCACTTGTGAAGAACTGATATGAACAGGAAAATTCTCAGTCTTAATCTCTGTCTATCAGGAGGAATCACACACTGCGTGTTTTAAATAGCAGTCTTGGGTCAAACGGACTGGGAGCTAAAGAATACCTCCTCATCTCTTTAAATTATTTTTGAATCTGGTATCTATAACAGCAGATATTGGCGAAACAGGAGGAAATGGCAATAAAATAGAGAACAAGAATTCATCAGAAGTTTGATTGCATTTCAGTGGAAAACAATCATGTCGTTTCAATTCCAGTGTTTTTCATGTTTTGTTTGGAGGACCAAAATTGGCTGCTGAGAGACAATGAGATTCAGAGAAAAAAAAAACTGGTGGCAAACAGAAGAGAGATGGACTGCAAATAAGAATCATTCCAGGGACGCAGGGGGGTGTCTTTCATACAAAGAGCACTCTAGCTGAACAGAGGGGTGTTTTGAGGCAGTGGGAGCGCATGTGTTGCCAGCTCCGGCTCAACAGAAAGGTGGTTAGCAGGTGAGGAGCTGTGTACAGTGACTGCACCACATAAACACTCAGGTATGTGGGAGGTTGAAAGGATCTATCATGAAGATGGGCGAGCTAGAGTACAAAGATCAGGTGAAAGCAATTCAGTTGGACCTGTATATGCACTGTTGCAAATCATGCAGGCTCACCTACACACACATGAATCAATACATATACAAATGGGCACACATACAAATTCACAGGTTCTGCAGTCCATAAAGTACTCAGAGTGCCTGCATTGGCTTCTTTTTTTGGTCTTTAATCTTGAGCTACCAACAAGGCAAGTGGAGGCAAATCAATTTTTCCCTGTAGTGTCACCATCATCCAAATCTCTGCAGCCTCAAGGGATAAAAGGTTTGATGTGACATTACAACAGCCTCTGGTCTTTGCCTGGATTCTCTCACTTATTCAGATTGGCTGTAGCTCTTTTCATGTTTGAAGAAATTTTAAAACAGAGGACGTGGTTTTCTGTAGGCTAATCCTATATAACTGCAAGGTTATATTTACCACATGCTATGTGAATGCATACAGTTTGTGTGAAGTCTTCCAACCCTATCTCACTGAAATGATTGCTGTTTAGTGACAGTGTGTTTTTCTACTAATTAACAGAAGCACCACATTGTAGTACTGTATGCGAGCTGTTAAGAGGTGGTTGGAGTGGACAGGAGAAAGGGGACTTACAAGGTAAAGCAATTTGACTCCGGGTTTACATCTTGAGTCCTCTGTGTGGTTTGGTTTAGGTAACAAAAATACTTTAGTTAAAGGGGTATGCCAGGGACTTGCACTTACATAAAGTGGGGGACTCACAAGAGACAGACAGCAAGAAACAGAAAGCTCAAATGTGAAGCAATAGAGGCCAAGGCATCCTGACATAACCACACAGATGTATGACAGATGTTGTATTGAATAAGTAGATATTGTGGTAACACAAATTAAATACCTTATCAGGTGGTATTATGTAACTAGTGGAATGCAACTAGGTACCACGGTACTACACTTGACGTACAAATATAAGGTACACTCAAAGGGGCCATTTATCTGCTTTATCGGTTCTTTTACTTTTGAGACTTTCAGACTTTAACAAATAATACTTTTACTTGAGGAATATTTTCAGTACTTTGACTTAGTGTGGAGTATTTCACAGATATTTCTATTTCTTTCACCATTGGTAAGATAAGAGATGCATTAAAAGTGAAGGAAATTTTATTTTAAATAACTTAAGTAAGGAACTTCAATAGCAAATCAGTTGTAATCTCAAAAGTGAATATTTGAGGTTAACTGAAATAAACTAAAATAAAAAAAAGCAGAATACACCTTTAGTTTCAACTCGTTACGTTTTTCGTTCTTAGTGGTCAATCAGTGACAGCGCTTCTGATTGGCTGCAGGTGAGGAAGCGATAGAGAGAGGGACAGGTAGACGCGCCAAGAGGGAAATCAGCAAACACGCTGTTCCACTTTTCAGTTTAACTTAATTGGTGCTCGTCTGTGTTTCTGTGCAAGTGCAAGTGCAAACACTGATAGTATGCAGCTAGCCGTTAGCCGCTAACCTAGCCGGAGTAACGATGCTAACTGTTTAGCTATAGCTGTTAATTAAGTGTAATGTTAGCATCGGCTAGCGTTAGTTTCCTTGGGTTAGCTTAAAACCCACAAAGTAAACTTTGAATGAGTGTGAGTTTGGATCCGACGCTTTATTCAAGGACAGACGGACCCCATGGTAACCGGGAGAGCTGTGTGGGGTGTTCCAAGGTCAGATCGCGCCATTGGTGACCGGAAAAGCCTCATGGTGCGTCTTTCTTCGACCTCCAAACCGTCTCTGCAGGACCAAAACACAATGGTAAGTTAAACTCTCTTTGTCTTTACTCTCTTTGAGTTTAGAGAATGGCAGTTTCTGGACATTTTGGTGCTCTAGTCAGAGACCCACCGATGCCTCTAAGAGCTTTTAATTATAATTTTATAATATTGTACTATGTCATGTACCCAGTGGTATGAGACATGTATGGCTGCCCTCACCATGATTTATGGTACTTTTTCCATTATTATACAGTTTACGGCTCACATTTTAGGCTTGCATTGTGTGAAGCAATTTAGATAAAGTTACAGCTGAATAGCACTGCAGTGAGAAAATATCCCTTTGCAATGTTGTGTGGTATTTTCTAAAACATAAATACAGAGAAGATATCAGTGTGGATCAGGAATGTCAAAATGAGATTTTAGACAGGCTCTCTTCAACAAAATACTGCGTCTTTTCAACAAAAAGCAGCACTTTAGAGGTGTGGATCACCTGCAAACTGTCACAGAAATAGATGCAAAATGACCACTCTGCTTGCATCTCTCACAGCTATATAATTAACAGAAAGTGACCAACAACTGTGAAAGCTGTGTTGACTGTTTCAGTGCAGCAGCATGGGGGAGTTTTGATAGCTGTCATTGAATCTAGATTTATAGCTAAAAACTATTGATAAAAATGCCTGAATTGTTCCTGATATAGAGGTTGTAGATTGGCTCAGAACACCTTCAGTGTGTGGGTGTTTTTTCCTTGTTTTACTTTGCTCATCTGTGAAGTTTACTAATATTTGAGCTTATTTTATTTTAAAGGAGTCTGCTTTTATTTTAGTTTAATTTGTATTATTTGGGTGCTTTATTACTGCAAATTTTAAATTATTAAATAATTTTGGGTAAAGTATTATTTATTAATCCAAACTAAACTGTCAGTAAACTATTGTTATTTTTGTTTATATCATTGTCTGGAAAAAAAGAGGATTTAGTTATAAGTGAATTGGGTTGAATTCTAGTTAAATAGTTATTTTTGTTAGATGTTTGAAATAATTTCACTTTAAATAAATAAATATTAGTGGTAGGTAACAAACCCAGAGGCTCCCGTTATTCTAGTCTATATTTAGTCCACAGCGTCTCAGACACAGTGTGAGGGATTGGGATGCTACACACATCTTGTGACTTGCCAGATATGTTATTAACAAACGTTTCTCATTATGCTGATAAATAACATAATCCCAGTGGCAATGCTTTTCTTTAATATGTATTAGCTTTTGCAATTTAACTGTCTGGTTCATATTTACCACATGCTGTATAAAAGTATACAGTTTCTGTCAATTCTTCAGGCTGTTATATTTTTCTGTCCAGTGTTTGTAACATCAAAGCGGAGAAATGATGAGACTTTAATGAAACATGAAGGAATCAAAATGTAGGTTGAAAATACCAACTCTATTGAACTTCTTAGAGCCTTTCTTTCTGTGTGTCCACCCTACCTGTCTTTGCTAATTTACTGTGGGCGACATCAATCTCTATCAGTCTCTAATAGTTTATCTGTGTCTGTGCATGTCAGCTTTAATCAGTCTCACTGAGTCTAGTGGAGCATTTCATCCTTACACTGAGGTAGAGTGATCCCCAGATACTGGATACACTCAGCCAGCTTCGGTCCTCCTTAGGCTCAGAGGAAACTCCAGTGTTTCTCCGAAGTTACATTTGGGTTGGATGTTCCTTGTATAAGCGTGCTGTAGGTAACTTCCAAGAACTCAAACCCAAAGGCATCTGGGTATATCACATTTTTTTTTTTTTTTTTAGAGGTGACTCTCCCAGGATGTAATCTGCCTTCGAGGTAACAAAAATAATCATAGAAGACAGTCAATGTTTGTGTTGTTGTGATTTTCCCTACTTCCTCCCGTTCTTCCACCTCAAGTAAACAGGCCCTGACTCAAGCTACACTAAGCTTCATGGCTGCCAACTATCCTGAGGGAGGGGAGACGGGGAACATATTGCTCTCCCTGCCTAACACTTCCAGGATTAAACATTAATTCACAGGGCTCTGAAACTTTAATATCTGGGCATGTGTGAGTGAATTATGTGAATTCAGCTCACACTTGTCATGTAGGTTGGAGGATAAAACAATTGATTTCTCAGACATTTGCTTATTTAAATAGTTTTGTTTGCTGTTTGTTTAGGTTTAATAAACCAATTTAAAAATGGAATTTAGAGAACTAATGTGCTGAATTTAAAAACACCCAGGGCTTGGTCATATGTGTTTTTTAAAATTACACCTTCAACTGGTACATGTTTAATTCTCACACAGTTTAACTTAATCATATCTAAAGACACTGCTAGACATGCTGGTGATTACTTTTACAAAATATTTTTGCAGAGCATGTGTGACATTTTAATTAAGTTGTTCACAGTTTATGTGACTCATTTAGTCTCAGCTGTTGCCTTTGGCAGTGGTGCAGTGTTACTACATACTTTTACTTAAGTACAGTTTTGAGGTACTTTTACTTCACTTAAGTGCTTCCATTTTATGCTGTAATTTTACTTCTCATACTTGAAACAAATTATGATTTTTATCCTGTTGAAAAGACTTGTGCCAGTTGTAAATTCATTACTAACTCTACAGTGAATGCTAAAATTATTCTCATATTCTCTTGAAACTTGTGAAACTTGCCTTCACTTGGCAGTGAAGCACTGATTCTGTTTAAGTGGTGCCTTTTAGGAGCAATTAAAATATTGGTATATTTTTACAAAGATGTAAATCAGTGAGAAACCTCAAATAATTCCTTTAGGTTTCAGGTTCAGAAAAAGGTGACCATCGATTCTCTAAACAAGTCCATGAGTGGATCAACAGTAGGGTTAATTGCTGTGAGTTTTCGTGCTCTTGGAGCATGCGGTGTAAATAACCATTGCTGTCTGGCAGTCAGGCCTTGATGTTTAGGTGTTGGTTTTACCCATGCTGAGACAGGGGCAGAGGAGCACTGTTTGCCATTAGACTGCCATTAGAAATGGTAACTCTTCCAGCATTTACATGGTCAGAAGAAAATGTGGAATGTTATTCTTGTTTTCACAACTTCGACTCTTCGCTTCTTTCACTTGTCTCTCAACCTTGTGGACAAGGTCTATAAACCAGCTGGGTTGCCGTGCCATTCCTCAACCTTTATCCTCAGTCTCCTTAGAGACATCGAATAGATTCCTCTAAATAGCTGAGCTCTTAGAGGAATGATTTTTCATGTAATGTGAGTTACCTTGATGCATTTCAGAACTTTTTGCAGTTGTGTAAGGCTTATCATTTTTCGATTTTACAGATATTAACCAATAAATGTGTTTTTGAAAAGCAGTTGGTTGGTTTGAACTGGTCTTCACGGGCGGCTGTTCATTGATGTTTGTCCACAGGATCCTTTTATGATGAGGACAGTTTAAAAAATAGTGAATAGATGCAAAACAGCTGCTGATTGTGCTGAAAAGTCTCTTAAAATGTATTTTTACAGTCACATACATTTTTGCACGATTGATTTTAGGTAATGTTAACAGCATGGTTTTAGGGATGGCAGCCCTGGTCTGTTGGTCAGTCGGTCCAGCACTTTAGTTCAGACTGAAATATCTCAACATCTACTAGATGGATGTGCACAAAGTTTTGTGCAGATAGCTCTCTTCACCAGATGATGAATCGGACTGACATTGGTGGTCCCCCGACTTTTCCTCTACTTTCACCATGAAGTTGGCGTTTGTGGGTTTAAGTAAAACGTCTCAACAACAATTGGATGAATTTCAGTGAAACTTTATACACACATTCATGTTCCCCTCAAGATGAATTGTAAATACCTTGCTGCTCCCCGTACTTTTCCTTTGGCGTCATAATCAGGTCTAAATTTCTGTTTGTCCTACTTTTTGGTTTATGACCAAGTACCTGCAAAACAAATGGCATTCACATCAGCCCTCAGCTCTTCTTGTGTTTAGTTCTAATTAGCATATAATAGCATGCTTACATGCCAAATAAGACGATTAACATTATAAAGATTACCTGCTAAACATCAGGATATAACAGAGAGCACATTAGCATGCAGGCACCACACAGAGCTTCAAGCATGGTTGTAGACTCTGTCTTGTTTTTTCCCCAGTTGTTTAATTTTCAAAATTAATACTGATGAATTCCCAGATAAATTTAAATTTAAAATATCTGTGCTATGTAAATGTGTGTTTTACATATTCCATTATGGCATATGATAATGTATAGTGTGCCTTAAATCTCATGTGAAAAATATGCTTGCCCACCTCTGGCCAATCAGAATTAAGTTTTCTCCAAGGCCAAATGGTAAAAGAAAAAGGTTGATAGTTTGTCGCAGTCCATTGTCGGTCTCCAGAATGTCATATCTCACTGCGACCTTTACACTGGTTGTAAATGATCAAAAGTAATTGATTTTCCTGAAGAGTAAAAAGAAATTGGACCTTGGTTGAAAATGCTATCTGGCTCTGAGAAATTATTGTCAAAGAGGCAGATGTAATTATGACAAAATAATGATGGAACCAGGTGGTGAACCATGGTGAAAGAGAAAAATAACCAAAATTTGCAAATTAAAAACTGGATGTCAAAAGTGAAACCTCCTCAAACAGTCATGCTTCCTAACTAAATGAAGAGTCTGTAATTCTCTGGAGTAATTTAAAAAGATGGATTAAACTGGTTTAGCTGACCTTGCTGTTGATTGATGATGAAATCGATCATGATGATAAAATGAGAGGAGGGTTTTCGGAGCAGTGGAAAGTATGTAATGAATGCCTGACTGATTCAATCAGAATATGTAATGATATGAATGTACACAGCACCCGGCCTGCACAGTGTGTCTAACTCCATAGAGAATATGCAGTTGCATATAAAACATTTTTACCAACTGAGAGACAGAGAGATGTTGACCTTCCCGCTGAGGGTGGCATTTCAGAAACCTGCACTGAACTGGGCTGATGACAGTCTATACAACACGCATTTGTAGTGTTTACTAGGCAGAGTGCAAACAAAAGATTTCTCTGACTCTATTGCAGCCACTCACGTTCTCCTTCCGTCATTCTTTCTTTCTGAAAAGATGACACTGCTGCATAAACACCTCTAAATAATGAAAATATGCTCTCAGGGTCAAACACCTCTTTAGCTCAACCTCTCTCCTGCCAAACAGTCAATACAGTGTTGGAGTGGAGAGGGAGAGCGGGGGTATGGAAAACTCCTTCTTTATCCCTGAGGTTTTAACGTAGTTTCCCCTGCAGTGGAGTGGCCGAGCCAGGGAAACAGTAGATCTGTCAGGTCCCTCTGTGCTGTAGCCTTGGAGCCTCATAATTCATCTTGCCTCTCTAATCTTTATTGCATGCTTTGGCTCTCACCTGCAACAGTCTCCATCCCCCCGCCTCCCTCTCCTCTGCCTGCCTGATCCTTTCACAAGTGTTTTTTCTCTGCCTTAACTGCATAAATGCTTACACAGAAGAATGACAACTTCGGGGGATGGTGACTTTAACTGTAACATTCTACCATTTTTTTTTTCCTTCTCTCATACGTGACGTGATTGCAAGTGTGTTACTTGCATTTATCATTTGTTTGTGTGTGTGTGTGTGTATCTGGGAGTGAATCTCTCTGTATATATTGTATGGTCCTGTGGGGAATAAGGATGATCAGTCTCTAGAGAATCTTCACATCTTCACACATTCACATGCAGAGCTCCCCATGGGGCTCTGCAGCCATCTCAGTATATCATCTGTGGACACTTAAGACATCTCAAAGTTAAAGAAATGCTGAGTTTCCTCATTGAGTTTTGACATTGTTCTCTAGCTGTTAGTGTTATTCCTACTGATTTTCGTTTTTCCCCCATGAATATATGGTTAAATAAACACTGAATTTCATTGGGCATATATTAATGTGCCTGTACCAGCCTAACCAGCCATATAGGCCACTTGTCCCTACCCTTGGATGCGACCTGTAGAATAAACACACAGTTAGTTTTGTTTTGTTTGTTTGTTTTCTTAGGTTTACGCACAAAAACCACTTGGTTAGGCTTAGGAAAAGATTGTGGTTTGGGTTAAAGTAAGTATTCTGTTAAGGTTAGAGGGCATCATGGTTACAATAATACATGCAGTTAAGGTTGTGGAACGGTCGTGGGTAAAAGAGACACCACTAATCAGTTTGAAATGGGGCACGAACAGCGGATTCCTGTGCTGATGTGTGTTTTGTGGACTGATCCATCCACACCAGCTTCCTCCTAATGCAGACTTTGTCACTCTATATTTTGCGTCACTTGACTTCCTCCTACGTGTAGTACAGAAGTAACCAAACAACAAAATATAACGTGGCGCACATGGGGTCCTTTTTTGTCAGTGAGGAAAGTCTTAACGATACATAATATTTAGAGGAAATGGCAGCTGGCATCTTTAGGTAGCATCAGACTGAACTTAGATTAAGTTAGACTAAGAATTATCTTGGTCAAAGAAGAGTTTACATGCCTGACAAAGACAGGTTATGTGCGACAGGATAGCAATTAATTAAAGAAGCATAGCAGCTTAGAAACGTTCACCACATCTTCAAGTCAGTTCAGCATTCAGACAGAGTGAACAAATGAATCTTAGGTAGAGTTCAAAATTCAGCTGCTGCTTCTTCAGCTTGCATTAGCAGTCAATGCACAAGGCCACAGAGAGAGTCCGGATTATCATGCAGAAACACCCAGGAGTCTGCCTCCCACACTCCATTAAAACATCAACCCCAAGGTGTTGAATGCAGCGGGAAACACAGGAAATGAGAATTGCTCTCCCCATTGCCTGTGGCTCTCCACATGGGTTCAAACATGTATCCATTAAGGTCACTGAACAGTGAGGCAGGGGTCTTTGCACCTGGTTTCCCTAGTTTTGTACTACATCTAAGTGAGATTGTAAAGATATTTTCCTTTGTGGAAATATCAGGTAATCTGAAGTCCTCTGTGCAGAATTCTGATGACTTGTTATTTTACACATTTCTTATCTTATGTCAGCCTTTCTTGCCCCGCTGGAAACATAAATAGTATCTTAGAACTTTTCATTTATAGATCCAAAAATTGTTGTTGCATGACTTCTATCTGGTTACAAAGAACATGATACCAAACCAACAGACAAACAAAATTGGATATTAATAAAGCACACTCACGCACACAGGCCTGTGTTTGTGCACACAAGTGTGTTTTCCAGTTCGTATAAATAATGTGACAAGTAAGTACATGACAGCACTCTGATGTCCTGAGGTGGAAACTGGTGTGATTTAATTTCAAACAGCATTTAAATATATTACAAAAATGGTTATTTCATCGAGACTTTTTCCTGGCAGCACTTCAGAATGACTAAATGAGAACATTTGGTCTTTTTTCAGTCTTTTGACAACTTTTTTTTTTCAGTACACCTTTGTTTATTTTTTTTTCTTTTTAGAGACAGATGAAAACTGCTTTGCAAGTCTGCATTAAGCTAACATGACAGTAACCTCATTATTGATGTTTTGTTCTAGTAAAAACTATGTGGAAATTATTTTTGGAGGTGACCTTGCCACAGCAAATGTATATGTCTAGATTTGGAGTGCTATGCAGTTTCTTATACTTAATATTTGTGCAGTTGGTGTACTGTTGGAGGGTATCACCATGCACCTCCTTTGCCTGTCCCTCGGCCACATTGGGAGAATGTGGTTGCATAATACAAGGAAAATGTCACCATGATAAATCTAACCTTTCCGGGGAGCCCTTAGTGGCTGCGTACCTGTGTACTTGCATTAATAACCAGATCTATCAAAGGGGAGTTTTCAGTTGCATTAGTGTTTGGGGAGTAATTGCTGTCAGTGGGTCTGGTCATAAATCTGACACCTCAATCATAGGAGCTCCATAAATCACACTTAAAAAGTTCACATCTGATGTACACTTTCCTCTTGCCCTGGCTGCTAACTGAAAACTGCTGCAGGAGAGAACTTAGTGAACACTGTGTCTCTCATTTTTCATATTCCTGGAGTCTTACTTCCAGGTGCCACTTTGCTTGTGGGCGAGTATGAATTTAATGACATTAAGTAAGCAGGCTATTCTTTTTGCAGATCTCTCCCTGTGGGGTCACCCAGATAATCAAAATCCCACCTTGGGTATTAACTTTTGTACCTGTAAGCAGGCCCCCCTTAACTAGTTTCATGGCTCTATTTATTAGTAATTGTAGCAATGAAACACTCTGTTCCATTTACTTTGAGTGTTGGGGCTGTAAGTCAGATTATTTGAGTTATTTGAAGGGACAAGACCAGGAAATTTATAAAACCAGTGAAAATATTCCCATATTCCCTTTGTAGAGGGTCCTTTCTTCTGTGACAAAGGGACAGTCCTTTGAAAGACAAAGGGCCAGATGTATAAATCGACATTTTGCGTTCACACAAAAACCATGCATACTCCATTTCCCACACATAAACTGCTGTTTATGAAAGATGAATATGTGGTTAGAATCTACTTTATGCATTCTTCAGACCAGGCTTACACACAGTTTTCTAGAGCCAGCTTCAGGTGGAATGATAAGGAAGAGATTTAATATAAGATGACAGACGTAATCTCACAGTACAACAATGTGTTTTTCCGGTTTCACTGATTGTGTTTTTAATGTTTTTGAAATATGTGCAATCAAAGGCTCGTTCATAAGCTGTTTATCATTGACGGATTATACAGTTCTTCTTCTTTACATTTGAGCCATTATTCCCTGTGAGCAATCTTTTCATTTTATCCTCCAATGTAAAGTAGCTTTCTTTGTGAAGTCTGCTCCAATACAAGTAATATAAATTAATCGTTGATCATATTTCTGATTTTAAATAACGATGATTGAGATATCACCGTGATGACAGTTTACAGATAAGTGAGATTAATTTCTGGTTTGGGCTTTATAAATAGCCACAGCCTTGCATTGGTCATGCGTACTGATAGCAGTGCTTATGAACCTCCGCTGCTGTGACACAATCTGTAAAACCGCACTTTGCTGTTCTTCTTATTGACAAGTCTAATGGGTGCTGGAGTAGGCACAAGCATCGATATTCTGACGGATGTTTAAGGGCATTTCTGCATCCATTTATGGTGAACTGTGGGAGTGGAAATGGGACTTTTGCTTTCGTACCGAGTTCCACAGTGATTTAAAGTTATAAAACAGAATAAGGTATGCGTATCTGACCAAAAGAATATGTTTGCATATTGCTGTCTTTGTGTACACACACAGAATTTAGTTGTGAATCTATGCAGATTTTTTACGCATCTCCCACATGGTGTGAATACGTCAGTAGACTATTTGATATGGGTGGGTGGTGATAATATCTGCTACTCATGAAGCTACACCCATTAGCCTTCAATTCAAGTGTTTTGCAACATCCCTGATTCACTGCTCTACTTTGAGCACCACATGTAGAAGGCTTTGAATTGAAATTTCAGTCTTGGCCAGAACCTACCATGGTTCTTAAGTAGCACAATGCTTTTGCACACACACCGTGGTTCTCTAAGCTATGCACACCACTGAGTAATGGGGCTGTGGCAAAAGAAAAGAATCCTGGCAGAATAATCCACAAGACCCCTTGTATTTATTTTGAACTATTCATTAGCCATTGCAGAGGACTGGTAGATCTAGTAGGCCTACTGTTTTCATGACTGTATAGGTATTTTTTCAAGAAAGGTATTTTTTACAGAGGCACAGTAGCTATTCAGTGTAAGTGAGAATGCCAAACCACTGTTGGTGATTGTAACATAGTCCACAATAGTCCCACTTTCTGTCTTTTTGATATCACTTCTTTGAGGATTGTTGTGCACTATTTCCAAATTGCTCAGCATTCCACTGGTGTAGTCTGGACAGTTTTATACACCTGCAGATGTATCCAGTCCACAAAAACAAAACTGTGAGGAAAAACACCATCTGACAAAAAGATTTAGCACAATGTAGTTTAATGTATCCAAAAGATGGCGTTTTGGTGGCTGGGGCCACTGGAAACATTTGGAAATACAGCAGTAATAAAAGCACTGTGATGAGTGAAAAGGTTGTGTTGTTCTAAAAATCTAAAGTTATTTCATGTAATCTCAGAGACAAACTTTGTAAGGCTGCATTTTGTATTGTCAGACTTAGCTCAAGTTTCGTAGTTTTAGCTGAACTTCAGCAACGTCAGCCTCTAGTGGCCCAGTTGTTGCTAAAAAAAAAAATTACACACAAATTCTTTTGTGTCACAGATTTTTGTATTATATACAAGTCTTTGTTTCTCAACTAGGTCTTGTCTTCTCAACTAGGTCTTTTCTCTATTGTTAACGTTATGTTTATACTGAGATATGTTTATACTGTTTATACTGTTGTGTATTGTTAATGGAGCTGTGTGTTTATACTCTTTATGTTTATATTGTCTTTATTTATTTATCTTACTACTTTTGTTTACTGTAACACTGTGGGCCTAGGGAGCACTGCAATTTCAAAACGTGTATGACCTGTACATATGGTTTTGACAATAAAGTTGACTTTGACTTGACTTTGTGAGCTGACCAATAACATGACATTAGATGGTATTTAAAGAGGCATGTCACCAACTATAGATGATAACATGCTAATGTTTAGCATGCAGTGTTTAGCAGGATTTGGCATGTTAGCATTACAGTACATGCTTACATTTTGTAAGCATGTAACTAACTAACTAACATTAGCATGCAAACTATGTTCTAGTTAATGTTAAAACATAGCCAGGAGCACAAAAAATGTATAGATCGTGAATACCCAAAGGTAGGGCTGTCGGGAGAACCGCAATATTGCAACTGGCTATTTAGAAGCAAACCGCAGGGCATGGCAAGCTACTGCCACAACTGCTAGGTTAAAAAAAATAAAATAAAAAGACAATAATACTGCATATTGCACTGTTCAGCCACCCTAAATCACTGCAGTGGAAATTCCTTCACCGTGACAGTCCTACTTATGGGATTACCAAATTCTTGGAATTTATCCTCTGGGCACCATGACCATATCCAGTTGATCCTGAAATGTTCAACAAATGGACTGACTGATACTGCTATCCACAAAGCTGTGCCATTAGTGTAGGTAAAAATGTCAACGGATTTTATCGGTCAAAAACAAATAAAGCAGCAGACAGCTTTGCTTGTTGAGGTGTTTATCATTCACAAACAACAGCCTTCCTGCCCATGATTAATACGAACATGCAGTACCTGATTTTCTCCTGTATGCAGAGTAGTGTAAGTACAAGCAGAGCTCCTGTAGCTGATTAAGGTTAAAAGTGGGCCAGACAAGTGTCTCTGTTCCTCCAGATGTGCTATTCTTCCTTCATTGTTAGACCTCCGAAGAGAGAGATGGATGAAGCCTGTCTGCCTGCAGGTAATCTGATTATGGGACCATTAATAAAACATCATTCATTAAGAGCCTGTATCAATCCACTGTCAACATCAAGTGGTTCACTCATCAAAGAATGACAGAGAGAGGTGGGGAGAGAGAGAGAGAGAGAGACTGAGACCAGGAGACTGTTGTCATGGCACAGTATTGCTGTGTCCTTGTTATGTATTTTACAAAATCACGTTTTCTATTGATCATGTTTGTTTTGATGTGCCTGTGCACTCTGGGGGACAGTTAAAAAATGGAAATCGTTGATCTGGGCTCCTTTCTTGACTTGGTAATGAAACTCTATGTTAATTAAGTTGACTCCATTTCACTATTTCATTTTTGTTTTGTAACGATTGCTTTTTTTATGCAATATTACTTTCCATTTCTCCATTCCCCCTTATCCTTCCATCTTTTTCTCCAGCCTTCTTATGAATGCTCCTCCTGCGGCAGAGTGACAATAGCCACCCAGCCTCTGGATCCCACAGGGCCTTCATTATGACTGACTGTTATTATGTAAAGCACTTAAAATGCCTAATTATGCTCTCTGCCTAGCTCTATTTTAGTTCCTAAGTGCTGCAGTCTTCTGACTGATGGTCCTCAGGGACTTTTCACTCTGTTTGAAATATTTTTCTCATATCCTCTCTTCACTTAACAGTGTATCTTCAGATACAAACACCTTCTATCAGAACTGGCGACAGTATTGGGTCAGTGAAAGCACGGGGTTGGACTCTTGAGGTGGAAATAATTTTGCCTCTGGAAACCACAGTGATGATAATTTTGCTGGAAATTTTCATATGTAAATTTCAATAAGAAAACACTTAAGTCAGGGAATACATGATTGCAAAACTCATTTGAAATTCCTGAAAGTGTATTTGAAAATTTATTTCAATTTCTTAAAATAAAATGATTCCTCAGTGGGCAGATGATTCAAAGCAAGTGCTTACATAATTAAAACATAGCCAGGGGTTAGAAAAATAATTTATACTCAACATTTCAGGAAAATCGAAGTTGTTTTCATTGTGATTCATGGTTAGTGACAACATAATGGAATCCGAACAGACGGTTATATTGTGTGTATGGCATTTCCTCTGCAGTGAGAAATTTAATTGAATCTCCCCCTACGTTTCCACTGATTGCACTGTAGCCCCTTTTCAACCTGAACTATTTCTATTCTACTCCACTTGCACAGTGCGCTGGGCTATGAGTATGTGTGTGTTTGTGCTCATCTGAGTGTGTGTGCGTGCATGTGCACGTGTGCGTGTCTGTGTGTGTGTGGGTGGCTCAATGTGGGTGTGTACAAATGATAGAGAGAAAGTAGGAACGACTGAGTGTGGTGTTGTGTGTTGGCATTGTAGGTGGAATTTGTGGTGTGTGTGATGGATTTGTGTCTGATTGTCTCAGAAAATTACCATAAACAGAACAGAAAAAATCCCTAATTGTTTTGGCTTCATATTTACAGCACAAATGCCTGCAGCATATTGCATACGCCACAGATTGCTTATAATACATCCCTCTCCAGAGAGCCGATTCATAACTAGGTCAACCCTAGGTTACACTCGGGTCAGAGCTGAAACGACAGCAATACATCATTCTCTATATATAAAGCTGAGGCATTGTCTCACAGGTGAGTGGGCGCAAAGATTATTTGACCATCACTAAGCTTCTGACCATCATGTCTGCCCTGTGCTCAACCAAATAAGACCTCCTATGGGTGAAATTCTCTGCTGGACCCTTGTCCGCTACAGCAGCCTGAGCAGATGGCTGACTATTGACATGCAAGGAAGCCTGTCTAATGCAGGCGCTGTACTGCAGCGTTACCAGCGACAGGGGAAAAGGGTTGATGGAGTTTAAAGTGAATTAGCTTTATGTTTCGTTAGGGTTTATTGCTGCCCTCTGAGTCAACACGCTGGGTGTTGACAGACGAGATTAGGGACAGCTGGAAATACATATTTCACTACTTTCTGCAACTTTACAAGATTTTCATTATATCAGACTCGAGGTTTAAATGTAGAGAAAAATAAAGAATACTGGAACGATACAGCACAAAGCAAGCAGTACACAGAAAGCCAGTAACATCATCAGGAACAGAAAGATCACAAAAAACAAAAACATAAAAAAGAACAAAAACAAAATAAAAACAAACAAAAAAAACTAATAAAAACTTGTGCATCACACTGTGTTAACTGTTAATAGGACAGACTTACCTGTTGAGGTGTGAGTCCATAGTTCCAAGCCAGGTAAACTATTCACATAGTTTAATAATGGGTCGCAGGTTTTGTAAAATCTCTCAATGGAGCCGTTGACAATGCATCTGATATTTTCCAGCTTGATGTTCTTTATCACATCTTTGATCCATTGGTTGTGCGATTGAGGGAGTTACATCCTTCCATTTAAATCGAATTGAGCGTCTAGCTAATAGAAACAAAAAGGCAATAACCCTCTGTTAGTGAGCATGCAGACTGAAATCCAAAATCCATTTTTTTATTGTATTTATGATCTGTCTACATATTTTTTTCTGCAATAGCCATTCATATGATATTGACACTGTGTAATTATCTCTCTGTATTGTAGTTTTCGTGGCCACTGGCGGACTCCACTTGTTGCTGCTTTTATCGAGACAGCCGGGCTCTACAGTGCAGCATCACGCTGCATAAGCCAGTGAAAATTAGTGCGTGGGAATGTGAAATATTGTTTGGACATTGCGGTTGGAAAAATACACAGATTCACCAAGCTCCAAAAATTTTAGCTGGTGCTGTGCATCATTTTTACCAGTGACAAAATGACAAACGCTGCCTGTGATACGTCATATCAGCTGTCACTAATTAATGTTAAGTCTGTAGGTAGCTTGATGACAGGCCTAAATTAAACTTCTAAAATCAGGAAAACCAACCACGAGTCAGTAATTCTAGTTTGGATATGAGATGATGGAGCATGAGAGTAGACTGGTGAATAATGTGTACAGCTTCTCACTGTTGGAGAAAATCAGATGGTTTGTTCACCCTTCCTCTACTGAAAACCTCTCTGTCCATCTTACCCAGCAAACCTTATCAGGTAATTAATTCATGAATGGAGGTTTAATGACCCTCACATCAACCTTGTTTAAAGGAAGTAGAATTAAAGATGGTATCTGAACATGTAATAATGCGGGGAGGGGGGAGGGGGGTATGGGAGAAGCAGGGATGGCAAGCCTGAGCATCAATGTCATCGTTCTGCTGATCAGGCACTGAGAATCCTGCTCATGCATTATGAGAGCCCCTTAAGGCAAGCAGGGCTTCCTGACACCTACTGACTGGTCTGCTGGTCTCTACAGCAGACGAAAAAGAGTTCACACTCGATAATTGGGCTGTGACCTGGCATGAACATGCTTCAGTTGCAATTTGTATGAAGGTGGGGAGGTGCAAAACAAAATAACAGATTAGGAAACTGGGGAAAAAATGAACAAAAAAAAAAAATCAATAAATGTAGAATAAATAAATGTAGAATTTATAAGCCAAACCAGAAATGACAAAACCTAACCGCATCTTGCTGAAACGTCATCTTGGCTTTGGAGTACTTTTAGGATACAGTCCATGCAAGGCACATCCAAACCTCATCTGACACAAACAGCCTTAAAACAACAACATGGTTTGTCAGTCAAATGTGAGCACATCACAGTCAAATTGTTATTTTTCTTTTGGTTGGCTCCATTTTGGCCACTGGCACATATCTGCATTGCCATTGGAGACAGGGTGGGATTTAACAAGTAGCTTTAGTAGGTGCTGGCATCAGTCATGACCAATCAAATCACTTGTTTTTCTTCCCTTTAAAAGCTGTGCACTCTGTGCAACTGTGCTGAATCAATTTCATGATGGAAAGATCAGTCTGGACCGGATCCACCACAAAAGCGTCTCTCCAAAGGAAACTAATACTCTTGTGCTGATGAAATGCTGAATCATAACAGATGAATATACAGTTTCTTACTTAAGGTAGGGAAAATATTACACATCAAGCTGTAGTCCTCAGTATTTAGTTCCCCAGAACAGGAAATGCTTCAGTGATTGTAGAAAAGGAGCAAAACAGAATTTGGTAATATACTACAGGTTCTAAGTATCCACCCATCAAAACTGACATCCCTGATATGTGCTTTTACAGAGTAGATAGAAAAACTAAGACAATGATAGGGTGGGACTCTCAGATATTTTTCTTTTCCATGCCTAATTTTTCCAATATAGACAATTTGTAATGCTGATAGAACAGGTAAAATATGGTAAATAAGGTCAATAATTTTTGGAATATGAAAGGATATAGAGGGGCCTTACTTTTTCCCAGAGCACATAACTTTATTTGCACTCCTTACACTGAATTTTGCCGAAATGGCATCTGTCTAAAGAATTAGGGCTTGAATGGCAGTTGTTTGAATAAGTTAACGTAAAAGTAATGTAGCTTAAAATAAACATTACCTGTGGAAGGATGCTAAAAATTGTTATTGGCACATAGTAAATGAGATCCACACCCTCTTTGTGATGCCTTTAGAGATAAACCTAGATTCACCTATAAAAGAAAAAGAAATACACAGGGGTGTAAAGACCACTAACACCTTTCCCACTGAGTTCAGGTTTTAAGGCCTTAATTATGTCACAACTGTATGAATTGCACTGTAGGGGTAAAATTAGGCTTTTTCTCTCATCCAGACTCAGAAAAGAATTTGTCCTAATGGCACTATTACATGTGATACACAATATGTGATTCACAATATGTACATAATAATGGTGTCATTAGGAGCCAATTTAAAAAAGAAAAAGGATATTATAGTTAAAGCAACAGGGAGTTAAAGATCAGGATAAGTGAACATAAAATTGCGATATGAAGATATGATTCCCAAAAGGGGCATAGAGGGTATTTTATCTTGAAATCTTAAACCTTAAATGGGGTGAATGACAAATGTAGTTTGTCTTCTTGCCTTAAAAACTGTAAACATACTCTGTTCTCTCAGAGTGAACAACTGTCTAGCTTTTTGTGATTGGAGACCTCTACTATAAAGTGTTAGAGACACATTTACACCTTTAAATGGTCAAATTAGAGCAGCTATTGTAGCACTCCGTCACTGGCCTTGGGAAAACTGTTACCTTAAGATCATAACGATTAACGATAATTTAGAAAATTACACTTGACAAGTCTATTGGGTTGTAGGATTCTCTGCAATAACCTCCTCCTTCAAAGGGGTGTATTATAGTTTTAAGGTACATAGTCCCACTCTGTTTGTCCCACTTGCTCATCCAAAATAAACAGGCCTGGATTTGTACAGTTTCTCTTACCGTCCCCCTTAATTTGTATGTGATACTAAAAGAATGGACTGTAGGTGAAAACAAGTGACTCCAACTTGATCAATAAATCGTTTACCCTCTTCCTTTGCTGATTCATCACAATTAGCTGTTATTGACAAATCAGGTTTGCACTGTGCCTACTGTGTTCAACACATATGTTTCACAGTTGGATATCACAGCTGCCCACTTACCCAAAATTAAAGCTGATTTTGTGAGCTGCTGTTTTGCCCGTAGCTCCCGGTGGGAATTTAGCATGTTGACTGTGAATTCCTGAAAATAAACATGCTGACATTTGCAGTAAAGTCTCACACCTACAAATTTTACCACCTTGTTCATTTGCTTGCTTTTATACTCGTCAGCTGTGGAGGCAAACACACACATGTTGCCCTTATGTCAGACTTAAAGCTAGATCATAGGAAGGCTTGTGATACTGACTGTGTCCTGTTTTTTTGACAGCTATTGTGCCTCTGCAATCCACACTGACTACAAGACTGAATGTGCCTACCTGCCCCCCCACACACTGTCTGCTTTATCTCCTTTGCATTACTCAGAGGTAATTTACAATGCCTGTGGCGTGATGATCCCTTAGTATACCTCTCCACTGATCATCAAACAGACCTCCAGCCGTGGCCTCTGACCGCTGCCTGTACCACCTCCCTGTCATCCTCTTCGCACCAAGCACAAAACAGAGAGGAAGGAAGATTGTATATATAGAAACGGAGAGAGGGAGATTTCATTGAAAGGCTGTTGCAGTCTATCGATCGGCCCTCAGGGATGGAAACTGTGAAGCCAAGGATGGCGAGAGAGAGAGAGTAGAGGTAGAGGGATTCATGCAGTGAGAGGAACACAGAGGCAGAATAGCTTTCAGTTGTGTTACTGGAGAATACAAGTGAGAGAAATAACAGTGAGGAACAAAAGGAGAGAGACCTAGTACTCACTGAATGTAGTAGATGGTCTTTGTGGCACTGAGTTTTTCTCTGCTGGTCAACCATTTCAGTAGCCATGAGCTGTTCTTGTAGATCCTCAGGCTGTAAGGGAGGAAAGAATCACAGAGGACACAGAAGCAGAGTGGTCAGCTAATGCTGTGTATAACCTGAAGTGAACCTTTCTCATGAAAAAAGATAAAAAAAAAAAAAAAAGCTGTTGATTTAATCCACAATAGAAGAAACTGTTGGTGTTTCCTGTTCTCGCCAGTTTAAAAGGCCTGGTACATTGATCAGCATGAAACCGTTCACTTGTTGGTCATTATCAAACCGATTTGTAAAATAGTTTGGAAAAGAAAAATGCTGCTTAAAAGGATAATCTGAATCTAAGCATTTAAAACGTGAACATTTTGCAGCTAAGTCACTTAATTCCACTGGAATTGCTGCGATTGGGATTCCTTTATAGAGTGAAGTAATTTTTTTTCCATGAAGTTTAGTTTTGGTGAACTTTGAAGTGCAAATTTGCGCCATTGATTAGTAAGCTGTCCGGACAGTACTGACCTTTGAGAAAATGGAGCACCAGAGAGTTGAAGGGCCAGTTTCACAAATATATTTTAGACTTCTCTATCATGTCAGGCCTGTCTTCGTCCTCCGTCAAGAAGGTTGTGTTTTCACCCGTATCTGTTTGTTAGTTTATTTATTTGTCAGCAGGATTATGCATTACTGAACTGATTTGCACCAGACTTGGTGGAGGGATGGGCCAGGGAGACCCCATTAAATTTTGGTGTGGATCCGGTTAAATGGATGAATCCAGGTGTCACTCATCATTTTAGCAGACCATTGCTTTATGTTGATACCAGAAGCTCATTGGCCAAATCAACTACTCAGAATACTGTTCAGATACTTTCTCAGCAAGGATGTCATGGTTTAATGTTTTTGTTTAGTCTACATAATAGCATTTTCATCATCTTTTTTATAGTATGATCTGTCATTATCAGGGAAAGTGGATGAATTGTTTATATTGTTTAAGTCATGCAGTGGCCAGGTACTGTTTGCTCCCAATTATTTTTGTGTCAACTCTGCTAACTTATTCCAGTCAAATCAATTTGTGATAACTCCTGTAATCAATATTTGATTAACCTAAAATGGAGTTACTAAATAACAAGGGAGTTCAATTTTTTCCCTGGTAATTTGTGCTGAATGACGTAGAGTGGATGTTCTTCTATTCTCTCCTAATTTTATTTTGCCCTCCTTGGTCATACAGCATGCAGCTCCGACTGTACTTCAGTTACATCTCGACGTGTATCGTTACAAGTTTTAAATGATGATAAAAGGGTAAAAAAAAAATCTGTATATGCGATAAGTTGACTAGCCTTGCCTTTAACTCTATATCAACACACTTGAAATGTAGGCTTATGTAAGATTATGCGTGACACACTTCTCTGTGGAGTTTTGCCATATGTGTGAGTATGTATTCATGCTTTGAAGGATCAAGGCTGCTCCTTGTCACATACAAAACACATTACCATCTCATTAAACAAGATAAATTTTTCTAGGTAAAAAAAAAAGTAAAAACTATATCTACTGATATTTACATCAGCTCTACCTTGACCAGCCATAATGTTAAAATCCTTCTCACACATTAATGTGTTTAAGAAATAAAACTTTGAAGGGTGTCATTCTGTATAACGAGCAGTTTTGCTTTTGATGCTTAAAATGCATTTAGCTTTAAGTACATTCATACTACGAATAGAGCTGTACTATGTAAAATTTGACAGAAGTTTTAAGGGATTGTTTTTAAATTATGATATTGCTACTTTTACTTAAGCACAAGAGCTGAGTACTTCTTCCAACTCTTGTTATGACATTCTAAAAGTTACGCTTCCATCTAAAGTCTTTTGACGTACTGAACAAACTGTCTTAGAAAAGCAGAGTTACACAAACAGTCAGAGGGACCACGAGACACAAAGGCAGTCACAAAAACTGATTCCTGTTCAGGATTAACGGACAGAACCACTGGCTCCCCTGAGTCTCTACACCTGTCAGCCTTACAGTATGTCTAATGAGTCCAACCACTCCTCCAGCTCCCGGAGCCACAGCAGTAGGACCTTGGATCCATCCAGGGTGAGTGCATGCACCACGGGACTACATCCGTACTCCAGGGTCAGATCCAGTTCTGATGGATGAATCCTGTGGGACGAGAGATGGCTCCTTGTCCCACTTTGTCTTTGTGGTGTAAAACACACACATACGCACAGAAGGCATACGTACGTACAGATGGGCTGTGACCTTGTCCATGACCACAGACTTAAACGGCGCTGTTTCTGATGTGTGGTTGCCCATGGGGGAGGGGTGGAGGAAAAAGGGTGTAGATGTGATGATGAAATACACCGATTGTCCCCTGATAGATTGGGGACAAGGCCCCTAATCGCTCTTGATGTCATGCGGATGACCTCCCAGGATACAGAGCGCAGATTCATCACCCGCACCTCTGGTCCTGATGTACTGTACAGGTGTGCCATAAATAGCACCTTTCACCTGATGAAATCCTCCATCAGCCTCTATTCTTAGGCCTCTGTAACCTGAATCTCTGGTGATACGATGAATATGGAACTGCTTCAGCTTACTTTACAACATTTTATTCATCGCAACAGTAGGTTGCTAATAGTACACTTTTTGTAAATACACTTTTGAAGAACAAGGACAGAGTGATCTGGTATTGAGAGAGATAAAGAAGTAAATAATCAGATTAGATGAGGTGCGTGTTTGTATAAAGAAAGAAGGGAAGCAGGGAGTCATCAGTTCTGTCGTATCCTTGTTGAGTCGTTTATCAGAGCTGAATCTGCCCCTGGAGAACTGATGTGATCCCATGAAACAACCACTAACATAGAATGGATTCACTGTTCAAACCAGACATATTTTTTATCCTTAAAATTGCCTGCCTAGACTGCACACTTCCATTTAGAAATCCATCCACCACAATACAATACAATTTTTCTAATGATTGTATAGCTCCAGTTTCACATGAGAAACTTCACAAAGTATTCCAGTACAATTTTTTGTGGTTTTGTACTTGGTACTGCTCTCTCCTTTCTAACAGTGATTTTTTTTTTCCAATTTTATTTTGAAGGAAAAATAATTTAGTAACCCTCAGCTGCAATGCAATCCTGCTTTGCCGCTATGGATGCTTGGGTCACATTGCCCTTTTTTTTTTTTTTATGAGACCAAGATGTCCCTTAAAAAAATAAACCGAGGCGCACACACATACAAATGTGAGACACTTGTGTACACACAAGTGAGGTGCTTCATACAAAAATTCAGTAATGTATCTTTATTTTGTGAATGAATGGTTGAGTCTGGCCTCTAACGACACAGCCAGCAGCTTCCAATATTATGTTTTCAGAGCTGTATTAATTCTGACTTTTCATAAACTTCCATGAGCCAGATTCTGTAATGCATGCAATAAATTCCTACTATAAACATTTTTGGCTCTTTAAAAATGTTGGGGAACTTATAATTCACAGATAACAAAGTGGATTAACATTGGGTTTGGGTGGTAAACCCCCCATTGCATCCTTTGGTGTTGTGTTTATGCCCCAGTGATCCCATTCCTTCAAAGCTCATCTGTATGCAGCTCGCTGGTGTTGTGCATGGCCAGCTCTGTACTCAGTGTATCTATTGCGATGCTCTGTGTAGCGTGACTGTTGCTTGTGTATCATCTATCAGGGGATAGTCTAACCTTGCTTTAAAATCATATTCCACTGAATCAGAATTCAATTCCAGATTCTTCCAAGAAAATATCATAATAATACATCTCTCCTGGATTCCACTTGGGCCACTGTCACAGTGCTTCCTGACTCATTGCCTGCACTGTAATTTCTCAATAACATCTTTGGCAGAGACATGATGAAACATTCAGTGAATGAATTTCATTGGCTATGGGGGAGGAAAACCTTGGGAAGGTGTAATTTTAGATGCATGAAATCCAGAGGTGCTTACATACATTGTTCAAGTTGTTATGAATATGAAACACCTCGACTACGTTTCTTATTACTGTATTATTCATACATCAGAGAGATGCCACTGTGTGATGGAAGAAGCAAGCTTAAAAATGAAAGCAATGCGTGTTTGAAATGCTTTCTGATTGTACGGCAGTGTCAGTCTTCATCGCTGACGTACTTAAATGTTGAATAGAGGTAATGAGATTGGAGCTGAATAACAATGATGGAATTCAATAATGGATTACTGCACCGTACACAATGCCGTGGTTTCACAGTTTCCCCGATTAGTGGTACAAATTTAACACTTGTTAGGCGTTCTGTAAACAGTACTGAGGGAGATTATTTGTCAGGCGTGTAGGATTCAATCAAGAGTCAGCCTGTGTGATGCATACAACTTTCACAATGCTCAGAAACAGGGAACATAAATACTGATTGACATGACAAATATATACTTAAAAAAAGAGTGTTAAGACAAAACATTTACTGTGTGTTTCAACCTGGAACTGAGTTTTGTCTGCCAAACATTCCCACTGTAAGTAATAATATAATTAGGATATCATTGCATGACCTATTGCTACTCTCTCCTACAGACGATTAAATCGTGTTGCTAATTACTTTTTGAAGATAATTAAAGGCTGCCTGCACAATGTTTCACTGGCAATGTCTTTTTCCAGTCCAAGAAGTTCTGTTTTTACATATAGAAGTTGAAGTGAAGTGGACATGATGATAAAGAAAGACACTGCAGACTGAATCTTAGCTGGTTAGCTTAGTTTAACATAAAGGATCATCTGGAGTCTCTGCTGGTTGCCTGGGAACCTCACTCTAAATCACTGCTTCACTTCAAGAAACAGTTTGGCACTTAAATCCCATCTGTGGAAACATCACAATTTGTCATTTTTGCACTTCAGTTTTTGTACAGATGAATCAAAGAAGCTATAATTTATTAATTAATGAGCTTTAGACTTTCTGGTAGAAGAACCTTGTTACCTCTGGACAGAGTAGCAACCCCCCCATTTCCAGTCTTTATGCTAAGCTAATAAGCTGCTGGCCCCTTCTTTATGTTTGTCAGTCAGATATAAGAGTAATATTGTCCTTCTCCTCTCGTGCTTTAGTGCCACGAGTGTATACATTGTCATTAAACATTTTTTTTGATATGTGCAGAACATTTTGTTCACATACTTTTTTTCATATGTGTTCATTAAAAACATTTCCTCCTGGGCACAATTGATTTGTCAGAGAGTAATACGGTTGGTCACTCTAAAAGACACTGGTTTTATTAGCTCATTGATTGATTTAACAACAACATCTGAATTCGTTCAGATAATTGGAAGGGCTCGTCTGTAGTGTAAGGTCAGGAAAAATGATATGAGCGCTGCACGCCATCAATCAAAACTGCATGCTCTTGGACTAGAACTATCAGTGTGTCTTGCTTATAATGCCCTAAGCTCTGTACAGCACCACAGCCAATGTCATTACGCTGACTTATTAATGTGTGATGTGAAGCATGGTGCCTCATCGTCAGGATCTATGTCCCATTGACCACTAAGACTTGAAGTCAGTGGTGCACGTGTCTGGAGGTCTGGTTGTCTTCATCAACAGTAACATGTGTCTTTCTGCTTATTGACAAACTATGTGCTTTGTCTACGCTTCCTCAGTTTAATCAATATGGTCACATGCATTGACTTGTAAAGAACTGTTGCATGTTGCGGATGCAAAGAGGTCTGCTGCCCTGTGTATTGATCCAGTGGGTGATCTGCTGCTCTGCAGCTGTACAGTATGCTGATATTTTATTTAGATAAAGCATTTCCTTCCTGTGGCAGTGAGTATGTGGAAGCGGACTCCTTTTTCAAGATTTAACAGAAAAAGAGTTAAAACCCAGAGTGACTGGTTGTTTTATTTATTTCAGCATCACGCAGTGAAAGCGACTGGTTAATTATTCAAAGTAATGTCACACCTGGCATTTTCGGCATGGTATTTACATCTGGATCTGGACTTAAGTGAAGTACATTAAATGAAAAGACTGATATAATCTGTATATTTTTAATTGTAAACAGATCCCTTAAAGAGGCCAAAAGCAACAACGTGATAATCTGTCTCTCAATGCTTGTTTGCTCCTACTGACATGAATCTTTCAAAAAATAGGTCATGAATACATACTTTCATTTCTTAACATGGCTACACAATTTCCTGAAACAGTTTTGTAGTGAAGTAAATCACAAATGCTGCTGACTAAATAGTGTATTTGTCGAGGACTAGCTTCAGCTGGGTGTGAGTATTTACACAGTGAATATCGACTCAAGACATACTACAGTACCCATTTTCATTACAATGAAGGAACATGTTAGCCAGTGTGACAGTGTGGCTCACTGATGTGTTTTCAATAGATTTTGGAAAACAATGGAGGTTGATGGCGCAGAGGAATAAGCTATAACAGTCATGAATACACAGATGTTGGTCTATTCATGGGATTTGCTGACAATAAAATATAGAATTTCAGAGGATGTATACTTTAAGTCTAGGTTCAGTATAATACGGTAAAATCCATTTACTCTATCCATTGCTTTGGATTATTGTCATGCATGTTAGTCTTTGTGTAATGTACGTAAACAGTAAGAACACAGTGCGTTTTATTTGTTTGTTATGTACAAGCACCACTTTTCACAAGTTAGTATCCAAGTTATTACCTGCTGCTTTGGTTGTTTTGTTAATATTGTGGCCACATACAACAAATCCGCTTTAGGTCTTGGATGATTTCTGTTTTCTGTGTTTGTGTTTTCTCTTATGATGTGTTGTAGGAGTGTGTTGTCTCTAGTGATCCAAAGCCAGCTTACCCTTCAGCCTGTGTAGTAGTTGTAATGGTTCTCATCTTGTGGTTTTGTGAGATTCCAAGTGCTCATATTTTGACCTTTCTCATTTTGATATCCTCTGTGCGCGTCTCCCACAGAACAGTCGGCCTACCTACTTTGATATTTCTACACAACACAGCTGTGCAATGCCGTTTTCCACCTAATTCCCTTCAGATGTTGTCACAGCAGAGGAAGTCAAGGTCTGGCCTTGTGAGACAAAAATTGTGGTGAAATGTGCCTGGTCCCAGTTTCCTGGCACTTGCCTTGCAAGATAGATAAGGGTTTAGGCTCAATATGATGAAATTCATGTTTCATATATTCACTGTGGGACTAACCTGCCATGGATTTTGGTGGAACTGGCTATGTTTGCTTTTTTCCTCTAGTGTTTTGATAGATGCTCATCATCTTTGGCTGCCTTAGAACACAGTCATGGTATACAGAAAGGTGTCTCATAAGGGAAGTTTATTTTTGCTGTGGTTGTGGGTCTGAGTTCATTTTTCTGCATCTGGATGTACAATATAGGACCACTAAAATGTCACATTTCTTTACACTTTGCCAGACAAATCCCACTCTCAGTTTGAGTTGGCGGGGCATTTAACAGTACTACGATTACCACATATGAACAGCACATTTCAGTTACCTCAAAAAATGATCAAAAGATAGATAGATACTTGCTGTAGGAAGAATCATAAAGAGAAAAGCACATTTTTTTTGAGGATATTAAGACAAAATAAGCATTTATACATCTACAGTACAGTACTTGACAATCAAATTTCAAATTTCTTTAAACTGTAGAAAACAGTTCACTGTCGCTTCAGTATTTGCCTTTTGAAAGTATATTGTCACAGGAAAGGGACCTTCCCAAACCTGCAAACCTGCCCTCGCTCTTTCACTCACTTCTGGAATGACGCAGGCAAGAGAGGTGGTGTCACATCACACGGCAAACAGCAGACTTTGAGGATCTTTGACAGAAACCAAGGGATGCAAACTGATCTTGGTGCCCACAAAGTATGACCTCATGTAATGTAAATAACAAAGACTTCATGGGAAACGTTAAAATGATTTATCAAGTCTAAAAGAAAACAGTGATTTTCAAAGGCTGATTTAAGTGGCTTGATCTGTTATTGCTATCCCAGCAAAAACAAGAGAAAGACTGATTATTGACTGTGTTAATTTGATTTGGTATATACAAAATCAATACCAGCGTGAACAAATATGCTGTCATTTGGTGCTTCTAATTGGTCTCCCATTAGTGTGATTATTCTTTGTAAATGAGCTGTCTGTTTTTAGTTTAGGAGATATGTCAAGATAAAATCAATCAAGCCAACTACAAAAATTACTTTAAATGAGGTCTCTCCGTCCCTTAAAAAAAAAAAAATCTGTCAAATAGGAAAAAAGCACATGTCAAAGTTAAACTCAGAGCAAACTTGGTTTTCATGTGAAACACAAATAGAGTGGAAAAGTTCCTCTGCTTAGGTGCTTTAGCGGGGGCCCTGCTTAAATGCTCAAAGGATGTGCTCCCTGGGGAATATGTATGTACAAAGTGGAGGTAAATAAATAATAAAGAGATGAATGGAGGGCTAAGCAGACAGCTGATGAGGCTGATCATAGGAAGGGGGTGAGACTGGTCCTCTCCGACACTGTCAGCAGGGTGTGAGGGTTAGTGGTGATTAAAACTTCTTTCCTCTTACCCGTCAGCAAACACGAACATGCACGCACACACACTGCTATCTCTGCAAACTGACTTACAAATAAACAGCTTAAGCCCCTGTGATGTGCAAAACAGATGATTTTTTTTTTTCCCTCTTCGTTCAACTCAGACGGACTCATTTGACTACCTCTGCATTTCTCTGTGTGTTTATATGCTAAAGCTGATGGCTTCCACTAAAGATACAATACAATAATAGAAAAGTATATATAGTTTGTCAGTCCCCCAGTCAGCCGGTCAGTGAGTTAATGAGTTGTTTGCCAGAAAAAGGCTCTGAACCTTTACTCTGACATTGTTAGTGAGTGAGTGAGTTTCTGCTCACTGTGCAACTTTAATATGATTTTAGACATAAGTCAACAAATGCATGAAAGGTGAACGATTCAGCTTTTCACGCTCTTTCCTGTTTTGATGTATTGATATGATTGCTTTTAATTAACATTAATTTAATATATTTCTAATAAGTGCTTTGGTGTGTTTATGACTAATTTTTTGTCTTATGGGGCCTGGGATGCTTGGGAGGGCATCACAGACAACTGATAATAAGGGAATGTGAATAAATCAATAAATCAAGGTGTTAGGGGAAGGGTACAGGAAATGAAAGATGTATAGTATAGTACCTCAGAGGGTCCATATGTTTAAAACTAAAAAAAAAAAAAAATGGGGAGATATTACATCTGAGGAAAGAAGAGAATTTGGAAAATGTTTTCTTTACTTGAAAATAACAATCTAAACACAAATGCAGTGAAAGGAAATAATTCATTATTATTCAGTTTCAAGGCCACAGTGCACGTATGCTTTATGTATAATGTATAATTCATTTTAAGTGGGCATGAATGTCAAATAGACTGATCTCTCCTTCCTGTGCAGGCGATGTCAGAGAGGAGAGGTCACTATATTGTACATGCTTAAAAAATATAGTGACAGGCTTAACTAGCTTAAGGTACATCCAGTTTTCTTGCTCCTCAGTAGCTGTAAAACCTGCAAATGTGTCATCGTGCCTGTCATGATATACTGACAAGAGGAGTTAAAGCTATATATAGAGGTTCGCTAGAGGCGCCTTTAAATTGACTTACAGAAGTCGGCCCTTCAGTATAATGAGAACACAATGAGTTGTTTGAATGTGTTTGGATGATACTGAAAAGCTCAGTGTGGAGAAACACGGTGCTTACACATCACAGCATTAGATGTGTTACCAGCAACTACTACAAAGCAATTTGTATACTGTAAATGATTACAGATTTTGCATTGCTGGAATGGCATTGTAGATTCTTTAAAACTCTAAAACCCTATTTTTTTTTTTTTTTTTGAAACATCCAATTACACAATCCCTAATGTGAATGGATTAGGCGGTGCTCTGGGAGGAGGAGGTAGAACACCAGACAAAGAAAGAAAAATACTCAGAGGAGCACAGTTCATAGAGAGTGGAAGGTGGAAACAAGGTGGAAACAAAGCAGAGACAGGCAGATAATGACAGAGGAAGGAGAGGAAGAGGAAAGATATAGCAGAGCTGAGAGACAGATGCGTAGATAAAGGTTCAGAAAAGAAGACAACAGAGGACTGATCGGAGAGACAGGTAAGAGAGAAGAGAAAAACAAAGATAAAGAGCTTTGATTAGGGTTCATTGCCCCCTTCCTCTTCCTTATCCGCTTATTCCACTTATTTGAGTTGTTGTATCACGGGGCAAAGACTGGAAAGTATTAATTGTCTCTTGTCACATGAGAGAAATGTGCCATGACAGAACCCCTCCTGACGTGACATCAGTGTCATCAACAACTTGGCACCTGCTACTACTTCTGCACATTTCATATGCATACTGTAGCAGTTAGTGCCTGTCATTTATTTTTATCTAGCCAGATTAACACAGCCAACATTCAGACCAGGTTGTACCAGCTTTTAATGGTACAAATAATTCTTTACAGTAAATTGTGTGTCATTATTGACTCAGCTAAGCTACAGAGTGTTCTGTCTGACAGTGAGCGAGCTTATTAGTACAGAGAGCTTGGGGATTCCAGTAACTCTTTACTGAATGGAATTCATTCCTGCAAACAAAATACCAGGAGGGAACTAGTTAAAGGCCTGGTATAGAGAAAATAGAGTGAAGCTAAGAGTTATTTTGACTGACTGGCACTAACATGATCCCGGCAGATTAGCGTGTTAAAGGTTAGATTGCCAGACAAAACAGTTAATCAACTAGCCCTGCAGGCAATCACTGTGTCACCAAACTTCTAGAAAAATCAAATATTTCACAACAAACTTGATTAATTTTGCAGTGTCACTTTCTGATTCCATAACAAACACAGCCAACAACAAAAAAGGCAGCAATATACATTAGACATGACAAAAGACCTCACAGTAGTGTACAATTCATCAACTTACCTTGTGTTGGCCACAGTTAACCTGCTGTAGTGACAGCAGGCAATGGGATCAGAAAAAAGAAATTACTTATATCCATCACCCTATATCCAGAGAGCAAGGCTGCCATATTAATAAACATGCACATATGGCAGCGCCCCACCTTCAGGGATATATGTATGTTTTCATTTGGAAAGAATTTAGCTCATGCTCTAATGAAATATTCACCAATCGATCCCCCTGCGGCTGCACCAAGCTCAACATATGGTCATTGTTCCACTCCCTCCTCACTCATACTGTAGAGCTGTGCCCGGGCCTTAAATCCACTCATATGGTTGGAAGAGACACTAAAGGCACCTGTGCGTCTGGCTATCTTTGGGTTGTGTATTTTTCTGTCTGTGCGCAGTTAGCCGTTTCTCATCAGCCAAAGTTCAAGTAAGCTCTTCAGAGCTCCCTAGAGAGCTCCAGAAGACGTTTCAGACAACAATGGGCTGAACACACTTTTAAGCTCTCATCTGATTCCTTGTCTGGGGTGAGATAACCATCATATTTGTGTCAGTTCAGAAGGTTTCAAATAGTAGGACTGAATCGATCCTTTATATCCTTGGGCCTTGATATTTTATTTTCTTTTTTCTTTTTTTCCCGTTGAATTTAATCAATTTAATCAGTTTGAAATGTAATAAAAGATGACCCCATCATCTCTAGATAACTGACCTGCCAATAAATCTGACATGATGTCTCAGTTTTAAACACTCATTTCCCTGCCGGTTTATAGTATATTAATCCATTAAAGCAATGTTCACAACATGAAATATTAATCACACTGTTTACTGTACTAAGCCAACTACAGTATAATGATATACCGTACAACACGTTATTGTCCCCACGGGTGCTCTTCAGAACCTCCCCTTCTTTTCCCCTTGACTCCAGCACTACAGCTCAATCTGCTTTACAGTATAACAGCTTTCACATTTCAAATGATCGCTACAAACATTACACCCATAAACACATTTTATGATGCCGTTACATACTTATTGTATTGTGTGTGTTTGAAGCTGACTGTGCAGGCGTCATTTAGATGCATCCTGTTGGCAAAGAGAGGTCTTAGAAAGGAGGAAAATATAAACAATGTTTCTGGAAAAAAAATAAGTCCCATAGTTTCATTCTATAACACAGCAGCATGGTGATTAGCTGGCCATGTTTCTCTTTATCTGGATTGACAGGACACATCTGTAGAGGGGACTGGGTGGCTCCGAGCAAGAGGAGACCAGGTGTGAATATTTCAGCAGGTACATGAGTACAGACATCTGGACAGTTGGATGGAGTACTAGGAAGACTTGAACAGATAGAATACTGGTGTATATGTGTCATTCAAATCAAACGTAGGAAGTTGTATGTTTTTATTAGACATGCACCCATCTGACAGGATTAGAACTCTGCCACAAAGAAAGACAGGAATATGCATAAGCATTCTTTTTGTCAGATTCATAAAGTGCACGTATACCTGGTCTCTCATTTAATCTTTTTATCATTTCACCTGCAGCTGGCTCTAGAAAACTGCAAAGAATGCATGAAGTGCAGACATTCATGCTACATTTTTTTGTTTTTTTTAATGTGTGGAAAGGGGCGTATCCATGTTTTTTTGTGTGCATGCATTGTTTATACATCTAGCCCCTGGAGATCAGAGCTGATGCAACACTTTCCGCTGTGTGTCCACATGGGAAACACTTCTCTCAGTGCAGTGCAGTGTGTGGCTCCATCTTCCCAACACACCTGCTTAGCAACGTCGCTCCACCAGTTGTTAAAAGGCCATGGTTAATATGATGTAACGCCAGTCCTTGTTTCCTGGGCTGTTCTCCTTTTTCAGGCCTTGCTAAACGTCTAATAAAACAACTTCAGCCCAAGCAAAGTTTCAAAAGGAGCTCTTAACAAAAAGTGCAGGTACTTAATGTGAATCAATGAAGTTTGACTGAAATACCTGATAAGGTCAGTATCAGCACATATAGCAATGTAAGGGTTCCGGATAGTGAATCACATACACATAGGTGTGTGAGACAGTACCTCTCTGTATAAAATTAAATTTAAATTATCTTGTGAGGCCTTTCCCTCAGTCTACATTATGCACACTTGTGGTTTTATTTACACTTACATTCTCAAGTTGTTTGAAACAGGCTTAATGACACTTGTGCAACAGGCTGTATAGTATCGATGATGAGTTATATGCTGTACATCACAGCAGGTGTTTGTTTACAGTTGTGTTTGTACGCCTATGATTTTGTGATGAGTGGGTGCTTATGCATTCACTAAGTGCATGAAAATTGTTATTGTGTTCCCCGTCATTGCCTCCAGCTGCTCCAGAACAGCACAAACAAAACGCTGCATGGTCCTCCCTGCCTCCCGTTTCAGACACAAACATTGGTCCCCTCTGGGCAATAGACGCTGCGCTCATTCATTAACAGAGATATCAAGGCGAAAACAAGCATGACCCCAAGGAATCAAGGAAGGAGAGAATAAGAGACGATGAGGTGTTTAGCTGTGGTATCCTCTGCCACCTCTTTTCTCGAGTGGTCCTAATTACCGAGTGTCTGATGTCTCTCTCATCGTGCTGTCTGTTCCCAGCTACAGTAGGCCCTTGGTGGTCTGAAGGAGTTATGCTTGTGCCGGGCTGACCATGATGCCGTGCTGCTGAAGCCTTCCTCCCCCTCTGCTGGCACAGTAATGCTCATTAAAGAGGACAGAGCAGGGACTTGCCCTCAGTCCTCATCTTGTACCCTGCATTTCCCCTGTCACTTTAACACGACCCAGTGAGGAGTGGCCTGTTAAAAATTCCTCAAATGTCCACACGTCGCATCCCTACATTATACATACTGACTGAGTCTCATTTCCTCCTGGGGTGTTAACATGTGCTGCAGGCTTGCCTGTTGCCTTGCCATGCACATTTAAGTGCTTTTTGTTCTTTGACAAAGTCTTTATCTTCCCTCATTGTGGGGATTTTGATGTCCTTTATGTTCACATTTCCACACTAAAGAAGGAAAAACTGAATGTGTTCGTGACTGATCAGTCAGTCTGTTCTTTGACAAAAGTTTAAAACTTTGTTAGTACTTTTTACTATTGATGTTGGCAGTTTTGAAGTGTGGCAGGCAAGCAATACGAGACAGACACAGACGAGCTGGAGAGCATGATTGGATAATGATCCACGGACGGAGCTTTTAGCAGAACTCATCAAAAGCAGACAACTGCTCACAAGGCCAGCCATCATTGTAGCAGGAATATTTTTTTTTTCCAGTATAGATTTTCACTGAAACAGTGGCCTGACTTGGTCCGCCCAGTGCTTTTCCTTAAGATAATTTACCACCACCCCCTCTGTTTATTTGATTTCATTCAACAGCTTATATACCCTGACCTGTCTCTTCCAATTAGCCTAATTGGAGGAATAATTCCCCGTCTGTCAAACACAGCACTCTTTCACCTGGGGGTCACAATGATGTTAACGCTCACTTTGGCATAACGACACAGGAAGCCATCCAGCAGAATGTAAATGTAAAAAGTTCGATGCAGTACATTCCTGCTATTTCATGTGTAATAGCACTACAGAGAAGTTTGTGTCACATGGTTTGTCTCAGGGGAGAGAAAACATACCCTCTCGCCTTCTGAACTGTTTGGATGACACTGCATTGAATTCTTTTTCCTGTGTTGTATTTTCTAATACATGGGCAGCCAATAACGTGGGTGTGCTTGGCCATGAATTATAGATCTGTTGTTGGCACAGGGTGTGTGGATATGAACTGTGCATGCCGGGGCCAGATAAGGCCAGATTTATACCTTTAGCTGCCAGGCGCAGACTCGAGGAGCCAGCTCACAAATTAAATGGAAATTGAGTTTGAGGGAGCTAATAAAACAGCTGTAGCACCCTCACACAACAACATGTCCTCTTAGCATACAATGCAAGCATGATGGAAAAACATGTTAAAGGATTTCTGCGGCTGTTGATCAGCAATGTGACTCTTGGTCTTGGGTTGCTGATAGTGAATTTGTGTGTGTACAGTAGAGGCTGGATGTGGTCAGAGGGAGTGGGGGAAAGCCTTTTGTTTCATGATCATGAAGACAAATTCTCTGTCAAGACTCAGGCTCCCAATATGCAGAATCTTTTTAAGTGATCCATTTGTGGCTATCACACAAAGGGCTCTATATATTAGAAATTTTGTTCAAATCATACATTATTGAAAAGGAACATATTGTTCTTACTTACTTTCTTAGTTTCTCTTTTTTTGTCACTAATGTTGTTGCTACCAGTTTCAGTAATTTGGCTTATCAATGGAAAACCCCCAAACCCTCCATCTTTTAAACTTATTATTGGAGCCTAGGAGATATGTAGTAGTTGAAAGGTTCTCAGTGGGAATTCTGGGACTGAAGGGACTTGTTATTTTACTGAGCTGGTCAGGTATCAAAAGATGCCACAAGCTTAGGCTTTATCAGTGATTGCACTCTGTCTCCTTTTATGTCAGATAGAGCTCATCAGAGTTTTTTCTTTACTTCTTCTTCTCCATCTCATGTGTGATAAGGGTATTTTATCAGATGCACTGATGTGGCACCTTCTGACACTGAAGAAGAGTCAGTTTCTGCTCAGTTTTCACATTTTTAGAACATGTACATGAAAGAGTTACTGCATCTGTCAGGATGGTAGCATTAACCATCAGCATCTTAACTATAAGTAAAAAATTATTTAAGATTTTATTTATTTAAAATAAAATCTGCATACTACAGTGATCCAAAAATCTGCGCCTAGCATTTCTTGTCCTTGTGGTCTTCTCACATGTTTTGACAAGCTTGAACAGTTCTTGATATACTTTGTAAATTTAAAAGCATGCACCTACACAGGTGTCATGGGATCACCCCCATTTATTTCTCATATTTGTGCTCAGAAAATCAATTGCTCTCTTTTGAACAAAACTTCAGAGTCAAGTCATTGACTTTGAGGAAGTGAGTATGATGAAAAAAAGTTATGATTTCAGATTATAAAATTTTGTAAGCAAGAAATTGTGAAAAAAAAAAAAAAAGCTTCTTGTCAAATTAACTGTTAAACATAATTTACAGGAAATGACTGGGTAAACTTTTCAGGGAAAAATGTTTACCCAGAAAAAGTGTCCTGGAGAGGTTGTCTTCTCATGAAACAAATTTTATACTCTATGAAAAGGAGGTCATGTCATTATAATGATTTGCACTATAGCTGCATACCCAAATGAGATGTTCAGTCATTAACACATATATTTCGGCTAATTAAGACACATATCAACTTTAATATCTTTTAATGAGCCAATTTTCTGATACTGTTAGGTAATAAATTGACAGAAATTGTTAAACGCCCCTTCAGGCCTGGAAACATTTTTGATATCTCCCGGATCATAGGATTTAAGTCTGGAATCATAAACTGAGTTTTTTGTCGTGATGCCTGACTCGCATCGTGTGGTTGCTCGTGAGGCGTCTTTCTGGATAGATCCCCGCTCCACATAAACTCACTCCAGCCCAGCCATCCATTTCCTGGACAAAGATCTGAGGAAGCATAGGGTGCCCCTGGAGGTCTCAGCTTGGACATTTTTTGTTGTTGTTGTTAATTAATTACCTCCCTGAAGAGTGACTGGGCATCCCATGCTGAAATACCACCCAGTGTGTGCTGTGTTCTCATTTTTTGCTTCACTCTGCTCTCTCTTTGCCCTCCTTTCCATGCCTGTGGATCCAAGGAACATATCTAGCCTGGAGATTAGCTTTAAGGGACTGGGCAACACTGACTTTGGAGTGTCATTGATAATGTATGGCACTCTATCCAGTATCTGTGGATACTTTTATACTTGTATACTTTTCCTTTTGTCCTTTTGGAATCTGTTCTGTTGCATTAATAATTTGACATGAACAATTTGGCAGATATCAGTCACAAACCTCCTTGAATGTCATAAAATAGAAAATAAAAAGGAATATTCAATTTAGAAGCAATAAATTCTTGAAGAGAGGTAAATAGTCTCTTGGGACTGGTTGAAGTAGGATATAAATATAAATTATTTATGGAGGACATACTGAGAAGTATTAAGTTGGCTGGAGATATGACTTCCACTGACTTAAAATAAATTAATAAATAGCAGCACCTTTTTAAGGCACCAAAATAGCTGAAAATTAGCACAGATTTTGAAACTGTCCACTTGCTAATACTAAAGTACTATTCAGATGGCATCAGTGTCAGAGCACAGGCAATTCAATTTTTAAACAGAATTTCTAATGTTAATGCTTTCTGTGTTTGACAACCTCTGTCTGCTAAAACATGACAGCTCCAGACAACAACTGTGTTTCGACATGCTGATGGTTAATCTCACAGTTTCAGTCTTATGCAGATATTTGCTTTTGCCAAAATTTCTACTGTAAAAATAGCACAGACTTGGTTGTTTATACTATTTTTATTCTTTTAAGCAACATGTTTGTTTGGGCAGAGTAGATTTGACACCAGTGAGAAACTTAATTGGTTTGTTGTTTATTTATGCAGTAACTTCAGTGAGCGTAAACACCCACCTTTGTTAATCATCCATGTTGAGCTATAGGTAAATTAGCAACTTGTACTTTGTATAGATCTTTTTTTCCTACCATTTCATTTTTACATATCTGGCACTGAATGGTATGGTTAGTTTGACTGATGTCCACTAAATCATGTGTGCACAACATATTCTTCATCACAGTTTAAACCTCTGCCTTTAATTAAAAAGCAGAAAGTCACAGTTGCATGAATACGGCTATGTTAATTGACTCACTGATATCCATTCATTTAAATATTTATTGTGGTCATATGGAGAGAATTTATAAAACTGAGAGGAGCATTGATCAGTAGTGTGCTTTGTTAAATCATCATTTTCTTTCAGTTAATTACTTTGCTTGTAGCAGTGAGTTTGACATGACACCGCCCCTTCCTGTCACCAAGGTGTGGATGAATTAAACCACTGCATCAGGAATAGCAAATGGTTACAGTTGGACACACCAGGTGGGTCTGGGAGGAAAGGCTTCCAGGTCTTAATATTTGGTTGTATTGATGGTAGGCTGTGGGCCATCATGCTGCACATTTTTGTTATTTATCACAATCTCTGCTACAGGTAGAAGATCTGCTGCATGGCCAGCCATAACGGGATGAAGAAACACTTACAGACAGTAATGTGCATCAGGCCAATGAGCCATTCATAGGCCTGGTGCCATCTCATTAGTCTTCCAATGACACCGGCAGAGGCATGCCTAACGCCCCATTGTCTGTAGCGGTCAGAGACAGTAGGGAAGACAGCCTGGGTTAAAGTTACACAGAAAATCCACACTAAACTCTGGTTGTCCTCCCCACCCTTGCACCCCCACCTCTCTCTTTCTACCTCATCTCTTTCTCTTTTCACTTGGTATATTCCTGTGGGATGCAATTTTTTAAAAAGCTGCCTTTAAGCTCTCATTTCCGATGACTTTTGAAGGCAGGGCTCTGATTTTTTGGCCATTACCATGATAATAGCTTAAAGTTCAGATTGTGGCTATGAACCTTTAGTCAGCTGTAAATGAGGTCCCTAATGGTCATCATTTTAAGTGAGCACTGAGTCCACTAAATAGCAATACATATACTCACCAGTCACTTATCCTAATTCTGTCTGGTCCACTTCAAAACAGCCCTTTATAAGTATAAATGTCCCTGTAGGGAAGCGATATATTAGCACTCATAGAAAAGAAAGATAGAGTCTTAAGGTGGAGGAATAATTTAAGCATACAGTAGCATTGTTCTTCACACTGATATAGTTTTTACTTCATAAATACAGTAGATTCCCAATTGGCCTTTGGTTAAAACCTCCCTCAAATTGCCCACTAATAGCCTGGCAACCATAAATGTGCATGCAGGTCAACCTTTTGATCTCTCCACGTGGTGAAGCAGTGTGTAGGGAGCTTTAGTTACGGTACAGTGATACTCAGTATCCAAAGAGGTTGAACTGTTGTGAGTTTTTATTCTTTGCCCCCAAAAATATAAGGAATATATAAGGAATTGCTTTAACAGTGTGTTAGCTAGGCATCTGATGGAATCCCCTAATATTAGTAGCTTACTACTAATATTAGTAGCTTACTACTAATATTAGTAGTAAGCTAAGTAGCTTACTACTTACTTACTACTTACTACTTACTACTTACTTAGCTTACTACTGTATATAGCCGTTAAATGCATATTTAAGATATTCATGATAAAAGGGTTTGATTTTGAAGGGTTTGATTTAATTAGCTAGCTGGCTACAGCTGATAACATCTGTTATCAACATGTGTCATTTCTTGACAGTTTTTACCAAAAATGAGAAATGGAATCAGGGACTCATTGTTTTAAAAAAAATTACCACAAATTTTGAGTGGCAAATCTTATTATTGCAATCTGCATGTGTGCTGTGCTTGATTGGAACATTTGATAGGCATAGCAGCAGCAACCAAAGGGGGTGGAGTGAAAAGTGAGCTCAGGTCAAGCTCTTTGCTCAAAAATGAACAATTAAATTGTTTCACTGTCACTGTAAGACACACACGTACAAGGTGTAGACACACTCACAGGATAGTTTGCAGTTGAATGCTACAGGCCTCACCTATGTGAAAGAGCTTGGTGGACTGCATGCTGTATTTTTCCCTCTACCTGAATGTGCTTCACAAGCTGTGTCACACAAGGCTCACAAAGCCTCCACTGGTGACTGACTCTCTCAAACACACAGAGCAGCCTGTAATCAGTGACCTTGTGTTTGTAAGGCCCCTTATTTTATGTTTTTGTGCCACCTCAATTCAGGTGATTCGCAATCATAACTGACCTGTGGCCTCTGTAAGCTACCTTCACTTCCCATACCTGCAGAATAACAGTAATAAGGCTAACATGATTGCTACCCCTGCCCTTTCACTTTTGTTTTCTACTGCAGGCATAGCAATAGTATCTTTGGCTTGATTTCCAAAACATTCAAAAACTAAAATATTAATAAATTAATTGTAGAGTTTAATTCTTAGTAACAAGGCATACTCTATACTTACTCCTGCCAAAATTATTTGAAAGTCAGTTCAGTCAGACTATCAACACTTCAGTGATGAGAGATAAGGGCATTGCATTTATTCATAATTCAGAAATATATTACATATTAGATGACCTTATTGCTAGGTTCAAAGGCAGGGCAGCCTGAGAGTGATTTAAAGGCAGGGTTGCGATTGGCTGCAGTGGGTAATATTGCAGTTGGTCACTGATTGACACGGGGTCATCCACAGATACAAGGTGAGTGGGAGGGCCGGCATAATGACGAATGAACCCTGACATTGCTATTAGGTACAAATCTGCCCCTTTTCTCTTTCTGCAGCCATGGTTCTGCCGGGTAATGTGCTGCAGCATTATGTTAACTGTAGTGCCAGTGAGGAGGACGAGGGTGTGGGTGGAAAATGGATGTGGGTCATTTAAGCTTCCATGAAACAGAATATGAGTGAGTTGTTGGTAGCTGTGTGAGCTTTAAACAGAATTTTCCTGCCATTAGATAATGATTTTGATAAAAGCCATTCTGTGGGAGGATGATAACAGCACAAAGGCAATTAATTTGAACCCAGCATTCAATTTTGTCTGTGCTCAGAGGCTATGTGAAACATCGAGTGAAATCATTTCACTGATAATGATGTGAACATCCTCACCTTTTTTTGACATGTTTCTGTCCCACTTTCTTTTAGCCTTCAGTCAGAAGAGTTGACAACCCGAACAAAAACTTTATGTTTCCAATCCCGGAGTGTTCTACGTGCGAACATTTGCATCAGCACCGAAATGAAACATCATCTGGATGTGCAGTCTTTACAGTCTTTACATCCAAGGAATCCCCTGTATGATTTGTGTGAGACCCAAAGGACACTGAGGCATCAGTCATTTTTTGATATTACTCCTTTGCTGTTTGTTACATTGCTTTCTGTAGCAACTGTGATGTTCACAGTGTCAGGGTGTGGTTGAAGTGTAAAAAGGCAGAAAAAAAAATAAACACATTAGAACATCGACAAATCTGTGTTGTAGACCTCTACAAAATGTTCACTAAAATTAAAGCTATGTGCTACATTACTTGTTCTCAAACTAATTAAATTTTCCCTCTGCAGACCACAGAGATCTGAGCACTTTTCAAGTAATAAACCTGAAACTAAAAGCATGTTCCACAACTGTAAAATGCATGAAATTGACAATCAACTCTCAACCAGGGTTGTTTTTTTTACCATATTATGTAAAAAAAAACAAACAAAAAAAAAAAAACCTAAAGAAGTCAGGTTTTATGAAATATTTGACAAATTTTCATGTGGGTTGTGAAGCCGATCTGATCAACTGAAAGGATCATAATTCCAACCTAAAACAGTCTCTATGGCAGCCCACAAGCCACTGAGTCATCCCATGTGGGAAGGACAGACAAATAGTGGGGTACATCAGAAGAGGTATGCAACTGTTCCTTCGTTACAGCATCAAGTATTTAATGGTATTTTAGACATGTTAGCCTCAACACTCAGTGTTATCATGCTGGACCATATGCATAGAAATACACACACTCAAACACACCAAATGCCAGTGGAGAGAGGCACACAAAGGGGATTTTAATTGGAAAGCCTGGTCTATGTGTTCAGCGTTGATAGTGGTACATCAGTCCAGAGCTGATCATCTTTGTGTGTCCAGAGCTGCAGAGTTGTCGACTGTAGATGCATAACGATAAAGCCCACTGTTGTGTGTGAGTGTGTGCCAGAAGGCAATTGTATCTTTATTTAATAAAGTGTGATTGGTAGAGATTGATAACAGGGAGACATAGCTGGGCAATTAATATCCTGATTGAGTGGCTATGGAGAGGGGGTATCAGAGTGCTGTTATTGCTGCAGCCTCCAGCTGGCTCCAGAGTTTAAGGGAAATAAATGACTTCAATGATTAACATCACATTGATGTTCCTTTCTCAGAGAACAGAATGAATTGTCAGTCTTTGCACTTAATGGCATGGGAAATATCAAAATTGCTATAGTGCCACAGATCACTGCAGGTTAAAACCCTTTTAACATGCTTGCTCTGGCTGCTGATTAAAATGAGAAAAGCAGATAATAAACTGAATGCTTGCTCTAATCGATTTACAGTTGATTTATCATATACTGTATCTGAATAGCACTGAAACCCCAGTAGTTTCTGGGTGGAGAACAGTGCAGTAAACTTGTTTCAGATGGTCCAGTTGGTGCAAACTGAAAAAAACCCACCCATTATTTTGTAAACATAAAAATTACTTTACGTAACATGCTAGGAAGGACTTTTTTCTTAAGATGTTCTCTTTGATTGTATCAGACTGAGGGTGATTCTCCCTAATAATTAATTCAGAAACCTTTGTACAGGACATGAGTACTGTTATCAATAGACTAGTCTAGAGGAATTTCTATGCAGTGCCAAGAATTTTTTTGATTTTTCTTTTTTTAAGTCTCTTCTGTGACAGATAAAACGCCAAGTACTGTAGTTATTGCATAGTTCACTGGATACTTATACTGTGTAGAGCTTTATCATATTAGTGTAAGATTTTGATAACCAATCAATGCTAATTTTGTGAATGTCAGACAGGTAGATAGGTGTGAAGAAGACAAAGACACACTTAGAGTTATAGTATAACCAAATGTCATAAACACAGTTAGAGCGACCCAGTGGTTTGACAGCTTCGATCCTGCCTCACTGTGCCACCATCAAGTCAAGCAGCCAAAGGCACCTATTTTTTATTATAATTATTTATTTGTTTTTTTTTACTGTTGCTCGAACAGAAAAGGAAGACAAGTCATCCGTTCTGACATGTTCATGCAACCAAGCTTCAAATGAAGGTTTCCTTGACAACATTTACCGGTAGTTGTGCTTTTAGCAAATATTTACCACAAGGACAAAAAAAAAATGTCAGTCTCTGAAATGGCAAAATGTCAGGCACCGGTTCACCTGCAGCCGATATTCACCCAAAAAAAAAACCTCTGAGATACAAAGCAGAGTAAAATACAGAATTAAGCTTGTACTGTCACTGTCGAATCACTGACCCCCTATTTTATATCTCTACCAATGTCTGGTTATTTGTCAGCTTTGTTGTAGTGTATTGTTTTTCAGGTGTGACTTATAACAGTACTCTTTGAGGGTTTTTTTTTAATGATGTAATTAAGCACACAATTGGAATCCCACTGCACAATTTGCTTTTGAAAAAAACAGGTGTGGCTCTTTATTGCAAATAGAGCATTTTTTTGTATTTAAAAGCATAATTATTTCTGCCAATTGCTTCCAATTTCCTCTCTCTTGTGCACCCTCTCATTCTGTAAGGGAAAAGACTTTGGGTGCAGTTTCACCTCTTTTTCCTTTTTGTTTTACAGTTTCTTCTGTCTTGTAAATATGATAAATAACAGCAGACACCTAACTGAGAAAGATATTAAAGAAAATAAATCTGATACTCTTCTTATGAAAGTCTCATAAAAATTATATTCTTTTTTTTATCTATACATACTGAAAGACATAAAGGCTTGTCTAATGAATGCATCTTAACTGACTAAAGGATGTATGGATCAACCACAGTGTGTGAGGTTCAGACATTATTGACTTTATACTTTAGAGTGCTATAAAAACACTGTGCACTGAGCGCTGTGTGAAACAGGTCAGAGACTTTCTGTGCCCAGTGTCAGTAGTCAGGCAGACAAACACACCAACCCACGAGCATGCCTCCATTTACCTGTCTGCACCCTCTGCCTTTGACAAGACAGTGGGCTACAGAGAGACAGAAAGAGCAGGGGGAGAGAGCAAGAAGAACAAGACAAGGATCCAGCTTTAATACCTTGCTGCACCGAGCCTTATAAGCACAGAAATTAAGGTCAACCAGTGTTTGTGTGGTTGCAATAGATTAAAGTCATAGCATCTCATAATTCATTCCTGTCAGACTCTAGTGAGGTGGCTCTTTGAATAAGAAGGTATGAAGTGATTGCACTCCCATGAAATCAGAATGTGACGAACTGTGTTTAGACGGCTGTGCATTTGAAAAGAAATGGTTGTTTGTTTTCCGTTCAATAACACCACAAATACCCTGTCCTGTTTCATTGAATAACTAAGAAAGGGTGTATTAATCTGATTAAATAGTGAAGAAAGGGAGAGCAAAGCAAAGCTCTGCATCCAATACCACTAGCTCAGTGAAGCTACCGGTGAATATAAAACTGTGCAACGCTCACAGTTTCTCAGGATAACATGATTTAGTGTCATACATCTTGACTGGCTTTGTCCATCATGTTTGATGGATGATCCACTCTCGGGTATACTGTGCTGATGACACCATAGTTATTTCAATGTCCTCCTACGTGGACGCCATTAATTATAATACTCTGCACACACACGCTCACACGCACATCTTATTCCTACGCCCAAGAAGACCTCCTGTGGCTACATTAAGTAAAAATGTGTTACACAGGCATCAGGAATATGCCGTTTACATGTTAAGCCAACACTACATCCATTCTTTGTTTGGAAACCTGACTCATACTCAACAAACTACAGTTAAAATACGTCTCTGTAGCATCATATATTGATTTAATTTGAGCAAAAACCTACAGTGTGTATTTACAGCGTAGTGTGTATATTTTATAAGACATATTCCACAGTTTGTAGTAAATTCTGCTTCTCTCCTTCACCTTCAGCTGTGGACCTAAAAAGGGACCGGTGATGAAGAGACAACAATGTCAAAGAATTATTGCATTGTAAATAGACAATATTTTGGTAACATTATTAAACTGCCAGCCAACTTTCTCTCTTCATAAATAGTATCAGTGCTTGCTTTAATGGACCGTGTTTTGAAGCTGTGTCTGGCAGTTTTACAGTGTCCCAACAATATATCTTAGTATTGAAGGTGATGAGTAAAAGTTTATCTCAACTGACTATAACCATGTAGATATGACTTGTCATAGTTGTAACAAAATGTGATAGAAAAGATTAAACTATTGAACTTTGACCTAAGCTGCACAGGAAAAGTTACCTGAGGAGTTGGAGGTGAGACACCTCTCACCTGCAGCTCTTCATCTAACAGCTCACTGCGGCTGCTGCTTCTTGTTCCTTTACTCTCTTGCAAACATTAAACATGATCTGGATGGAACAAGTGTTGAAAGTGACTGAATGGCAGCTGTCTTCAGTACCCACGTTGATGAACAAATTGGGTTTCCTGTGGCTGCTTCACAATAAAAGCCACCCCGTCCTCATGCCGGTTAAATGCTTTTGACAGCATTAGTTTGCATTAGCAGTAACTTAACACAGCTATGGTACAATGGTACGTGAGGATGATATCAGTGAGGTGAGAAGTACATGCATGTCTGTGAATCCCTTGTGCTTAGGTAGAATCCAGCATGTGACTGATGGACTCCGCCACTAATAAGAAAAACTACTTAGAGATATAATTTCTTAATGTAAATACACTGGTTATTGCAGAATAACTGCTGACCATAATTAGTATAGAAAAAGGGGTTTGATTTCATGTAAATATGAGGACTTCAGCCCTGAGATTAATCAGAGACCAAGTTGTAATAGTAATATTGAATGGTTTACCGTGAGAGGGGCTAGTCAACTGGGAGATCAAGTTCCCCTAATCTGACTGAAGCTGAAGAGAGAAATGTGAGTTGGGTTTTTAGGATAAAACAAATAACAAGATCTCTGTAATATAGGACTGTTGTGTTGGATTGCATTGCAGTTACATCTGTTTCTGTTCTTTCCTGGACTATTTCCATGTTGATTTATATAACCTGTGTTAATTTTAGGTGTGTGACTTTTTGCATATTCAGGTTTTTTGTTGTCACCCCTAAATTTTTGAAGATGCAAGTGTGTCTTAAGTGCCCATACTAAATCCTCTGTTTAATAGCTGCTGCTGCTTTTCACTTCCCTTAATCTTGGGTGTAAATATTGACTTGAAATCAAAGCTGGCAGGGAGCTGTTGCATCCCTGATTCATTTGGCTGTTAAAACTGTTTTATCCTCCAGGCTGGAGGAAGGGGGAATATACGTATGTGGCAACCAGCCAGCTGTGGTGGAATAGCTATGGGCACACTCTCCACCCACAATGACTTGAAATTAATGGCTATTTTTGTGTAAGCTCTGCCTTTATCTGCAATTAATGATCAGTAATGACAGGGAAACAATCAGTTATCCAGTAGTTTTTTTTAGTTCTATTTGAAATAAGGTAAGAGAAGCTTTAATAGGCTGGTATATGGACTGTATATCAAAAGTAATGGCAGGCTATTTATTTTACTGCATGTGGACTTGAAGGTCATTATTGAAGTGGCAAACATCTGGACAGGGGGAAATGAAGGACACACATCCAAAGGTTTTTGGGAGAAAGTTAGATGTCAGGCGAAGGTTTGCATCTTTTTGATGGGACATGTCAAGCCAGGACTGTTTGAGTTATGAGCTATTAAAAATATGTAGATGTGACAGGACTCCTCATGAGGAAGCCTGATGTGAATTCTCTGTTGGTTGCTTAGCCAGATCCATAAATAAATGAACAAATCAGTGAATGAGTGAAGGGAAAATCAGAGGAGACACACTCCATGATCTTAGAATAAAAAACAACCTCAAACAGTATTATTTCTCTGGGCCTCAGTCGATGTTCCCCCTCTGATTGTTTTGTAGCAGACGTCCCTCATTGCACAATGTCAACTTGGACAGAATTGACTTGACAGCAGTCTTGTCCACTGAAATGTCTTGATGTCATGGTGATAAGTAGCCAATCAGACAGCTGCTCCTCTGTGTGCATGTGTGACCTCACTAACAATGAACTTTTCTCCATAATGGTCAGTGAACATGTCAGATTTTTCAGCCCACAGGATCGATTAACTTCAGAAGTTACTCAAAGTAGTTTTCCTCATAAGACGCAAATAAACTAATACTGAATAATTAAAGTATACTGAAGTGGAAAGTGTTTATATATAGACATGACATAGTTGTTTGAATAAATACAACTTGTTTATCTTTTATCAGTTTTGCATATAAAGTAAAAGTTTTAAACTTTAAAAAATATGTTTATTTGTTTTCTTGCTGAGATTTAAATAAGGAGATCAATGACACACGTATCCAGTGTGACTCATATGTCCATAAACTATGAAGCTAAGCAAGCTGACAGTTAGTTTAGCCAACCTAACAGTGACTTCACTACTCCAGGCCAAGAAAAAGTCCAGCACAACCTTTGACAACCATACCACAGCATATTTACACTTTTTAGCCTGGATTACATAAATGAGATATAGTATTTAGTGTGCTAATTAAGGTGCTGGTTTTTGAACCATTGAACAGAGCCAGGCTAGCTGTTTCCCAAAGCTAAGCTGTCTCCTGGTGTCCTATTTAACATATTTGACATATTCGAGCACAGAATCTACAGGGGGGCTGTAGGATTGTAATGCTTGTGAATTATGTTGATTTAAAAAAAGTGAATAAATTGTGGGGTAAAAAATCCAGGTGATGTTTATGACTTTATAGACTAGAAATAAAGCATGCTGACAGAAACTGACATATTTAGTCTAAACAAGATTATCGACTCCATTTGCAACCTCTCCCCATTGTTGTGACTAATATATTTCTACTCAGTTTGAGACCATGTTAGTATTGTTTGCTGTATTTCAGATGCAAATGCTCTGTAGCCCTAATTAAGCCCAGGGCACAAAGGATGTTGATGTTAACAAAAGTCAGAGCAGGAATGTAAAGACTGGTCTTAGTGCTGAAAATTCACAAAAGCACCATATTCCCAGTGTCTGCAGACAGATCTATACTATATAATACCATGTTACATATTTAGATGTGTTGCATAACGCAAAACAAACAGAAAAACAGTTCGTGACAAACATGGATGCAAAAACTACAGAAAATACTGCGAGCAGAGGTATAGCTACTAGGAATGATAGAAATAAGCTGCAGGAAGGTTTACCTAAAGATTTAACACAGATTTAACTCACAACCCCACACACAAACTCTGTTCAGTTACAGTGACTAATAACTATCCGTTGGGTGCCTGCCTGTGTCACTGTGTGACCTGATTTTGCCGTTTGCTTGCTGATGTGCTGCAGGAAATGATTACCAGCCAGACGGTCAGTATGGCTCTCAGCAGGTACTGTTGCATTATTAAAGTGCTGCTGTCATCTGTTTAATTTGACAGTCACCAAGCTAAATGAATGCTTACACATCTCTGTTACAGAAATTGCCTTTGATGTTCTTATTGATTTTTTTTTTGGTATATTAAAAATTAAGTCAAAACAATAACTAATTTCTAATTGCAACAATAAGCAAAAAAAATCTGTGTTGTGGGCTTCTAGTGACATTCTGTAAATAGAAATTGCTGTTTTCATTGCTGTTAATGTAGGTTATACCATATTCATGTCAGGTGGAAGCAGCAAATGATCCTGCTCCATCATGTTTCCTTTAGTCAAATCACAGCTGTTTAACCTTCTCCTCACTCTCCTCCCCATACTCCAATTTGGCTGCTGGATGAACATTTCAACTAGATGCAACACCCAACAAGTACAAAGCAAAATGCGTCTACTGGAAGCATTTGACGACACCATGTCTGATTTAATACAGAGATGCTAATATAATTATTTTTTTTACTCCCCCCACATGAATAGTTTTTGACAATCGGCTACCTTACCTTACCTTTCATCTTGCATGTTCTACCAAATGTGTGTGTGTATGTGTGTGTAAATCAAAAAGATTGTTTCTTTTTCTTTTTTTTTTTTTTGGCTTCAAAGTGAATTAACTTTTTCAGTTATGCGAGAGGTTTAAATCTGCTTTTCTCTCCATTCAAATGAAATGCGAACCTGTGGTTATAATGAACAATGAGCTTAGGTTATTAACAGTTGAAGCTGACAGAACAAAAAGGGGCATAATTGGAGCTCAAGTTTGTTGCGTTATGCTCAAGTATGCTCAATTAAGCTATCCTCAGATCTCCAACTGACTGTCAGAGTGTATGTGTGCAGTCAGAGGAATGCGCTACGAGCATACTTGAGACACTGTATTTTTTTTCTATAAAACTGCTTTATGGCACTCTCAGCTCATTCAAGAAAATCAGTTGATAATATTGACAAGGCCGAACATATTTGCAAGTCAGACGCTGCACAGTATATTTTGATATAGGAAAAATGCCAAAAGCTATGCCAAGGGTGAGAAATCCATTTCAGGCTTATTTGATGTTAGTCAGTTTTATTATTTACCCTATAATTATACCTTGCTCCTTCATTAGGAGGGCTATTCCTTGATACAACTGCAGTAATTTGAAGATATTTCTCAGACCCATGCTGTTAACCCTCTCCTTTGAAGCTGGGATATTGATAAGCCTCTAAGATCCTCTCTTTAGCCCAGATTAGAAAGATTCGTTTTCATTAACATACTGTACACATTGACAGCATCTTTCACAAAAGCAGTGGTTGAAAAACTGCTTTTGGAGTCTCTCCTACACTCGTGTGTTATTCTGCAGTATTTCTCTGTTGTCTTTTTTCTAATATCCATTACTATCCAGTGTCTGTTTTTTTTTTTTTTTTGGCTTCAGGCTTATCAAGAACTCCTTTTGTTACACACCGGTTGCATTGTACACATTTCTCTCTCATACACTGCATCTGTGCGCTCTGTTTTGATATGGGTGACACGCGGACTTTTGACCAAACAGAAAGTGTCTCTCTAGCCTAATCTCTCCAGAGCATTGTGCTGTACAAATCAGTTTGAACAAGCCTCAGGACAAGAGTTGTTCAAGTCTCACAGCACTTTGTAATCTCATCCCCTTTTCACAGACACAGCTGATGGCTTCGGCTCTGTTCAAATAATACACAGTTTCTCTGAGACAACAGATCTCACTCTATCTCCTCAATTCTGTCCCACTGAGACAAGAGCAAGGAGTGAAACTGCTGCTAAACAACAAAGTCAATAAATGATTAGGGGATGTCTGAAGTTTTTGGACAGGGGGTTAAAATTAGGCCTCTCCTGCCTACTATGAGCTGCCCTTGTCATTGGAGATGTTTCGGGAAGGTGACAGCGCAGAGCTTAAGCATTAAAGCCCCCATCCTGTTTCCTTCTGTCTTTTCTTCTTCTCTGCAGTGACAGTAGTTGTGGAGATAAATAGAACCGTGCACTGGTGGAAATTCATGTCCAAATTGGGAATTTGAGAGGTGCAGAGCTGAGTCAAGGGGAGGGTAGTGCACTGTTTCTCACACTCACTCACTCAAAACAGTGTTATGTACTGTAGAATTTGTGATGATGTGGTCCAGCAGGTAGAACCGCATTTACAGCATTAAAAAATATTTTTAAAAATGTGACAGAGAATTATTAGTGTGGGAAATATGGCAATAAAAAGTCATCACTGGACAACTTAATTTCAGTGGTAGAGTCTCCCCATTCATTGTATGCTCTGTATTTCTTGCTGTTTGATAAGTTAATTGCACAATTGTACAAGATAACTACAAGATGGCTACTCAATACAAGTGACTCGACAATTACCCTGTCCAGTTGCTGAGATCAACAACTCTCCCTACTAGAGCACTGATAATGTTGAAGACAGTCCCTGTTTGCTGATCAACATCGAAGTCTTAGAGGACTTAATGCTGTTTTAAAACAATCACTAACTATGGCATCATTACAGAAACACAAACAGCAACTGCATGTTTTATAAAGCCACTGTAGAACCAAAATTATAATTAAAATCTGACTGAAATTAAGATCTATTCTTGATAACAAATCTGTCAATATCTCCTCAGGGCTTTTTGTACTTATTGGCCAAAATTGTAAATACCAACAAAAAGAAAGATACATCTTCATCATTTTTTTTGCAATAGAGGCCCCTACATTAGTGTTCTCTGGGGGAGTTCAGACTGATGTCAGGACTGGTGTGGTCTGTGTGGGCGCACATAAAAGTAGTTCATAATATTACTTCAGTTCTTACAGCCACACAGACTGTTAACCAGCTGGGAGGTCAACATCAGCCATAGCTATTGTGTGATTTGAGCACTCCCTATGTTATTCCGCATTGTGATTCGATTCGCAGGGTAATATACAGTGTGCTGAGGTCAGGAGCACTTTTGAAAGTCTGCTCATTTGCTATCACTACACCAAAAAATAGCTTGTGTCAACGTTTGTAGGATATACAGGGCTATGACGTGCTCCAGTGGCACACCATGAAAGTTAACAGTGCATCTTTTAACAACGCTGGCTTTTAGACATGAGCCGCTGCTGGGAAACAGAGGTTTGAAGCTTAAAAACTGTTTCCACAAATATGTCCAAAAACAGTTCTGTTGCCTTTTAAAAAATTGAAAACTGTGCACAGTAACTGCCTTTATAGTTGTTTTTTTCCTTCCACAAAAGATGAGGAGAATTCAATTCAGTTCAACTTAACTAATTCCTTATTTTGTCCAATTTAATATTCTGTACACATAAGCTGCACAACCACCAGAAAATCATTTCATTCTTTAATTGTCTATTAGGGTGTATACAGTATGTTTATATTGCATGTTCCCCTGAAAGGACCTGAGAGTAATTATTTCCTGGAGTGCATAAGCAACACTAAGAGTGAGGACAGCAATTGTGAATAAAATGGTTGTTTTTCTGAATCTTGAGGAGAGTCATCCAGCCAAGTGTATCTGATCCAGAAGTACTCAGTGACAGGGTTCTCCACAGTGATGGCATTAGCCTCGAGTGCTCAGCTAAATCCAAATAACGCTGACTCTTAACAATACATTGTAAAGAAAAGTGTCATTTTAATGCAAGTGTGGTATTTTAAAAACAGTCGCTGGTTGCTGCTTCTCTGTCTCTAAGAAAGATGCTGGGTTTTCAGTGAAAGAAGAAAGACTGCGGTGTAGTCTTATATCTAGCTTTTGATTATCCTCAGTTTTCCTAATTGGGAGTGTGCCCATTAATGGTGCAGAGACAGACACGTCTCCAGCAAATCTTACCTGACATATTCACCAGAGAAACACATCTTCTCTCCTCTCCTCTCTTCTCCTCTCCACAGATAAAATGGATAAAACAGATATAACAGGTGCACTTAGACGGGTGCCTCATTACAGGAACCATCCTCTCACTCTCATCTGGGTTTCAGGATGGTAATACTCTACATCGCTATTAATCTAGCTAGCAGGCTAATGATTAAGACTATCCTTTGAGTTTGCCTGCAAGGATCAGAGATAAGACATACCTGCTCTCAACACTGCTGTTGATATCAAGGATTAGGAGAAGTGATTTATAGATTTACATTTCAACTTAAGATGAGAATTTGAAGAAGGGAAGTGTTGCATCTCATTGTAGCTGTAGTCAAAGCTTACTATAGTTACATCACCAGCACAGTGAACAAAACATGTCTAGGCCCATGGTGAGCATGAGTCTATTTAAAGCTGCTATAATCAATATTTTTATGTTGTTCAAATGACTGTGTTTATGCGAACGTCTCTCCACAGACAGCAGCGTTTTTTTTTAGGGAAGGCTCACATAAATCATCCTCTTCACAACTACTTTCACAGCACCGAACAGCAAACTGACAAAATTAGTGACTAGTTGGTGAGCAAACATTTAGCAAGAGCCAGATATTTCCCTCACAAACTGGTGGATACAAAAACAAGGACAGTGAAAATTGGATTTACATTCATGAGGTGGACACAACTTCCAAATGAATGCAGTTGTTTTTGTGCATCTGCTGAATGTCTGAATAAACAACTGCTAACATGTTAGCCAGATCAACTTTATAAGGTGATGATATGTCAGTGTTGTATTTAGACCTTGTTTCCAAGTGGCCCCAAAAAAATCACTCATTTCCAAGTCAACACAACAAACTTACAGTAGGGTGGGGCAGTTTCTAACCACATATCTATTTTAAGTCTTTTAAGAATATATAAACAGTAAATCTCGACATGTATACAACTTTTTGGATTACCACAAACATGTACTTGGCTTGTCAGCTCAGTGTATGGGTTGGGGTGTAGGGCTGCCAAAAAGAAACGCTAATGCATATGTGCAGAGGAGAGCTCAAAATTGAAGCAAACCAGGAAGAGAGAAAACAGTTTGAGAGCAACTTTCATTGTATTGGTACAGTTGCGGAGTCTGGTATCCAGTTCTTAAAATACATCCATGGTTTTGCCCCAGACAGTTATAGCAACATATGAAAGTTGCATCACACATCACATTTCCAATGTTGTTGAAAAAACATTAGAATTTTTCTGTCACCGTTGCGATTTTGAAAACTATGCTTATCCACTTAATTTGACTTCTTCTTATGTTCTATAACTTCTTATGTTTTTCCTCGCCCTTATGTTGCTGCACGTATGTGAACCAAAGCAGGACGAAGTGGTGTATTGTTTATACTTTGGCTAGTACCATAATACATGTTTTATCACATTTACCATAAATTACTGGCATAATATTGTGGTACTATAATTATAGTTATTTTATATTTATCTTACTCTGTATCCCACTGTCAGGAGTCCTTTCTGGCAATTTAAAACACCTAATTTATCTGATTGATTATATGATTCACTCATGGGTTAATCTTGGGTGTACTCTTACTCCTGTACTCTTGTCTTTTCCTGAATTTCCAGTGTATTGGTAAAAAAAATCTTGGCCACCTCTCTTCAATCCCCCTTTCTTTCATCCCGTCATCTCCTATCCCTGGGCAGAGACAGGTGCCTTTCGAGTCAGAGGCTCAGCTAGTTGACCAGGAATAAAAATAGAGAAGTGTTCAGATAATCATGAGAAACCTCCTGGAGTGCACTACACATCAGAGGCAGGAGTAAGAGCTTGTGTGTGTGAGGGGGGGCACGACGGCACTTAAGGGGTGGCAACAGCAGTACAAGCTAGGTCATCAGCTGAGACAAGGGTTGAGACAGGATCTCCAGGAAAACAGAGCTGGTGACAGGACATGTTTTTTGCAGATGAGGTCAGTCACTGTGACATACTTTGGCAGTGCACTCAGTAAAAAAATATACAGTGTGCCTCACCATCCAGGTGTGTCAATCAGACCCTGATTTAAGAGAGATGTCAGTTCATCTGCTTGGTATTCATGCAGTCCCTCCTCCAGACAGTATGTTATCCAGTTGCTAAACATCACTCAAAGGTGAAAGCCACCAGCATATGCTACACCTTACTTTGGTTGTCTACATGATTGCTAGCAAGGAATACATTCTAGCTAACACTATTTAAGTTGATTGATTTTTCTGCGTAGTATAAAAATACTGCCACTTCCAGTTTGTTCTGACTTGGACTACAGTCTCTGTAAGCGCTGGTGACTGCTGCACATTGTTCCCTTCGCTCCTCCCGGCTAAAGACAGCAATCTGTAATCTTTTGTTCAATCACCTGGGAGAGATTCGAGGAGAGAAAAAAGGGCAACAAAAACAAAAACATAAACAAAGCGAGAGAATGCATAAGCTGGGTGTGTGAGAGTGCCTGTGTGCGCGTTTGAGAGTGTGCAGAGGAGCAGAAGGCGCTGATGATCGTTACGTTGTGCTGAGAATAGCCCATAGAGGAACACTGCAAAGCCCAACAGGGCTTATATTACCCCCCTCCACAAAAGGACCTGCCTGAGCATTAAACACCATTATTTTTTTTTCCAAACAATTCATCCACCAGTGACAGCCTCTCCATGTGTTTGCCTATGATATTTTTTTTCTGTTCCTCTGTTTTTTATTCATTCAATTCCACAAAGTACAGTTAGTGCCTGTTAAGCCTCTCGGACACAGCAGGAGATCATCATGCAAATGGGCAGATGCACACACAGCAGTATCGTGATGCATTGCTTTGTAAGGTGGCTGTTTTCAAATCTGGATGTTTAAATCTGTCTGTTGTTTATTGCTTTTACGCTGACATCTGCGGGGAAAAAAAAAAAAGATTATGTTAATTGAAATTCAGCATGAATGCTCCCAGTGGTGCGTACTAACGTACTCTGATGGATGTAGCATCTACGCTGTGCTACACGACTCATGCCAGCAACCCTGACCCAGACTGCAAATATACAACCAGCGGTCCAGAATCTAGAGAGGGTATTCAAGGACTTCATTGAGACTCTGGGCATTATGACTGTACTTAAGCAGAATCATAGGCCTAAATGGCTGGTTTATACCATAACCACAGCACTATGGTGTTGTATGCTAACTCTCAACAGATTTGTATGTTGCCTTCATGCAGTTATGGCCCTATCATCAACAAGACATCTGCTGTCAGAGAGTCAGCAGCAGTAGCAGTAATCAGTGTGCTTTCCTTTTCCACCTCTCTCTGGGCAACCTCGATAAGGAGAAGGAAAAATGTGGTGTCATATTTATTCATGACCAGCTTTTCAGTTCTACATTCTTCCGTCCTCCACTGAGGCTCTGCATGTACAGCCCACTCTACAACCACCCTAAAAGATAGATTAATATTGAATGGCTTTCTTGTTATTCTATCTAAAAAATAACAAAATCATCATCATTATTATTTTTGCTTTGGTCCGTAGGAGCCGAGAGAGAACAGTGATGGAATAACCTGCCTTTTTTCACCTGTGTAATAAAGTAGATGAGGATCCCCTTTGTGGATAGGCAATCATTTTCTCATCATAGCAGGAGAGGATGGTGGGAGAAGAGAAAAAATGGGAAATTGAGAAATGCACAGAACTGGAGAGAATATTAACAGAAAATAGAAGGATGGAATATCAAAGCTGACTGGAAACTGAAAATGAAGCGAGTAAAAGGAGAGAGCAAAGGAGAAAAGAGAAGTAAAGAGAAAAAATGGCTTTGTAATGTAAGTACATAAAGTTGTAGTTTTAATTTAATCTTGGCAAACATTTTGCCAGCTGGGACGTTCTTACCTTGGCTAGCTGCTAGCCTGGTAGTGTACAATAGTAGCTGGAGTGCTGGAGTATGTAATTTGATGGGTTAATGTTCATTAAGAAATATGTAATTGCTATGTTTTTTCTTATTTTAATATGAAATGTGTATAAACCCATATGACCAATAAGGAAAGGTCCGAGGTAAAGCTCACCATGTTGTTTTCTATTAGCTAAATGCCATTCAACCTTTTTTTTCCTTTTTTTTGTATTAAGCAGTGAATTTGGTTGTTACATTACACTCAGTGATACTTGTTCATTTCCATCCACTGCATTATAGACTAGGAACCTCCAACCAATCTTCCATCTCTCTCTTAATGATTCGTCCTTTACTGAATGCTTACTTATGTTCCAGTTTGGTCTATTTATTACATCCTGGACATTTGCAAAGAGGTTTGAGTGTGTGTAAGGGGGGCTTGAATAATGTAATATAAAACTGCTGTGTTGTGTTGCCTGCTAAAGCACTGCACTCAGAATGATTAGTACAACACACTGAAACACAACTACTTACTTCCCTGTGTGATTACACAGGGTAAACAGCTTCATCTTCATCTTCATCTGTAGTACAAATTTGTTTATTTAAAGCACAAACTGCACAAAATTTATGATAATACTGAGCAAGGTGTTACATTGAAAATCATGGATAATAGGCCTAAAAGTTAAATTTCCTAAGTATGTATGTGAGTGTATGCATGCACATGTCTCTCTTCCATGAGCGTGTTTATTAGTGTGAATTTCTGTGCAGCGTATCCATTGTTTCTAATGCTTGGTTAGTCAGACATAACCGCCTCTTCCTCACCTGAGCACTCACTAACCCACTGGCACACACTACACAACACGCAACACACACACACACGGTTTGTTTACAGAACAGCCTTGTCCCCACTGTCCCAGGTCCAAACTTGTCAGTGGCTGATGAAGCAGACACAAGCTTACAGTGATAGAAGTCTGTATGCGGCAGTCATTCACCAAAATAACTTTGGACCTGGACAGTGTTGATGTGACAATTTCCAGCTGCCTGCTTTTGTCTCGTATTGACTCCGAGTGTCTGCTGCCTTCCCTCTGTTTCTCTGCCTGTTTGTGATTCTGGCAAGTGCAGGCAATCTGATTTTCTAACACAGGCATAGACACAGATAAATGTGACAACTTATTTTCACTTTTGTGTTAGATAAAAATCCAAAACCATCTCTTTCAGATGAAATGAGCATCCTTTGAATTAAATTGTTGTTCCTCTAATGGTTCGTTCCTGAAAAGGTTGAGGGGGAGAGGGGGGAGGAGGGGTGATTAGGTGCATTTGCAACAACTGCTTCGGCAGATAATGCACATGCAATGCCTCCTCTGGCCACTTACTGTCTCTCTTTCCCCCTCCGTCCCTATAATAAAGCATTCACATCTGACACATATTCACATATTCTCATTTACCATCAAGCAAGATACAGCCCATTCCTGTTGTTTGGGTGCTCATGATATACTTCAAAAATGTGAAATTATTTTTATGTGTGTGTGTGTTCTTGACAACAGAGAAAATTTTATCCTGCTGTAGTATTGCTGCTCTGGGTGCTGTAAAGAGTGAGTTATCATCATAACAGTGAACACTGTTTGTTCTCTGTGACATGGAGTCCTCAAAGGGAGCGATGAATAGCAAGGACAACACTAAGTCTTAAGTGTTTCAGTTGGCTCCTGTAAGTCATTAGTGGAGATCAGACTTCAGCAGAAGAACACTATTAAAGAAGATTAAGATAAGAGAGCACATTTGACATTAAAGGAAAAAAAAGGGGGGGAGCAAAGGCAATCAGCAAGACAAAGGCTTTTTCTGAGGCATCTCACTCTCCTTTAGAGGAATTGTGGAGTGACTTTATTGGCCCTTTAAACCTCTTCCTCTCTTCAGGAGTTTAAATTGAACGTGCAGCCTTTCCTGGGCCACTGTTTAATTTCCTGTAACGTAATAAACAGCCAATTTATTACAGCCGGCAGAGCAGCGCTTCCTCAGAGAGAGCTCCTCACTGAATCCTGCTGCAGCTTTCTGCTCATTTCCCAACAGCCAGTGAAAGACTGCTATTATCAGAATACTCTGAGGAATCTTTTAATACATGTTTATTTAGCTGCCAACAGTATTAATCAAATAGAAATGAGTAAAAACACATTTTTGCTTTGCGTTAGTACTGTGTAATATCTTGGGTATGGGTATGAGAAAATGGAATAGACAGTGTACTTTCATGACAAAGGGGGAAAAAAGAGCAATTTTTAATTTCAATCTTTGATTCAAGGCTATCACTTCCAGCAGGAAACTGAGGTAATACTAAAAGCTTCATATTGAACCTCAGGCAAGGTTTTGAAATGGACCAGGGCCTGAATAGAACAAGCATACCAGGGCATAAACAGCACATTAGAAAATCTTTCTACATAAATCTTATTCATTGCCATGCACTCCTGCACTGTCTGTACTAACATACAACATAACAGTGTGACCTGCATATGCAGTAAATAATTTGCTGTCTAGCTCTTGCCTGTATAGAACAGTTTTATGTTTAGGTTGGCTCATATAGCTTTTTTTCTGTTTTTGTTTAGCTGTATGTTTGTGACTCAGTCCTGCTTCAAATTTGTCCTTGGCACTGTGTTATTATATTTAGATCTACAGAGAACCAGAGTCCATTTCCTTTATATGTGCCAAAACACTTATCACCCGCGTTAGAGTTCACAGTCTACTGCCACGTGCCTGTAGCTTTTTTTTTTTTTTTTTTTTGGTCGATACAAACTGTCCTCCATGAGAGAAAGGGAAGGAGTGTTTTTGGTGCACCTGTGGACAAACTCCAGTAAAGGTCTAGGGCAGAGCAGTCCTTTACTGTGGAAATTTATGAAAATAGGAGGAGGAGAGATTTGAATAATGCATGCATAGATGACACCAAGGCTGGGACGCCCAGGTGTGTATGCAGAGCGAAGTCTCAGTTTGAAATTAGATTGAATCTGTCACTGAAGGCAACACTGAGCGATTAAAGTTATATTAAACTAGTTTAGGAAATTATACTCTTTCGCGCTGTCATGTAACTGACACCTTGCAAGGCATAAACCAGGGCAAAAAACTGCCAATCAAGAAAATGTACAATGTTTTGCATGCAAGCCGCGAGTAATTACATTTTACAAATCTACCTACAAATGACAGGTGCTATAACACTTGTCCTCATTAATGCATGTTAAGTTAAAAGATAAAATCACCAGTGAAACTGCAGTGTAAATTGGTCTATTGCGGCTGCTTTTGAATCTTTAAAATTCATTACACGTGCAGAGTTACAGGGTCTCAGTAGCAGTGATATCAGTGTTTTGTTTTGTTTTTTTGTTTGTTTGTTTTTTTTTGTTTTTTGTTTTTTTTGTTTTTAACATTCGACAAAAAATGTGAAGGAACATTTCAGATATAAGTCATACAAGTCAGGTAGAATAGTTTATACAAACATGGTGACAACCTATAATCAGACCATACCCATGGTTGCATGGGTATGATTTACATTTTTGCTCCTCAAGCTGTTGGTCTTGACGATCTCAAAACTGCGGTCAGTTTGCCATACTGTTTAGTACGGATATTTGTGGTCCCAATAGAAACAGTCTCATCGACTTTAGTGACCCTCTGACACTTTATCACCATAGTCAGGTCAAACTGAAGCAGTCAGTGAATAAAAAAGAAATAAAGGGCCTAAAGAAGGAATATGGTTTATGAAAAACTCAGAACATGGGCTTTATGTTTGAGTAGACCTACAAACAGTAAGTTGAAGTCATTCTTATTTGTATTATGTCGGCTGTCATGCCATGTGCTCGTTGTGACCTTTTAAACCTTTGTCAGTGCAGCTGTATTTAGCTTGTAGTGATTAGACATAGGATGCTGTCACACTTGTGCTCTTATTAGCTGAGAGTGGTTTGATGCATATGAATAAACCTATTATGTAGCCAAGGTCTTTAATTAAGCCTATAAAAAAAAAACCTGCTCTTTATTTTTTCTGCATTGCCTTTGTGTTATTCAGCTACTGTGGCATCAAGGCCTGAAACCTTGTGACTTTCTGGCTGAGACAAATTCATGGGACTAAACACAAGAGTTTTAGTAGAGATGATAATTGGAATGGGAAATGTCACAATAATACTGTCTGTGGTAATTTTGTGTCAGTTGGCCTAACACTTTGCACCTGATGCCGAGTCTTACAATGCGTTTCTGAACAGACTTTTTTGTTTCAGTTTGAAGGACAGCTGAATCAACACAATTTATGTATCCAGATTTTGCAGTCAGTGTTGACATTATGTGGTATTTTGTCAAGTCCCACAGTCACTGTTAAAACAGTTTTTCAAAATGATTTATTTTTTTTTTTTTTATCATCAAGGTTGTGAGTCTAACAGTCTTTCATAACCCAGTGCTTAATACAAGCTACTGGCCTCAAGCCTGTCATTGTATTTATCACTTCTTGTGTTGGCTCTAAAATGATTGTGTTCAATAAGTTGTATAATATTTAGTTGCTTAACAGTGGGCTCACATCCAGTCCCATCTGTCATTTAGGTAAAGAGTGATCTCCAAGCAAATGGTCCTCACAGATACTGTGTTTTATGTGTTTTTATATAGAAAGATAGATAGATAGACAGATAGACAGATCTCAATGGCTTTCTGAGTGTTGGGTGCTGTGTTGTGACTTAGAATTTGTAATTTTCTAAAACAAGCAAGTACCATTTTGACCTTTACCTTCTGCTTGTTCCCTGGCTTAAACTGTAGGCATTTAGTCTGTTTTTTAAAGACACACAGGAGTAATAAAGCTGAGTATATTGAATTGACCCATCTCTCATATTAAATGCACCTCCCTCACACAGGTTTAACCCAAATGGTACCCATGCTTTAGTAATTCTCAGACTTAATCCTGTGGGATAGTGGTGATTTTCAGCCCTCTCACATTTTGTTGCTGTGTGATTCATGGAGGAGAGGAGAGCTGCCTTAAGGTATTTAAGACAGCGTGTCTGCAACATCGCAACATCATGTGTTTCTTGCCTCTGCAGACTCTAAAAATAAGTGATTAAATCTGAATTATGAAGGAAGTATTCTGAGGCAGATTGTGTTGTATATGAACTCACAGAAAAACGAGGTATGTAGTGAACTGAAAGGAATAGGTTGCTTAGGTACAAAATTAGCAAAAGGGAACATCCAGTAAGGGAAAAAGAAAGGACACATATAAAATGAAAAATAAACTTTTGTACAAAGATAAAAGTAAAGAGTTAGTAAATAAGAGAACAAGGGCAAGACAAAAGCAAAAGGGTGCATTTCCAATCTCTATGTGAAAAGAGCTGCCACTGAAGTAGCAGAGTTGGAGCAGCTCCCAGCCGATAGCGGATGAATATTTAATGATCCCAACCAGGATGCAGTAATTACAAGGGGAACGGACTGTCATACTGGAGCACTTTGTGCAGAACTCCCTGGCATCTGGCGATTAGTGCTCTTTATGGTCCCTGTGCCTCAGGTGTGACACTGTATTTGGTTTAGGTCGCGGGGAGGGGAGGTGACGGGAAGCGGCACAGACACTGCAGCCTGTTGTGGTACTGCTCAGCTGCAAATGTGTCAGCAACGAAGCATCTTGTTTTTGCTGTTGGTGTCTGCTGAAACCTGGGACTATGAGACGGAGAGATCTGATAAGACAGGAGAGCGGCATGAAAGGAGGAGATAGCTTACTGTTTAGTGGCAAATTGACTTCCTCACAACATCAGTGTGAAGATATAATATTGCCAGTGTACTCTTGCTATCTTAAGGTCTTGTGGGAATTTGTTCTTGACATCGGGGTTAGGATCAGGTAGCAGAAAGGCCAAAAGAGGTTGGAATTCTGCTCAGGTATGGAAACATTTAAAGCACATTACAAAGCTAACAGGCTTCAAAGACATATTCCTGACTTCAAAGCGTCCTCACCCACCCCCACGCATCTCCCACACTCAACCCTTCCACTCTCTCCTTCTCTTGCATCAAGATCAGGATAGCATTATCAGTGTGACATAGAAAACTTCTTCTTCTTCTTGTTTCTTGTCTTTTTTTTTAAATTGACAAACACGCAGTACAATCAGTAATCAGTCATACAGCATTCCCATCTTAAGAGAAGCCCTTATTTCTGTCATGGAATTTGTTTTCTCTGACCGTTTTAAATCAGCCGTTTTCATAGTCTCATGGTCTCAGATTTGATTGAAATAAAGTTCTTCAGGCCCTTAACCACCTCTCAGCGGCTTTATTCTTATGTTATGTAACCTGTCGCTGTTTTTAACCAAAATTGCTTGATTGAATAAAGGCTCTTAATCTACCTTTTCTCCTTGCTTCACTTAAGAGAGCCTAAAAGAACATTTTATTTTCTGTAGCCATTTTTTCCATTATCAAGAACACCGTAAGGTCCTCTGGATCTTACTGCATGTGAAACGGGTTGAGTTAAAAAAAAAAAAAAAATCAGGCTCTCACTGTATGTGTGCCTTCATCTGACTGGTGGACTCCTCCCTGATGATGTAAATCTGACCAAAGTGCCATTTGACGAAATAATTTTTGAAGGTCTATGGACCGCTAATAAATAAAGTGGCTGACAATGTGCAGGTTTTCTGATTTCCTCTGTGTTTGCAAGAACTTTATAGAAATATTTTCTTTAAAGAGTGTGACAGTGTAAAATATTCATGTCATAATGTCATAAAGATCATATATCATATATATATCATATATGCTTTCTATTTCTTTTTCTGCTTTTTTCTCCGTTAATTATTGAATCTGTCGTTCTTCATCCACTTTTTTTTGTCCTTTTTTATATGAACTTTTTCTGTAATTCAAAATCTGTGTGGAATTTATAATTCATCACCCTGAGTATTTTAATGTGTGAGTGGATTTTCATGTTTTTTCATAAATAATTTTGAATAGGCGGTTTTTATTAACAACTGGTTGTTGAAGTCTGGTGCTGGGGTTTGACCCAGCTGCTGATAAGTGATTTTATGCTGCATTTAACATTAAATGATTTGGCTCTGATATAGACAAAAATATTTCAGCGCCGTTCCAACTATAAAACCGTAGAACTGCAAAATGTGGCGTTTAAAAGACTTGTTTTGAAAATATAGTAAAACCTGTTAATAGTACAAGTAACAGCGCACAGCAGCAGTCGTTTCAGGCTTCTGACCGTGAAGATGCTGATCCAAATTGAGTGGAAAGTATTAAAGTTGTCATTTCTTTGATTAAATGATAACGGATTGGTAAGGTGGTGGTGGAAAGAACATGAATACCACTTTTATAGAGGAAGCTAAATAAAGTAGAAATATCTGGATCAAATTAGACCTTGATAAACTTCATGACTTCTTTGGCTTTCTGTAAATCCCGTGTTTAATTTATCTTAATTATAAATGAAACAGCTTTTGTCCTGTTGGCAAACGAAGGTCACAGCATTCAGCCTATACTTATTCAAACTTTTTCATTCTTCTTTTATTCTCAGATGTTCATTCACTCTCCCATGAACAAACATGTATTCAGGTGAATTGAAGACTGTTTTTGTAAAATTTTTGGTCTCGGTGAAACAGATTTGATGTGAATCAGTTTGTAAAGGCAAACACAGAACAGGCTTCACACAGTGCAGAATGAAACAATCAAAGAGAAGATCATTCTCAAGAGGACTACAGATTATATCTATTAATATGGAGATCAAGCATCACTTCCTCAACATGGGTTCATAAATGTCCCTTTGACTTCTTTTTAAGTTTGTCAGCAATTAAGAATGAACCAAGAATATGGGCAATCCAGTGGTTATGAGTTAACCTTTTACTTTACTTAAAGGAGGTCTTTGATGTTTCTAACATCTTTATAATTAGCCCATGAAATGCACACATGATCCCCTCAAAGTCTTCAAAAGTAATGTGACATCTGTTTGTGTCGTTTCCTGATACTGCAAACTTATTTCCTATTCCTGTTCCCTTTTTTGTGCATATAGGCTTATGATTTATTGCTGCAGTCAGCCAAATGTTGGGAGGCTTTCGTGACAGTTTTAAAAGGTGACCGTGAAACATACGATGTATGTATCAAATGGGCACAACAGGCTGATATTATAGTTTGCATATCATTTGCTTGACTTTGGTGAGGTGTGGTTCACCAGCTTCTATGAAGAAACTATCTCCGTCCTTGACTGTCTTTACCAGCTTCTCTATTTCACCACCAGATACAGTAGAGTGCAGCTGGGTGTTGGATGGAAACAGTGGTACCTGGTTAAATGTTAGTATGTCTCAATCATATAGAGAAGCCATGGAAATCAGTGAGCTGAACACTAAAGAGACCTGTGCAGTTTAGTGGTGATTGTCAGTGGGATCAGAACTTCTATCTACTCTTTCACATTCATTGCTTATAGAAAATATTTGCACAGTTATATGATGGAAATGTGTCGGATTTATAAGTTTGGTCATCACAAAGGTTGTTTTATCTACAACAATAAGATATAAAAACAATGTTTTTCTCATGAGGTAACTACATATTTAAAATGCTAATATCAGGGCTGTATTTGATGTACTACGTAACATTTGTGCTCTTATTATCAAAACATGTCAGGGTAAACTCCAGAGGAGAGAGTGGATTCCTCAATGGTAAATATGTATTAATAAAACCTTGAATTTAATCACAAAATCATGATGCAGTATGAATGCACTTATAAACACACAGGAGTTTATATATTTTTGACTGCATCCTTTACATAAATTCACCTTGTTAACAGTAATCTCTTCCCAAAAAAAAAAATGTATAATTTTTTTTTCTATAGTTATACTCTGTGTGTTCTACATTGTAGTGGAGGTTCAACATGAGTTCGGCCTGTCTCCTGGTCTTAAAAAGTGCTGTGTGCATTAAACACTCAGTAGCAGACCGGGGCTGTCTACACATACAACTCACTGCATGGGGTCAAACTATCTGTCAGGGCTACATGACAGCACACAGAGGGAAATAGGTCTTAGTCTGCTATTACCTGTCCAACTGACCTAAGTTCAACTTCCCAGGTGGGCTGTCATACACTAATAAGTCTAAGCAATCCAAGTTCAGACATTAAGTAGCTGGAGTCACAGACACCAGCTGGGTTAACAATCCCTGCCAACAGTGTCACTGACCCGAGTTCAGCCAGAGTTACAGGTGCCAGACAGGTTAATCACACCACAAGCACAACAAAGAGACGTAGTATTGACCTTAAGCACACCTGGTCTGTCTGCTTTCACACTACAAAAGTCAGTGACAACAAATCAGAGCCAAGATCCTTGTAAGCATTTGAAAATTTCTAGTTGCCATAAATAAACTTTATTCCACCCCCACCACCCCACATCCAATATTTCTAGTCTAGAGATCATATACACACAAACACTTGCACAAACAGTGCCTATGAGTGAACTTACAAACACTCAGGAGTTTATATATAGTTTATAGCATATATTTTTCACTGCATCCTTTACACCTCCACAACTCTGAGAACTGATCGTGCCAACATACTGGTGGAACAGAAGTGTTATTACATTTGTTAATTGATGCATTAATTAGCTTAATAACTGATTACTTATTAGCATAAATGGGAAGGGTTAATGTATAATGATGATCATAGCAAGATATAAGGAGCTCCGCTGCATTTTGTTGCAGATCGTCAAGGCTGGAACAGATAGTACACCTGTTAACTTATGCAAACAAAATAAGTGAGCCAAGTTTGACAGGCTTATGCACTACCTGTAGTGCACATAGTACACATTCGTACTATTTTTAATTTATTTAAATCTTATATTGAGCCAAGTCCAGATGCTTAACTTTTCTTGGCCCTCCAGTAAGGTGTAGCATCACTGGCGGTGCCCTAAAATTACACAACCACATGCATAATTCATAAGAATGGATCTGCAATATGTGTAAATACATTCCTACACGTACATATGCACATGGATATGAGCTGTGGGGAAGCTTATGTAGGATATATCAAATCCAACCAAGGGCTGAGGCAATGTTTCTCCTTAATTCCAGACTAGTGTGTTATCAGCCAAAGGTTAGAGTGGAGAAAGCAGATTTTCACCTCAAGGTGGCAATACTGCAAAAAAGAGTAATCCAAGTTTTCCCAGGTGGAAAGAAGATCTCCAGAATCTGTCAAGAGAAATAAATGAACCATAATTTTTTTAAAATTTCATCTGATGTATATTATTGTGCACCCCGTCTCATAAAAATTGTGTAATTAATTTCCAAGAGACAGCTTTTTATTGTGTATTATTGACATACTATGCAGTGGTTGTCAGTGTTATTGGTGTTCTTTGCAATATATTAATCACTAATTATGCTATTTACAAGGGGTGAATTAAAGAAAGCTTTACATAAAGAGGGAATACTTATAGTGAGTAATACTCAGATGTATGTGGAAAAAATATATGTGGAAACAAGAAGCAGCTTCGATGGTCCTCCTAAAAGCTTTATGGCTTACACAGGTAATTCTCTGGTTTATGGTAGTGGTTGATAAGAAGGCAACATTTGCAGTCAACCATCATGTGTAGCTGCATATGAGAGCTAAACTGTGATCGCAGTATAGGAAGAATGACTTCAAACGTTTTTAGAAGCATCCTGAACTGAGTGAATCTCCAAAATCTGTGTTCGTGTTGTGGTTTCACTAAAGACATGCAGGATCTGGAGTCACTATACTGTAAATGCTGTTATTAACATTGTGATATGTTAGTTTTTGTTTTTTTCTTTTCCATTTCAGTGAAAAAACTTCTACTGTATGAGTATATTCCTACTGTGGAACAGGGATTGACATAAATGCTGCACCAGTCTCTCTACCACCAAGACTTTGATAGCTCTGATAAACAAATCCAACAGCCCCAGCAGGAGATATGGGGATAAAAGCAGTAAGTTGAAGCATGTTAAGTCAGAGCTGGAGAGCGGGGCAAATGAAATTAGACACATGCCGTGATGTTACTGCCCAGGTTTCATGCAGCCAGGAAAGTTCACTCTGCAGACAAGAGGAGAATTACAGAATTCACTTGAATTAACTTTATCATCAAAATTGTAACGTGTGGTTTGTCAAGTTATGTTAATATTATTTATAAAGAATAATAGCCATGCATGTGAGTAGAAGAAACATTCTGAATCCATTATGAAAGTGCCCTCAAGCTAAAGTTCCTCCGATGCCCCGTGGCTCAAAGAAAATGGCTATAATGCTATCTAAAAATCTTTTAATATTAAAATACAAAGTCAGAATACAAAATCATCTCATTGGAACATGATCTCAGTGGAGCGGAGCAGTTTACAATACATTGAGCACCACAGACTGAAGATCCTTCATCTTTATTGTTGGGTTTGTATTGGGACAAACGTCAAGTCCACTTAAGAATACTGTAGAGGGGGGGGGGGAGGGGGAAAAAACATAGTTGTCTTAATTCGGGCAGTTCTTAAGCTTATGGACATTCATTCATTCATTTATTCATGAATTTGTTCATTCATTCATGGTCCTGTCAGTGGTCTACCTTATTTTTGTGAAAATTATTTCTGATGCTGCTTTTTACCAATTTTGTATTCGCACATAGAAGTTAAAGCACTTGGGTTAACACATTCTGAGCTTGTCACGATTGCCACAGAGTTATGACCAAACACAGTTGCTCTGGGAATGACAGTTACTAAATTTCAGACATTTCTACAAAGAAAATGTACAAAGACTGAATTCCAGCAAATAATACAGGGCTCAGTTTCTGTGGCGCTTGTTTTTGCAGTGATCAAAACAGAAACAGCAATGGTGTGCAGGTGCCACAAATTATAATTTTCACATACTTCCAACAATTACTCAGCGGAGTCAAGATATCATTTCAAACCATGTAATGCAGTGACTTGTCTACATGATTCATGGAATGCAGTGCAGTTTGACTAAGGAGGTAAACTTAATATTGTTCAGTTTGTCCTTTTGTCTGCATTTCCTACTGCATCATTTTGGTATGTCAAATTGTGTGTGCTTTTTTTTTTTGGTAAAAGGCTGGATACAAATTTACTTTCACTTATCTTATTCACTTATAGAAAAAGTTGTAAGTCCTTCTCTCAAAGAAAAGGTCAGTCTTTTTGAATAACCTCACGTTCTTCCAAGGGCCACTGAAGGACAGTATCACCATAATGGCCCTGCATTGATTTTCATACATTTCCTTTAACACAGACAAAGCTAGTACATGATGCATTACCATCATATAATGGACAAGAGACTGTTTTTCATGTGACTTTGTAAAAAGGTCACCATTCTAAACATATGCAAATCTAGCACAGCTTGAATTTACTGTAGTCGATGCTTTTGGGTGTAAAAGAATAGTACAAACATTAAAACAAATAGGTCTCACTTGGTTTGAAAGTAGTGAAGCTGAGGAGAGGAGGGCAAACATAACGCTACTGTCACACTAATGAAAGGAGCTTTGAGTTGGAGCACAGGCTTTTATTCTGCTCTCTGAACTGTGGACTTTCTGGTGCTATGGGTAGCATTACCACACACCGAAGAGGTATCCACAACTTGCAGGTCTGTATCTCAGTGTTTACAACCCAGCAATATAAAGCACAATGCCTGGGTCGCACTCAGTTGCCCTAATTCTACCCAAGGGTGAAATTGGCTTTTCATAATTTCCATTATACTTGGTCTTTGAAAAATGGCTCTTACGATGAGCGGCAAGATAGAGGAAGTTATTTTTCTTTCAAAGCGTGTTTTGATGATATGCCATTTGATGGAGTGTCTCAGCATCGGTTTCCAGAATGCTGGTAACAGCGTTTTGTTTTTGTGTTTCAATGCTATGCTAGACGGAAGTGATGAATGGAGGATCTTATTGTGAAGAGGCCTTGCTTAGGGACACCACAGCCCTATGATCTGCAAAAGAAACGCGGCGAGGAACCTGCGTTTACTGACAAGTCCTTTGTACAGAAAGGCGAAAAATAAAGCATCTGAATCCTCGTTCAAGGTACCGGCTAACTACTTGGATCAGTGTTATGTGGTTGCAGCAAGAGCAAAAAAGGGCTTTGGTTGATTGATATTAGTCAAATTCGCCGCAGTATACAAGCAAACATTTCATGTTTCATGTTCATGTATTTTTTTCAACTTATTTTTTTATTTGCTATTAGCAGTTTCCAAAAATGATCTTACCAATGCAGCTGCAGAAATTATAGAAAAAAGCAAACGAATAAAAATAATATTATTTTATCTTACAATGCATACCAGTGCTAGATGGAGCATTTCATATTTAGATATGTTTTAGTTAAAGAAGCGGTAATTTTGTGGTTCATCCAGATCTGAATATTTAGACACAGAATCTTCAGTGTTATTACACTCATTTAAAGTCTGATTGTTTTCATCAAAACACTAAATTCTGCTCATATGCTTTGGTATGAAGGTTTATATTAATTTAACTGTCAGAGAAATCTGGCAAGGCGTTTTTTTTTTCACGCTTTACAGGTCATGATGTGGTTAAAAGTCCTCTAACAGAGCTGAAAGCATTTGTGGTGTCAAATGTGCTGTACGTGTGTTACTGTGTCTACTGTCAAGGCTTTCAAGCCCCCGAAGCACTGTGCTGAGGCGGTTTAGAGGATAGTAGTGTCTCCACATTGCAGCGCAGCCATATGTTCACATTTTGATTTGGACCTCCGGAGGGAGTGTGCCAAATAAATGAGAAATACTTTGCTGTAGGTCTGTTGTCTGACAGAGCGGAATCTGTGTGCGAGAGAGAAAAAGAGTGATTGAGGTCATGTGGAAGTGTGGTGGAGAACTCTCCCTGACAAATACATTATGGGCTAGAGTAATATACCAAAATCAGAGAGCTAATATTTCATAACCCACACTATCTGGAGTTACAGTTTTTCCAAGCATACTTTTCTCTGCTCCAGTCCTCATGCTAGTTAGGCCAATCCTTTTAGTCTGGGAAATGGGTTAACTGTTTGGGCAGTGGAAAGAAGTGAGGGTCAAGTGGTGGTGGAACCCGTTTTCATGTTCCTGTTGGGAATCCTGTTGCAGTATTCCAGGCAGACACGATTTAAGTGCCGAGCGCGTCAGACGACCAGAGGGTTGGTATGAACCCCATAAGTCTGCCTCATTTAAAGGGGAATGGGGACTCGTTCACTGGGAATAGTTTAATAATTTAGCATGGCCTTAAACTAATCTATTTCAAGCATCCAGATGGTATTTATATTGAGCAAATGCTCAGATAATTGAATGGAATAATTTACTCACTACTGTTGCTCAGTGTCAGAGAATCCCCACACTGCACCAACCCTGGAAAAGACATAAAGTGAACCACTAAACCAAATCACTGGGAAAGTGTTTTCAGAAATAAATATGCTGCCGTGAAATCAAAGCAATTGAAATATCATATTGAACAGCACCGAAAATCTGGGTGCAATCAGTCTGTAGCTGCGGCTGTGTATTTGTCTCTGCCTTTGTGCATTTATTATATCTGGATTGGATTTGTATGATTTATTAGTGTATGTATATTGCAGGAAGTCATGTGCTTAGCTTTGTGTGTGCTGTGTGCTGATTAACGCTGCCTGTCGTAAGGATATGATGGGTTTCAGTGAACTCTATGGGCCATCTGTCCAGTGCTACCCTATCCAGTGGGCATGACTGTGCAACCACCTAGGGAGCTGGAATGGGCTGAAGCATGGCGGAAACAAGACGGCTCCACTGCCCCTTTCGGTATGTGTATGTTTGCACGAGAAGGAAAAACAGAGTTGGAAACAGAGAGCTGGAGGAGAAGGGAGAGGCGTGAGGATAAATGGGAAAGGGAGAGAGGAAGGGATATAAAATGAAGAGATAGAAAGACAGAGACGGAAAGGGAGAAAGAGGGATAGGGAAAGAGAGGAATACAAAGAGATAGAAGGGGAACGGGTGGCTGCTGATTTTTAACAGGCGTGTCCCTCCATCTCTGATCAAAGCATCCTATCAGCCTTAGGGGCATCTCCACTGAGTGCCTCCCATAGCTGCTAAAAATTCTCCCTGCCTAGGAATCATTTTAACACCTCTCCTCTCATAGCCCTCACATATTTGTCCAGTCATAGGACATAGCACATGCATCATATCTGGTGCACATGAAAGCACCTGTGCATGTTTCCAGGGTTTCCGTGTGCCCACGCTGGCAACAATGTATGATGGGGTTTTGGATAATGAAAGGGAATAGAAGATGGCTTGCGGTTGCCCGATTGGTCCGTCTTCTAGCTCCATTAAAGGTAGAACTGTGATTGACAGCTGCACATGAAAGCCAATGCTAAACTACGGTAGATAATGCAGGACCATCCAAATCAGATCCCTTGTCTCATCCCTTCATTCTGATGCATGTGGGACAGAGGTAGTTCAGGGCTTTCAAGGGATACAGATATAAATATGATGTATCTTAAATTTCTAAGTATTTTATAATAATTCTGCATTTAGATATAGCACCTCGCATATCATATGAAAAACACCAGGACTTTGAAGCAGCTCTTAAACATGCCATAGGATTTGCATGACTCATTAAAGAGATGAATAAATTTGAATGGCACAATGCCACATTCCCCTGACCATTTTTATTCACTTGCTATGAATTTCACAGGCTGTGGGACCCGCTGCTCCACATTGTTCAGCTGACCACTTTGCAGCTGGCTTTGTGATGTCTGAATATCATAAGGCTTCATGCCACTGCTTTGCCACCGGGGATATCCAGCTGCATTTTCTTTCCACTGTGTCTCCATCAAAGATGGGAAATCAAACAATAGTATTCTGTATTGCTCCAAGCCCAGAATTTCCCTGATCCCTGCTTGGTTCATTGTTTCAGAGCTGTCAACAAGTCTTTGAATCCATCATCAACCTTTGAGGGCTCTGCCTCCTGTGTCAACCATGGGCAGTACCACAGGATACTGGGGTCTAGAAAGGAAACCCCAGCAGCCACATAATCCAGATGGAATGGATGGGATCATATCCTTGTCCTCCATAAGAATCCAATTTTCCAAAAACGTATCAGTCACATTTTCTTACAACCTAGTCCAGCATGTGACAAGACAATCTCCATGTCTTGAGTGACTATTCAGACACATAGGAAGGTCCCTGGTGGCACATGAAGAAAGAATATTTTAACAGTTTTTTTTTTTTAAGATTGGTACCACACTCAGTGGGTTTACTTTTTACCCTTTGCACTTTTACTCGGTTTCTTTTCTCAGTATAATTTGCATTAATGGGCTCAGAGTGAAGTGGAGACAGGAATACAAACGTGAAACCCAAACTGCGACCAAATCAGTTCACTGAGGGAAAGGGAGAGACAGAGAGCGAGTTCCCTACTGATTTTAGTGTATGGGACATGCTTGGCATCCCAATGGCTAATGAAAGCATCATTATCAGGAGAGCAAGATGACTGGGCCCCTTAGAATATGCTTACAGACGACTTAGAGCGATGCTGCCTGTCTTCCCTACTCTCTTTTACTGCCATTAGACCCAGCCTGTCTGGCTGTTTACTGCTCCCTGGGCTTGAGTTTATTTGAGTATTTTGAATACGGTAATATGAGATGACATAATGAAGCACCCTGTACACAGTACAGTGGCAAGCCTCAATGGGAGTTTGGCAGATAGATGCTGCTTTTTGAGGAAATAAGGGCTCCCATTGCTCCCAACTCCTATAAATTCTGCTGACAGGTTTTGATAACTGCAGCCCATGTGTTTATGTTGGACAGTTCCTGCTTTAAAATTAGTTACTCAAGAGTTACTGACACAGAAATGCGTGTTTGTGTGTGTGTGTGTGTGTGATTGGTCATTTAAATTAAAATTCTATCTTAAATACAAATTAGCTGTGTACTAAAAGGATGGTATTTATTCCGCAACTGTGCAGCAATGCCATTACTTTCAAACAGATGATAAAACTTAGAGGTGGAAAATATATCTTGAAATATAAATTCAAATTTAGAGTCTCTGTCATCGCTGTCAAATACAGTCCAGATATTTGGAGCAGGAGTTTGGTTAGACACCCTGAATGATTCAGAGGTAAACAGAAATGGAAGGATTTAGAAATGTTTTTTTTCAGTTGTTGAACTGTTATAAAAATGTCCTGCTTTAAACAACACAAACAATTTTCAGCATTATCACTCTGTAGTACTTGTTTGGCTAACGGTCCATTAGCAGCCTTAACAATGAGCAGTGTCTGTGTGTCTCTGAAACTCTGCCAAAGACATGCTGAAAAATGTCCACTGCTTAACATCACTGGCAGGGTCTGTGAATTTTTTAAAACCGCAGGAAAAAAAATGGTTTTAGACACCTTTGGCAGTGTTTGTGACCTTTTTTTTGTACTGTGTTTACAAATACCTGTCCAAAAAAATACTTATACTGTGTCCAAGTTCCACACTACATATAGTGTGTGTGTGTATATATATATATATGTTTGTGTATGTGTGTGTGTGTGTTTGTGTGTGTGTATATATTTATATATGTCATTTTTTCCTGTTTATTTTAAATTATTTCCAGCTGTGCGTAGCACCCAGGTAGGACCTCCATTTCTTGTGTACATCACACACTCAGTCTGTACACCTCACGCTCAGTGTTATTCGTTCCACCCGTGTTAAAAAGGTCTAGAGCCACAAATGTGAAGGGAAAGAAACAGTAGACACCTGAATAAGTAAACTCAACATGCCTTATTCTAACCCAAAATGTAATTATAATGTCATCTTATATGTTTGTATTGTTTGCTAATGATGCTGCAAACAGTTGCCACTTTATTAGTTTTGCCACTTTGGCCAGCAAATATGTTTAATGCCTTATCTTACAGAAATGTAATGTTTGTAATGTTTTGGTACTGGTGTATTTAACACTATATGCAATATTTTGTTTGACACACATGTTAGCATGCTAATCTTAGCAGTTGATCAGCGAGGTGGTCAGAGTGCAGTGTTTGATTGCTTTTGCGAATTTTAGGGAGAAGTTAAGTACAACGGGAACTTCAATCTAAAGCGTAGCTGTCTATTTGAAAAAGAAAAAGAAAAGAAAAACCTTTACTCTTACTATACAAAATACAATAACAGTTAACAGCTCAAGAATAAAAATCATATTCTGTACATAAGTTGTGTCTACATCACCTGGCAGTTCAGGGCTTACTTAAGAACATGAACAACACTATATCAATGCCCAGAGAGCTACTCTTTTCTTAAAGCATAGATTACTTTGATCTATGCAAAGACACAACACTTTTTAACAGCTGCAACATATACTGTCTACAGTACTTTACCTTTACCAGTGAAACCAATATCTCTGAAACTTTCAAGTTATTTTTCACATCTCTTAAAACCGCATCAGTGATCACAGTTATTCCCCATTCTTGTCATCCCCAAACCAAGGTGTTCTGATTGTCTTTGGAGGAAAATTTGATTTTTACTATATGTGTGCTCTTGGCCATGTAGTGAAGGCTCAGAAGTACAGTGTAAAATCTCCAAAAGCAGTGGAAAACCTCTATAGAGTGAAATTCTGAACTTCTTCCCCTGTATCTGTACTTTACTTAAGCTCCTCTGTTGTTATAATTCCATGAAGGGATATAGAAGCACTTCAGACATTTCAAAGCAAGAATAACAAGCCCGTGTTCATATTGGAAGCAGCACTGCTATAAAATCATCTATCAAAGATCATGCTGTTAGTGTTTCTCAAAAAATACCAATGTGCTGCTGGACTGAACTTTGAACAAAATCTGTTAAATATTTCTTTCTTTATTTAACACCTACTGGAATATGGATTAGTTAAATGTAACATCTGCACTTCCCTAAATCAAAACAAAAATTAGCATCCAATCCTCAGTCATTAATTGGTGGAAGTCAAAGAGATGGTAATAACTGTCTTAAGAACTTATGGCTCTTGCACCTCTACTGAGAATCTAATGTTTTGGCGAGAAAATAATTTTGCTCAGGTTGAGTACCTGCAGTTTCAGTGGTATTTACTAAGCCTTATGCTTGACCACATTAAACAAAGAATAAGATCTATAAATACAAACAAGAAAAGATAAGAGTTTAATTTGCTCAACAAGCATGCAGTTTTTAAATTTATCAAAACTGCTTTAGGTCAAAATCTTTTATTTTATCAGGATGCTGAACTCAGTGTTAATTTGGTTTTTCAAGGAATCCTAGTTTCATATTTTGTATTAAAACAATGCAGCCTCTAAAATAGCACTCTGTAGAGCACATACCTCCACCAAAGCCAAACAATCATATGTCTGTTTAGCTCTTATGATTAAAAACGAAAAAGAAAGTAGTCTGACAACACAATTTTCTTCTCATAAAACATAGAATGTACAGCTCTGTGTGCAATGAAGATTCAGCATTTTCTTTCTACCAGACCTGGATTATTATCATGATCTGTACCAGATTGCACAATTTCATAGATCTTTTTTCCTTATACACTGACAAAAAGTAATTAAACATTTTTCACACATTGTACACCAGCAAATGAAACTCAAAAATAATAATAATAAAAAAAAAAAACATATATATTTTGTGACTATAGGAAGTTGAAAAGCATTGTTACCTATGTTAGTGAGGTTATGTTTTCACCCGTGTCTGTTGACTTGTTTGTTTGCACCAGACTTGGTGGAGTGATGGGGTTTGGGCCAGGGAAAACCCCATTCAATTTTGGTGCAGATTCAGATAAAGGGACAAATCCAGGATTTTATTTATTTTTTTTTTATCACTTTCCTTAACTTTGCAAGATGGGACATTTTTCTCCTTGGCAGAAGAATGCGCTGAGTGCCATTCTAGTTTCGTTTATGTCCTCTGTTTAAAATCTTTGTCTGTCACAGACACTAACAGAGCAGCAAAGTGTGCTGAGGAATTATGGTTCTAGTGAGCAGCTTCAGATTCTTCTGCAGCTGACATTTTACGATCCATACCAAAATTCAGTAGTGATAGAGGAAGAAGTGTGTCCTTTATGGAACAAGTAAGTAAGTTAGGGCCAACTGTGAGCAGCCTGAGACAGTCTCCTCTTCAAACCAAAGCCATGTGTCTCAGTTACAACTGATCAGCTCAATACATGTGCTGTCATGCTGATAACAAGAGAGACGGCACTGTTTTAATGGCCTCTCTGTGTTCAGCTCTCAGTAGCTTGGGTTGTTCAGCTCTCTAAGTAGTTTCATATACCAGTTTTATTTTACTGATTACCAGTTGCTTCATATCTGTATCAGAACTTCTGCTAATACAAAATGAACAGTTCCTGCTGTTGCTGCTCTCCACTGGTGAACCAGCAGGAGGCTTGGATTGTCAAACAGCTAAAAAAAAGTGTTTCGCAACGAGATATGGACATACTGTATTCTGCTTCATATGATTTGTTTTATATATTGCAGGGAGGAAAAGTACATGAAGAAACCGCCACAGTGAGTTGTATGAAGAGATGCAAGTGACAGGCTGTACTGCAGTGTGTGTGTAAATCAGCACATCTCCACCACGTTATCAAGGTAAACAACACCTTTTACCTGTTGTCCTGTGTAAACCACTCACCTGTGTTCACACTTGCTCATGGATCAACTTGATGTGAACTTCCCCACGTGTGGAAAAATAGCAAAATACTGTTGCCATTTTAGAAAAACTCGTGTTTTTGAGTGTTAACGTAGTTTTAATTGCTAATTTCATTGTGCTCTCTTAGCTAATTACACTGCAGTTGCAATGTACAGATATTATAGGAATAAGTAATCTATAGGCAATTTTAGCATTTTTTATGCAAAATGGTCCAGTATCAATGTTCTGCCTGGTGAGAGAATTATTCTGACATTACCACATTCTGAATCCTACTCTGAGCCACACACACACCACAGAGAGAAACCTGCCAATCACGACATTTAAGAGGACAAAAACCATAACCATGTCACAGGGCCCATCAGGAATAAAAAGGACTGTGGTTAGGAGTGTTGGAGCTCATCTTTGGGACCAAGGGATTGGGATGAGAGAGGTGGTAAAATGCCTGCATGTCACACAGAGGAAATTGGCTGAGCAGCCACCCACTAATGCAGAGTCATATTCTTTTTGATAGGATTAGAGCCCATTGGCTCACTAAGCAGATATGGAGACCTGTCTGCCAATCAGAAACAGCAGAATATAAAGATCATTAGTAGCTCAAAAGGCCAGATAGACAGGCCAACCCCCATATTATGCGGTTTTTCGTTCAGAGAGAGGTTTTATGTTGCCACAGGACACTGTTCAGGGACACAAACCGCTCGTGGTGAGAGGCAGTATTAAACCACATGCACACAGATGTAAGGTAATACTCTGGCATGGCCTTGTCAACCCTTTTTGTCAGGAGAAAGTTGAATCTCAGCTCAAAGTGAGCAAAGTTCAGTTTTTGTGAAACATTTAGGTTCACACTGAAAACCTGTTGTATTAACCTTTGTTCAGCTTTTCTTTTGAGAATTTTTTTCTCTCAGTCTTGGAGACAATGTTCGAAAAAAGGCTGAGTATTTGGTGAGTTCATCAAATAACAGCCAGCGTAGCACACTGTCAAGTGCATCTCTATAAAATGAAAACTGCTGTTGAACAACACTCCATGACTTGGTTAATATATGTCATACAAGTAATCAAATACCATACACAAGGCCTATCAATGAATACAAAAGCTCCCACCTAAACAGACTTGGGGTAAACATCCAGGTGTGTATTCATACCAAGTATCTTTTTCATTGACTTTTGTAAAAAAAAAAAAAAAAAAAACAACAACAAAAAAAACCACCTGTTAATATATCTTAGTTTGAAAAGTAACAAAATAGACTGTTCTCTCAAAGAAGACAAGCACTGAAAGTGTCTCATACTAATCAGGAGAGTTGTGGCATCATAATATAGGGACAAGCTCGGGAACCAGGAACGTGTGCTTTCCTAAATATATTCTTTTCACCTGCGGGTCATATGGTACACCTACTGAGCACGTGACGTGTCTGTTACTCTAGTTGGTCTAAATTTAATCTCGCGGGATTTATTTTTTTTTTACATCGCAATAATGGAAAGCAAATTTTAAAGAAAATTAAAGCCATGTTCAGAATATATCCCGGCGCTGCTCAAGTCTGCGAAATAAGTTAACTGTCGAAATCTGTTAAAGAGCATATCAGGTGTTGAAGCTACAGGCCTGTGAAGCAGTGCTGGAAGTTCCATGGCTAAAGGTTAATGAGTCTCCCACACATGTGGGGATAGAGAGTTGATTTACGGTTCACACACCCTGTCGTTTGCAACCATAAACCTGGGAGAGAGGACTGAAATATCGGGATCCTCGGAGAGATGTCAGCGGCGTGGCTGTTTGATCCGAAGCTCCAACGAGTGTTTCTTTAAGTGCGTGTGGGGAGTTTTCCTGCACCGGTTGATAGGAGGGGTTGGAGAGTGACGCTGGCTGCGCCTTGGTGCTGAGCGGAGCGCTCACCTGCAGATGAGAGAGCCGGGGAAACTCGGGACAGAACTGCAGTACACTCGCGGAGCGCAAGGAAGGACGGAACTAACAGTCTGACCGACAAGACCGGGAAATTAAACAATTATTGGAGAAGAATTTAGGAATCGACCCTCTTTTCTGGTTCCTCGTCCAGGCAGCCCCGACTCGCTTTGCTCGCCACGATGAGAACTGACTTCGCTCTGGTCCTGACAGCAGCCCTTCTTCTTAACACATTCCGGGTGAGATTTCTCATTTTTAGTACAGCTTGTTATGTGTGTGGAGAGGAGTTGGGAGACTACGAGATGCGGCGTCTCAGAGGTGCAGGGTTTCAAAGAATAAAGTCATGTAGTCGGCTGGAGTCCAGTGCCAGTTCAGTGTGGTGCTGCTGCAGCGCAGCGCCGGTCGTTATTTCCCTGCAAGTACGCTAATTGGTCCCCTAATGAATTTAAATGTGTGTGAGAGGGAAAAAAAATAAAATGAAAATTAAGAGTTAACGATCCGGTGCTGTCCTCTCAGATCCTGATCGGAGTTTTTTTTTTCTCTGGATCGCTGCGGGTCCATCACTGGGCTGCGATGTCCTACTCAAGTTAAAATTACTGCACAATTTAATCGCCAAGGTTGATGCCTTTATTCCTTTTCAAACTAAATTTGTCATCCCGCTTATTTTAGCAGAACATTCCTTTATACGACTTCCATGACCCCAAAAAAAGCAAAAGCCTGCAATAAGTTAAACTTAGAGGTTGGAAGGTGTTTTTTTTCCCTTTTTTTTCTCCCCCTCGTCATTTAATCAATAAAAGCCGAATTAAGTCGGCGCCGGTGGGTTACTTCTAACAGCGAACTAAATAGGTCTCTTAAATCCACCTCTGTGCCGCCTTTGTGACTAAAACATCGCTTTCATGTAAGTGCTGGAAAATGACATAACGATATTTTACCCCAGCGTTATTCTCTCCCAGGAGGAGAGAAACTAGTGCCTTATGCCTTCTTTTCATTCAGACTCTAGCCTGCCTTGGCAGTGTGTGAGTGCGTGTGTGTGTGTGTGTGTGTAGGCACATTTACTTGTGTGGCTGTAGTGGGTCAGATCAATTTAACCAACAGCTAGAACAAAAGGTTGGATGCAAAGTTCTCTTTCTTTTGCCGAGTATTTGAGTATTGTACACACTAACACATGCACTGATGAGTTCCTCCTTAGTTTTCTGGATCCCTCTGCCAGTGTAAGATCCACAGTCAGGAGTGAGGAAATTCTGCTGCGCTCACGCAGTTTTCTTTTTTTTTTTGTTTGTGCCAACTGTGTGTCTCACTTAACCCTGAACACAATACCTAAACATTTTCCTCATTTCATCTGGTTTCCTTTATGGAGGGAGTTACACAGCACAATTTGTCACTGACATTGGAGCGTGTGAGTATTAACATTAGCAATGTGCTCACACAGGGGCATATAGTTAATAAACTTGTTGAATATATTTCTGCTAACTGCGGCACTGTATGCTGCTTCTCTCCAACGATCAGGGCCAAAGAGAAGCAAGAAATCAATGGAATCCATGTTTATCGATGTCTTACATTGTATTCTCTCCCTTCCAGAGGAATAACGGGGAGCATGCTTCCAAAGGTCCCTGCCGACCTGGCTTCTCACAAAGCTTCTACTCTGTGCTGATTTCAAGGGATGTACTGCAAGGCCAGCGCATACTAAAAGGTGAGACCTTTCGTTTACATTTTCTTAAGAAATATACAGTGACAGTAAAAAGAGCTCCCTGTCTGCGCTAAGGCCAGTGAAAGGAAGTATGCACGGTGATGTGTTTTCTTTCAGTGTAGTTTTCAGATTATTGAAGTCGCACTCACGCAAATGGATAATTGATGCAGAACTGAAAAATTAAAAGACTATGCTCAGTCATATGACCTGATCAGGAGCAGCTCAGTGCTGTGAAGTCAGTATGTTGGTCTGCTGTTGTAGCCTGGTGTTTTAATACCTCAGGGCTTCAGACAAAGTATCACACAAAGCTGTTTTGAAAAATTTTAAGCAAAAAAGTACATGGATGCAACACATGCTGCTTGCTGCACTCCATCAGCTAAAGTTTATGTTTGATTTCTGACATTGCTCAACCTCTTCAGCGTTATCATTATCATCACTCTCTTTTTTACTATAATTTTGCATACCCTCACATTCACACAAAAACATCTTATCCCGTTTTATGTGTGTTACTTCAATTACACAGTGAGCCAACCAAGTTTGAGGGCCCGATAGTGCAGGAAATGGAATCGACATCCTGTGTCTAATCTGGCACTGCTCCTGCCAATGTGGGCTAATTGCAATTCTCTATTGATCCCAATGGTTTTTTTTTCTCATAGCTCAGCTAAGCTGTATTGTTTTGCTGTGGGCGCACAATAGCTCTTTTGTGGGTCGACTGTGTCTTCGGCAGCTGCACAGTATACATTTCTCACTCTCCTTAGCCGTGAGAGACCTGGCGGGGATACAGCTGTCTAGACTCACTCTCTGTTGAGCGTGTGAGTACACACAGGCCCACATGCACACACAGGCATTTTAGAATAAGAATGTACAGTAAAGTAGGGTGCCGTGTATTATTTTTTGTGTTATTTCCTGTGTATACATTTGTGTTTTTCCTTTGCTGGATTGATATAAGTCTGAAGAAAGGTATCAGCTTGATTTTAGTGTGAACTCATAAACTTGAGTAAATTGTAGCCTGGCTGGAAGTGAGATTGGATATGGGACATTGTCGCTGGTAGTGAGCGTGTTCTCCGTGTGGTAGTGATGTCTTCAGCCCAGCAGGGGGTGTCAACACAATCACAAACAATCACAGAATGAGCCATCACTGCTGCACAGGAGCCTTTTATTTCAGAGAGCATTATTTATCTGGTTTGGTCTGAGGGAGATGAAATTATCTCTGTGTCTCCATTCTAACATAAACTAATCTTTAGTGGTCTAACAGGGTTGTTTTTTAACTATTAGCAATTGAATTTACTAACAGTTCACTTACAATAGATGCTTCAGTGTGATTTTACTGCACACTTAGTTTTTTTTCTTAACATAAGCCACACTAAAGTCAGCTTCCAACATTGCTTTGTTATCAGACCAAATGAACCATGATAGTTTCCACTCAGAAAACCTGCAGATTTAATTCATCTACAGCATTCTCCTAAATCTCATCCGAAGAATATGCTTCATTTTAACATTCATCATTTTCCCCCTCTGTGTCGTTTGAAGAGATCCTGTTAAAGTAAGGTGCTCATCTTTGCCGTGACACACTCACAGCTGCAGTGTCGTCTTCTTGTGCGTCTGAGAGCACAGCTGCAGTGGCCAGGCACACACACACACACACACACACAAACATCGTATGTGACTTACAGCGCTCAGGCAGTTGATTTATAGTTGGTAAGGGTGTCACTGGAGGGAGGCAGGAAGCGACTCTGGAAAGGCTTTAATAATAACATTGTTTAACCCAAAACCGTCAGATGGGGGCAGGAGTAATGACACCCACTCATGCACAGACCCACTCACGCACACACATACACGCACACACACAAACATATATATATTCATGTTAGCCACCGGGGGAATAATGGGAAGGACAGAACTAGGACCTTGGCCATGATGGGTAGGATGCCTGGGTCTAGACAGGAGGTTAGCAAGCGGGAGGAGGGCGTTACATTTCACATTTTATTATTTTGAGTCACTCTGTGATAACAAATTGCCTGAAATGTAAAAGCCTAGTGTAGTTATTGAAACCACCACGGCAAATGTGATGACAAAGTCAAGCTGAGAACAATGCCAATGCTGAAATACAGCTTTTCATGTTGCATTGTATTCGTTAGTCATTTTCATTTTCAGCCTTATCATCAACCATCTCCAGTTTTCCACAACTTTATTTTTGATTAATCCTCCTTTAATCACCTGTTATGCTCATTTAGATCGCTTCCTAAAAATTCTGGGTGTTTTGGCCAACTGAGGCCTTTCATTGATAATTGATAAACATTAAATACAAATTCTGCACACTGCATTGTTCCTGCTGAGTGAATTGATTCGCTCTGTATTTATCTGGAAAACCCCTACCAGTTGCCAAAGTTAATGGCTAAAACACACACAGAAATAGGACACTACGTAGTTTTTGCTGGTATGTTATGAGGCGAGACTGTAAGTAGGACTTTTGATTATTTTAAAATTTGACATATATATCTTAGAGTATTGCATATTGATGATGTTGGCTGAGATTTAACAGAAAAGATGTGTTTTCTTAGCAGCAAATTAGTTACTATTTTAAATTTGCCAAAAAATAAATGAATAAATAAATAAACAGCAGGGTTTCAAGAGGTGAGATAATGGGTTTAAGGGGTGGGGGGTCTCATTCATCTTGTTTGTGTGTGTGTGTGTATGTGTGTGCATACATGTATGTCTGATATGCTCATAGCTGAAGACGCCTGCTGTCTTTTATGCCGGGGTTTCATTAGAGCTATGACAGCTTCTTCGCCACTCACACACTCAGGGCACCATTAGAGGTCAAGCTCCGCCGGGCCTGGTTATCGTTACACACTGAATGATCAATGCACACACACACACACACACACTCTCTCTCACACACATACAAAAAAACAGTTTTCTCTGTTGTGAAATCAGTATAACAGAGTTCCTGTTCATTCAGCGTACGTGTCAGCCATGTAGAAAAAAAATACAGAGGGTTGTGAAAATAATTTGAAGGTTTGATATTTGGACCAACAATAGATGCTGTCATGATGTTTGGAGTGTTTTGTATCCCACAGATGAGAGAGTATGAGTTGGGCCCTGGCCAGATTCACACGGATAAACAGAGCCAGCAAACGTAACCTCATCCCACGTGTCCCTGCATCCCTCCACTGATTCTGTTCCTGGTAATGAAAGCCAGGGATGGTGGTTTCAGCTCAGTGAGCCCACTCTGCTGACCTTGGACTTTGTTTGGGTTACTGGTGGTTTTGGGCAGCCCTCACTTTCTGTATGTGTGACTGTGGTTGTGTTTGTCTGTGTGTGTGTGTGTGTGTGTGTGTGTGTGTGTGTGTGTGTGTGTGAGAGAGAGAGAGAGAGAGAGGTAAGGGCGACTGAAAGACAGATTTGATAAAGTCTGATGTGTGTATGTGCTTTTTTTGGACATGTCAGTACTTGAGCTATAAGGATGCTGACATCCACAGTGTAGCTTCTCAGAGGGAAATGGAGATTTTCTCTGCAGTCATCACTTTGTTTTTTAGAAACTCCACTGATGATTGGCTCCATTTTGAAAATTATTTCCCTCAAGTAACTCATCAGCCACAATGAATGGCCTGAATGTCTGTATTAAGGTGACCATATCTGTCCTTAAGTGTCTCGGCCATGCTCTGGACTGCTATTGTACATATAATTTCTGATGCACCGTAAGCGCTCTATCACCTCTACACACATATTGTGTTGCAATGTCTTTATATGCTGCCATTCAGTAGAGATTCACCATGCAGTTGATGGCATTTTAATCTATGCTGTGCATCTCTGACCCAGATGCCTTCTTTCTCTCTTCAGTGCAACCATGTTTCTGTCACATTCATAGCATATTCTGGCATATGCTGGCTGTTGCTCACTTCGAGGATAACCAGAAACTAGGAGAAATGGATGAGAGAGCTTTGCATTCTGAATAAAACAAACTGTTCAGAGCTGTAATTTTCTCCAGGATAATATTTCCAAAAATCTCTTCCAGCGGGCACCCAGAAGGCCCCCGGGTGATGAGTCTCACTTGCCTTGGTTGGTGAAGCTTTCCTGTGAGGCTTTAGGTGATTTTTCAAAATCCAATAGCCGGGCTGTTATTTTGCTGTAGGGTTTGAATTCTGAACATCATTTTGAACAACTTGAAGCTTGGAAGTTGATATGTACGGTAAGTATCAGTTTCACTCCTAGTTTAATGCACGTAACTATTTTCATATGAAAAAAAAAAAAGGCTCAATATCGCAAATAACCTTACACCATCCCCTGCCTTTGGTAATAATAAGAAGAATGAGGGTAAAATTACCTTCCCTTCTCCCCAAAATCAGAGCTGACACACACTCATTTCAGTCATGGTGATGTAGGGACAGAGGTCCGCTTCGAAGGAGTGACTCAAAGGGGCCTGAATAAAAGATGCCATTTCTTTTCACATACTCTGTAGGGATGGACAATACATCAATTTTCTCTTCCCCTTCACCCTCAAACAGAATTAGATTGTTTTGATTTCCTGTTTACCTTTTGCCCCAAATCTCATGACACACAGCCTGCAGCGTTATCTGGGTTGATAGCAGACAGGCGTCCTCATGGAGATTAGACATTGTTGGAATATAGACTCCATTGTTTCCTTTCTGTTTCAGCCTAAATCACTCTTATTGTTTTTGCTCTGTCTTTATTAGTTTTGGATCATGGTATCTTAGTTTATTCTAATCTTTTGCGAAGTCCTATCTTTCTCTGATGCTCTCGTTGTTTTTGAAACATTCGTGTTTGTCTGTGCAAGCCCCTCTCATGTAACAATCTAATCTCTGTTATAATGCAAAATAACAACACAAATCCTTATTCTCTTTTCACCATCTGTTTGAACCATTACATGGTTTATGGCTAATTTTTGTATGGATATTCAGTCACGGAGACAGGCGTAGACACATCCTTTTGCCATGGTTATTAATTACAGAAGCGCATGAGGCTGACATTTGTTGGATGTCTTGTGAAGCGGTGAAGACGCCACAGACATACTGAGGTGCTGGTTTATGGTCTTCAGCCCAAAGGCTAATCTGACCCCAGGGAGCTGTTACAAATAGCCAGTTGACACATATTTACTTAATGTGTAACCTCAGGCCTGATGTATGTGTCCACTAGTTTTAAAGAATTGTGTGTGGATTTTCCAGAGAGGCTCATATAGATGATTTAACCACATGGTTGAGCATTTCTTTCCCTGTTAAGGTCTAGACATGAGTGGTTTATGAGATAAGCAAGGGGGGCAGGCGTTACACCTGCAGGAGTTCCTTTTGATTAATACTGTTAGGCTTGGGAACCCATGCTGTGGAACACTTATGTGCTTTTGTGCGCTTGGTGTGTGCGTTTTGTGTTTAAAGGTGCTGCGTGCGCTGAGGTAGTTGTCCCGTGCTCTGTGCATAGTAGGTGTCCTGTCCTCCAGGTTTTTCCAAGCTGGTCATTAGAAAGGCAAGCAGGAGAGAATGAGAAAAGAAAGAAAGCAGGTGGAGGCCATTATTTTTTAATGAGATTTTTGACATCTTCTCCCTTTGTTTTGAGAGGAGGGACAAAGGAGACAGGGAGGGAGGGTAGAGGAATGTGGATGAAAAAACGGGGGTGACTTCCTGCAGATTGAGTTACCCTGTGGTGTGTGTGTGTGAACTCTGCATCCTTGTCATCTGCTTGGTACATTAAAAGACCTCCTGCCTTGGTATGATGGGCCTTCTGGGGTCCTACAGGACCAAGGTTATGGCCCTCCTGAAGACATTAAACCCGTTTAAATACTTTGCTTGGACACCAGCTCTTTAATGCACAGATGGTCTGTATGGGCTGTGAAGGCTGTAAGATGACAAGGGGACACTACTAGCTCTCTCTCTCTCTCCCTCTCCGTCCTGCTCTCTCTTTCATACACACATGCACAATTTTTTTTTTCTTTTTGTTGGTGGTGTCAGATTAAGACTGTACGGCGGCTGTTGTAAGGTGTCCCTGCTGTCTTTGGTAAAATAGTTTGTCATGAGGAGCAAGAGCGATGCAAGGCGCTCACAGGGCTGTTCTTTTGCTGGGATGTGGTGGACAGCGATTACACCAGCAGGATAACGATAAGCCTACAAGGCTGTTTTCTCTTTGCTTGAGAGTCACACTGACCATGTCCTTCAGCTAGGCTACTGTCAGAAGGAGGGTGAAATAGAGGGTGGAGTGGAGGGAGAGAGACACTTTCCTCTCAACAGAGTAGAAGAGGAAGTATGAGATAAGGCTCTTTACCCTAAAGCAGCTAGCACGTTATCATATATAGTTCTGCTATTGTTATTGCACACTCATGCAAACACACACACACATGCATACGCAGAGAAACACAGAAACCCATTATGGCACTCTAGTACAAATTGGATCCAGATTTCCCCCTCCAGACCGCCCACCGCTCCAGCATAGTTTGGGCCTGGGCCCAAACACTGTGGTGTCCTGTTCCTGCCCACTCACTCCAAACTCCTCCACTTTGTCTATGGCAGCATTTTAATTACAGCCTAATTGATTCAGTTAGAAATGAAGCCACTGTGAAGGTAACCAATAAAGTGATGATTCAGCTATCAGGACTCCATCCCTTTTTATTTTGCTGGCGTGCTGTGATAAAGGCAAGCAGCAGTTAGTCGGAGAGTCATGGGTGACACCATTTTGCAGTTGAAGATTCTTTTGTCGCGCTATTTCAGCTCTCGGTTTCCATTAGTGTTTAAGCACTGGGCAAATTAAAAATACATGAGCTCAGTTTGGAGAATTCTGCTCTTTTCCTCAAGAATCTTTAACTGCAGTTTCTTGTAACAAAACATAATTAAAGAGAACTGGACTAAAAGCTCATTTACAGCCATTGTTATGAAAACTCCTCGTGCCAGTGATATAAAAACGAATATGAAAAATGGTTCAGTGTTTTCACCTCTAACTCAGCCCTCTATTATCTCTCCACCCTGCCTAGTTTCCCCAAAGTGAGATCAGATCGTTATTGTTAATTAAAGAGACTTCTGTCCATTTCTCACACTTTTCTTATCAACCAGCAGAAGTGTATGATCTTTCTGAGAATGTGGGCAGGACAAATCCATGAGCATTACAGCCTCATATGCTATTCCCTTTGCTTGAAGATCCCTCGTCTTTGTTAAGGGAGGATGAAACGAAGGATGGAAGCCCTCAGAAGACATGGCTGTCTGGTAATCACTAATTGTGTCCTGAACTCCCTGTGAATGTTCCCCATTAAGTTCTTAAGTTCAGCACATAGTCGAATCATTGCCTCTGAACAAGGAAGCCATGCAGGAACACAGGGGACAGAGGGAGAAAGGCATAGAGGAGTTGGGGGTCGACAAACAGAGTACCAGTAATGTTAATTAATCAGAAGACAATGATGAGTCCCATGGTGTCCGGGCCTACGCTATTCAACAAGCTAAAAGCTAATAAGGGCCTAACAAAGGAGCTTCCAGAGGAGCTCTGGTCTTTGCAAACAGTGTCTGATGATCCATGTCAAGATAGATATTGGCTTTTTTGACAGACTTTATTGATTTTCCCCAAAGGGGGGATCGTTGTGTCTCACTGTGGTTTGAGGAAGAGTTAGCTGGCTAGTTAGGCACTCCTTTCCTTTGAGGCTGCTGCTGAATGTTGATTTGTTGCTCAAGGACACTTTGGCAGGTTTGTTTGGTGCAGAAATTAAGTGGAAACCTTCAAGATCATAGCTTGTTTTGGTTTTTTTTGGTTTTTTTTCTTTTTTCTTGATTCACTGGATGTACAACTTCTTTTAATCCAAGAATCTATATAGAGTCTATATTTTTCCCCATAAACAAATTAATCTTTAAAGTGCCACAAACATTACCATCACGTTTTGTGACCCCAAACTGTCTTCAAACAATAACCAAAAACAAAAAATATTACATTTATAAACAATAAAAATGTAAAATAGAGAAAAGCAACAAATCTTCACATTTAAGTGTATTTTGCTTGATATTTTGTGCAAAAGATGAACTGATTGTCAAAAATGTTACTGTTAATTTTCTGTTGGCTGACTAATAATTAATTGAGTAATTATTTCAGCAGTATGCTATGTTAAGAGTCCTTACTGTAATGCCAGTGAAGAAACGAGAAACTGTTTAGAAGAACAGGTTACAGGGTGAAGGGATGAAGACACATTGCTCTTTGCAGGAAGAGGAGACTGTTTGAATATTGGAGGAAATCCATTTTACAAGACTGTTGAATCTGCGTCACTGTCATTAAAGGAGGCTGGTGTTGTAGAATTATACCCTATGTACATGAATTTTCAAAACACAGTTACAACAAAGCAGTCACAGCTTAACTAAAACACTTTTTTTATCCCCAGAAATCAATGCTGCCTGTTTGTTATGGTCTCAGTCATTTATTTCACTTATTGATAGATGTCGGCATGACATCACAGTGTGGGCAGAGGTATGGGAGGAAGTTTGTTCAAAAGAAATCACATTTTATGGTGTGATGTACTGGTGCAGCTCTTTTACATTGAAATAAAAAATGTATCATAAACACATCATTGTAGCTGTGGAAACGGTCATGGAGGTCTAATAACTTATGCATGTTCAGTTACTCAGTAAAACAGTTGCACTCTACCAGGCAGTGAATGCATGTATTTAAAAACTGGTGAAATAGTGATGGTTAAAATTAGGGTTACAGTGCGACCCACGGTGCTGTGTTGAGTCTGTTTTGGATTTTTGCTGCAGTGGCCACTGCAGTGTAACCATTTCAAACATAGTGTTGAACTGCATTATATAAGGACCATTTCCCTTTGATGTCTAAAAATGTCAGTTATTTTGTTCACTTGATTACCAAGATACACATTTTTTATACAATCTGAAAGTGAAGTGTAATTTATTGGTTCATTCAACTATGAACCTTGATGTTTTGAGTGCATTTTTCTCAGAATCTAAGGAATCAAAGGACATACAGAACATTCATAACATAACCTTTTGTTCATTTCAATATGAGTGCTGCACACTTCTTCTAAAATACAGTGGATGATGGCCATGGGGAACTGTATTTTCTCCGTCCGTCCGTCCGTCCGTCCGTCCGTCTGTCTGTCTGTGTCTGGCTAAAAAAGGCCTTGTAATACTATTGGTCAAATTCCATGACTAAATGTAGGCTAGTGAGCCAGCCATTTGAAGCCTTGGGACCAACACGCTTTTGAAAGCATACTGGTCAGAATCCCTTTCTTCTCCCTCTCCCTATCTGTCTGTTGTCTTTTTCAGCACATCAGAGGAAGAGGCAAAGAGCGAGGGTAATAAAAGGCCCTGCTTTCCTCCTTGGGGCCTGGGAGAATGTAGAGAAGCAGATAAGTTGTCTTGCTCTGAGTCTGAGAATGATCAAAAACAAAGTGAATCCTGTGGCCGCGGAGGGAACAAGCTCCTGTGAGGGAGTGGAGGGGGGGAGAAGGGAAGGGGAGGGAGGAGAGACTGAGGAGGAGGAGAAGGGCTAGAGGAGCAGCCGCACTCAGAAGAGAAGACACTGTTTGCTCATCTGTGAGGTAAAAGAGGATGAGGAGCTGGAGACAGGTCTGCAAGCAGGCAGATGGACTTCTTTCTCTGCTCTAAGCCAGGACTTGGATGGACAGAAAGATGGGTTCACTCTATAGCATTCAGTGGTTTGTGAACTATGCAGCAGAGTGTTGGTGGTCTGGTATGATGATTGGCATGTTGTTGGCCTCAGTGTACAGTGGAGATAATGAATGTTTTATTGCCCTCCTATGAACTGGGCTTCGGGAAAGGTTAGTAACACACAATTGAATATTATATACTTGTGATTTTATACATGCACACACACACACACACACACACACACACGCCAGCACATATATACATTGTTGAATGTCCCTAGAGGCAGGAGGCAAGGTCCTGGTCTGGGGGGGTGATTATCCCAGACACAGAAATGATGAGATTACAAAGCGATGGTGTAATCCAGCTGTCAATCCCACACCTCATTAGCAAACATAGGTTTCAGAACCAGCGAAAGAGAGGAAGGAAAGAGGGGCAGAGAGTGGATAAGGGGGAATAGTCGAGGGATAGGGATTGCTGGAGTGGGAGGGGAGAAAACTAAGTAAGGGAGGAATGACAAGGATATAAGAGAGTAGGAGGAAGAGGAAACCAAAGAAAGGAGGGGAGGAGGAGTAGGGGTAACAGCCTCGCTATTCTGCTCAGGGAGCTCTGCGGAGAGTTTTTATTAAGCTTTCATCTGCCTTTCCTCTCCTCCTTTACCTCTCTCTACTTCCCCACCCCAGCAGCACTAACAAAAGCAGAGGCAGTGAGCGCTAGCCATGTCAGTCACGTCTCAAACCCACAGTTCTACTTGAAATTCCCAGATTAATTAACAACAGTGATTTGTTAATTTAATTGTAGGTGTTGGGTCGTTTTTTTTTTATCCCCTCCTCTGTTGCTTTCTTCTGCTGCTTGCTCCCTCTCATCCTCTTGGCAGGCTAATTTGCCCTGCAGCTTTGAGGAGGGGAAATGAAAGGTATAGCAGAGGAAGCCTTCAGATGGTTTATTAAGAATTGATTTGCCACAGTAGCAGAGAGACAGACTGTAGGGAGATACGTGCTGACGTGCCTCCCAGGCAGACACCCCCGGGCTGTGGGGGGGGGGAGATTTGGAGACAGAGACAGGGCGTGGGAGCAGAAGGAGATTATTGTGATATTGTCAGGGTGTCTTCACGAGTGCATTTCAGAATCGCTGCTGACTGACCACCAGCACCTAACAAACCCTGGATTCACTGAACTGTCAGCCGTGTTGATCCCTCAGCTTCTTGCTTGTGGCCAGTGCCTTCCACATGATGAAGTATTTGTCAGACTGTTTGCAGTGCCCAGCGGTAAATGAAAAGGCACCGTGTAAGAAAACATCAGCACGCTCTGCTGTGAAACTTTTGATTTCCGTTGGTGATAAATGCATGCCCTTTAGATGTCTGTGGCAGGGGTAATCTGGGCAAAATGACAGGCCTTGCACAGCAAAGAGATAATATTTAACCGTTCCATCAGAGCCCAGTTCTTTAATGAATATACATTAGTATAGTCTGCCTGTTAAAGACAAACTCAGCCACCTTTCCCACTGTGCGTTGGCTGCAGTGCTGTCACATCGTCCTGTTCATGAGCAGAGGCGCTCTGGACAGCATGGGAGGCAGGAGATAGATGACGGATCAGAGGCATTAGAGCTTCAAAGCTCGGGAGAGAACAGAGAAACAGAATCCCCCCCCAGCTGGGAGAGATGGAGCCAGTGCATTTTATCTTCAGCGGCCCATCTCCCCATGTCCACACAGAAGTCCCTGCCCCTTAATTTACAGCTGGTCAGACACCAGAGCCATGAAAGCTGATTGACTCTCCAGTCAGGTTTTTCATCCCTGCATGTTTCTTATGTCAGGTGAGGTTGTTGATTCTATTTCCAATCTTCATGAGCTGATTGGCCACTGCTGCGTTCCATTTCCTCTCATCACAGAAGCGTGGCATTTCTCATTATCCCTTCACTTAATTTATGCACAAATTATTCATAGTTTGGTAAATCACAAAGTTTAGCGACAGCAGTTTGACAGTTCCTGTTGTGTTTTAAGAAAATAGGTTTGGAATCAGGGATCTATTCTTTGTTTGTTTCTTTATGCACCACAGTGTGTGTATGTCTCTTTGTCTGCAAACGGACGCAGGTGCACGTGTGTGTGAAATCGGAGGTGCCGGTTGGTGAAGACTGAACTTGAGAAAGTTTTCTCTTCTGCTGAATGAGAAGAACAGAAGAAAATGAAAAAGAAAAGCGGAATAAAGATACTCAGTGGGATGGTGATAAAAGGCTTGGCCTCATCATGCTACACTACCTCACAACAACAACATTGTCAGTATCGATGATGAAAAGGATTCATGGAACAGAAGCAGAGCGTAATAACACCGTCTCAGCCATGTGACAGGCAACATGTATGAGCTTGAATTAGCTGCCAGTCGCAGAGGCTTTATATAACTTTACATAATCTCATCCTTGTTACTGATGACCACCTTGTTAGGTATATAACAATGTAAACACTGTACATACACACGTCAGCCATGTTCTTTGTGAGTTTAGTTAAAAGCATTTTCAAGATTACCTTATAATTGACAGCACTGGTAAAGATACGAGCTTTTCGAAATAAAAGACTTGTCTGTAACGTCTTGCTGGATAATGCTTGCTTTGACTATGAAGTACTTGTGGCAGACATGCTGTAGTATAATGACTCTGTTAAGTAAATAAGCATCTTAGTGGTTTTGGTTCCCAACCAGCAACTGGCAACATTTTGGTCCAGGAGTTTAAATAGCTGTGGTCCTGCCTTAACTGTAATCTCGTCTCTGGCCAGAAAAGCCCTAGGGGGAGGGCTTGTTTTCTCAGAGGAGGGTGTGTTAAAATGCTGAGTCGGATGTGATACCCACTGGACAGAAAAAATGGAGACAAATGATACCGCATTGAAGGGCACAACTCTGTTCTGTTATAGCTAAGAAGGTAGAATATTCTTCATAGATGTGTGCTCCTTCTTATAGAGAAGAGGCAGAAACATCTTTCATCCATTTGATCCATATTTCCACTCAAGCAGAGGAGAGGCAAAGGCGCTCTAAATGGAACTGTGCCATAGAGAAAAAGCCATTTTTCTTTGAAGCACACACACACACACACACATTTGCATACACATGATTGCTGCAGTGTGCACTGCAGCAGTGCTTTACCATGTAGAGATTTACGGTGTGAGCCATTGAACAGAAAACAATTCACAAAGTCAAATACGATGTCACATTGAATTCATCACATCAAATATTTTCAGCGTTGTTTATCTCGCGCCAATAGCCCGCTGCAAGTTATTAGGCATGATCTTGCCTCCGTGTGTTGCGTTTGTATGTCTGCATAGAAGTGATTTGTCCTGCAGATGCAGACTAATGAATGAGGTGTCCTGCTTGTGGGCTGATATTAGCCTGGGTAGCAGTTCCTTTGATGTGATTAGCTCCATGCACTCTCTTGACAAATTGGGCTGTCCTTTCCTCACAGCTGAAGCACTAATCTGTGCCAAAAAACAAAGAAACTCCTTCGGTTTAACAGAACACCCTCTGTATGTGTGCACTGTATTTGTGTGAGACTAGGTTTAAGATAGATGGATAAATGTATAGATGTGTGTAGCTCAGTGTGCAAAGAGAGAAAGAGAGCAAGAGATCCCAACAATCTAGCCTCATCAAGCTAGTCTAAATCTCTACGTCTCTTTAGGATGAGAAATTTCGTCTGGGAAACGTCCTCTGATAATTAATGAAGCCTGGCAGCAGCAGCCAGATTGGTGAGCAAGCTTCGGTGAGTGGCTTAGATGATGACAACAATGAGAAATGCTGTATTTTAAGTGAACTTGGTCTTCCCACCTTGCTGTTTTTCCAGTTTAAAAAAGCTGAAGCAAAACATCTGTTCAGGTCAGCAACTTGGGCATTTGTCCAGTCAGGTACAGGAAGTATTCATGTTGATGTTTCTGTTAAGGAGAGCCCTTGTCAGTCATCCACAGTTGAGATAAAATCTATCCTCACCATCTGCAGAGTAGTTTTGGGCTGCAAAACAATGCAAAAAAGCCTGAGCCTTATCAGACCACCATGAGCAAAGCTAAATATGTGAACTGGCAGTGTAAGGCTATCAACAACCTCCCAGCTGACTAAAGTAAAGAGCTGGTTGGCAATTAGCATTATTGATGGAATGAATCAATGGGTGATTGTCTCATTGGTTTCCCATCAGTTTTGCCAGCATCTTTTTTCACTACCTCTATGACTAGAGCTTTTAGACTCTACCCAGTAATAGAGCCGGCCCCTTTTACGAGCTGGTTCAGCCAGCGTGAGCATGGTCTCCTTGACTGATACTGTGACCGTTGTATCCAAATGCTTGGATCACCTTCATATTTTATCCTGAAATGGTGAAAGGAGTCTCTGTCTAGTTGTAAAACGACCATCAAATCTTAATGCGTAGACTGTATGTCAGTGTGTGTGTCAGATTTTGAACATGAACATGAACATGAACAGGCATTCTTTCCTTCCTAACCACTGAATGTTTGGACAGAGAACACTACGGCGCTCAGGAAATTCGGAACAGACTCATGGCAAATTATTTTCTTCTTCATCTGTTTGCAGTTAGATTTATCTTGGAAATGAACACATAAAACATCCAGTCCCATCCCTCCAGCAGCTTTGCAAAGATTTTCTAAATATTTAACTTTAATTTAGATACCAGTGCTCAGAGGTAATTGTACTGGAGGACTTGCTCTGAAACTTTTTGAATAATGGAAGTCCATCAGTTCAGCCACTTAAGATAGCGTTTAATGAATTAAACAGGCCCTGGATGGGTGACCTGAGATGGAAGACAAAAAGGTTGTATATATTACACCTATCTGATGCGATGTCTGCACATTAGGCATAAACTATTCTCATCTCATCATTGGGGGAAAAGGGATTTTCTTATCTTGGACTTGGAGTGGGTTTTCTTTTCTGTCTCTGTCACATATGACTTGGACACAGAGAAACATCGCCTTAGAAATGCGTGGTTTAAAGATTTAGGTGAGTAAAGTAGTGTTTACAATAATGGACCTTGTGTAGTGACATTATGATATGCTGGACTGTTGATGGTTGTTGCAGAGATGAAACAAAGCTTATATCCACACCGGGATCCATGCAAGTCAGACTCTCAGCATGACACCCCTCTCCTTTATTCCTTTTGTCCTCTTTAGTCTGCACGCCCCCCACGCCCCCCCCACCTTAGTCCTTTACTGTGGCAAGTGGAGACTCTTATCATTGATTTTCTCTTTTCTCTCCTCTCCTCTGTTCACTCACTGCAGCGCCTCCCAACTTATCTGACTCTGACAGAACAATGCTGCAGTAGGAGGGCACTCAAGGACAGATTAGATTGTTTGGGGATTCTCATTCCTCATTTTTTCATACTTCTTGGTCTGTGTGTTCCTTTTCCGTAGCACATTCCTACCTCTGTGATATTGTTTATCTGCCTCTATCACTTGCAATTGCAACTGCCTCTAGTCTTCTTCTGCTCCTTGAGCTGAAGAATAATCTCTGCCTTGGTACTGTATATTTTCCTTGTGTGCCTGAGTGCATTAGTTAAAAATGTACTTAAGGTTAACATGTGTGTCAGTCTGTTTGTGTGTGTGTGTGTGTGCGTTTGTTTGTTTCTTTGCCTCCACAGTGCTGAGTGTTTGTGGTGGTAGCGCCTCCTCTGTGTGAGCCATGGTAATTACTGTGCTTCACTGCCTCTGTAGAAGTCAATGAAGCTGAACTCATTGTCTCTCTCTACATGGAAGTCAACAATTGTGTGAATTCCCTTGCGACATCGCAGCCACTGCTAAACCAGCTTCCTGCATTTTTTATCATTCTCAAAGTGTCTCAGTTTGTCATTTGTCTCTCTCTCTCTCTCGTCTCTGTCTCTTTTTGTGTACGACGATGTGTATGTGTGTGGTTATTTCCATATCCCATTGAGTTCTAAAAGGGGTAATTGAACTTGAGAGTGTTGTTATTTAATTTCCATGTATGTATTTCTGTATTTAATTTGAGTCATGCAGTCTATTTAAAGCTGCTAACAGCAACTTAATCAAATTTTCAAACAACAAACAGCTAGAAGACATCTCAGTGGAACTGTAATGTCTTTTTTCCAAAATGGATTTGAAATACTTATGATTTTTATTTGCACTCTTATAGTGCTAACAGTCAGTTTTGTGTCTGTTTACTATATATCTTTGAAAATGGCATCCTATGCTGCACTCCCCCTCGCTGTAACTGTGTGTATAGTAACTGTGTTCCAGCACAGCTAAAATGGAAAGGAAATGTTACCATTAACTGTGCTAAAGCTAAAACCACTGTAACCACAGTGGTGTCTTAATGGGAGATAGCCAGTTGTTCTCAAACTCAGACTCCCTTTGGTAACGTTTAACCTTCACAATGCACTGCAGAGCACATTGGATGGTGAATAAGTTAGCCTCAAACCCAGACCACCTCATCTGGGGTGTGTGAGTGTGTGGGGTGAGGGTATGTGTGTTATAAAAAGGAGGTTAGTTGCATGGAATGTGTGTAATGGGATGGTGAACCATGGCCAGAATGAGATGCTGGATGTGATTTAGATTGTGGTGGCTTGGGTTAGCTAATTGCTGTCTGGGATAGGATGAGATAAGACGGAACGTGGTGGATGGCCTCTGAGCGCAAGGATGGAAGATGACTCCCAACTGTTTTTGCCCTTTCTGAATGTGGATGGAAACTCAGCAAGCAATGTGTTGCCATGGCAAAAACACAAGCCAACATCGTTCATTAATTTCTCCTACCTTTTCTTTTCCGAACATAATCCTGCGGCACTGTATGTAGGTTTATATATGAGAGAAATAAGAAGAGTATTTAAGGTAATAAATACAAAACAGAAGATAATAATGGGCACAGTTAAATTTAAACTGATGATGTACACACTGTGTGCTACTAGTAATAATGTGTTACAGTGAACGGGAGCAGAGTAAGGACTGGGGAAGAGGGTACAATGCAGATATCATTAATGCGATTCTATTGTCCAACAAATTGGCGAGAGTATACTTATGCCTGCTAAAACAGCACGGATGCAATTAGTGCAGAGACAGAGAGAAAGAGAACAAGTGCTTTGCATGCCAGTCGCGTGCTGTGCGAGTCTTTTGGCACCAGTTAGCTTCTGTTGCCATGTTTAGAGTGTATAAATTGGTCCTCAGTTGTGTGTTGGCTCACAAACTGTCCTCCTCAGTGCCCATTTGTTTCCATCGTTATAGCTCCTTAATAGACCAACTGTGGCATCTATCTTAAATAGGTTGCTTTGCAGAGGTTTACATAAAGCTAAGTATAAAGATTTTTCCCCTTTAAGCAGTCTATTTAATCTCAAGTATGCATAACGCCTGGACAGCCATTCACCAGTTAACAGTACTGAGAATAGAGCTTACAGGAAAAGTAATAAGAGACTGAAAATCTTGAGTCTATAGTTTGCTCAACTCTTTAGCCTGAAAATTGGCAAGAATGTGGAAGAGGTTTTCTTGTGCTGTTAAAAGAGATCTGTAAAGGAGAGATTAGGGTGAGGTTATCATTTCACTGAGTAAGGTAGAGAATTTGTGCTGTTACACCTGGTGGAGATGGTTATGTTTACAATGGCCTTTAACAGGAAATGTCACACAAAGCACTCAGGCATCAAGGGCCACTCTCAGGGCAGGGCCCCAGGCTGCAGCAACCAAGATGAACACAGTTCACAAATACAAAAACACCCTCACTTGCACATGAACTCATACATACATGTATGAGCACACTCAAACAAATCACACAGAAGACTTTGTCACAGTCTGTGTGATGCAACATATACAAAATCTGCCTAAAAGCTTCTGGCTCAGCATCAGCGGTGCCTGTATGAGTCTGTGGACGTTACAAATAACATTGAAGAAGCGTTTATGAAAAACCTTGGTCTTTTTCTCTTGTACACCCGTGTTCTTCAGTCTGCTGTGAAATAAGGCTTTAAACTTTGATCATGTTTTTGCAAATCAGCCAGTGTTTTCTCAAAAATGACAAATTTGCATTATCAGCAGGAGGCTTAAATAAGACAAAGATTGTACTTCATTGTCATAGTCTCACATGACATTTAACTTATTTTTCTTGCTTCTGTTTATATTTTTGCACTGTGGGTCTCAGAGGGAAGAGGCGAATAGCCTGCTGAACTAGGCCAGTGGAGACACTGACATTTAGACTCAAAGGCTAATGGGATGCCTGAGTCTGCCCTGCGATGGCTGGCTCTTTGTCGGGGTTCTCAGATCAGGACTGACTAGCCCACGCTGCTCTTCCAGACCGTCTGGAGCCCTAATGCGTCGTCTCTCCAGACGCAGCGTCTTTCAAATATGCCAGCTTTTTCATTCAGTCTCCATGTCGGGATGGTAGTAGCTGAAGTCAGTATGTCTGTCTGTGTGTCTCTCTCTGGTGGCTGCAGCTGAAGACTCAACTCATCTCACACTGAGAGAGGGCCGTGGGGAGGCCACAAAAGAGAATCACATTGTCTCCTCTAATGGAGGCCGGGGACTCATGGAGTTCTGCCCTTACAGTGGTAAAGTAAGGCCTTCTTCAGACCAGTCATTTATTCTGTCTAAAGGCTCATTTATTCTATCCCAAGGCTATGTTGTGAAAAACATCTCTAATGATGATAGTAATACCCAGTGGGTTAAGATGTTGAAACGATCTTTCATCTCCCGTGAGATGTCTTAGTGTGACCTATTCTTTGACCCTCAGGGCCAGTGCTGCCTATTGGAGCCAGAAGACTCATTTGACATAGCTCAAAGGCTGTCTTAACCCCTGTGGTAAACTCATATATCACCATTGCACATCCTCAGAATACTTTATTATCACACAGCACTTAAATACATCTCTCCTAGAGACATTTTGACACTGGAGGGTAATAGATACTGTGGCCAAACTTTTAACACACCCATTACATTGAAAAGATGTAAAAGTGCCAGACAAATCAAACATAATACAACATTTCAGGATTAGTTTTTGAACGAAAAGCATATCCGTTTTATTGCATGGAGGGATTACACACCTCCAGGCTCTCTCACCTGAAATGTTCCTGTTCTGCTGCCATGTTGTAAGCTGTACAGTAGGTGAGCATTTGGCAGCTTCGTTAGAGCAGTTTGAAGTTTTACAGCCTCATTCAGATTCTTTAGGGAGCGGTGTGTTTTACTCATTCATTTCCACCACCTAGATTTTCCCAGCCCGTCCGGGGATTTGAGTTGGTGACTGATTCTTATAGACAGCTGTTCTAAGCTTCAGGACATTGGTACCCCAGGATGTGAAAGAACACCTGTCAGTGAAGAGTTCTTAAATGTTAGATTTAAGTGCTCTCTGTGCTAATGGAATTACTCCTCTCTCCCAAAAGGCAGTATAATTTGAAATATAAAAAGAATGAAAAAAGAGAGAGAGAGAGAGGTGTGTGTCTGGGGTTGGGGGGTGGGGGCACAGAGTGAAGGAGAGAGGTTTGTTTTGCTCTTGGAAATATCAGCATAATTAGGAGTAGCATATCATTTACAAATCAGGCCTGACATTTAGGATGCTGGCGGGTAATAATGGAGAATTGTATTTCACTTGTGTGATGAGAGGAATGTCTTCCTGATTGGAGAGGGGCAACGTGTACAGCACAGCCCTTTTCCCAGGTGTCACAATCAGTCCTGTATTACCACATGTTAAATTAGTCACTCTGTCCACGCTAATCACCCCAACGGCACATCTAAGTTTTCATGTCCTGTTTGAGATGTAACAGAAGTTGCAGACTAAACTCCCAGTCAGTCTTGTTGATCCAAGTGGAGGTTTTCATCAGTGCTGAGTGTGATGAAGAGAATTTTTGATTGCTTCCTGCTAGCCTGGACTCACTAAGGACCTGACTGGTATAAAGACAGTTAGACATAGATTAATCTCAGTGGAGTATTTGGTGTGTTTGGAAAAGTAACCAGTCAGGATTGAGCGTTGAAGCCAAGGCAAATTGTAGGTTTGATTCTTGTATGGAGATGAGTGGGTGGGGGGTACATGAACTTCTCTCTCAAAATACAAAGAGAACAGAGTTTTACAGTGGCTTGTTTGTTATTGCAAATTCCCTTCTTGTTTACAGTTTTGAAAAGTACTTTCTGATTAAGAGGATACTAAGACAAGGTGATTGGCAAACCCAAACTTTGTGCTTCAAACATCTCTTCAGGTTGCCTTGTGTATCCAGCTGTTTGGAGATGACTTGCACAATCTCTGAAGATATTCCAGCATGAGCGACTCAAATGGACATTTCTTGTGTAACAGTTCACAGCTCAGCAATATGTCACCTTTGGCATTTTTGTCCTTTCAAGTCTATTCTGGGTCTTTACAGGAAGCTCGAGTAGTAGCGAGTGAACTTAGAAGCATCTGTTCCAATCATATCACTTCATCTGTGATCCCATTAGGCTGTGGCATGTTACTAAGAGATGCGTCCCAGATAGAGCATAAAAAATCAACGCAACACAGCGGCGCTACATCTCTCCGAGGCATGCACGGAGACAGAGCAGAGCAGGCAGACGTTTCTTATAAACACTTAGTCACCCAAACTAAGAGTTACGCTGCATAGGAGAGTGACTACAGCCTTTGAACATGAAGGAAATTGCCTTAGTGAATGAGAGGCCCCTGAAGGCCCAAGGTTCACTTGAAAAAAACACCGGATGGATACTGAGACAGAGCTGTTCATCACCTGTATTTGGAGTTTAAGGGGTAGAGGTAACTTAACAGGATCCTATGATTCAAGTAAAGAGTCTGTAGATAACTGGGATACATTCTCTGCAAATCCCACAGATATGTACCTCTCTTACAGTGAGATAATAAATAAGCATACCCCCTGCAGTCTGTAAGTAAGTAATAAATACACATTACCCACAATTACTTCTGTGCTTTATAACCCCAGATTTGGTAATAACAGTGCTGTGGGTCTTGCCATGCTGTTTTATTATAATTTATGATGTCCTCTCATTGTACAACTGCAGAGAACTAGCAGTTATATATCTACAGTAGTGTGTAGCTGAGGGAGACTGCCATACAGCCCCAGAGAGCAATCTTACCTTGATACAAATCAGTCTGTGTTGCTGCTGGTGATGAATGTCCTCTGATAGCGGCTTGTGAAGGTCTTCACTCTGGGTTAATCTCGTTGTAAAAAAAAAAGTGAATAAAAGCTGCAGGTCGTGATTTGTTTCCCATTTTAGCTATGCAGCATACACTCTGATATCCATACACCCACAGCACTCTACTCATTTAAAACGACAGCTAAAATTGAGCTCACATATTCCTTTCAGTTGAACTGGATTGACAAATTCAGCATTTCTCAGACAGCAATGCTGAACACATTGCCAAGCTGTGATAGGTAATTTCTGAGGAAGCAGCCTTATCTGTTTTTCCTCCCCCTTCCTCACAGAAGAGAAGAAAAGTGGAAAAGAGAGGACAGGAGATGAGAGCAGTCGAGAAAGGAGGTAGATACATGTAGTGTGATCTGAGGTAGCTGTCTTCCAGAGTCTGCTGCTTTGTCCTGCAGAGGCTGAAGCTTCAGATCTACACTGGAAACCCCTTAGAGCTGCGAGCATAAATCCAGGTCACCAGTATATATCAAAGAGCGAAAAAGAAAATGATGGGGTGAAATATTTTTGTTTCCTCACAATGGTCAGGAAAAATAAGCGGTACTGTGGGAATAATTGTTTATGCATTTGTTATATATCTGTGTGCATGTCTGGGTTTACCTGTATGTGAAGCATTCTGCTAAAATGTGTAGCTCTGGACTGTTTGTCTTGCTAAAAATATACAACAGTGGAATGAAAAAAAAAGATGTAACCACACAGCAGCTTAAGTGATAATCTGTCACATCTTGTTGCTTAATAGTTTGTGAAACCATTCCTATCTTGTTTATGTGTCTAGGAAAAGAACAGATTTGTTTAATTTAATTCTAATCTGTGTGTGTGAGTGTGTTTGAGTGAGAGTGTACTCTATGGCGCACTGTTTAACAAGCTCAGAATAAAGCATTTGCCCTCTAACACAGACATTGCAAAACACCAGTATCACTGGTGAAAACTATTGCATGTAGTCGAGGATAGGCAAACCAATTTCTATGCTCACATTCCTTTTTAGTATTAACATGGATTGACACTAATCTGTTGTCCATTTAAAAGAATTTGGACTTTGTTAAAGTTCATCAACCTCAGGTCCTGTCATCAGAATCTGTCCAGTACAGATTTAATGCAGTACTTAGTACCTGAGCACTCAGGCGAGTATCACTGGTCTTAACTTTGACCAAATCCACTGAATGACTAATTTTTGCAGTTTGAGCGTGTGACATTCAAAATGGATGTCTGACTGTGACCTTGTTCATTCACACCATTCTCTGCTGGAGTAAGATTGGGTTGTAGTATCAGCTGCAGGCTTAGAGCCCCAACAATTCAACATTTTCTCTGTAATGAGAGGTCTTTGTGTCTCAGATGCTCTGACACCAGAAACATTTCATTCAGCTCTAAATAGAAAAAGCTGTTTTTTTTTTTGTTTTTTTTTTTAACCCACCTCTCTCATTTAGTGGGAGGCTTACTTCCATTCAATTAGAATAGCATTTAGGGGCTTTGCGGTTTCATGTGCCTCACCATATGATTCCATCATTTGGGCTTCATCAGCGAGACTCATCAAGCTACAGAAGGCCTCAGTATTAGCTGGTTAATTTGCATGCCACTCGTGCTTTCTGGCTGGGTGGTTTGAACAATAGAGGAAATTGCGAAACTCTTCTTTGAAATTAAATTGGCATAAATTAATGAATTGTCTAGAATTGATTATCTTATCAATAGTAAAGCCTTGTTTTGATCAATAATAAGGAACGTTTAATAGAACGTTGCATGGGCCTTGCTTTCTTTATCCAGTCCCTTTTTTCAATTTTGTTTGCTTCAGTTAATATTTCAGCTCAAATATATGGTAGAATAAGTATGTAATGTGTATTTGCTGAGCTGCAGTTATAGCCCACAGCAGGTTCTGTTTTGATCTGCCCACCTGGTTAAATGGTTCACACATCCAGGGTGAGGATGGAGCAATAATCTCCACAAGCTGAGTGCGTGTGCTGCAGTGCATAGGTCATGGCTAATTGCATAAAACACACCAATAATACTGGTGTATTAAATTCCTAATTGCTATGATCAAGAACACAATATTGGAGTCTAAATTTTCATTTGTTGTGCAGAAGATGGGCAGTTTTATCATTAAGAATACTTGTCTTGTATTATCACTGTAAATAACATAGTATAATGCCAGTCTTAGCATGACAAACATATTTTGTAATATACCGCTCTCTGTACATTCTGTATTAGCTGTATAGAGATTTACCATAACACGCATTAAAAAGCCCTCAGTCAAGTTGCTTGAGAGGAAAAAAAAAGAGACAAGAGGAAACAGATGATGCTGACTGTTCCCTGTTGACTGAGGCGTTTCTGAGAAACTGATAATCTTTTTAGTTGTGAGGAGAGGATCAAAAGGAAGAAAAATGCCGAGAGGGCATTGCTATCTATCCATCTATTTATCTCTCTTTCTTTCCCCGTCACTGGATCTATCTCTGCATGTCCCACATGTCCTGCCTTATTCTTTCTGGCCATTCATCATATTCCTGTGTCCAACTGCATTCTGATCGCTTCCTTGCGCTTTTGTCTTCCCATCTTGCTCCCTTTTTTCTTTTCTTCACCATCTCCTGTCTTCCTGTCTTATCTAACAGGCCTCTGGGCTTCTTTGTCTATCAGTAGAATTTCACACTGATACCATTCCCAGTGTTTCATCCCTCCCTCCTCTCACCTGCCATTCCTGCTAGCTTCCTTCTTTCTTGCAGGCTAGCCGGGGTTGAATACAGCAAACTGTGTGCCATGGCTACATCCCATGGCATCAGTGTGGTTTAGATATGGTGATTCCTCCTGTCTCTGTGGCAGTGACCCTGTCACTCGAGTCATGGATTTTCCTGGAGCGCCAGAAAGGGAAGCCCGTCGCGGGCACCTACCTGTCAATGTGGCCAGAAAGTGAAGACCGTTGCATCACCATAGAGATGTACTCCAGAGAGGTTTCCTCCACACAACTAAGTGCCATTCAGAGAGAAAATCTGAGACCAGTGAAACCACTAGAGAAGAGGAGGAGATTAGAATCAATAGACTGAGGAAGTGTGTGAGTGAGGGATACATGGTGAATGAGTGACATTGGCATAAGAAGCACGTTTGATGTTTCTGTCAACACTCAACCTACGGTATTTCCTCAAGAGCTCCTTTCTAGGCTTCATGTCAGCCCTCATTCATCCTCTCCACGGTCTGACATATTGAAAGAGTTGGAGTAGAGAAAGGCATAGGGGAAAGGAAGACAGAGGAAAGAGAGCGGTCATTAATACTAAGGGAATTGATCTACTCAGGTCTCCATGGGTTTGCCTGTCTGCCAGTGATTGTAGTGTGCTCATTATCCATCTCTGCTCCAGGTAATTACTGCCTTGTTTTGATTGGAAAGCTTTTAATTAGTTGCTCATTAGCATTGTTTAATTAAACTCACCCCATGCCTTTTATAACGCAGGAGTGTTCTTTCCCTACTTCATTAGATGTTATTGGATGGGGTCATAGTGGGATCGAGAGATAATGGGTGGACAGGAGTACTGTATGTTTATGCATGATGAGCATTTAGTGAAGTCAATAGTGTTGGACATTTTTGCATATGTTGCATTATGTTCTAATGTGGTGAAGAAAAAGAAAAGCAGGGATGTGAAAGCGCTCACGCATGCAGAAACTTTCTCCCTGTTCCAAAAGTGTTGTTGGACAGTTGCACGCTGAGGAGCTGAGGTGGCAGCAGGGGGTTAAGGGACAAGGAGACAGGGAGAGTAATATGAAGTGGGAGGAAGTGCAAGAAAATGTTGGAACCCAGTGTGAAAGGCTATGTGAGAGGCTTTTGAATAGCTGAGCTGCACAGTTAAGTAGCTGGACAAGACACAGACAGGACAGCGAGAGGAATGCCAAATGGACCAGGAAAGACTGATGCTCTGCTTTTTTTGTCCATCTTTCCATTTTCTTCTACTCCCCGTGTCTGTTGCTTTGTCTCTGTCTATTTCTGAGCTCTCACTATATTCTTGTTCTTTATATTCCTTCATGTCGCCGTGCATCTTTCATGCTGTCTTCCTCATGAATTCTCTCCTACATATTCAATTCTTTATCTGAGCTTATTTTCTCTTTTTCTGTCTCTGTCTATCTTTTTGCTTCCCTCTCCCACCGAGCAATAGCTGACACAGTATTCTTCCAGCCGAGTAGTTTACAGAAGGAGGGGTATGTTTGTGTGTTAGTGTGTGCATCTGCATGTGTGAGAGTATATAAATTTGTACCTACATATGTATGTCTGTTTGCACATTGGGTGAGCGGTGACTGAACAGTCTTGATTTTGTTTTCTTAGCACGTCCTGGCGGAGTGTGACAGTGAACAAAGTGTCAGTGTGTGAGGGAGGAATGAAAGCCAGCCCCGAGTGTCATAGCATGCCCCAGATCTGACACTCTGGTGCCCATAGCCGGGGACAGTGGCTAGCTGTCCGCATGACGTGGAAGAAACCAAACTCTGTAGACTTAAGCCTCGCGAGGAGCGAGGGGAATTCCGATAGGAATGTGAGGACAGTAGGTGGTCAGCGTAGACTTAATGTGTTGGCGGTGAGATCTCTCTGGGCATTGTGCCATGGAAGACTGACTGGACAGACAGACAGACAGACAGAGAACCACTGAACCGCCACCCCCCTGCCTGGGTGTCATCACTGCTGATCTACTCCACAGAAGAAATTTCATTCTTGGTTAATGATCGAAACATTTTGAATTTCTGATTTTCTGTGTTTGCTATTTGATCCATCATGTACACCCTAAGATGTGAACAAATACACAAAATTGACAGGCTTTATTGAGACGAATATTTGTTGTGTAGATTGAGTTAACAGTTTTAAACATTACTGTAACCTTTTGTTTTATCTTTTTAATTTGAAAGGATTTGGTCTCTGGGCATGAAGTTTATACAACAGAGGGTATGTGTTAAGCAAAGCTATTTGTTTTGACTTTCTAAACAATAGCTACAACAAAGGAAAAATTGAATGGTTTTATTTTCAACTGCGTATCTCTTTCTGTCATGAGAAATCAGCTCTTTATGACCCCCGCAGCAGCAGCAGCAGCAAACAAACAGCTAGAGTGTGCCATCTTTAGTTTTGGAGCTCTACATTTATACGAGGGTAGTAATATATTGAATTATCGTGTATTATGTCTCACTGCTTTGAGATGGCCTTGATGATCCCCCATGCAGCAGCTGTCTTTCTTCCCTCATTCTTCTCCTTATAGTGCATTTATATACATTAAGCTGCCATCTCCTAAGAGGTGAATTAAATCTCTGCGCAATTCCATCACTCCTCGCTCTCCTCTGCTCTATCCTCCCGCAGCTCAATTCCCAGCGGTGGTTACCACTTCCGCAGCAGAGTTTGTCTCTGTAGGGGAAAGAAGCAGAGAGCCGTCAGCATTGTGAATGCTCCCAGAAAGCTAGGGGAGGGTGCTCTTTTTACGCTGGAACACAGGGACTCTGGTGTGGTGATTTAAACAGCCAGATCTTAGAACTGGAAGACACCATCAAGCCATTAGGGAGTATGGGAAAGGTGCAGAAATGAGCCTACTAGGAATTGTGGGCAAAGAAGCAAGCTGCACTTAAACGTACTCACAGGACAGAGAGAGGAAAACAGCAGCACGCTCTCATGTGTATGCACCAGCGTCTGTGTATGCAAACATACCTACGCACAAACGCAAATGCATGCACGCATGCCAACATGCTTCCACACACACACACACATTCCCGTAAACACTGGCACAGTGAGTATGCCCTGCTCATCTGCTGGCTCAGTGGGTTTAATGGAGAGCCAAACACACTGCCTCTTTCAAATTCAGCTAAGCAGAGCAGAGAGACAGAGAGAGAGAGGGAGAGAGAAAGAACATAGGAATACGTCTGCAGGGAGGGATACAGAAGAGGGAGGTGGACAAAAAAAAAAAAAATCAATGATTTTACTCCTATGTTTGAAAAAGGGAAATGCATGGTGAGCGCAGAGATGTGGCCGACCTTCAGGTGCCCTGGCGCCTTCCTTTCATGTGCAGAGCAAATTACCAAGTGATTTTCAGTGGGAAAAATGAACTCACTGATGCATTGCGTTAATTTCATTTAACATTTAAAGAAATGAGAAGAACGGGTCCCAGAGAGTCGCCATGGGCGAGGTGTGGGGAGAGGGGGGAGTAGCTGGGGGAAACATGGTGCAGTCAGCAGTTTGTGTTGAATGGAGTGAGAATGAGAGATAAGCCGGGAGCCATCAATTCCTTACTCCACATATTACTCATTTCCAACCAATCCCTTTAGATCTCTTGAACTCTAGTCCATCAATTCTTCCTTGGTCTCTCCTTTCCTGAACATGGACGCGATCCAGAAGAGTGTTACAAATCACAATGAGCGCTTGTTTCCTGCTGTTCATCGCCGTTGCAGACAACACGTGTTCATGCGTGTGCGTTTTGAGTTCAAAGGCACAGAGCCCAGCGTCATGGGTCAGGTTCAGGATTTTTCTTGCACCATCAGCACAGCTGTATTGGCTGTGGCAGAGATGCTTCTCAGCGATTTCTGCAACATAAAGAGTTAAGATGGCCGTGCTCTTGACTTCTACTAATCCTGTTACTTGAGAGTGCTGCTCTTAGAGGGCTCCAACCTCACTTTTATTGGAAATCCTTTGCCGTTATAAAGCCTTTTTAGCCTTTAGCTGGGCTATTGCTCTCGTAAATCTAGTTCCTGGCCTTTGGGCAATTCCCTCATGTTTGTACTATTGCAAGATTGCTTGTATACGGACAGAGTCCAGCTCTCTTATAATTGCCATAATAATTGTATCATTCACCTACAGCTTTTCAGCTGAGTTCAGCCTTTCATGTGTGTTTTTTTTTAATCAATTGCCTGATAGTACAGATTCATTAATGCCATTTAGACTGAAACAACTAAAAGTGAGAAAGAAAGAAAACATGGAAACAACCAGGGCTGGCTGTAATGCTTCTAATTTCCTCCTTAGCTGATCTCTAAATGCTTGTGCTTTGTCACTGCCACTACACGACAGAATAAATTCACTCTTTCACCTCCCCGTGCCTCCTCCCTCTCGCTCTCTAATTCATCTCATTTCCGCCTCATGGCTGGTTCAATCCCCACCTCCTTTCACCGCTGGCTCCTCCAGCGTCAGGCTAGCGCTGCTGGCTGCTCCGTATTCTGGGGCCGTTGTGTCTCCGTTGGAGAGTGATTGTGCCGGTGGCAGGGAGGTCAATTGGAAGAAATTGCGTTGCAGCCACCGTGGAGCTGAGGCGAGAGGGAACAAACTGGATATTAGCCCAATCCATGTAGGCTGGCGTGTTTACACCATCTATCCCCCACCCCAACCCTCCCGCTACCAGCAGCCTCACCACACACATTTCTCCACTTTGGTCAGTGGCTGACTGGAGAAATGGACACGATTAAACATGATCCTACATTTGTGCAAATCCAAATTTACAAGTGTGGATACACTTGCAGCGCTGGGTGTGACAAAATACAGATTGTATTTTTAAGAGGCATTTCTACACTTTCTGCCTTGTGACTTTCCAGCATGTCCCTGCAGCCTTGTTAGCCAGGCCAGTAGAGTAAAGCCACACAGCTCAAGGTTCCTGTGTGTTGGCGCTTAGCTCAGGATTAAAGTGTGTAAATTTTAGCTTCTGGGGGCAAAACTCTTGTTGCCTGCTGACTTTGTTCTTCCCCTTGGTGAAAAACAATGGTTTTTCAAAGGCTGTTTGTCATTACTCGGGGGTTATTCTGTGTCTCCCATCTGATGCTGCTGGACGGGTTAAAGGAAGAAGTTCCTTTTCTTTGTGTCAGACAGAAAGTTAGTTGCCAGACATAACCGGTTAGCCACATTAAGAGTTTGCTGTTGTCAGTTGGTAGGTATAGATACTGAATGTTTGTGGTTGTCAGTTTTCGTGTGTATGACAGCATCTATGCTGGTCACCACTACTGCTGTTTTACATGAATGCCACAGATTTCTAGCTACTGAGCTCTGAATGGTACCTATATGACCTTCTGTATATGAATCAGAGGTATGGGACCTCCAGGCTAACATTTAATTATTGTGCTTAATATTTAAAAGATGATGCTGTGCAGTATAAGACCAGTCTCACAAGCAACAACAAAAATGTCATTGTCATGCAATATCACATTTTTCTTGATTAATGGGCTGCATATCAGTTTATTGAATTTCATTGGGTTGGTAGCAATAGTTTCTGAGGCAGATGTATCAGTTTATCTCAACATTATTATATGAAACCAAAATTACCTGCACTGGGGTTAAGTCAGATAACTTATAATCTAAATATACTTTCTTTTTTTTAGTTCTGCTGCTTTTGTCTAGTTTGCCAACTGTGGTCAGGTGCAGTAGGAAGTATGAGCAGTTCTGTTTGACTCCTCATCTTCTTAAAAACTTCTCAATCCTTTCTTCCTGATCTTCCAAAACCTTTTTGAATGTTAGTTTGCCAAAAGTAGATCCACACACACCGGTTTAGCAATGTGCTCACTGTTATTTTGTTCTGTGTTCTGGGTCAACCAGGAGGTGTGTGCATACAAACTTCTCTCGAACAAGGTTCTCCTTTTCCAGGTTGACAGAGTGCTGCTATAGCATCTTCAAATCGCATGTACAAAGAAATGTTTAGTAGATGTGCCCGAGGTTCCATGTGTACCCTGACATCCTTTATTACTAGCACAAAACCCAGACAGTGTCCGCCAAGGAAAGGAAGACGTGCCACCACCCATCTGATCTGATAACACTATCTGTAAGCTTCATACACATACTAATGGAGGTTGGTATTGGCAATTTCCGGTTGAGACCTTTTGTTGTTGTGATGTGTAATTAACAATGGCCTACAAAGATGCTGGTGTGAATATTTAATAGTGACAAAGCGAGGGAGTGAGCAGACAGTGTTAAAACTACAAGTCATGTATAATTCATGGTCACTGACAGTGATTGGACTATCTTGCTTCTCTCTCTTTCTCTCTCTCTGTGTGCCCTCCCTCCCCCCCCCCCCTTTTTCCCTCTCCCTCCATATCCCAGGGTACATTTGGCTCTCCTTGCATAGAGGAGAATCCAATGTGGAGTGGTACTTCATATCTTGTTAGGCAATTTATTCATGGTAATGAAGGGTTTTAATGTACTGTACAGCACAGAGCTCAGGCTTCGGTTGGAACATACTCAGCAATGATCTGTAGGATGGATTATTTGGATTATTTGACCAGCTTTAATTTAGATTCAATTACAGGGCTGGTGTTGTATCATGGGATGTGACCTCTTATGTCTGTCCATGCTGTCTCTGTCTCTGAGCCTTTACAGCCAAACATGACAGAGCAACACTTGTTCACAGTTCACAACTTCTGCTTGTGTATGTTGGGGCTAGACAGCCTGCTTTTCCTCTCAGATTTTCCCAGGTATTCATTCCCACTCCGTTACCTCTCTAAGTCTCTCTCTCTATCTCTCCCTCTCTCTTCAACCCCTCCTTTTTCCATTACTTGGTCTGACTTGCTGTTTGCTGTGGCTCTCTTATCTCCTTGCCCTCGCCATCTCAGTCTCTCTCAGTCCAGGCTTGCCAATACAGTCCATTTGTACAACTTTTCACCTCCCCGACACACTTCTTCACGCAGGTTTTTGAACACACTCACTGATACAATCACACACACACGCACGCACATGGAAGCACGCCCGTATTCATATCCACACACCTTTAGATGATCCCTCTTCCCCATTCATCCTCCCAGTCTTTGCTCTAGAGAATAGCGCTGGCATTTCTTCTGTAAAGCGGCCTATCACAGGGCAGCATCACACAGGTCCACAGACCAGGGTTCTACCTGATTGCTTTCCACCAGACTGCTCACACATACCATAGAGCGTATGCAGCATATGGAGCAAGATGGATGGAGTGATTACAAAAGAACACATGGTTTGACATTTATTAGTTGCTTTTTAGTTCAGATATTTTCTCATTTCCTTGCAGCATTGCGCCTAGGTTCTTTTTTTAACAACTGAAATTGATTGCCTTGTTACTCAGCATCTCTCTTTCACTCACACACATATTCCTTTGCTCTCTCTTTCTCTTTCTGTCCCCAGCCAGTTGGAGGGAGTAAATAAGTATTGATTTGGGCCAACTGAAGCTTGCTAGCAGAGATGCTATTGTGCTAACTGCTCCCTTTGTCTCTTGTCCCTTTTTGTTGGTGTCTGTCACACACATTGTTTGTGCATGTTAGACCTCGGCAAAAAGTTCAGTTTGCAGTTTTACAGATGTTCAGAGTTTGTTTGGAAATACTGGAAATACCTGTGCTTGCATGGCATGTGCTTATATCTCAGTCCATCATCTCCCTGCGAAATGCACGAGGAAAGAAATTAGCAAATGTTTTGGACTTTTTTTGTAGTAAGCAGCCTAAAATGTAAAATATATCTTTTCTTTAATATGTTGGCCTCGCCACCACTTTTATCACATCCAGCTCTGCAGGTTTACTAAATCGCTCTTCATCCGAAAACAGCGGTCATGCATTTTAGTGCAGACAAGGAAAATTGTTTTTCTAAAACAATGACCTGGTGCTGATCTTTTCCAGAGAGTTTGACCTCAAACTGACTTCTCCCCACAGAGGAAAAAAAATAATTAGATGCATTGGTTTCCCTCACATCCGGTAAGAGGATTCCTCATTCTGACAACATGCAGATGTCTGTGCAGACGCTTTATGTTGAGTGTGCTGATGTGCTTAATGTACTCATTAAATCAGCGACGGCGACACATGTGTTTCTGCTCATTCTGTCCACATTAGACAGAGTCATAATTCAATCTGCAGCCTCCCTGGTTAGCCACATGTGCTAATGCCTGCACCAGGCCTTAATGCAGCCTGACACTGCTGCGCTGGAGATACAATCTGCATGAAAGCTGTGGTTGCCAGGATGGCTCTGGTGAGATAGTGAGTTATTGGGGTGTGTGTGTGTGTGTGTGTGTGGTGTTGGGGTGGGAGAGTGGGGGGGTTTAAGGGAGATTAGGGACTGGGCCATATTTGGCCACATTTGCACGCTGGGGAAATTTTGATAGCAAGAGAGATACCAGCTTCATTAGACTTTTCATTTCATTTTTAATCAGGCAGTCCAGTGAGGTAGGAGAGCTAAAATAACAGCTATTAATAGAGACAAACACTGTCCACCAGGATCTGGATGTCCTACAGAAGGGACAGGGAAAAAAAAGGAATCAGACGAAGCCAGTAAAAAAACAAAACAAAAAAAACAAAAAACAACAACAATAGGCAATTATGTTTTTCCTCAACTTTTTTTTTTTTTTTAATTTCACCAGTCAAAACAAATTAACATAAGGCTGGCAAATGTAAATGGATGATGTTTTTATGCCCTGCTTGAAAGGGTGAGTCATCCTTGTTATGGTATCATCCCTGTCACCTTTGCTTTGGCGCAGACACAAGACAAATCTGTGTGTGCGTGACCTGGCACCGGCCTGTGTGACACACTAGTGATTGAGACAAGGAGACAATGGGATCAGCAGGTCATCCTCGGGCTCCTGTTAGAAAAGAAAGCATCATTAGAAACGGTGTCATAATTGAGTCACAAACATTCACTGTTCGGGCAAAGGAGTAATAGCTGTGGCTCAACATTGCAAGTACACCATCCATCCCTCTCCCTCCCTTCCTTTTTCCTTTCCTCTTGGCTCTCAGCAGATTCACAATAACACCATAACACTATAAACCAGACTGTCGGAACCAGGAATAAATGGAAGTGACACCCCGTGTATCCTTCTGGATCGCTTTAAGTGACCTCAGGCCAAATTCCCTACAGAGTATCAGCACCTCCACTGCTCTGTTGCCTGTCACAGCAGGGGGACTGCTGTACTTGAAAGCTTTTCAAATCCTCTCTATTGTTTAAATTACCAAAGTAAAGCCATGAAATGCTAACCCGAGTCTCATATATCACTGTGGTTCTAATTCTAAGATTGTTTGATTTATTATGTAGTGGTGGTGTAGTGTAGTCGTTCTTTTTTTTTTTTTTTTGCTATATCTGTGACTGTTTTGTCTTTAATTAAAGGGTCCTCTCTCTCTCTCTCTCTCTCTCTCTCGATTTCCCTAGTATGGTAACACTGTATTACCAGTACATTTGGTTTGCTGTACTAAAACTGACTGAGAGCATAGTTTAAGTTTGTAGTTTTTTTCAGTGACTAATCATGATAGTTGTTGTATCCTTTCCTGCTGCGAGACAATGCAGTTTACACAGAAAAAAAAGGAGACAACGCTTGATGCTGCACATTAGCCTAAGTGTTCTTCAGAGTTCAGTGAACAAATACAGTTAAATTCAGTTTTATTTATATAGCACCAGATCATAACAGTGACATAAAAACAAATTTCTTAAATCTTGTTTTTTAATTTCCTGTAAAGTAAAAAGTAAATGCCATAATTTTTCTTTACAAATAAAAACTGTAAATGACTGATAATGGTTGTTTGATTTTCTTACTGTAAAGAAAGCCCAGAGTGATTCTATATTTTGACTGTGGTGGTTGATTTCATCACTGTCAAAAAGACAGAAAGGCGTGATGATGGATATCAACAAACACATTAATTGGTTGAATTTCCTCTTCTGTAAGTGAGAACCTGCTTTTACTTGTGCATGCTTGGAATTCATGCCTGTGCATGCATCACTGCCTCCATGTACGCACATGCAAGTAATGCAGGGTTGAGGATAGATTGCTGTTGAGTGTGTACGAGCAGATCTGCAGGGTTCAGCTGTCCAGCATATGGCTGAGTGATGCTCTCCGCCTGGTCACCACTGCACTTCCAATACACAAACACCAGCATATTTCACAAACAAGCGTTGGCTGGTGTGCTTAGCCTCAGCGCCACCTCAGATCAACAATATTAATGCACTCCAAATATTAGTTTTCTCCCTCATTACCAAGCTGGGTGCTCTACGCCTGAACCCACAGCAGTCCTTGAGGATGGAGACAGCAGGATGTGTGTTTGTGTGTGCATATCAAGCCAATTACACTGTAATGCCTCTGTTTTTTTTTTCTTTTTCTTGAAGAGAACATTTCGCGCCTGTGTGTTTGCTGTTATTTATTCTTATAGACACAAGTAACCATATATTACTGCTGACAAATTCATATCGCCGCACTGAATTGTGTTGCACTTGTTTGTGCAGCAGAATATGAATGTATTTAGACAAGAGCCATGACAGTCTCACTAAAGAGTTGCTTCTTGCTAAGCCTAAGTGGGAGAATAGTAAATAGAGAACGAGAGGAGAGCTGTGCATCGTGAAATCCCCATCTGCTGTAAAGTGGGGCGCTGACACTTTCAATCTGTTCGGCTTTGCGTTCGTCCCTCCCTCTCCGCTCTCTTTCTCCTCTTCATTATTGCTCTCATCCTTGATCTTCCCTTTGTGCCTGCTTTTGTTTTTCATGGGCAAAGCCTCCTTGGTCTGCTTTATACGGTAATCACTGATCTATCTCAGTGACAAGGCTTTGGCCCGAGTCCCACAGTATAGGTACTAGCTGCTAAAAGCAACCTAATGCATTGAATACATTCTTTGTGTTACTTAGTCCGGGCCGGAATAATGCATCCCTGCTGACAGTCACCTAACATGACAAGTAAACATTTGTTTTATGACCATGCTTTCCCCACACTGTAATTACATTTTTGGTGTTCAGTTTTCCTAGAGGGACCATGGGAAATGTTTTGCACTGTATAAATGTGATAGGCCAACATGACCACTTTCTCGTGGGGCACAGGGACAAGCGGTGGGATTGTTTACCGCTGTTTAAATGTTAGCATCTTTAGCCTTTTCCCATGGCTAGGAGCTCTGGGAAAACTGTGGGTACAAACCACTTGAAGTTTTAACTTTTCAGTACCGTGAGATGTGGTTCTGGCTGTGGGCGTGTTATGGAATAAAGCACTTGCAGTGACAGTGGATATTGTGACATGTCTTGTATTTACAGCAAATGTTTAAACTGTGGGAACACCACGCGTTGTCTGTCTTATACTTCTCTTTGTCTCCCGTGTGGAGACTGCAGTAGGTAAATTCATTCAATTATCAGCCTTTTCAAGCTCAGCTGGGTCAAGAAAACAGTTACATTAGATCCAATCAGTGTGAGATAGCAGGTGAGTTCCTATCCAATTTGCTGGTGTAAATGTGATTTCCACACATACATAGATACATAATGCCCCTCATGGAGATGTATTTCCTTTTTGGATTTACCACAAAGAACTTGTTTATCCAGAAATTTAGTGCGGAGCAGTTTATAAAGAAAACTGTCATTTAATTTATTTTTTAAGTATTAAAAGTTGCAATATTTCTTAGACCTTTGTATGATTTATTTTCATTACATTCTCTTAAGTTTAGTAATACATGCCATTCATGCCATTACTTTCATAATGTCACGAGCTGATAACAAGCTGCTACTGCATCAGCTCTTTCTGTTTCCCTGAGTGCTACTAATCCAGCTGCATATACATAATTCTGGTTAAGGGCTTTCTGTGAAGCTGGAGTGAGAGATGGGGTCGTTGGAGAAAGAACGAGAAACGGAGGGACTGCGAGTGTAAGAGGGAGTGGAAGGGTGCTAAAAGGGTCACAGAGGCTGGTCTGCAAAGCTCAACCACTTATTCATTTTTCTCCTGGTTTATATATAGGTGTGTGTGTGTGCACCTGCTGCTTTTATCAGGGCAGAGGCGGGTTTGGAGTGTCCACGTTGGAAGAGAATTTCTGCAGGTGCATGTGTGCCTGCCCTCTTTCAGTATGTTCATATCTGTGTTCGCTTGTGTACATGTGAATTTGTATGAGTGCTTTAGGATTTTTTAACGTTATTTTCTAGAGCAAATCAATCCCAAAGCATAGCAGCCGTGGCTGGAGCACTTGGGCTGGAGTGGTTGAGTGAGAAATTACAAACGTCGCTGTCTCAGGAATGATGCATCTTCGTGCCTTTCATAGCTCATTCCTGACTTTAGATGTACTGCACACGAGAGACTGAAGAATGAAGAAGAGGTTGAGAAAGATACAAAGCACATATCATGATCAAGGGGACCTTGGAAACATCAAATTTATGGGCTTCAACACTGCAGTACTGCTGTATAGTTCAGGTGCATGGTGTAAGCACACACACGCTCACACCTTTCCTCTTGCACACAAACACCTTTTTCTTCACCTTCTTCTGTTGGACATCCCTGAGGGAGAGCTAGTTTCCCAGGAGACTGTGGCGATAAATGAGGTCGGGATGGCTGTGGAATGGGAGGGGATGGGAAAAAAACAGGGTAGGGAGCAAACAGGAGACACTAATGAAGTATGAAGGGCTGAACATGGCTGCGTGGTTCCTGCCAAGCACCACCAGCACCCCCACCCCTGAGCTCCACCTGCCCCAGGGACACAGAGTGGGAGGTGGGTCATTTCAGAGAAAACAGACTTTAAATCTCATGCTGAATTAGAAGGAGCAGAAATGTATTTTAACAATTGCCCTTCACTTTCAGCATTTTTATTATAATTTCATTGCACTTTTTGGGCATGAAAGCATTTAAAGCTTCTTCCTCTCCCTTCTCGGCTTCTCACCCCTTTGTACCTGGAACTTTGCAGAGCTACATAAAAATGGCGTTGCAAAAATGTCAAAGCTATTACTGTATCACTCACACATCCTGCACTCAACTGTGCTCTTTTCCTGTTATTTAAACATGCCTGTCTTCATAAGTGCCCACGCACTTGTGCATGCACTCGTCCACCCATGTGTGTGGCACAACCACACTAACACCTTGTCTTTCAAGCTCAATTGTTCTGTGAGTCCAGCCTCCACTCTGCCTACCGCCTTCACTACCCCCGTTTCCAACGTATGCTTAGCATTTAAGCAGGAAGTGAGCTTATTTAGCTGTTTGCACATCATCAGTGACTGCTTCATCCACTGTTGTTGTGTGATTCAGAAATCAGGTTCAGCATCATTAATGATTTGTTATTTTTCAATTCCCTTAATCCCTCTTGGAGGAGCTAGAAGTGAAGCAGTTTTTCAGAGCTGACTTGTGCAAGAAAATGCAAGAGTATTCTACGTGGAGGTGGACATGGCTGCTGTCTGTCAGTGAATATCTGCCTATTATTGGATATGGCAGCTGATTAAGTGAAGCTAACTGGGACAGGCCAAATAACAGTCTGTTCAGGTGTACATTATTCTTATTTTGTTTAATTTGTTTTCTGATTAATCAGTAACTTAGAATCATTTAAAAACTGTAGCTGTGAATGACCAGATCGGTAAAAACTATTTTCACACTCTTCAGTTCCACACCAGTAGTTTCTTCTCCAGATGGCTTCCTCTTTTTATGTGGGAGGACATGACTGAAAAAATAGTAGCGATAACAGTGCTAACTGTGCGCTCTCACTGTTTTGACAGTACATCACATTTATCTGTGCAAATACAAACTCTCTGACAGCTGATCCAGCTGTGCATCGTCATCAGTCACTGGCATTGTTTCAGGGGAAGCCTGAGTGGAGGACTTGTCTTATTTCACAAAATATGTGTTTCCTCTTCCTCACATCTTACTCTAAGTGGAGAAACTAGATGTGAGAAAAAACACATGACAGCGAGAGACGTATTCACTGTGTGTTTGTCGGCTGTATATAAGTTGTGTCCAGTAGAGAAAGAGCTCCTGGCATTTGCATTAACATATCTTTATTCTCCATCAGGGCTGGAAATTTGTCTTCAGCTCACCAAACACAAGGAACAACATCATAAGAAACAGAAAAGACAAGCGGCTGGTAAAACAGACACAGACAAGGTCACATTACAAATTAAGAACAGTCCATATCAATGTGTGTGGCTTAAATCTCATCAGTCACTTTGTAGAGTTAAGAATATTAACGGCTTTTTGGATGACAGACTTCTTAAATGCATTTAGTCGCCAGAGGGACTCTACAGCGCCTCCCAGAGTTTAAAGGCTCAAACTGGCTGAAGAGAGGATAGGATCTGTTTGCCAGGATACTCCTCGCCTTCTTCCTTGTCCTTTCTGTAAAAAGTTGAGTCAAGGGCTTTTGGGGTTTGCCAACTATTTTGCTTTCCATTGACACAATCCTAGAAAGTTTAATCTTAGATCTACAGTTTAGGGGACTGTACCAGGGAAGGAAGGTGAAAAGTTAAAACACTCAACAATAGTTTTGTTCACTAGTTCTAAAATTTGCTGACTAACACCAAGGCAGCTGAATTTTCTAAGGAGAAAAAGATGCTCTGAGCGCCTTTTGAAAACATTCTCTGTATTCTCAGTGAAGGTCATCTGGGAGTCCAGTACTGTAATAAGGTTTTTAAATTTTACCACAGTTTCAACATGTTGAAACTATAAGGCCATCAAGTGAAACTGTGCCAGTTTCACTTGATGGCCTTACTGTGGGCCAGCTAGGCAGCTTCACCCCAGGGACCTGTTTTCTGTAGGAGGCCAACTAAGACCATGTCATCAGCAGTGTTTCTCGTTGATCATAAATTCATAAGGAGAAAATAGAACATGGGAAAGAACACAGCCATGTGGAATTTTAGATTTCCACTATTGTTAGTGTCAGCTGTGCGTATGTATTTGTGTGCACTTCAGTGTGCACGTTTTATCTTGTGTTGCACTATAGCACATACCTGTCAGCGCATATTCTTACTGTTAATATGCATCAGTAAATCCACATCTGTTGTCCTGCCTTTGTTTTGACATGCCCCGAACATGTCGGTCGTGTGGTCCTTGCCTGTCACTGGTCTGTCAGCTGCAGGTGACCGGTGTGATCTTGATGTGTCCCTGTTTTGACCCCTGAAAAAAAAAAAAGAAAATCCATTCCAACATTGGACTGCAGAATTCTAAAAACTTAAATTTCTATTATAATGAGTGCGCACTGCTCGCCGTCACATTTTCGCATTTTTGTGCAAGTGTATATGGAGTGAATTCCAAGCTTGACAGTGATAGTGGTTTAGAGCTTTAAGAAAAGAAGCCTGCAGCTTCTGCTTGGCTCCACGCCAGACAGCGGGACATATAAATCTCTAATGGGGACAAACATCCCACTGAGGATATGGTGCTAACATCAAACAGCCCACCACACTTTGAATTGAATCCAGGTCCTCCTAAACTGGTCGACTAAGCTGATGACAGAAATGAAAAATTTAATTTGCTTACAGTTCTGACTATGGTGAGTAATCAGCTGCTGCAACCAAACTTCTTTCTCAAAGATTAAATATTTGAGAGAAAACATCTTGGCATCAAAGTCAGAATTCCGGTACTGTGAAACCTCAGTCCATCACATCCACATTAGAGGGAAATAAAACAAATGTCTCCGAAAGTTGATCCTTGGCCCAGGACCAAACTCTGAGCAGTTCAGGACAGATTGTACGGACAAGCACAAAATGCCACTTATATGCCACCGAGGCAGATTCAGCCGCCTTCCTGTCAGGACAGCAGACACATGTTGTCCTCTGTATGTGCGTGTGTGAATGATGAAGCATGGTTAAATAAAAGGGGCTAGTAGTGAAAGGTGGAACAACTGTTTCCCTTATAGTTTCAGTGCTAACTTGTGATAAGTGCTCTGTGGCCTGTTTTCCTTATCCTTATCCCCCCCTCATTAAAATTTCCTTAATCTGCATTCTTTCCTTCTCTGCTTCTCCCCCTTTCTCTATCTTTTCTGTGTGTATGTATGTGTGGATATGTGTGTCTGTATGTATGTGTTTGTGTGTGTGTTGTGTTGTGTGCATGTGCTTGTACCTGTGTATGCCAGCTCAGGACTAGGCCCAGGGAGAGATAATGAAATAATAACTCTTATCAAACCGCTGCAGACTGAGTGGAGCTCTCTCTTTTGCTGCTTCTCTCTCCTCTGCCGCCTTGTCTTTGCTGCTCCTCTCTCTGCCTCAGCACTCGTCTCTCAGGCTGATTCCCTGACTGATTCTTCCCGCCACTCAGATGCCGCAGCCAGCGCTCACGACGATGCCGCTGCTGAAGCACACAGTTATAATCCAGCTGTGGTGTACCGTGTAGCGCGTGCTGATTCTCATCCCGATGACGATACCCGTGTGGAGAAGCGTCAGTTTTGACTGATGCTGCTTAGTCGTGCTGTGGGGTCATGATCAGTGTAGGTGCACATGTGGAGATACAGTATGTAGACAGACAGTTAAAGTTACAGAGAAGCTTATACTTGGCAAGTGTAATGCCAGGATAAGGGGTCTTTAGACTGGGGAAGATGAAAGTCTTCCAAACAGTGGCCTCTGCCTCATTATGGATCCAAAGCTGCTCCTCATCCTATAGATAAATTATTCACAGCGTGGCCCAAGTGAATAATATTCTTCTTAACCCTCCCTGCATCCCTTTATCTCTCCATCCCTCCAACCTGCCTCACCCACTGTGGTGAGGTCGTAGGAAGGGAACTGCGGCAAGTATCCTGTGTCAGAACCTTGAATAAAGGACAGTTTGGTGTCAGCCCACTAATGAACAGCGAGTCTTTTAGTACCAAAGCTTTAATAGGCTTCCTCTGGTTACTGCACATCTCATTTGTGCTTCAACACTGGTTTGAATTTTGTCTGGCACAATCAAGATGCAGTCCACCCCCCACTCCCCCTTCCCCTTTGCTCTTGTCTTTCTTTTCTTTCCTTTTCTCTCTATAAGTCGCAATAAAGTTAATAACGGAATAGTGTCTTTTAAGTTTACTTTTTTTTTTGCATATCCTTTAACTTCCTTCTCTCTTTCTCTGTCTCTCATCTTTCTGTGTCCCCCGTATTCCATTTTTACCCAATTTTCTATTGTCTATTGTCTTTCTCCTCGCTCATTCACTGCCCATTTCCCATCTCTCTCTCTATCTCTGTCTGTCTGCAATGGCCTAACCATTTAAAAATAACATTAAAAAGAGATGGGAGGGATAAGGTGAGAGAAGCTGGAGAAAGAGAGAGACTAAGACGGACAAAGGAGTGAAGGTGAAGGAGAAGGAGGAGAAGGCAGAGCTAGGGGAAGAGGTGTGAGGCAGAGAGCAGCAGAAGCCTAAGTGATGCTGACAGGGACACATTTGCTCCAGAGCTGTGGAATTGTGTTGTGTGAAATTGAAACGGCGGAGCATCAGGAGCAGTTATTTGCAATAAATTTCAACTGCTTCAACACTTTGAAGGCGCCCCTGTACCACTACCCTACCCGCCATTCCTTCTCTCTTGTTTTTTTTTTCGGTCACCTGTTGCTTTACTCTCTCTTTCTCTTATTCCCTTTCTCTCCTTTTCTGGCTTCATCCCTCTCTCCTTTGTCTTTCAACCTTTCCGGCATTTGTCCTCTCCTTCCACGTCTATTTCTCTTCTTCAGCCATCTTTGCTCTACTGGTGTCCCTGAGGCCTGCTGAGCGTTGTGTCCAGGCTTGACAGTTGACGTCCACCACAGGCTTCTCCACCACAGGCCTCTCTCATCCTCCTCTCCCACCCCCCTAGCGTCACACTAAGCAGCAGTGACAGGCACCAGGGCTGTCAGCCAGTCAAAGAGCAGAATTAATTTGTTTAATTTCATACCTTTCCGTTTAGCCACCAACCCAGCCAAGGCACGGGGTGTCAAAACATCCAGTAAATTCTGCACGCGCTCTATTTTTTGGAGGCTTTGGCTAGAAGAGGCAGCAGTTTGGAGGGGGTCAGAAGGATGCCAGTCAGAGGAGGAGGAGGAGGAGGTGGACGGGGAAGCATTAGCACCTTTCATACAGTGCAGTTAATGTATTTATATCAGGATGTAATGGAGTGTTTCTAATAATAAAAGGCAATTTCCAAAATCATTTTCGCCAGCTGATTATACAAGTCCATTTGAGCTCTAGAGGCCTTGTGATAACATTGCCCACAGACCTGTTACACGGAAAATGGGAAGTGACATGAAGTGTAGCACCGTGACCTCATCAGAGCCTGTCAGGTTTTTAAGGAGCTCACAGATGCTGTGATGAAAATATTAATGATTCTGAATTATTCTAATGGTGAAAGCGCCACCCCCCTCCACCTGTCACACCACATATACACACATACATGCACACAAAGTCAGACTTAATAGAAACGGACGCACATGTAACTAAAAACAAAGAGGATGAAACAGATGTGCAATTCCAATCAGTCCTCTGCACCACGGATAGCCTCAAAACTATTCCAGAGAGACATTCTGAAAGCAATATCCCATCCAGCCTGTGAATTTATGTACTTCTTTCACCAGCAGATAGTGCAGATACAGTTGCCCATTGGGTGTAATGACACATTGAATAAGATGTAAGAAATGAGATCTGTATTTACTCAGGGGACCTTGTTTCACTTGGCCGTGGTAAAGGGATGCTTTTCACCAATGACACAGCTTCCTGCTTGTGGCTTTGGTGCTGAGGGGTGGTCCTGGAGTGTACATTTCATGCGATGATTCCTCCTGGTTCAAGTGCCTGGTCGGGGTTGTAGGGTTGTCTGACAGCCAGGGAAATGGGGGAGTTTTACCTACAGCAAAGATGAATTATAATAACAATGAATGTATCCTGGGAGTGTTCAGTAACACTTTGATTTATAGGGTTAGTTGATATGGACAAAAAACTAAATGCCAATTTTTTTCCCTGCAACAATACACAAAGACTAAAACGTGATTGAAACATATTTTTTCACAACGTCATGTGCAAGATAGTTGAGCAAGTAATAAACAACCTGCAACAAGGCTGTCATAGTTTTGCATGTTCAAAAAAATACAGGTTATTCTATACAGCTGTGTCAGTAAGTCAGCTAAGTAGAGCACAGGCACTCACTTCAATAATAACTTTTATAAGAGATGAAGCAGAAATGTCTACTCACTAATTCATCTGCTCCAGCTGGTAGAGTTTCTTGACAAGATAGTCTGATATCTTCAGACAACTGGCTAGCTAGTGTTAGCTGCCCAGCAGGGACAGACTGAACAAAGTAGAGTCTGCACACTGTTCAGTCGACTCCCGATGAGATCAGTGTGCAGAGTCCTTTTTTTTCTCTCTCTGTCCCTCTCGTAGATGCGATCATTAAACTCACTATGAGAAAGTCTGAGCTATCCACCTGGAGTCAGGAGACACCTGGAGGTGCAAGTCCTGTAACCTGTGGTGGGGGCGCATGTAGTCTAACTACTCACATCTTGGTTTATGGTACGGTCGTAGCAATTTTAAGCTTTTTAAGTTTTATCTTAATATTTTTGTTCATGTTGTAATAACTTATAACTTGAATGTCACAATGTTTATACATTTTGTAACCCCCCCCCCCACCCCCCTCCCCCAAAACCCATCTGAATTAATCAAATAATTAATAATTATTAAATAAAATAATTAATTTTTATCACAAAATAGCTCCATTTGAAAATTCAGCTGTACTTTCTCTAATAGCATTCATATAAATATATAATAAATATAATCTCAAAATATAATCTCAATTATTTTTGAGATTTTATTGCAGCTGTCTTGTTTTGTCTGTGTGTCCGCCCGTCCAAGTGTTTGGACTTAATTACACCATGTTACAAGCCCTGGGAGCTCTCCATTGTTTCTGTGACTCACACAGACTCTTAAGGGGAATGTTAACATGCAATATAAACTACAAGCCTTTCCATGAATTATACCAGACCACAGAATCACTTGTATCAGCAGGCATTAAAGTTGTGTTAATCCACGCTTCTGTTTTTGTATTAATATTGATGCGTTCATAAAACGTTAGGCTCTGATTACTAAGACCTCCAGGCCTTTGGTAGAGGGCTGTAGGGATTTCTGAAAAATGCATGAAACATAAAAGTAATATGAAAAGTTGATTAACTCTAAATATCCCAGTGCCAAGCACACATGTGATTACACAGTGCAGCTGTAATTAAAAAATAGTTTTACATCTCTGAGGAATACACTGTTTTGTTTTACAAGCTTTTATTATTATTTCTTGCATACTTTGTTTATTAGTTACAACGTGTGGTGGTGCATAGGTGCCCTGAGACAGCTCAACGCATGCATACAATTTATTGTATTTTTATTTATTTATTTATTTTTAATAAAGGTGAAGTAAACTGAGAGCTCAGCTTGTATTTTTTTTTTCTGATCATGCTCCCCTGGAGATCTGTCACTCTGTCCTGAGAGTCGCTGGGGAGGAGGCAGAGGTGATGCATCCCTGACAGGCTAGCACTAGCAGTTCTCTGAAAGCACTGCACTTGCTCAGTGCAGGGAGCTAATGCGTTTGACCCCTCTTTCCCAAAGGAAGTGCTTCCCAGCGCTTGCAGATGAATGAATCAGCATGTTTATACGAGCTCCTCATCAGTCACACCATTTTTTTCTCCTCCTTCCATTCTTTTTAATCTTTGCATTCTGTCTTCGTGGTGTCCTGACACAGTGATATTAAAGAGTCATTAGCTGAGCTCAATATATTGTCAAGGGAATTTAAGTTGAAGTGATAATGTGTTTTGATTCTAAAAAAAGAAGAGAACATGCAAAAGACCTTCCTGGTTTCAGATCATTGTTCAGTAAACCGTCTGGCATTTTGGTTGGTTCATATCAGGTCTTAACCTCTTCCTAAGGCAGATATAAATTGTTTGTCACTTTTTCATCCCCTCTGTATTCTGTCTCTCTTGCACCCAGCACTGGAGACAGCTGTTTTAATTCTTTTCCCATATGGATCTTTCCTTTAGATAGTCTCAGAAGCCCAGTTTTATTGTTAGCATCTGCTCACATAGTGACAATAAGAGTTCATGAAATGTTAACTCTTCAGGCTAACTCTCTCACTTTGCTGCCCCACCATCTCTCTCTCTCTCTCTCTCTCTCTCTCTCTCTATCCTTTCTCCTAGACACACTCTATCTCTATTGTGATCCTTTCTGTGTGTCTCATTTTCATACATATTACACATTCACTGCTGTTATCCATTTCCTCCCTTGGCTATACAGTATCTTTTCTCTCTGCAGGCTGTGGGTTTATGATGCAGCCAGTGGCACTGGCAATTTTATGTGTGTGTGGATATGTACGAAATATTTTCTGTCACTGCTTCTCTGTTGTGTTTGTTTTGAGGCTGTGTGTGTTTGGGATGGCGCGTGGGATACCAGCACACAGTCATTAAAAAATGATGTCACCTTACAATACGGAAGCCTTGTGATTTAAACCCCTAACTGGTCTTTTTTTTATGTGTGAGGTTTATGCTGAGGTTCAAGCATTCCCTGTGGTTATGTCAGTCCCTACCACATGCTCCTGTTTCCTTTTGTAGTGCAAAGAAATTCAGCTTAAGTAAAATGGAAATGTAACTGTTGGTGTCAGTCTGAGTGTGAGTTTTTGTCTCTAAGATAGACTGGTAACCTCTCCATGGTGTTTCCTTGCCTCTCACCGAATGCATCTTGGCTTATAGGCTTATGTGTAGCATTTAGAGCTTGACCAGTAAATGGGCCAGGCTGATATATTGGCTGATATTAGGTTGTAGTAGATACAACAGAACTGATGTGTATGTTAGCTGAAATGTAACAAGAAATTGCGCTCAGATCAGAAATGCTAAAATGTAGGTCATTCAGAAACAGTGTCCCCATTACGTGGTTTGACCACTGAAGAAGTCTGACAACTTTATATTTGAACTGTAAAATTACCCACTTGGCCACGCAGAGCTTGGTCAAAACCCCATAAAAGAAAAAAATACAAATTTAAGACGAAAATGTCTCAGATTTATTAAACTCTGGGGATACCAAAAGAGTACAGAAAATTGATATACTGAATGTATTTTCATGTTATATATTGGGTATTAAACTGCTTGTGTATTTTGTCCTTGCCTGTCTCCATAGAAACCTAATATGTACAGAGCCTGGGAAACCCAGTCTTTTTTGAAGCGTGTAGACAAGGTCAGCAGTAAAATAGCCAGCTCATGTGTCTGAGGCAAAAGGGACACAGGTGTGTTTGTGCAAGCTGAATTCTCTCAGAATTGCCTCTTCATCATTATTCTCTGTCTGTGCATGTTTTTACCAAATGCATGCACAAAAACACACACACAAAAACACACTGCTGCTCTGTGCCCTGGACCTTGTGCGATCAAGAGGTTTCGACTTCTTTGTCTGCCCTCGTGTCACCAGAGCAATGAGAGATGAGGGTCAGCGCTCAGTTTAAATGACCAGGCTCAAAACCCATCATCTAAGCCGCTAGTCACCTGGTAACGGTTTCCACGGAGAGAAGCACGCCCACAGCCCATCGAATTCACCCATCTCACACACACTCGTGCGTGTTCTTATGTATACAGATGGTACGATAGAGCAGTATCACACACTCGACCAAGGATGGATAGAGATAAATAGATCCGTGCACGCGCTTACACACTCAGACAAAAAACACACATTCAGGCCAGGTAAGTGAGCTTATCCCCCTGCGGCAGTGGCTGAGAGGCTGCTCAGCGATCAGTGAAATGGAGTGTTGCACAGCTCAGTCTGAGCTCTATTCTCTGGTCTCTCTCCCACTGAGACAGTGCCATGTCCACCACCAGCACCCCATAGATCGTCATCATCATGGGTGAGCAAGTCCAGTTGACTTCGATAACTAAGTAGTAACTTGTGGGGCCATGGCAATGGGTTTTGTTGGTCTGGCTTACATTGCTAGTGTTATTGTGACCACCCCTACATGCATTCTCTGTGCCTCACTTGTGTGTCCTTTTGTATATCCGCGTCAGTAGACATACAATAGGTGGATCCATACCTTTGTGAGTTCCATGTTTTAGCAATGCTAGAGGTGTTAGTCTGGGACTGTCCCTCTGTTGTTTGGTTGGTCGACCACTTTTGACCATTTAATTTTCTACAGATCTACATTGTCTAGAGGATAAATCCAAGTGACTTCAGTGACACTTGGCTGATTTCTCCTCCAGCGCTGCAATGAGATTGGCATTTATGGTGTCTCGACAACTATTGGATGGATTGCCATGAAATTTGTTACAGACATTCATGTCTCCCTGGGGATGAATTGTAATAACTCAAGTCATCTCTTAAGTACTTTCTCTAGTGACTGATGATGGTGCTAGAGGAAGTAAGCATGACCAAGTGCCTGACATTCCCATCAGCCACAGCTGTGCATTGTGTTTAGTGCTGTTAGCAAATGCTAGCATGGTAAAGTAAGGTGGTGAACATGGTAAACATTACATCGTCTAAACAGCATGTTAGCATTCTTATTGTGAGCATGGTAACACACTGATATTAGCATTTAGCTCAAAGCACTGCTGTGCCTCAGCACAGGATCACAGATCCATCAGCGTAGCTGTAGACCTTTAGTCTTGCCGGATGAAGTTGAACTATCACATGCTTCTGTGAGAAAATTATCCAACCTCTTATGAATTCCTTTTAGGACAAGTTAAAAATGTCAAAAGGCATTTTTAATCAAGCTTTAAAAGAGGTCCTTCACAAGTGACATTTGGGAGATTTTCACCTGTCAACAGCACGTGTCTTAATGTGTCTGCATGCTCGAGTTTTTATCCTGTAAGTGTGTGTGTGTGTGTGTGTCTGTGTTGGTGTCAGTATGTGTATCGGTTTGGTCTGTAGCAGAGGGCGGTGTCAGTTCTAATCTGGGACAAAGCAGGGATGGAAAGGTCAACTCTGCAGTGAAACACAGAGAGATAGAGACACACACACAGACACACACACGATATAGACAGAGACAAGCACACAAATATAGACACTTTGAAAAGCAAGCACACAAAAGAAGATATTTATGGGAAACATGACTCATGTGAAAAGGTCAAGATTCACACTGGGGATTTGCAGGTGTATGCCACCTATCTGTATCGGAGTATATGGAGGTGCACGCATGTGTGTGTGTGTGTTAACAGACACAAGAGTGTGAGCGATGAGTTTCTGTGTGTGCTTTTTGGGAGCCTTGTGATATTCCTTATGGGAGGTGAAAAGACAATGTAACAGTGAAGCGAGGAGCGAGAGGGAAGCGGAGAAGAGAGAGAATGGAAAAGGAAGAGAGCCAAGAGAGTTGAGTGTGAATTTCCTTAAAGTGCTCCATTTGGTGAGTCATTATTTTCACTAAAGCCGCAAAGAGCATTTTGTTCCCCAAAGGGGTCGCTCTTACCCACTCCTTCCTGCTTGTTCTTCCCCCTTCCTTTCTTCTAGAATGCCAGCTAGTGTCTATCATTTGTTTGTTTTCCAGATGACTTTTCCACACTTGGAGCTCAGGGAATGTGTATGATCTTTTAAGATTTACCTCAAACCCTTTCAGTGATTCCCTCATTAATAATGCATTGTAAAAAGGAACAAATTAACATTCCATATCCAGGACATGGTCTGCTGCCCCTCTTTGCTTATATTAATTTCTCTCGGTGAGGACTGCTGATCCAAGCTGATAGATTATGTCTGTGAATTCATAGAGCTGTATTGCTTACTCATGCATATCTGTCGTGGCGGTGATTGTGTCCCCTCTGTGGGATCTGACCGCAGCCATACAATCAGCTCAGTGTGATAAATAGGAACACAGAGAGAACAAACCTTGCTGTCACTACAAATAAACATCTGTGGGGGCGCCTCAAGGCCAGCAGAGGCTTTCACTTACACATAAACACACTCGATGAACACAGATGCAGAGACACGCAGATTCACACACGTTGACACACAATCCGCCTCCTCCCACCCATTCAGTTGTTCAGAAGGTTACTATTCTCTCCTGCGTATTATTTCGATCTGCAGAAACAAACGCCTTCGCTCCCTCTGGATTTTGAGATAAGCAGATTGGTTTGTCTTTTGGAGAAGACAAAAGGAGCTCAGTTCACACAAAGGTTTATAAAATGGCACCACCACGGTGGTAGAGAAGAGACCGAGCTCACAGGAGCCTCCAAAGCTTACCTCTAATGCCAGAAAATGTCACTTCCCATATCAACAATAAAGACATGCAAATTCCTACCCAGGTACTTTTGTCTTGGTTTTACATCTGGGTCTCCTGCTGGCATGTGACTCGCCATGTGACTGCTTCACTGGCTGAATAATTTTTCGTTGTTTGCTGGGCCTCTTTATTCTTATTTCAAATCCCAGCAGGGTCACCTCCATTTTTTTCATTAAAGAACAAGACATCAATTTCTCTCCACTTTGGTTGTTGGATGGCAAACGTTTCATTTCTGGTTTAACTTGGTGTCAGCTGTGTTTTACTCTGCTGCCTCGCTCTCCCTGTCTCTCTTCATCGCTGAGAACAAGGGGAAGTTCAGCAGACTGCGTGGCTCCACCATGCGCTTGAAATGCTAATCAGAATTGATCTGGATGGGGATATTAAAAAAAAAAAAAACTGGGGTGATTGCTGTCACAAGGCTCAGTGTGGGGCTGATTTAGAGCACCATAAATATTAATGGTAGATGCCCATCAGAGATGGCATGTCAGTGACAGTCCCATGATTACCCGCTGAGTGCCGTGCAAAGCAACCTGTACTAGTGATTGGTTCAGACACACACACTCATACGCACACAAAGCGTTGGGCGAGTGAGAGGCCTAATTGAAAATGTAAACAGGAGTGGTGATGTGTGTAGTGACAAGGTTGATTAGGCAGCACTCTCTTCCTTGGTTGAGCTTTATTAGAGATCTAATGGAAGATGTCCAGTATCTCACTGGCACAGCAAGAGACACTAAAGCCACTCACTCACACACACACACACACACACACACACACACACACACACACACACACACACACACACACAAACGCAAACCAACCTGCGCCTTTGCCGAGAAGCCATACACACAATTAACAGAGCAGTATTGACAAAAAAAATAGTACTAGTCTCAGTCTCAATGATAACTAATAGAATTATAACGAATGTTTCTCAAGGACAAATTTGTGGATACATTCTTGATTGCTGATTAGTAATAACGGTAATATTTAATTTAATATTCGTAGATACAGCCCTCTTATGTATCTGAAGTTAGATTTCAGATTAAAGGTGACCTGTGGAGAACAGAAGTTTACATTTACTGTTCCATCAAAAGGCATTGTGCTGCTAACTTTGTCACAACTTGTTTACATTAAGAGACAGGGAATTATTCAGTTACACTAAATTTTTCATGGGATGAGATCTAAGGTCTTAAGACTAATTTTTTGGCCACTGCTGTGTTTCTGCTTCTAGAAGACTCTTTTCGAATACTTCTCCGCTGTAGGCGAGAGCAACATCTAGATCGCTTGTACAACACGGACAAAAATTTTCAATCAAGGCTTAAACTGATTTTTGAGCAAGCTGTCTCTGTCAGTCTTTCTCACTCTTTTGAAATACACACGCACAGTTGTCTTTATCGGCTTGAAGACACAAAGTTTCTTATTGACTGCAAACCGGGGGAAGTAATGTCTTCTGAGATGACCGTTGGACACGAAAGGGTCCCGCCTCCTCCTTCCACCTTTTGAAGGGTGCCATTGGCTAAGCGAGGCACGTCTGTATTGATGCACATAGTTGGCAGTCTGCAGACAAGATCCATGGAACATCCAGGGCCAAGGAGAAAATCAATGGTTGCTATCTCTGCTTGCTCCTAACTGATCTGAGGGCATGGGATGAAGCCTGTTTATGACTTCATTATTGGCTCTGTCCAAATTATTCATTGAGGTGCACCATCATAATCCACTACCTCCTCAGGTCAGGTCTTATTGTCCATAGTTCACTCTAGAATAAAGTGATTAAGTGCAAAATGTTCACACTCTGCCAGTGACCTTTGGCCTACTTTTGGCATCAATGATTCAGGTCTCCTTCCTCATGTCCACATCACGGCTTAGCTCAGCTGATGAAAGTTTTATCTCCCTAGAACGAAGTAGGAATGTAGCAATGTAACATTTTGATTCTTTTGATTTTGGTTTGATCCAGTGAATCAAGGCCGTAACTTGAGAGAAGTTATACACAAATAATTTGACATGCTGTGCAGTGAGATAACTTTTATGTGACTGTGCTGGCTGATATGATATGTTTCAGATCTGTCAGCGCTTGTATTCGGATGCAGAGAGCTACATTCATTTCGACCGAGAGTAATTCAATCAGTGATGCTGATAGTTGTAAACAAGCCTCCGTACATATTGTCTGAAGTCTCCTTCCTGATATTGCTGCAAGTGGCTGAGATGTCACCTGCCACAGCAGAGAAAGGATGTATGTGCCTGTCGGCCTCCCTGCCTTCCCCTCCAGCTGTCAGCCCTGGCCCGGTCTAACAAGCAGAGGCAAGGCTAATTGAATCCTAAACACTTTCTCCTTGTGCTTAACCCTGTCTGTCATTTCCACCACCCCTGAATCTCCTACCATCACTGCAGAGATGGGTTAAAACTCAGGCTTCTAGGACAACACATTATACTTTAGACTTTGTTTTTACACTTTTTTTTTCTATATCCGTCTCTCCCTTTAATCATCTCTCTCCTTTTTCCCTCCATCTGTACCTCTCCTCTCTCCTCCTCCCATCACTTTTATCTCTAGCAGTTCTGTCTCTCCCATGGCCCAGGGCTTAATTGCTGTTATCCTATTACTCTCTTAATGGTCCGTTAGCACTGAATTTGGTTGATGAAAATGTATGAGCATAACTGTTAGCGTGTTCTCTCTCAAATCTGAGACCGACATAAACAGATGTCAGCACAATTATCCCTCTGTGCTGTTTTTCTTCATTTGTACATTTACAGAAAAGTGGGCTTTCAGTGGTCTACTCCAAAGCTGCTGGGGTTGCGATCTCAATCTTGGCACAGTTTGCTGCACTTTTCTGGGACTAAAGGCCAAAGCGCTTAAAATTATTTTCAATAAAATAAAGTACGTTAATGAATAAAACAACCACAGTAATTGCATGCCAGCTCCCTCTCGGTGCGAGCAAAGTTAAAACTCTTTGTACTTCTTGGCGGCTTTTTTCCATAGTGAGCTTTAACCCCAGCTGCAGCTGACAAATAAGAGGTGCTAGAAAGAAACCTCTATGAATATCAATCACACTTGGGAGTCGGAGTCAGAGCCTGTGCTTTTTAAAGTCAAATACAGTTCCTCAGGCTCTATGATACAATGGTCAAGGTGGACCAGATTACAATTGATTAAAGTGGTACGCTGCAAAGGTTTGATCTTTTTTTTTTACAGAAAAATGAAAGTAAAACGGTGAGACCTTTCACTCATAGTAACTGTTCCTCCGAGAAATGTCTGCATACTAGAGGACGGGACGGCTTTGGTAGAGAGGGAATGTTTTCGTCCCTCCGTCCTGAGGGTCAACTTTTAAGTAATGACAGATGAGCCAAGGCTCCACTCTGTCCCCACTCACTGCATTCTCTGATGTTAATGGCCTCTGATGCTCTGATAGACAGAAGCATGTCTAGGGATAAATCATTCAGAGGTCATCGGTGAAGCTGTCACTCACGCGCCCTGACGACTGCCTGTCTCGTTCTTCTCCGATTCCCTGTTTCATTCTTTTCCTTCTCCTGTGTTACCCTCTCTCTCTCCTCCTGTCTCTGTCTTTTTCAGTCTCTGTCTCTCTCTCTCTCTCTCTCTCTCTCTCTACCTGTTCTGGGCCTCTCTTCATCTGGTCACCTCTCACCACCACTACCCCATTATGCTTGGCATAAGCTGCTAAGTCGGGCTTCAACAGGCTATGATGTCAGATGTAATGGGAACATTTCATTTTTATTAAATACACTCTCCACTGTGTCCACTGAGAAAACTATTGTTGATTTGATATATAAGGATTAATTATTAACAAACAACATTATGCTTGTTGCAGGCTGACACGCTGATGAGTACAAGCACGCAATTTGGAATGTGCACATGCACACACATCCCGTACATGTACATGTACATCCACAAACACATACACACACTGCAATTTCCTATGACAAACACATCTTATAAAACAGATTTCCAGTAACGACGGCTGTCATCGCCTATTCTTTTTTCTTTTCTTTTTTTTTTTCATGGCTGTTGTAGGTTTAAGTGGCTGTTCTGTGGAACAAGACAAGCAGTGCTCCATAATGAAGTGTTTAATATTTGATGCCATTGGATTTCACAGCTAATAAAAGCTGCGTGTGTGCCTCCATTAGCCCTCTGTCCAGGCTTGAGAATAGTGCCGCATGGCTGCACAATGTAAATCACAATCTGTCCACTGCCAGCTAATGGGGTAACCCAAAAATCTGTCATGATAGAAAGTAACAATACACACACTATACTAGAATTTTACAATCACCTATTATACATTATTCACACCAGTGCTTTATACTGTTTTGGTGCATGGATGTTTGTGCCAGGGGACATGGAGGTATTTTATTGGAGAAAAGCCTTTGCAGAGTATCTGTTAAAGAATATTTGAAAGGTGTGAGACCATTCCCAGTTACTCCTCTGTGTGTGTGCAAGTATCTGTGTAGTAAAAGTGAGAGAGAGAGAGAATAAAAGAAAGTGCAAGAGAGGGAGCAACAAGAGAAAAGGAGGCAGCTGAAAATACAGGGCTTGATCTCTTGCAGTATTGATGTTACCAACGTTCAGCTGCCAATGCAACTTTCTGTTGAGAAAACAAACATAACAAAAATGAATGCATTTTGATGACATACTTGTGTTTTTTTAATGCATATCTGTATTTATAAATGTATTCCTAAAAGATTCTTTTATTCTTTTTCTTTTACATGTCTTTCTCCCGCCTTGCTGGCTTCTTCCAAACCAGGTAAGAATAAAATGATTTATCTTTCAGAAATATGTAGTCTCATTTCCCATCCTCCTTGGCTATTCCTCTTTTCTCTTCTTCCCTCGCTCTTTCTGTCTCCTCCATCAGTAAACTCCCCAGAGGAAATGACAAAAGAAGTAAGGGCCAACAAATGTCAATGCTAACAGCAGTGTAAAGTCATGACAGCCACTGATTCTGGACTGAGGAGGGAACTGGTTGAGGGAAATCGTAGCTTATGTGGTTAGGTACGTGATGGGCTGAGTCAGGGAGATTGGAAGGCCTTGTTGTTGCTTGTTCACATGCGCGTGTTGTGTTGCCTGTAATGAAGAGATGAGGGGTCGATGTAGTTTATGAAAATACACACATGCGATGTGTAAACAATAATTTATACCTGCATGAACGCGTAAAACCCCACTCCCTCCTTTACGCCCCACCTTAATGATAACGCTGCCAGAAGTAACTCCTTGTGCACCGTTAGATTTTAGCTCTGCATAGAATGGGTCTATCTGTGCAAATGGCAGACAGGCTTTTCAGGAAATGACAGCGGTAGCCACACTGTTATGATTGGAAGATCTTTCATCAATGGGCGACACAGAGTTTGATTTCCTAACTGTTTGGTATTCACCCATCGCATTCCTATTGATGTTGGCTAAAGCTCCAGCAATCCACTCCTCACTCCCAGAAGGTCTCAGCACCAGCTTCACAAGAGTCACAGACCAATTCACACACCCAGTGCGTTCACATGGTTATTGCTGTGGCAGTATGACTGTTCGTATGATTCTTTATTTACGATGCTGAAATGTCAGGCTATTGTGTTCTGATAAAAGCTGGAAATAAGTTTTTCACAATTGCGTCATTCAGAAAACCTCCTGAGTTGCACAGAAAGTGTTCTGGTCATGTTCAGTAACGGCGTGTTTCTGAATTTACATAATTTTTTTAATGAAGATCCGGTCATAGAACACACAAAAAAAATGTTGGCAGGAAGCTTGTATTATGAGGTGAAATTGATGCACGAAGAGATTAGCTCAGTGGTGTACTGGCCATCAGGCATTACAGGACAAATGCTGGTGAATCATTGGTGGACTCCCACCTCCCAGGAGCTCTGCCGCAGAGTCCAACAAAATTACCACTTGTAGCTGCAGAGGCCACTGTTGGCACTGCTCAGCAAAAGTTACATAGTGTTGCTTTAATTTAAAGATACTAACTATAAAGACTCCTATTCCCTGCTAAGGAAGTGGTGCTCCCCCTCCAATTATATTTAGATTACAGAGCTGGAGCTGGCTGGCATTAGTGCTATTATTTAGGGAGGAGTAAAGGTTAGAAAGGCTCCCCGGAGTAACCGCATTCAGCATTCATTAGCTGGAGGAACTAGGGGCATTACAATGTATGCTTTATTTTCATTTTCCTGCGCTCACTCTTCTGTATTCTCTCCATCTTTTGCATAAAGCACAGCAGCAATGTATGATCTCTATGGAACAAGCTTTTGGAGATTCAGTACTGCAGCATTTTTCAGCAGCGATTTATACGATTTTGGTGCAGAAATTAAACTGTGACCATTACACTTTAACAGAATGAATGATTGATACAAATCAAGTGCAGAGCAGCCTTTTTTAAAAAAGGAAAGGCTGTACTCCTCTGTATTTGTTTGTTTGTTTGTTGTAGATATTCCCATATGGAATTTGAGGTCATCATGGTTTGTGCTTGATTGCTGAGAGTAGTTTTTAAGTCTTCTCTTGCTGCTATCATACTCTGAGGCGGTGACGTCTCGGTGCCATGTTTCATATGCGACCAGAAAAGCCCTCCTCCACGTCCCTTAAATCACCAACGCCTGCGTGTGTCCAAGAGAGATAACTGGCAATATAAAGGGTCTGGCTCAGGCCAACACTCAAAGTAAACAACGACAAAGTGTAACATCAGCTGTCTTGCCAAGCTGTCGGTCAGCCACACAGAGATACAAACACTTCAAATAAGTGAGGAAGACCCATTAATTTCTTGGAACCCTGTGTCACGGAGTGTGACTCGCTGACTTATGCCAGATACGTTGAGTATTATTATTGAAATTTATAATCGTGTGACTTTAGAGATGGCGTGAAGGTTTGACATTACGTACTACACTACTCATCCGTCTGCGAGTGTTACCAGCACTCACAGCAGATGTCTCGAGCCTCCGAAAAGAATGCGGGGAGTCTCAAATCCAGCATATTTCTCATCACTGTTGTGACACAAGGACAACAGAGCGGCTGGGGGAGATGGCAAAGCCACTCACACTATAGAGTGAAAGGATGTTTATAGCATCTCCGTTACAGCTGAAAAAGGGACAGTATGTCCACAGATAGCTGCTCACACCTTAATCCCACAAGCGTTTGCAAAACATCCTTTAAAGGAAAACTGGACATCCCCTCAAAATCAATGTGCTGTGTGCAAGTTTGTCAGTTTAGAAAGGTCTCACAAAGGAGGAGTAAAGGTTAAAAGGGCCCCCTGATCAGCCTTTGTGGTGTCATATGAGCATCAGTTTTAGTGTCCTCAGTTTTGGTCCCAAAACAAAATGCAATATGGAAAGGAGTAACCCACCTACCATCAACTGTAACCATAAGAGCTCTGTCCAAACACATTACACACTCATGCATACTCAGTCACACAAGGTTATTGTTGCCTCAGACATCAGCAGCTTCATCATCTGGCCCAGACATATTTTACATCAACTGATGGATTCAGACTGATGAATGAGATATGTCATCAATGGTAAACAGTATGATTTATGAAGGTGATTTCACGCTCTCCTCTCACTCACACCTCAGCTAACTGCCCTATATTCTACTCCAATATTTAAAGAGATTGGAGATGCATAAAATATTGCTCAAGCGAAGATTTTTTTCAGCCTTATCTACAGTTAGAAAGGTGACATATCCTCTCTTACCGGCTCTTTAAGTTATTTATATTTAATACTGGTGCTTGGCTCCTGCATAACAAAGCAGGTAAGTAGGCAATGGAATATGTTAATGTAGAAATAGTTATTCAGCAAAACAACTCCGTAGGTAACTGGCTAGAGAGACAGTGAGAGAAAGGTAAAGAGGAGTACAGAGAGGGTTCACTCTACATTATAGAATAAGGTTCATGAAAGTTTTTCTTCAGAGTTGTTATGGCCCCTATGTTGTCTGTGCTCAGAGTGCGTCCTCAAAATAACAGAAAAAGGAGACTTTGGTATAAAATCTGCTATTGTGAGAGTCAAAATGGAAAGTTGTATGAGAAACCTCAGGATAGTTTCTCACAAAGAGTTATGTCAGTGTGAGTGAGTGTGAGAATGAAGAGAACGCGTGGATGAAAGTGGAAATATGCAGTAAGTGGAGAAGTATTAAGGGCTGCTATCTCCCGTTGTGAACCAATTCACAATTTCAATTATTTACTGGAGGAACTCACCCCGGATTAGATGAAGGGCTTTCCGGTGAAGCGTAAAACATACACATCTTCAAGCAAGCATGTAAGCCACCATACGTGTAGTAGGTGTGATAAAGTGTTTGCGTCACGTGTGCGTGTGTAGCCTCCGAAACAACAGTGTGACTATTTCCTTGGCATTGTTTATCTATCTGTGGCTTCCAGGAGATGATGACTAATGCCTTTCAGCGGTACGTTTGTCGCTGACACATCACTATATGCACGTTATGGAATATAATGTAAAAAAAATGTATAACGCATGCACACATACTCAATTACACACACGCACATACACACAAGGGACAGGGACAGGAAAGAGGCAGGAAGGAGGGAAGGAAGGATGAGATACCTAATGCTTTCTAATGAAAGTATAAATCAGTATTTGCTCGGAGGGATGGGGACGACCTAATAGTAATTAAGGAATTGTCAAGTTCTGTCGAATTCAACTATTGAACTCAGATTAGTAATGAGATGAAATATGATAATGAGAAAATCAGTGAGTGGGGAGGAAAAGCTGCCAGATTGTTAGCAACAGTCACAGAAGCCTGGTTTAACTAACAGGCGCATATGTTGTTTAGGAGTTGGATAAATGTTAAGTGTGCTTATGGAAAAGGCATGTATGTACCATTTTTCTTATTTTTTATTTTTTTTTATGTAAGGAATTACAGGCGTGAGTTATGTGCCCGGGTTCGTGTTTGCTCAGACTCCGGGGCCGATTTACTAAGCCTACTGCAAATTACCTTCACAGTAACAAACTTTTGCATTGCCACATGCTTTCAATTTAGTGAGGTGTTTATGAACACAGAGGATGTAAATGGGCACAGCCACAGCAGAGTTACTTTAAATGCACTATTGTTAATTAAGACCTGCTCCTGGACTGTTTACAGAAGAGCAAGTGCAGGTTCTCTGCCAGAGAGCTTTGAATATTGGTAGAGGAAACAAACATTTTTGGAAGCGCAGTCATACTCTTCTTTTGACAAAGTTGGGTGGGAGAAAATAGCGCTTAATTAGTACTGTTACTGTAACAAAAAACTAATAAATTGAGTTTGAAACCGTGACTTAGAAGCCTTTAGTATTTTCAGTCTCCTCTGATATACTCTGGCCCCTGAAAAGTGACATGTTCAGAGATACAGTCTTGTTTTCGAAACTATACCAAAGGCTTGCCAACTTTCAAGGTTTGGCAGAGGTTGAATCCTCCCAGAATTACAACAGTTCACTTCAGGGAATGTTTTTAGTGGTTATTCAGTCTTTTGTTGAAGCAAATATGTGGTTGCCCTTCAGCAAAAGTATCCTAGCAAATAAATTTAACAAAAAAAATCTCCCAGTAGATAATGAGCTGATTCAGTCATTATGTTGTGGATTGGATCCACTGCATTCCATGAAACGCTTGGAAAAATACAAATACCAGTGGAAGGCAATAGAGGAATCGTGGTAAGGTTACAAAAATGCTCATGTGAAGAATAATATCAAACACAAATAAGCACAAGTTTAAAAAAAAACAATTTTGTTGAAGTGTTGTGGTCCTGAACTTGTGTGCGCATCACATGCATGTGTTTGCAGTTTGCAGGGGGTTGTGTGCAGGAGCTTGTGTCGGGACACTCTCTTTGTCTAAATGTTAAAACGAAAGCGCAGGAGCTCAAAATATAATTAGTCAGAAAAGCCAAGACAGCAGCTGTGAATAATTTAAGATGGCAGTTTATGCAAATGGTCCAAATCTGGGACATGGTGCAGAAGGTGTTAGCATTTTACTGCTGACAGGATGAAACGGAGCTGAGTACCAGTAGTATATGAGGTGTACAGTCCGTACATGGCCAAAACACCGCCAGCATCACTCCATTAGTTTCACATTTGTTTGGGATGGAAAATGTATCTTTTCACAGGGATGTGGCTCCTGTGTGCCCGGTGTTATCCTGCTACGCCTTGTACTAATGACAGTTAAAAGTCAAAGTAAACACTTTCTCATTAACACCTTGATGGCGTGTGATCATTGTCCCTCTAATGACTGAATATGACACATTTAAATAAATTATATCTGTCACGAATGTTCAATTTATTTTGTAGTGCGGTTTTGATAGTCATGAAACACTGAAGTGATGGCAGATAGACGTATCGCTGTTACCTAGGGTCATTCTACATCAGACGTTGCCAGGTCTCTTGATGGCGACAGTCTCTCTTCATGGAACAGAACAAAGCTGGGAGTCTTCTTAAAACCGAGCACTCACCTCTAGCAGAGAAATATTCAAAGTAAAATTTGATCTAAGGTGAGCTGTTGTCACCATGGCAGGCATGGTGAAAGCACCTTGTCTTCTACCTTCAGATGCCTCACGGGAGAAAAGTTAGACCTTTTGCTTACTTTGCTCAGAGAAGACTGCATTAGAGTTTTGAGTAGACTTTATTACCTCTCTAATTAGACTCCAATTATGGAATTTTAATATGCATTATTACATGCAGTACCCGACACACATCACCACCTACTGAATTCATTTGCTGATGTTTAGCCATGCTTGGAGAGCCGACAGAATGGAATTCAAAATCGGAGTCAATGAGAGGGTGGGCACATACGCGAGATGAAGCAGAGCTACATTTTTATTTGATATTCCAGTGTTATCGAGCCACTGTCACTTAAATGTGGGGGTTGACAGTTTCTGTAAGCAGAGACACGGCGTATTGGCTGGATATGTTCAATAATTATTACCCTGTAGCGATCAAGAAGAGCGCTGAGCTTCACCCAGTATAAAGGGGCCATTGTGGCCATGTCTCAGAAGCTGACAACCACATTGATTTGCATGAATCAAGCTTATATGCCTATGAAGCTCAGACACAGCAATGCATCCTTAATCTGCTCAATCTTTCTTTCTTTTTTTGTCTTTCTTTGTATCTTCTTTCTTTTTTCCCTGCTGCCTCACTCGCTCAGTGTTTTACTCCCGCGTCTCCCTCTCCCTCTGTCTGCGCTTTTGTCTCTTGTGCTGTGCTAGTGGTTTTCTCAGTTTGACATTCACACAGTATCCATAAAATATGCCTCCGCATCACTGCTTTGCCATTACCCAGGAATGCTATTTTGAATTCTAATATGTCAGCAGAAAGAGGTTAAAAACATCAATACCCATAAATCCCCAATATTTGAATATGGATTCAAGTACAAAGGGACTGACCTCAGTAATAACAGCAGTCAGGCTAAACTGTGAGCCAAAGCAGAAACCCCCTAACTCAACATTACGTGCTATTATCTGTGTGTTTCAAAGCAAGCTGGAGCTGAGTTATAGAGTTTTCTTTAAGGATAAATGGATTCCAAAGCAAGATCCTTCCTCAGCAAACCGCTGCACAATTCACTGTTATACATATATTCAGCGATACTGAAATTCATTTCCACATGGGGATGTTTTCCCATGAAAAGGCATGCAAATGAGGGCAGGAGGTAAAGGCAAAAGGGAGAGACTGTTCAGGTGTAGACCAGAATGGTAAGGACAGACGTGTGATGGAACAGAGAGAACGAGAGCAGACACTGAACCTGGCCTCACAAATACTAACCTTTGTACCTGTTCTGGTGTTCTCGCTCTCTCCCTCCTTTGTTTCTCACTCGGCCCTTTCTCTTTATGGCCACTTCACACTCACAACGGGGGGACTATTTGTTTCTCTGAGTGGATTTGCTTCTCTCAGTGGGCATCTGAGGGAACGGGAACCAGAATGACAGAATGAGTACACACTCGAGCACACACTCTCCCATAAACCCATTGACAGAGAAGTAGCAACCAATAAACAGCGAGCGTGATTTACGGGCGCCGGCATTTGCACACAAATATGCACGTAGCGCTACAACAGGAGTCCAGCACTGACCTGTTCGGTGTTAAAAATTCTTGAGGAGAACAAGCATGGCACATTCTGTAGTTTTTAGCCTGATGAAAGGAGCGTGCTTGAGAAAGACGTGCAAAAAAATATGGAGAGGGAGAATAGAGGTGAATCATTGAAGTGGAGACGTTCATTTAAATTTTAGAATTTTAAGGACTGTGATATTGAGCAGAGCATGTGAATGCCAGACAGTCTGTCTGGCTGCCATTCATTCTTTAACAACTCATGTCAGTGCCCCGTTTTTGGAAAACATAAAAACCATCCTCGATTTCAGGAGGAAGTAAGTAATACTAGTATTCATTTCCAGACACTAATTTGTCTCAGATGTGAATAAAAATTCAAATATACCTTTGTAGAAAAAAGTCTTTTTACTTCTGACAGTATGCAACATGAAAGCAGCAGACCTACCCACCAAATGTAAAACCACTTACCAATTGTGAAATTAATGACAATGAATTCATGAGGAGAGAAGTAATTTAATACAATCTTTATCAATTTGGTATTTGGATAACAAATATAGATGAAAATATAAAAGTTGATGCACTTACTATCTATCTATCACTTACTAGCTATTTTTAATGTATGTAGCTGTAAATACAGGCAGCGTCTCACTCGAGCACAGCTCAAACACTGCTGTCGATGAAAAGATTGATTGGTGCAGAGATCGAGTTTGACTTTAATTTACAATATTTGAGGCACATAATCCGTAATGGCCGCTGTAGTACTGATGTAGGGATCTGCTATGGTCAGCCAGTTTAAGGCTGCTGTTAGGATTTATAGTCAGAGGATTTATGTAGGAGTGCCTCTTCTCCTTGAGCAACTCAGTGCACTAATACTGTATACGTACTTTCAGCCCTGTAACTTTGTTGTAAACATATTTTTAGACACACACACAGACGCAGACACATGCATGTGATCACGTGGGTGGGATCAAAGATGTTCCAAGCTTTTCCTGGGGCAGAGCTCTGCATGCTGACCCATTCTGCAGAAAGGCCCAGAGGAACACATCTCTGGTGTACCAGCTGAGTGGGTAATGGGAAACTAAGGATGAAATGTGTGGCTTTGCGTTGCTAGAGTTTGTTCAAGTAAGATTAGGAAGAAAGAGCTCTGACAGTACCCCCCAGCCTTCCAACTATGCAATATATGCTTAAAAAGGCAAGAACAGAGCCTTTTCTTCATTATGGCTACAATAGTATAGCTTCAGTTCTGTCTCTCCACAGAGACCGTCTTAACCTGAATGACAAGATATGGACATGAAAGACCTAGTCAGAAAAATTACTTAAAATAAATGAGTTCAATCTACTAAATTGAGTATAGATACGCTGCATTTTATTGTACACGTTTTGCTTCAGAGGTTCCATAGGACTTCATTTTTTTCATTTTTAATCATGTCACTACTGAGCTCGGGCTGTGGGAGGAGCATACTGAGTCATGCAGGCATGGTTTGGCACACTGGTGTAACTCATAGACCGTAATTGTATTTTCCCACTAAATTGCCCAGAGGAGAAGAACAGTGGCTGGTTGGGGATTAATTCAGTCTAAACTGATTTAAACCCAGTGCATTTCAGAAGTTGATTAATCATCACCTATGAGCTCTTGATTTTATGTATCCATTAGCTTTTAATATGATTGCCCTGTTTTAGAGACGTAACCTTTTCCAAGATTACATTACCTATCTGAGGCAACATGTTGGGGGAAATGAGAAGGAGAGAGTGAATGTGAGCAGAGATTTGGGTGGGATGGGGGGGGGGCTTCTTGCTTTGCCAGTGCAGTCAAATAAAGGTGAAGTTACAGAATCTGGTACTGTTCATATAATGTTTTATGCACATTGAGGCTGGAATTTTAAGTAGTTTGCACTAGTTCATGATTCTCCTCAACACTTTTTGAAGCATCTATCAGACGTTGTGCTCAAATTGTTTGTGATAAAAGAGAAGTTTTATACTCCTCACCCTCGTGTGTGTTTGTCTTAGCATCAGGACTGGAAATGTGCTGGAACACACCCAAACAGTGATATGGGACTAGAAACTCAAGAGGAAAAGAGTTTGGTTTAGACAATTTCTTCTACTGAATAGTGTGTGCCAGGCAGCTCATACTCAAGTTTCACAGATCAAAGTAGATAGCACTCAGAGAGCATATAATTATACATAATAGAGAATCTTTAAAAGTTCATAAAGTACGTCTGGAACTGGAACAGCATTACAATATACTTAGAGATAGGTGCTAAACACCAGAAACAACCAAACTAATTAGTACTTTTTTTTCTTTGCACTTAATCCAAGAATATTTTGCTATGTTACTTAACCAAGTAGTTCTTATTGTGACCATGATGACAGAGATCCCTTAGCCTCAACAAAGTTTGAAATTTAACTCAAACCAAGATGTTTCCTAGCCTTAAAGCTCTATGATGCTATGGACACAGAAATCACTCAACTTAGTTTCAACTGAATCATCTTCAGGAAACCGACTAAAGAAGCAGTCTTCCAGATGATACACGAAAGGAACACACGTGATTAAACATACTCTGTGCAGTGAACACTGAGTGTCAGTATCCTTGAACTCACAGTGGCTCTAGCGTATGTGTGTATATGCCTAAATGTAAAGGTGAATGCTTGTGTGTGTGTATTGCTGGCCTCACTAAACGGGGCTGGCTGTATAGAGTGTTTTTTTTTTTTTTTTTTTTTTAATGAGCAATTTAGAAAAATAGGTTGAATTATTAAGTTAGAATTATTCCAGTCTGAGTCACCCTCAATTAGCTGACCCCTCAGTCCACTAATTTACCCTCCATTAAGGGTTCACTGAACGACGTGAACCCTGACTTCCACTAACACCCTGCTGTCTTTACAGCCCTTGCATTCCCCTGTTCTCTTGTCAGTCTGCAGTTTTTGTCTTCATCTTTTCATTCCTACCTCTCACTACTCCATCTTCTGCCATTTTCTTTTAATTTCTGGAATGAAATTCATTTTGAATATTTCTATCGAATCATAATGAAGCAGAAACACCATAACTCAATTTAATGGGATGATAACTGGCTGCTAGATGTTAATTTGAGTTGGAAATAAAATGATTATCAACAAGTATCTTTTAATGAGCAATAGTGGTACAACATTTATAGTGCAGACTTTATGACAAACATTTGCAAAAACACTTGGTTAGTGACAGCAACAGACCAATCTTTGTATAATGAAATAATAGAGGTAAAAGTATGAGAAAGTAGAACAACAGATTTAATGTGAGATGGAAGTGAAATCAGAAAGGGCCGCGATTGCCACAAAATTTGTTAGAATCAAATACTGTATGTCTGAAACTGCTAGCAGAGTGTATGGCAACATTTATGATTTTAGAATGGAAAATAGTGGCATCAGTCCCAACATTGTCGGCCAAACGGATAACCTCGTTCTGCCTTGAGGACCTCCAGTGGCTAGGCGCTGTGCTCCATCCACTAAACTGAAGTACTGCTTTGCTAGTTAAGCTTTAATAAGGCTGTTTACCCACTGGCTGCACACAAAAATAAAAGATGCAGAGGGAATAAAATGGTTTTATGTCTAGATTTAAAGATAGCATATAAGACGACTTATTTTTCAACAGCTAGGAGTTTATTCAAAGAAAGGGGACGAGGTCGGGGAAGTCTCTGCTGGATTTTGTCTTAGTTGCTTAATACTGAAATGGCATCTATACTATATGTGTGATAATTCATAAGTATACTGTAGTACACCTGCAAGCCTGACAGCATTCTCTCATTTTGATTTCATAAGGGAACATGTGGTCATGAATTATAAACCATTTGTATACACATGAATAAATTACACAGCTGTCCCTGGGCTTTAGTGAATCTACAACTGACTGTTTCTGAACACCACCTGCCTTTAGTTGCTGTTGTGGTTCATAGACAACTTACAGTAAACGTGCTTAAAGAAAAAATAAAAAGTAATAACTTATGTCCATTCCATATTACTAAAGCTATGAAAATGTCTTGTTTGTGAAACAACAATCCAAAAACCCCAAAGTATTCAATTTACCATATAAAGCAAAAAAAGTCTCACATTTGAGAAGAGCTAACAGTCAAATGTTTTATATTTTGACCCAATAATTGGACCAAGCCATTAATTCACAGTCAAGATTGTCCTGCAGAGCCATAGTGGATCATATAATCTGTGTCTAGTATGTGTGTCTACTTTTATCACTTATTGCCTCAGGATCTTTATGTACCTTTTCCCAGTCTCTTTCCCCAGCTGCACTTTGTGAAAGCTTTCATAGCGTGCCATTTGTGGATGAGAGCTTCCACCCAGAGACTAAATGTAGCGCAACACCATCATTCGAATGAGATGAGAATACAGAGAGTGACTGGAATCTAAGATTATTGTCTATTACAGCTAGACAATGTTCCCATAATATAGTTTTCAATATGCAAGAATTGCTGTTATTCATATAGTGAGGTAAGATGATAAGATAAGATGTACCTTTATTGTACCCCTGTAGGGGAAACTCGATTTGACATAACAGCACAAGGAAATGTAGCTATTAACTTCCATACACACCTATACATCAGAAATAAGGAAAAAATAAAATAAAATAGGAATAACATACAATACAATAGATCTAAGTGTAGATACATATGCAGCATTCTTGTGTTTGTGTGTGTGTGTGTGTGTGTGTATACGTGAAACGTTTGTGTGTTGTGCACTGTGGTGGTGACAGACTGAGAGAGGTGTGTTGTTGTGAGTCTCAGTCGGTGGAGGTACTGGGGTCTTGATTTGTAACATTCATCTTGTGTCTGTTGAGCTTTAACCTAGAACATTTCTGTTCTGTTGGTCGTAGACTTTAACATGTCATAGTAAGAGATGTCAGCACATATTTTTTATTTATCTATTGCTGTTGACTGTCAGGTGACAATTGGTAAGTGAAAATATACCTCACTTTTTTTTTTTTGTTTATGAAAAGAAGTGGTGACAGCACTGTGACCTTCTGGACAGCATGTCCATGTATTGTTAGGGAATATATTGAAGCAACACTGGTCAGCAACACTGACCAACAACCTGCAATTGTTAGGCATGTGTGCCACAGCTGCCGACAGGCACAACATCTATTTCAGTGTCCAGTCTTGATTTAGCATCCCATTTGGTGAGAAAGACAAACACTCCCACCAGGGCTGTTGCTACAATTAGGTGTCATGTCATAGGCCTGTCCACTATCAGAGACAGTGCAGTGTGGCTTGATATGATTGCCCAGCTGAGCCTTCATCTCAATTGGAGCTCAAATGTTCCAGTGGCTGGAGGAAGCAAGAGCCTGGGTTAGACATCACCCACTGCTGGTTGTCCAGCTGTTCTGTCTTCATCTCAACTGCTGCTTAAGAAGAAAGACTCCTTGCAGAGAGGGCAAGTCATCCCTATACCTATTATCTGTGGTAAGGGACCTCTAAGGAGTATTAAATTTAATAACAACGCTTTGTTGTGACTTCACAGCACAGACAGACACCACTGTTAGCAGTGCTCTGCCTCCCATACCCCACACCTTACCAGTGACAGAGGCTTGTATTCTAACTGCGGAGCAGCAAGCAATTCAGAGGCTGGATTCACGCAAACACGAAAATTCTGTTCATTGTCTGGGTTTAGATTGAGAGGAGAAGCTCAAATGTCGGATAACGTGACATTTCTGTAGCGAACATCAGAAGGCGGATTTAGATGATTGACTGCCAACATTAATCCTTGAACTTTCTCTCCAACAGCAACACGAAAGATAGCTGGCTGAGTGTAACATTATCATTACATCCACCAAACTTGTGCTAGCTATAGTTCTTGCCGATGGCCTGCATGCTTTTGTAATGTTTTCCTTTTTTTGCCTATTAGAAGAATTTACTCCATAACTCTCTTTGTTCCAAGAACAGATAACGGTACTGAATGTAAGATCCTTCTCATTAACAGTAGTGCAACGGGTCAGACGTCTGAATAAGAGATATTTTGGCTGGCAGAGGTTACCGTTTTACTAATCAGGAGCTAGGTTACAGCGTGAGATTCTGCAGATGCATGCAGGCCGTTGACTAAGACGCAATACATTTCATTATGGTTTTTTTTTTTAATGGTGATTTTTATATTTAGTTTTAGTCTCTTTTTCTTCATGGAAAGTTTTCATCGCAGTGCTTGTTGATGGCATTAACGCTTGAATTAGTGTTCCGATTTAAGTTACTGTAGTGATTGCAAAATTTAAAAGCCACTTGCGATTGCAAGAGTGCACGAGAACAGGTGGTACCCACAGAACGTAAACCACACCACTCATCAGAAGAACCAGCCTAGTGAGTGAACTGTCTAATCAAGATAGAATTTGGAATCAGCATGGGGGAAAAGACTAATGGCTCTGTATCTGTGCACTTCCAGTCAATTTTACTTTTATTGCCCAATATCACAAATTACAAATACTTCTATCCTTAAACCCTCAGTTTAAATAAGGAAAAACTGCTTTAACGTGAAAAAAATGGAAGAAACCTCAGGAGGAGCAACAGAGGAGGCACCTTCTGGCTCTACTGGGGCATCCTCACATGAGACGTGTGACAAGGTGGTTTATCAGGCAACATTTAAAGTTTCAATACAAGTATCAGATAACCACCTCCAGTTCAATCAAGATGGCCTCAACCACTGGGTGAGCTCCACACGCTAAAGAACACAGATAAATGAAAAAAAAGGGGAAAAAAATCTTATCTAATGGTGTCATAGACTCTTTCTGCAGACTGCAGGTCGAGTGTTTGCTCATGAAGTCAGCAGTAAACGTGTTGCCCTGTTGTCCAGGAAGGGAACAAGAACACGTTGACCTACTGATCCTGTTAGTCTTTCAGTGACAGTGGAGAGCTGCAGTAAGGTGGTATCCATAAAGAGACAGATCAGTTGTGGATCTTGAAGTGCCTCAAGACTTTGGCTTGGAGACACAAACTGACCTCATGCCAAGAGACAGTGCCTTGCTAGATGATGAAGAGACTACATCCTGTGGACCACATCTGGACGCCCGTGTTCAATTCTACAGAAGACAGAAGACCCAAAACCTTTTACTGTAACCAGGATTTAAATGGATTTTTTTATTAAATTTAGCAAAAGCACTATACATCACATTATAAGATCTTTTTTCTACTTTGCGAAACCTGTTTCTTATTCCTCTGTATGAATTCACAAATGCTGTTAATTAGTGGATAAGGAGACAAGGACATACGATTAAAGTTCAGCACTGATTGATACGCACAGCTAGTGGATTGTTCTGCTATTTATGATTAATTATGGTTTCAGTGTGCCAGAATGTCCACATCAATATTTCCCTCTCAGTATTGATTGTAGAGATTTATTTATTTATTTATTCATTCATTCATTTATTTGTCCCATTTTACTCCACAACTAATAAGTCAGAGCTTGGCCTCTGTCAAATAAGCTTTATTTGAACCTTTCCATTCTTTTAAAATTAGCTTTGACTGAGTCCATCCACAGGTACACAGGCTCTGTTGTGTTTCTGCACAGTGGCCCCCCAAAAAAAACTCCAGGGTGTTTTTCACGATTAACTACAGGTTGAGCTTTGCTTGCTTGAAGCTAAAAGAAGCATGTCTTGTTGCGTTACAATGCCACTGAGGTTATCCCCGTGTAGCTCCACATTTTCCTTTAGTTTATTTGTCTAGATCTATGTGCATGTCTGAGTACGAGGCTGAGTGTATATTTGTTGCATTTCCACCCCTGTCACTCAACACCCCCACCCCATCGTAGTATAAAAGCACAAAAGCCTCTGTCCTGGACCACTGCTATCATAGTGTCAGATCCCTCGTCTCCATCACTGTGGAGAAAAGCAAAATGAGTTCACAAGACTGTACAGCAAACAGAATAATTAATTTTCTATCAAAGGAGATCACAGCATGAAGGGTTAAGAGAGGAGAGCTCTGGAGGGAGAATGTGTTAATGTCGTTTATGACTTTGCAAATTATGCATTATCGGCGAGAGCAGAGTGGAGACTCAAAACATAATTGCATTGATTTCTTACTGATGGCTACAAATAATGACATTTCTCTTGATCCAGGGGAAGAACAGGATAGATTGCGAGCCCCGGGGGCACACGCACAGGCTCTTACATGCGCTTAGACCCTAGCTCATGATGCCTTTTAAAAACATTATATCACACAGACATATACACACACACGCACACCAAAACATTTGCCTACATACACATTCAGGTCATCATATCCTCCCAGATACACGCTAAATACACACTGGCATGCATGCAGAACACAGACACAAATCTACATGGACACACTCAGACCCACACACAGATCTTTATTGCTTCATCTCCTCCCCAGCTCTTAGTTTCCCCTGGAGGGTTCAGTTTAGATGAAATGTCAGTTTTAATGGAAATGGGAATGGAATAACAAAAAGCACGTTTTCTTGTATTGCATTCTAGAGAAGAGGGAGAAGGTGTTTCTGCTAGATGGCACAACTCGGGCATTTACTAGTGGCTCATATGGTATGTGGCATTAAATTCCGCCCAAGGCAAATGACATGGCTTTTATAGCTGTCATTTCAGAGTGGAGAGTGAAGTTGGACTGTTTTTCTGAGGTGCACTGAATTACGAGGGAATGGGGCAAGAGGTTAAAGTGTGGCAGAAAAGAGTTGGCTTTGGCAGACCAATCCACTTGTACAGGCCATCCTGTTCACTTTTTTTTTCTTTTTAAAACACCATATATTAACTGGAAGCTGACACCATTGGTCGCCGAATCAGTGAGATAAAATGTAGTGGTTCTGAATCTTTTTTTAAATTTTTTCTGTATAGATAGCAAAACACACAACAGAGACACTTGAAAGTGAAAGATCAGGAACAGACAGGACATCAGTTGACGGGTGCATCAGACTTCATAGGTACTATTGAACAGTTAGGCTTTGCCACAGAGACACAGGCGCTCATCTCGCTCATCTATAGCTGTTATCTCTGCACACGTATCTTTGCTGTATCTCTGCATCTTCAGAAACACCTTTCTCTTTGAGGGAGGGTCCAACGTTATTGTTTCATCACTAATCATCAGAGCATCAAAGACCCGATCACATGTTGAAGACATAAGCGGATGCACCTGATAAGGATGAACGGTTGTTCCACGCTTTTGTGAATATGCACACCCATGCTCTCGGTGGGTTTGGCATCTTCACTCTCAGCCACCCTCTCTCTAGGTTACTGTTTCCCAAAATGTCCGATTTCTCTCAGTGAGCTCTGATTTTTCTATTTCCTTCCATTCTTGACCCTTTCCTTCAACTTTCCTCTTCCCCTTCTCCCCCTTCCTTTCCTCATTCTTGTGACCCAGAGCAACTATTGTGTGTCACCCCAAGTGGCAGATGTGTGTGTGTGTGTGTGTGTGTGTGTGTGTGTGTGTGTGTGTGTGTGTGTGTGTGTGTGTGTGTGTGTGCGTGTGTGCGTGTGTGCGTGTGTGCGTGTGTGTAGCTGTGTGTTTGACTGTGTAACACCAACTTGCCTTTCTGTCTGTGCTCCATTAACTCCCTTTTCTAGTCTTTAGCTTTGTTTGGATTGGTGTCATGCCCCTAATCCCCACACTGCATGAAAATGGACCCCCTTCTCCTCCCCACCAATTCCCCTCTGCTCTGCTATGTTTTGCTCTTTTCTTCTGTTTCTTTTAGCCCCGTTTGTCCCAATCTATCACTCTCTCTTTCTTTGACCAACATTTATTCTGATTTCATAGCCCAATGTTTCCATTCCACGCTGCAAAAAAACACGTTGTTTAATTTATTAATTGTGGTGTCAGTAAAATGGCACTCATGTTGAGATTTTTTTTATTAGATGTCGTTTTTTTTTATATTTGCCTTGGGATATTTACACTTGCTTTGAGGGGGAAAAAAATCTGAAATCAAGTGAAACTGCACTGAAAACAGGTGGAATTATCACAGACCATTTGGCAGGAATGTTTTACTCCTCTTAATTAAAATAGGATTTACGACAGATTTAAAAATGTATGTGAGACTAAATGAGTCGTTAAGGTGCACATTTTTTTTGCACTGCATTCCCGCTCTCTCTCACTTCCTCTCTTCATCTTTCTGCTCCACTAACCACTTTCACTCACAGCCCTGCTCTCTGCTCTCATCTGACAGTATCTGCTGAGGAGGGTGAAAGTTGGAGACAGGGACAGAGACCAGTCAATCCCTCTGTCTGTCCACTCTGCCCTCCTTATTCTTTTTCTTTATTCACCTCACAGTTTGATAATATAGCACTGCTACCATGCTCTTCATTAGACAGAGGCAAAGACATGTCACAATACATCAAAAATATTGACAGGTATCAGCATTTTTTTTTTAGGAAATAACAGTCCCTGCTCCTGTCTGGCAACCCGGAGTAAAGGTATTTGGTGTGTTTGCCCTCTCTCTGCAGTGCATCACTCCTCTCTCTTCCTCTGAAATCCCTTTCTCCATTAGGCTCTTCCTTTACTTTTCTTCTCTGTCTATCTTTGACTCTTTCTCCTTATGCCTGTCTTTCTCCCTCAATGCTTGTTTCTCCATCCTTGTCGCTGAGAATAAGCAGGAATCCCCCAGTTAGCCAGACAGGTCGTCCCAGTGCTCTGTGTTCAGGACAGGCACAGCCCAAGGTGACTGTATGTAGAACACTCCTCAGGAGATGGGGAACACCTGCTAAGACAGGGAGAGACACACACACACACATTCACGCACACACACACACACACACACACACAAATGCATCAACACAATTTCTCCCTGACTGTTCCTCATCAAAAGTGGCAAACCTCCTTGTTTTGGCTGTGATATTCACAGCCAAAACACATGGTGAATTTTCATTACTGGCGAAGCCAAAGCCATTTTTTTAGTTTTGTTGTTTGTTCTTTATTTAGGCATTTACACAAAGAGACGGGTCAAACATGATTAACCCTGTCCTTCTTTTGGTTGACCATATTTTGAGCTCTGATCTTTATCTCCATATACCTTGATAAGATCAATATGGGCTATGATAACCAGTTTATGCAATATTGATTTGCTATTGAGCCTGATTGTTGCCAGACGGCGCCCAGCAGGTGGCCTTGAGGCATAATCAATTTATCAGCAACTTTAATCGACAAGGACCTCTGCAATAAAGACAGACAGTGTGTCCTCAGGTAATCCAATAGAGCCAGCCTGTGACACACTGTCCTTATATGTGTGTGTGTGTGTGTGTGTGTGTGTGATCGTTAGCGTCTGTGTGTGTGTGTGTCAGGACTAGCTATGTTTGTGTGTGTGTTTTTTATCCTTTCTTATGTCTCCATGAGAGAGACAGAGCATGTGGTCACCTATTTCATGCAAAAACCAACATTTGTACTATTCAAACAAAGGCACCAGAAATCCTCTTCTCCACTGTCTCTCTCTCTCTCTGTATTTCTTCCACTTCCTCTCCTCTCTCTCCACCTCCGCAATCACCCTCCATATCTTGTTGTGTAGGTGAAGATGAGTTATAGTGGTCACAGCGATGCTGCTGATAGATGAAGGTGAACTCAGCTCTGGCCTACAACAGGAGACTTTAGAGGACACAGAGGCTGCCATCCATCCTCCTAGCCACCTACTTACCCCTAAACTCTCCCTGCAAACTGGAATTTCTACAATGCATTGTGTAGTTTTATGAAGTGCATAGGTGCTCAATCGATACACTGTTGCATCCTGGGATACCTCAGAATACATTAAGAATTTATTGCACTTGATAATTTTATTTTTACATATTACTCACATTATTATTCAACATATAACCTTTGTGGTAAACGTCTGAATAATCTATAATTTGGTGTGTCCGACTGTCAGGGCAGTGCATTTCTGTGTCTGCCTTAAATGTGATGTGTTGACAGTTGAAAGATTATAAAGGAGGGGTTTACTCTCCAGTACACACTATCTAAGGTATCATGCCCATGCTCTATGCATTGAAAAATATTCATATAAATGGGTTTGCTATATACATCATGCTTCTCCAAAATCCCATGTAGCTACATATAACCTCAGAAGATTCCAGTTTATTCCCCCATTCAGCTCCAGTGACTGGTTGCTCTAATCAACCCAGCAACTGTAAACTCAACATATCCCAGCTTCAGTGTTCGGGCAGTTCATCTTGTCACGGTTTAAAGGACACCCCTTCTGCTGGTATTATCAGTATCCTACTTCAGTGCCACACCTGCTCCTTTATCAGCCACACGATAGCAAGGATGGTGAGCAGCGCCGCTGGGAGAGCCCTGAGTCCCACTTCCTTATCCTGCGCGCCCAGGTGTGGCCCTCTCCCACATCCGCTATCGGCAGGAAATTACACGCACCTTAAGCCCATTACCACTTCAAAAGGAAAAGGCACGGAGAAGTGGAGTGGAGTCTTCCCATTAGTGCCCTGCAGTGTGCAGTTGTGCTGTACCTGTTCCCACTCTCAAGAAATAATTAATAATGGCAAATTCATTAGGCTGACAACAAACAGCATATAGGTCAACCGAGGGTCTGCTGGTGCAGGTGAAGAAAGGTGCTGCATGTAAATGTCAGTGTCTTACAGTATTCACTGTATTGAGTTGTAAATCTCTTTCAGCAGAACAGGTGAAGGAGAAAAATCCTTCTTGGGATTTATTGCTTCCCTTGCAAAAGCTGCAGATTAGAATTATTTACTGCTGCGCATGTTGCATTTCTTGATTCAAGAGTAGACTCCATTTCCCTGTCATCTGCAGTTTTGATGGCACGTCAGAAAGCTTGATGTTCATACTCCTGCCTGTAACTAGATATTTTACCAGTGCCTGACATGCACTGCAGTTCGGTATGTAAGATTCTTATCCATCATGTGCTAGAAATGTTTACATGTAAATGAATTGACGTGTGGAATGAGAAAATGGGTAAAGGGAGTGGGAGTCTGAGTCTCAGGAGGAGAAAGTTATCACCGCTGTCAGCAGAGTTGATCTGCGTGTCATCATGGCTGCTACGTTAGTTTAGAATCCATCACTGCAGAGGAAATGTTCTGTCGCAGTCACTATGGAAACAAAATCAGGAAGTACAGACAGTGCTGCCCCAAAGTAGACAGAGTGTTGGTGAGCACACACATAAAATTGAAATTTCTTCCAAGTGAAGAAAAGAAATAGAAAAAGAGATGGAGAGATATGCTTGGTTGAACAAGCAATGCAATGCTTGACTGAAATGATTAAATTGTAACTGGCGGCTGAAGTGTGTGTGTGTACGCGTGCGTGTGTGTGTGTGTGTGTGTGTGTGTGTGTGTGTGTACAAGTGCATATGCCTCTGTGTTCCGTGTGTGAGTGTTTATATTTTTTGTGTGCATCAGTGCAGAGGAGATGAAAGCATCCTTGGGTATCATAAAACATTAAGGTCTTGTACTTATCTGGCTCTCATCTCTCTCTGTGTCCCAACTAAACTGACTTGCCCCGGGAGTGCCCTAATGCAACACACATGCTCAGCCCAGCTAAATAGTTTAAGTGGAAACCTTGGCCCGGTGTTGGCTTAAGATCCACTCTGACAAAGGTGACATACTTGGATTGTCATCATTAGGCAGTAAAAACTGAATTATAAACCCCTTACATGAGAGAAGGATTTCAAGTCCAGATCAAACATATGGCTCTGGTTCCAGTAATAGCTATAAAACAAACCCTTTCCATCTTTTTAAAGTGCTCAACTCCCCATTAAACACAGAACAAGATGCATCCAGATCCAAACTTGGATCCGAGAACTTCCCATTTAAAATCCCCTTTTCCTGTAGCTATGTAAACAGAGCGGTCAGTCATCTTCGGCAGCCCCACCATCTTGCTTGATTGTTTAATGTCCATGAAGGCAAGAGATGGTAATGACTCTGCTGGTCTTGCCGCCGTCTGCGATCCGCTGAAGGACTGTACTGTGCTGCACCATAATTGCAGTATTTTTCATAAGCAATGACAGTGATAGAAAATGCCTCTGCGCACACATCAGGCACTCTCGCTCTGGATGGTGGGCTTTTTATCTAACTCCAAAAAGGTTAATTCCTGTGGGATAACCAAATGAATCTTTGTGAGGAAGGTAGAAGAAAAGTGAAAGACAAAATACTCATAACAGCCAAATAATCCAAATTATTATTCTGGTTATTTTATTGATTAAGATTCACAGCATGAATATATCAGTCTGTGTGTGTGTGTGTGTGTGTGTGTGTGTGTGTGTGTGTGTGTGTGTGTGTGTGTGTGTGTGTGTGTGTACACATATATATATATATATATGTACACATACTGAAATGTGTTTGGGTTTGTGGAAGTAGCCAGAGATTAGATTAACTATCAGCTTGTACAATTTAGGTTCCAGCAATTTGCCTTAAAAATGTTTAATGCATTAAAAAAAAAAAAAGCTTTGGGCCCAAATGCATGCATACCTTAGAACCTCCCTGATGACACTTATAATACTAGTAATACTTTTTAAGACTAGACTAGTTTTCAGCAGTTGCCTTTAACTGCTCTCTCAATTTTGCAAGCTTGTAAGGTGTAATGAACCCTATTGTGCTTTCCGTACAGTAAATATAATGGAATGACAATGCAGTAATGGCTGCCATAATGGCTTTGTGACAGTTCTTTGTCTGCTTCAAGTGAATATTGTATTGATATCTACTGTTCAGTGTGTTTACATGTGGTGAGAGATGATTATAGACCAGCGATGCTAAGGGGGTTATTGTCCCTCATATTCTTCATTGGCAGAGATTGCAGATTACTTCTTACTTTTATAGGATTGGACTCTCATTTCTAGGACTCACTGAGTGGTGACCCAGCACAGCCCTACTACGCTTACGAGGTGTCAAAAAATGTGGTTTCATACCGAGCCAGTATTTCCACTCAAGTAATTAGAGATGCTCTTTCAACAAGTCTACGGTTTTGTGTTGTGTTGGGGATTGACAGCTGGTTCTTATCTCCCATCACACTTCCACTTTAAATATCTTCTGTGACCCCCAAGGTTTTGAATGGAGGCTCTGGTGTCAGGTTTAACAAATGGTATCAAGTTTTGGTTCAGATATGTGGTCATGGATAGCTGAATTTATGGCAAAAGAATGACGTCACTTTACATTTTCATTCAGACTCAAAGCTGAGAGGACAGATATCAGGTTACAGAGCAATGTGAGGAGACAAGGCTGTCAACATTCATTCACTCCTGTCCATGCGCATGCAGAATTGTCACCACAAAGAGACCATATGTCGATTGTTTATTTGTTTTGTAAAGATGCATCAACAAGTCAAACTGTATTTCCATGCTTTGTAGAGACAGGCATGCCTGTCAAAATCTGAAAAGACAAAAAGGACAGTGGTCCTGTACCTTGTGGCAGCCACGCTGAGTGCATTGCATCAGAAATGAAGTAAAGAACAGAAGGTCTCACCAAAAGTATATCTGTATAACCATTAGTTATACATTACATGCCTCAGATGTATTTGAGGAATATGTTGTATTTTGTAGTATTTTTAATCATCTGTTAGTGAGAAAGCGCAAATGTTTGCATTAGTGTGTGGACTCTATCTGTGAATACTCACCATTCTACAAAAAAAAAAAAAAAAAAATCTCTTATTGATGCTGTGGGTCAGTTGATCTGTTGAACCCGAGTATCACATACAGTGGTCACATATATTTCTATAAATGCCGCTCCCACAAGGCTTCAGTTTCAGTCATATTTACGCAGCACTCTGGCATCTAGTGTTCCACTCAAATTGTGCAACCCTGAAGTCCTCATTCATTTAATGGAGCTGCCTCTCGTTTCCTCAGTAAAGAGAGGCATCAGCATCTTTCAGCTGGTCTGCAGGGCTCATTTAAAGGGCCTGGGGCACAAGATGCCTCCTTTCTCCACAGGCTATGCTTCCTGCTGATAATTATCCTACAGGCTTTGCACAACAATCCAACATGTTGTGCTCAACAGTGAGCCGCCTGTGGATTCTCTCCAGCTGTAATCCATGATTCTTGTGTCTTTAGGGGATTATATGGGGGTGTTTCGGTATCTTACTGCAGGAATTGCCGAGGTTGAGGATGCGTTTAAGGGGGCTGCGGACAAGAGTAGATGGGATTTGTCACATCTACATCAGCATTATCATCAGTAGAGAAAAACAAACCAGCATTAGACGATACAGTGGCTCTTTTGCCATCAGTTGTTTATAGTAGAGAGACAGGTAAATATATCGATGCAATACAGTTCAGCTCATATCCCAGTGTTTTTATCTGGCAGTAGATGCGGTCTATGAGGGGGCTGATGAGATGATCTTGATTTATTATCGCATGTTAATGTTCTGTGTAATTTATTGTTTTTGGCATCCACTGTTTTGGACACTTACGTGACTTGGCAGCGAATCTCTATCATTGAACAAATGTTTCTTGCTTTATTTCCCAAACAAAATTTGAGCTTATGTTTTTTGTCTTCACTTCACTGAAGCTTTATGGTAGGAGGTGCCAACTACTGTGTGTTCCACAGGTCTGTCGTGCTTATAAAATGTTGTTTTGAATCGTCTTGGTTTTGTGGCTACAATGTGTTTTATGATTTTTAATACTTAGACCTTCAGCAGCAGGTAAGGGTTAGTCTTGTAAAGTCATTTGAGAAAGGCTTTAACCCCACTTGTAGATTTGTACTCATAATGTTGCAGTTTTTACCCAAGATGTCCCAACCCTGTATCGGCGGACCCATGTCCAGGGGCTTCAGTGGCAGATCTTTAATAAAGCGTGAGCCTCCTGGAGTGTTAGTTATGTTTTCGAGAGGAGAGATTGGAGGTTTGAGGGTGTTGTAACAAACAGTCGTCTCTCTCCTTGCTCTCAGTGGGAGCTAAGCAGTGTGATGGATTAGGCATGAGGAGTGTCCGCTGGTTTAATGGCAGGTCCAAGGCAGCCTGAGGAGATGGTTTTAATCATATTTGCCTCCTCATTACCCTCCCGTCTGCTGCCTTAGTGCTGCACTGGGATATCAGTAGTACCACCCCCCTCCCACAACCCCATACAAGAACAACATACTGCCAAATACTATACAGTAGGAGCGCTGCATATGAACCGATGCCATTTCACATAGCTTTACTGTTTACAGATGCGTGCTGACAGGCAGCTGCTCTAACAAAAGCTGTGTACTCCCTCATACATTTCAGTAGGAATTCTGTGTAAATGGTGCTGAATTATGTAAAAGTGTTAATAATTACACCCATGAGATCTCTCTTGGTGTTGCTATGTTAACAATTGCTGTTATGATGTCCAGACTGTTAATTTAGAGATATTTAACAATTCATAACATTAGCACAGATTTAAATTTGTGAGATCTGTTGTATCATCAAGATAGTTTGATCTCACAAAAGAAAGTTATGTCTTATTAAGTATTTAAGGAACAAGAGTTCTACGATTCAGAATGAGCTCGGTAGTGACCTTGACGGCAGTGTGTTGGGCATAGACAGCTGGTTCTTATCTCCAAGGAGACCTGTTGGAAGTCTACTGTGTGACAGTGATGCTTATCATTCATTTATCCTCGACCTCATCCTCCTTCACTAACATCTCAATAAATGCAGTCTCATAGCATCTAAACCTTGGGACCAAGGAAGAGTTGTCCGACTGGCTGTCTGTCTTTCTATATTCTGTCTTATACTTTGATTGCACTATTAATCCTCAAACAGCATGTAATTCACCCCCCCCCCTTGTTTTTCGTCTTGGGTCCTGTGTGTTTAAACACCACCAAGACTTGGATGGTGTTTTGTTTGGGGGCAAGGGGATTTAGCAATAGCAGCAGAGCCCAAGTAAAAGTAAAATAAATAGTTTGATACTGAGAAAATTGGTGGCTATTGTGGTTTTTCTTTCTTCTGTCATGTCTTAGTCGTCGTTTGGACGTACTGTCTCCCCAAAAATGTGTTCTGTCTCTATCTATTATTTCATCTTTTTATATTTTCAGGGAGTGCCTCATTCTTTCCAGCCCCGCTGTCATTTTTCTGTCTCTCTTTTTTTATTGAAACATCTCCCTGCTTGCTGCCGTGAGCAATGTGAGGGGGCTAATTGCATTTCCAGCAACCTTGTTAATGACAATGTTGTAATGGCTTTCAGCTATTATTGAATTGACTTTCAACATTGCCATTTTAGTTTACACAACTGCCATTTGCTTAAAAGCTTTGCCTGTGTACTTCTGGACAAGCTGGCATGGTTTAATATGTGTATGTGATAACAGGTTTAATGCTGTGAATAAAATGAGTTCCCAGAAGACTCCATGGGGACAGATTTTTCAAGTGTGTTTTGGCTTTGGTGCTGCGCATATTATTTTATGAAGTGTGCAGGTGTCACTGTTGTTTGTTATTAGACATTGTACTTAAGGGGATAAAAACCACAAAGAAAATACACAAGGTCCATTAGAAGATGCTTGTGCTTATTTCTTCACATCCTATGTGAGGTTTACTTCATTTCAGATGAAATGCAGTGACTTTTCCTCCATTTTAATCTACCATGAACTGTGGCAAATATTGTTTGTCTTTTGTAAGTAAAATTTATTTGTAGTAGTTGATTTAATTTAGAAGTCCTCCAACCAGAACGAATGTATAGGTTGCTTGTCCCTACTTTCTGAGGCAGCCCATAGGAGTGTCTCATTAAATAGGACCACTACAGCGGCAGGTATACCAGACCTGCATTGTCATGGTTACAATATAAACACACTGCTAAAGCTTATGGGATGGTCACAGGTTGGTTAAGTTTAGGCACAAACACAACATGGTTAGGTTTATGGAAAGATCTTGGTGTGTGTTAAAATAAGTGCTTCATTAAGGTTGGAGGACCTTTGTCGTCATGGTTACATGCACTTAAGGTTGTGTTCTCCCGTGTGTCACAGCCCTGCATTTTATTTACCCGACCATCCAGCCCGACTTCCTCCCTGACTTCCTCCTTTGCTCCTTTAATAACTGGTACCACCGCAAGACATGGCCTATCAATAAAAACGTAACCATGGGTCATAATAAACTACTGCACTAATGACCTATAGGGTCGTTTTTTGTTTTTTTTTTTAAGGGGAGGACAGTCTCAATTTAGAATACTGGTGCATATTTATTATGTGTTTCAACAGTTTATGTCCAGTAGTTCACATTAAAACAAATATAAATGATGTAACATTAACACTGCATTATTCTGATTTTGCACGGCACTCTGTCAATTTTAAATTAGTTCCGTCTCTTTGCCTGAGTGCTTCTTTGTTCCAACGTGGTCCAGTATGGACATAGAGACGCATGTATACAAGTTATGACTCAAAACAACTTGTATCATCCAACATGGGACTAAAGTTCAATGCGGTAAACCATGAAAAGGCGCGAGGAGCAAACTGAAGTAATGACTACTTTTATCAGTCTGTGACTCCTCCACAGCTAATCCGAGATCGTTCTAAAAGACATGGGTCATGTTCTCACCTCTCTGCTCTCCTCTGTTCTGTTTCCTTCACTTACTGATGAATAAAAAAGAGCTCTCACCACTCATACTTGCACAGCAGAAATACAATATGTGTTCATTTCACCTTTGCACTCAGGAGATTCAGAAAAAAATAGCTTATCCTTTGATATATTGTTGCACTTTGAAATGTGCATAGAGAAAGAAATATAAAACCTTGAAGGCTATCAGTGTGTTATTTTTCTTTAATCTGGCCATGAGCATTTCATGTGTTCATTTATTAGTATGCACTCTAGGTATGTGTCACATATACAGACTGGTATGTATGTGTATTTTTGTGTGCAAGAGTATTTCTCTGTGTGTCCATGCGTTTTTTTGTTTTTTTTTTTGTGAGTGTGTACCATTCCTTATGGTGTTAAGTGTGCTTGCGTGTGTGTGTGATTGACAGCGGTGCCTGTTGGGTGTGACATTGAGACAGAGTGTGCTGATCCTTCGGCTGGCTCTGCATCACTACATTTCTCCTCTTTCCCACTTCACTCCCTTCATCTCCAAGTCTGTATTTATTTTACTCCTCATTCCAGCGGGCGAATATGTCTTAGTTTTCTTAACTTCCTGTCTTTTTATTGTCCCCAAAGTGTTTTATCGCTATTAGCCATCCCACTATCTCAGCCTAATCCTTCTCCCTCATTCCTTGTCATCATGGGAGTGCTACAGCTCTCCCTGCAGAGGACAGCAGAGAGAGCAGATAGTCATTATAGAACAACTGTGGTAGGGTAGTTTTTCTCTCCTCAGCCTTGCACAGTAGTTTTGCACCTGAGGAAGGATAGATAGAGAGAAACGTTTGAATGTCAAAGCCAAAAGACCAGGAGGTCCACTAGTTTTCCAAGATCACAAAATGTAGCATTTTAGCTTCACCAGGACTCATTCACTTGATCTGTTGTTGTTGAGCTCTTGTCTGCTTGGCAATCTCTTTCCAACCGACTAACCATTCTTTCCACACGCTGGGCGATTTAAGGCTTCAGTGATAAGATGATGGGCCTCAGGTGTGTCAAGCTCTAAAGCTGGATTTATTCTTCTGCATGAGGGTGTTGCAGAGGCTCCTGGAGGTACTGTCAGATCGAAAGTGCATCTCCAAAAAAATACAATTATGCTTCAAGAGGTACCAGAAGGAGACGACAAGTATCGTGATCGGGCAGCTTGGACTGCATGTGTTTTCTCCTACATGTTTTCAGTGCTGGTAGAAAAAGTGTTGATTGCGATAGCAAAGCCATCACGTGCAGAAAGTTGAGTAAAGGCTCAGTGATACTGTTCTTTAAAGGAATGCAAGACATAGCTTTTGTGATCTAGTAAAATAAAGCCATATTCAGTGTGAACGTTTTCATTGTTCTCTATCACAAAATGAGGGACAGAATGTAAACATCTTTGCTTTGGCAGTGTAATGATTACACACCACGAGTCTCCTCTCGGGTTGCCAGATGTATGTGTATTTTTCAATCCAGCAGTGACATTTCCTGGTCAAACGTTCCCACTGTCGCTCTACGGTATATCACAACGTGAACGAAAGAATGTAAACACAATTTTAAAGGTGTAATAAATGTACAGAATAGCTTAATAATGCATGACATATCCATCTAGTGCTGCAGTGGCGATGTTGCCACCATCTTGCTAAATCCTATGCTGAACTATGAATAAATTCCTACACTGGGAACTACCACGACAGGGGCTTGACAGGATCTTGACAGAGATGACTAAATCTGGCTTTAACAGTCAATAGGCTGCAGCAGTCAGAGTGGAAAGTGTCTTCCTTCAGCTACCTCACCCTCCTCAAGCTTTAGGAGATGTCCTCAGTTCTGAATTAGACATTCAGGTAGCAGCCACTGTAGCTCTTTTGCCGGCCCTGAGGCTGTTGTGTGTGGCTGTTTTTCATGTTCTGCTACAGTGCATCCACAAGTGCTTTATAGAAGCTCTGTCGCAGTGCTAGCTCAAAGTATTAACTGCACTTTGTATGTGTCACATTTTGATGGATGGCGGAAATGTCTTGCTGGACTTTACACTGACAGACAGCGTTATTATCTGATATTTTTGAAGCCTATCCACACACTACACTTCACACTCGGTGTATAGAAAATTATGAAAAATACCAATGTTGTAGCTTTGTGATTAAAAAAATATATTCTTTCTTTGAACAGCGGTCCCCACAGGCTAGGGATTTATTGTTGGCAGTCATCCCCATGAGGGAACGGGTGATATTTATGTAGAGAGCTGCACTATTCAGCACAGCATTCATGAGAAGCCATTCTACAGTCTGTGTGATTTTACATGATCCCATCATGCTTTTGTAACAATACACAAAATTTTGACTCCATTTTTGTACGTCTTTAACAATAAAATCCAAACATAATCATGAATTTTAATTTTCAGTTTTTATTCATTCTTTCTGAAGTGATACACAATACACGCTGAAAGCAAATGTTTTAAAAGCTTAAAAGTTGACTTGACCTGACTCGAACCTCTAATTGTGTGTGAATTGCATCCAATGGTTTGTGAATTACCTGCAGCTCCAGGATGCATGACTCAGTGTTACCACACGTAGGTGTGTGGTAGTTTGGTGCACACAGTTCCACGAGATTGGCATCACCTGCTGCAGTCTCCAGCCCTCTGTGACGCTTCTTAGTGTAGTTTCCATGTGATAGGTCAGTCGATGGGGAGGGTTGCAAATTGGCAGTGACATATTCTGCTGTTAATTTCTTTACTTCTCTGTTTTACTTCAGTGAATTTTCTTTTCTACTTTTACTTGCCTTACATCTCACTAACATGTAAGTTGTTTTGAGCTGTTATTAAGAAAAAACAAGAATAGGATAGTGTTTATGTTTAGCATTATATTTAAGTCCCCGCTCTGACTGAATGACTTGGATGGGAATGCACGGTCTAGCCTGAGGCCTATGTAATTCTTTGTCTCATGCTCAAACCTAGTCTTTATTATTAAGGTTTCATGGAGAAGTGCACCGAGGGTGAAAATAAGAACATTTGTTATAAATATTTGTGTGCATGTGTCTGTGAAATAGTGAGCAATAAACAATTATTAAAGAATGCAAGTATTCACCAAAACATTTCTGAAAGCTATTTTGTGTCACAGAGATCATTGTATTGGATATTTTGTGGTATAATTTATTGCCTTATAAGCTCCTAAAATGTAGATTACAAGATGCTGAAATACTGTGCTACAGCTGTGAAGCCTTCAGATACTTCATTTCAGTTTGAGACTGACTCCCTGCTGTACCTCTGTCTCTTTCTCCTTTCATTCTTTCAGTCCAGGATATGTATAGATGACTAACTTAAGAGCATCTATTGCTGTAGTAGCATCCGGTTTTACTGTTTATCTATATAAAAGATTTAAAGCCCCACCTTTCTGTTCTCTTCTCCCTCGTTTGAGGAAAAGAAATCACATGTAAAACATAAATAAAAATAAGATGAAAACGTGTAAAAGACCTTGAGAAATTTCTAATCATAAATTCAGCATCAAGGTTGTAAAAACAAGGAAATGACATCCTCTCATGGCTGCCACTTATCAGGTGTTTTTGTTTTCACTGTATAAAGCAGTACCAAAAGTAAATGAAAACATTTAGTTGTTGCTGCTGTCGTTATTTGATGTTGAAGGTTCCAGTGAGTAAGTGCTGTGTGTGTGTCTGTGTGTGCTTGTGTGGGTGTGTGTATGTGGGTTGGCCTGTTTGTGAGTTGGTCTTTGTGTGTGTTTGCGCTGATTATGAAGCATGTCAATATTTTATTTCTTTCACGGATATTAAGCAGTGTTTTAAGAGAATGTCACCTACAAAGTATTTGTTATTAAGTAGAGTGGACACTCTTCATCAGTGTTTTTCACACAAACAATATCTTTGATGGAAGACATGCTGTTAAATGTATGAAAACCGGGGACTGGAGGAGGGTTTAGGCAGTGGAGATGATTCAGGAGTATTAGCACGAGGGTTTTATACCCACATTATGTAAAGTGGGCACTTTTAACTATTGTGTCTTTTTGAATACTGTAATCAGGCTAGCCAAAGCTTAGCTGCTCATCACGGCCGATTCATAGAGATAAAGAGGATCCAACAACACAAATCGTGGAAAAAAAACAACTTAGTATTTTGTAGTGTAATATAATCAGACATTAGGTTAGTGGCCTTGGCAAAATGTGTTGCTGACAGACAAGTGAGGACACCGCAGTGACTACTCAGACGAAGCGTTTCCTTATATTCTTGTCATAATTTTCTTCCCCTTCCCTGTGTCTCCTCTTTAATATTCTCATTCAAAGATACTGTATATCATTTCCACTGAAGTGTGTTATATGTAAAACATGTATCTTTTATTTTACCTCTGACGAATTCAGCACTTAGTCCAGATATTTTGTGTGAGCTACCTGCCAAGACTGTACCTCATGTAGTGAGGAAACAATGGGACGAGGTGATGAAGAGAAAGGCATCAAGAAAATAGGTGCCAAATAAAGATAGGTCAAGGGTAAGGTAAGGAGAAAAACAAAATAAAAATGGGGGACAGGAAAGTAAAATAAGAGAAATCTCTGGTGGACAGCTGTGGGAAAGGTTAAAAAAAGGAGAAGAGATGGGGAGGAGGACGGAGGGTGCCACCACTTCTCATCCACTGTCTGATCTGTGGGTGGCAGTGATGACTGATGGAGAACCACTCTAACTGAAGGTCATATCCGAAGCCCTGCCATTTTAGACTGCCACTGTCGCAGGGGAAATGATAAATAAAGCTCAGATTGTCGTGTTTATTCACCCCACTTTCTTTGCGGCTTTGTCGATGGAGGAGGGAGAGACAGACAGATGAGGCAGGTTGAAGAAAATGGAAGATAGGAATGCCAATAGTTGATTCAGAGTTGTCTAAGTAGGATTTATCTTATCATACTTATTTTTTACAAAAGGCATTCTCACACTGACATGCTCAGATTAATATTCAATTTTACTAACAAAGACTTGATCCTCCTTGTTACGTCTTCCATCGTTTAATACAACACTATTGATGCTTCAAATCGCTGATTTTTTAAAATGCATCCCTGTTATTCAGTGATTTGTCTTTCCTCCAGACATTGGTATAATAGGGATAGTGAGTGATGGGAATGAAAGGATAGCTTTTCAAATCCAGCTAAGTAGGATTTTGGTTATCACTGTGATTATTTTTACAAGAGAGAACAGACAACGGTGGGAGTTACATAACCATTTGTCATCAAATCATGTACAGCCCAAATAGGGTGAAATAAATTCCTGCAGGAAAATAAACTACAGCAGACAGCATGTTTCCGAGTTTGCTCTGCCCAGATTGTCACAAGGCTTAAGGACAGCAGTCTGTCACTCCTCCAACGTCCCTGCAGTCTGGCTGGGACACAGAGCTATTCGTCTGGCGCTGGAACCAGAGCTAGAGCCGGAGGTTCAGACGGGGTTGTTTCCCCCAGGCAGGGCAGAATGCTCACGGCCAGACGACCTCGCTGCCCAGCCTCTAATATCTGATCAAGAACCATCTGCTGAGGCTGCCAGAGCCCACACGCTCCCCATGCCCCTGACCTCTCCAAGGAGAGCCCAATGGGAAATCAAGCTGTTAGTGGGCTATTAGAATGATTCTGATCACCATTTGAAAAGAAATGCAGCACAACAAAATTATATTATCATCCCGGGGATCCCACTTTTGCTGCTATATTAATTCAGGAAGAAGCATGGTTCTGCTCAGCTGCCCTTGCTCCCTCCCTGTGATTCTGCGTCACCCTTTATTGCCTCCATGGTGAGCATATGATCTTCCATTTTCACAGTTCTTTATCCTCCTTCCCACCACAAAAAAAACCCACACTTTTGGGCATCTTTTAAATCAAAATACTAGCTTTATCTAGTAAGTAATTTTAATCCTTTTTGCTCCTGCTTAGAGATTTAAATCCAACGCTTGGGAACACAATGATGAAATTAGCATAGAATCATTTTTCATAACGCAGAAAGGCTTTTGTGAAATTCAGACGTGGTGGTGAAATGCTGTCTTTGTGATCTAGCAGATCTAGAGTGTTTATGTTACCCTGACAAGATGTTTTATGAGTGGGCATGTATTAATTCCTATGGGAATAAGCAATGTATGCATCACAGACAGTATGTAGAAGATGTCAAAAGTGCGGCTCACATGAAGTTTTAATGGTCTGCTCAAACAGTTTCTGTTCCTAGTGTGTGTCGTGCAGCGCCATTCGCCAGGCCTTGATAACAGTTGGTTAATGGGTAATGTGCCACACAAGAGTGATGCTGCACTTTCTGTTTTCATTTTGTTGCTGTAGTGCAGTAATTAATCCAGCTGAACCCTTTGTGCTCACAAAATAAATGCTTTCCATTTTCATTAATAGACAACTCATTAGTACATAATGAGCAAGAAGGCAGCACTCCCCGCTCTCCCTGTGCAGTACATAGCAGATGAGCGTGCACTACACTCAGCTAATTAAAACCTAGGATTGTGTTCTGTCTCCTTGTTTTCTTCTCTGGAAAGAACACTGGCACGTGCTTTTAAAACATTAGTTTCATGAATCATGGTATGTAAGTGATTTACATACCAGAGGAAAAAACAATACAAATACTTCAAGTCATGTGCTGTATATTTATGTATGCCTCGACAGGATCTTCAACAACAACTTGTGATTGCAAATTGCAAACTGTTATTGCAACAGAGTGCACTTGCCTCTGGTTTACATTTTTGAATATAAGTTAAAGCTTTGATCTTGACTTGACTTTGGAGCTTCCTGCTAAATGTGACATCTTCCTGTTTCCTCCAATCACCTCTTGTCAGTGGTAGAATAACTGTAGTGCTGATTCACATTGCCTCTGCAACAATGTACATGGGTTAACATTGTTGCAGAGGCAATGTGAATTATGTCTAAACCATGTATGATTCATATGATTTATTTAGTTGGGATTGACTGTACCAGTGCTAAGTCCTCATATAATCATTGACATCTGGGTCAATGGTAAAAAGTGACTGGTGTCACCACCCCTTCACATAGTGGTGCCTTTACTTTGAAACTTTCACTGTCGGGCTGTCACTGTCCAGCAGTGAGTGTGATTAAGAGATGAACAGCGACAGTGTTGGAATTTATCCTAATTACATTATAGTGATGATACATCAATAGCGGGCAAATCATCCGAAGGCAGCTGCACTTGTTTCCACTGCAGTCTGCACACTTTACTGCACACCGTCTCTACACAGCTCACACGCAGATGCATATATGAATACACTTACATTCCCGTGCATGCATGGATGCAGTCACAGTCACCCAAGATAGATATATTCATGCAGTGCACACTTGCAGCACTTTCCAGTGATGATATACTTTTCCTTTGTCTTGAAGCGATGATCAGATGTAGGGATTCCTCACTGCATGATGTGGATAAAATCGAACCCAATTTCTGGCTGTAATTAAAACTATTCCCAGAGCGCATTGCTAGAAGGCCACAACTTTAAGAGGTAAACGGCAGACAGGTTTCCAATAGCAGTCTAATTCAATCAGTCTGGGATGTATACTGTATGTAAGGGATCGGGGGTGATTCTTTAACATCCACATACACTCAGCATACATTTGCAGTACGAGAGAGCCAGCACACATCTACAGTCTCGTCTGTTGGCTACTCATCATCTGTTTTGTGGACCATGTCTACAACAGGATGTCAGTGACTGCTGTGAATTTTATCTAATGATGCCTCTCTCTTTTTTTTTTTAATGGGAATCATCAACTGCTTTTGTTCTGCATTCCCATTATGTTTTGTGTGCTGAGTTTAATGACCCAAAAGCATCTGAGGACCTCTGAAACCCAACTGTACAACTTGACAAATGCAGAGCAAGAATCAAAAAATGAACTCTTGTTCCCTTAATTCCCAAACAGAGCATTTCTCACAGTTTTAACAATAACAGTCTTTCCCTTTGAATGCCAAATGTATCCAGCTGTCCTCACAATGAGGGTCACACAGGGGGGAAGTGTAACTCAGTGTTTGTGACAGTAAGCAGGGTTGAAAATATGTAAAAGATTTTAAAAAGATGAGAGGAAAAGAGGAAAGCATGGCAAAGTCTAAGAAATTCTCTTCTGTTAGGAGATACTATTTTTGAAGCTGCTCTTATCACCTCTGATGATAGTTCTCACTATCATCATTAACTAAAGTTAAATCCATCACACAATGTTTATGGCTTCAATCTTGTCTGGTGCAGGTGTGCCAATTCCTCATTTCGACATGCTGTAAGGACGGAAAGAACCAGCTCATTGGTCACAAAGAGAGAAAGTCTTCTCAATCATACCTAGTGTATAATGTTCTGTATTTTGATGCTCACATGTGACAAACTGCAAAAAAAAAAGTGCTGACAATCATCTATGGTACAAAGTGTTTGTCAACTTGTACAACCCAGCATGTTTTGCACAGTTTGGCAACTTTTGTGTTATTTGTCATGTGAGAGCATTAGAGTATAAAGTGCAACTTCAGCTTGATAGACGGTCATTTTTCTTTTTTTCCCCATCGAGAGAGTGGGTTTCTTCAAAATGACTGTATACAAGAAAAGACCTCTCCAGCCTCTGGACATATAGACTAAAGTCGACCACATCCTTATCTGTTCATTTTAACTAATTTCGGTGAAATGAGGTGATGATGTAAAAGCTGTTTCTTCATCAAACTGGTGGTTTCTTCTGCTGCCTCCTGTGTTTCAAATATGAACTTCCCTCCCGCTGAGGCGGGCTGATGTGGCAAAGCGGAAAGAGGATGGCTGCCACTTTGGTGGTTGTTCAAATTTTCTAGCTCACCACTTACTGTGTCCATGGCAACCACAGGAACCACACCGGGGAAAACAATGGAGGAGCTAATTTTACTGGTGTCTGAATACCCTGAATTATATGACACATCTTCAGCACTGAACAAAGGTATTAAAAACAGGGTCTGAAGCTGGGTTCTTTGTACGGGCCAAGAGGCAGTGTTTATTTCATTAGTCATCGGTTTTTAGCTAGCACTGTAAATCTGCCAACATAAACCCTATTGATGGTTCTGGTTTGCCCAATGGATAGTGTTGAGCGCTGTTATCTCTCAGTCAAACATCCCACATCACAGGGTGGCAGAGTTAGTAGTAACTTGCCGCTGTGCACAAGTTTCATTAATGGTTCTTTCTTTTTTGATGGATTTCTTCGAGTCAAGAGTTTTGGCGAAAACCCATTTTCTGCAGATGTCAGTCAGTGGCCTTACTGGGAACATTCTCTATTTCAAACACAGAAACTTCCTTATCTGCTTTAGTTGGTGTACAGTAAATGTAGCCTGTCATTTTGGGCACTTTCAAGATGGCAGTTTTTCATTTCACAACATTTTACTTCTTCTCTGTTTATTGACTTTCTTTGCATTGGAGTCATATAGGTGTGATTTTAATAGGTAATGAATGATATGAAGGTGATCAGAAGTTTTTTGTAACCATGCCTGATTAGCTATTAGGTTCTCTAAAATGTGGTGTGGGATATGTTTGCCTTTCTTGACTGGTCTTTCAAACTACAGCAATAATATTACATTACACTCTAATGTAAACGGGTACGTGTTTACCTAAATTAGTAATGAATTGTCTTCCCCTCTACCTCTCTCTCTCTTTCTCTTTCACTGTGAAAAGCCAAATTTCTGAGCAGTAAAGCAAAACAGTTGGGAGATACTTATATCCTAATTTTGTAAATGTATCTTGAAAATGTAGCTTTTAGTGTCCTTGGGCATGCATGCAGGGCAGCCTTAACTTTACTAGGCTTGCATAAATCCTTTGCAGTGGGAAACCTGTATTGACAAATAGCCTATTTTACATAGTACTCAAACCCATAGGAGCACTGCTCCGGGAGCATGGGCACATCAAAACGCCACTCACTGCAAATTAGTCTCCAAATCCACATAAGCCAATGATAGCTGGGAAGAAATGCAGCAATCAATGACGTGTTTTTTTTTTTTTTTTTCCCAACTCCCCAAACAACAGAGTTATTTATGTGTGCTGACACCAATCAGCATGTTGTCTCTGCTCCGAACCAGCAAGTTCTGCAGAGGGAAGAAGTCCTTCCTTTTCATTATGTATTATCACCAAGCTGGTGTGTGGTCATTATTTATCATTATCAAAACAGTGTTAATAGAGAACACGTTACTATGTTTTCCTACCTCAATATATTATATCACAGTGCACAGAGAGAAAGTGACACACAGAGTAGCACCCTGCTGTTTACTGCAGGTAGCTGTGCGTAGGGGCAATTAATTAATCCATAATTTAAATTATGCCTTGTTATATTGAAATTAAATCACAGTTAAGTTGTGTTGTCTGCTGCTTTTTGTTTAGGCATCGCAACGTCTGTTCCAGGAAGCTTCACCTTCTTGTTGTGTATACACTGCGCTGTGTTTTACTCAGATTAAGTCATACTGATAAACTCAACAGATTGTTCTCTCTGTCTATTAGTGTAATGCAGTCATTATCTCAGGTAGATGTTGGAAATAATTTGAATTTTGAATGTAAAAATCAGCTCTGTCAGTCACCACAGACAAAAGAGGCAGTGACATCTCTCTCCTCTTCGCTCTTTCTGTCTTTTTCTAAAAATGTTTCATAATCATAAATTCATAAAAAATTATCGTCTACTTAGTTAGGAGTTACCCTTCACTCTGCTTGTACTGCTGGCACTTACCAGAACATTTCTGTTTGACATACTGCAGTCTTTCTTTTACATAACAAATGATAAAAAAAAAAAAAAGTAGGATAGGGTCCAGTGGTCGTGACATGTTGGATGATATTTTATTGGCTATGCGGCTACCCCGAGGGTTTTAACAGTGGTGAGAGTTTGTAAGCCTTTGGGGTGAAAAGGAAATGGACCAAGGATTTTCTTTTAGTGATAAGGTTGACTGCGCTGGGCTGTAAGGGTGCTTCACTAACTAATTATTTGAAGCCTCCTCTCAGATTAGGGTAGACATGCAGAGCTTATGGACAGTCGCATAGCAGACAATCAGACCATGTAATAACCAGAGGGCCAATGTTTGCTCAAATCCACTGTAACACCTCACAAAACAAAAGTGTGTAAAGCCCTAATGCTCAGTCCAATCCCACGCCACACTGCCTTGATAAACACCGATGCCACCCCCACAATGGACGCCATCTTTACTCTGGCAATTAGGCAGAGCTTTGGATTATCACTTCCTCAGCCCAGTACACCACAAATCCATCCGGATTCAATTATTCCCCTCCCTTGTCTGTGGCCATTTGGGCTTTTTGGGCACATGGCCAGTAGAGAAATGTTCTACAGGATTTGAACTGCTGAAAGTACAAAGTTATAAAAAAAAAAAAGAGACAAAAGGAATATTTTTTTTCTCTGTTTTTTATTTATTCTTGCATCCCTGCAAGTTTGACAAGTCTATTAAATAAAAATGAAACCTTGGGAGCTTACCAACACTGTCCTGGTAAATATTTTATGGGAACAATGAGCTAAATTTACTGTATTTTTCTCCTTCACAAACACACGTCCTTCACTTTGGGTTTTTTGTAAATCGTTTGTGTTGTATAGAAAATGTGTTGCAGTACATCCTTCCCTCCAAGCAGCCCGTGTTTTGATCCGTGCCTTGTGGGCCAGGAGTGTCTCTAGTGGGCTCTGAGTAAGAACCTAAAATGCTTACTGAAAGGATTTGATTTGCTCTGTCTTTCTACACCTCAGTGGCATTATTTTTACTTATTAGAAAGCTCACTCAAGGTAAATTGAGTAAGAGATCAAGGGTTTCCAGGGGTATGGAGACTCTCATCTTTCTACTTGAGGCCTCTCTCTTCGCTGTGTTTGCTTAGATGCTTTTTTTTACCCTCCACCCAGTCTTTCTTTGTGGATTGCAGAAAAGCTGCTGTGTGTATTTGTGGGCATCTCTTAGCACACCTACTGTATGTTTCCCTATGTGTGTTTGCATATTCAGGCACAGCTAAGCGTGAATGAGTGTGGTAAAGTGGATATTCTTCACAGGTCTGAGATGAGAGACCCCCCTGATTGTGTACAACCTCCCGTCTGTTTATCCTCTTGGGTGGCTCGTTTCCCTCCCAGCAAATCACTACCATAGCTGTCATCTCCTGCGTTTTATGTGTCTGCTATACAGCAGTCTGTCAACTCCTAACACATTCCTCTGTGTGTCTCTTCTCTTTTATCTACAGATACCACAGTATCATCACAAAAAGGTAAGACAGCAGTCAATCAGTCACCTGTGGATTCCCTTGCATTTTCAGATGGGTGGCATGTAGGTGTGCTGCTCTGTGTGTCTGTGCGCGTTCTCAATTGCTGCTAATGAGATGAATAACATTTCATGGTGTTGTTGATGTTGATTTGAAATTGAGTCATTCGGTGTTTCCGTTACAGAACAATCTGTTTGATTACAAAGTCAATCACTCACACCCACTGACACCTAGACTAAATTATCCTGCTATCCCGCAATGATAGACAGCCCACGGTCTGTGTTTATGCCTTGCTTTCTGTAAGTCTTATGTTCAGACTAATCACAGTTCTGTTTAGACTCCTCCACACTTTCATGTGTATGTTAATGCGAGGTTTGGGGAGGTGATTGTTTTGCATAGTGGATCTTCTGGGACAGACGGGAGGTGTAGTGGTGGGAGGTGTTTGTAGGAATGTACCTGTAGGCTGTTTTGATTTTGTAAGATGATGGGGCCAGACAGTCAAACTGTCTAAACAGCTCCTGGGGTCTTGTTCTGAGTGGCAGCCTGCAGGCGTGCGCACCGAGCAGTCCCAGCCCTCTGCTCTTCATAGTGGAGATACAGTAATGGCAGAGGGTGTGTCACGCTCTGTGATTGCAAAGCAGAAGCAGACAATCACTCAAGAGAACTCCCTGCTGATTTTGTTGAAACTTTCTTTGATTCCCTGCCGTGTCTAAAAGAAGTTAGGTTTTGTTTTGCATGAGCTCTTCCCGGAGCAGAACAGAATTCAGGTGAAAAAATTTTTTTTCATTGTCACCTGTATCTGATGTAATGTGCACAACATGTATATTTGAAAAACCTAAACAGCAAGGGTGTGTCTTTGGGGAACATGGTGACATTTTTCACCTTACAAGGCTTCAGATCTGTTAAAGCTGCTGGTAGATACAGTGCAAGAGGCATTGACTGAGTACAGCTGTGTGACAGGTTACACTTAGTGTGCCCTCGCCCACACACATACACACTGTTGTGAGGGCTATGTATGTGATGACTATTCGGTGTGCGATGCTGTCAGATGGGCCTATAAAGGTAAGTGATGTGGGTTGCCCACGCCTCACTCTCTGATGAATGTTGAAGGGGAGCAGAGGCTGGCTCGGCGTACATCATCCCTCCAAAGCCACACTTGCATACGTTTCTGAATGAGAGGGAGATAAATAAGGCCACACAGCCCTTACGGTGAATGAATGCTCTCCTTTGTTAGCCCGTGTGTGTCCATGTCTGGGTCTGACTTGAGTGTTTATATGTCTTTCTTTTCTTCCCGTCCAACACGTCCAATTCGAATCTGTTTAGTCAGAAGCATCAACAAAAACATTCGCTGTCTCTTGGTCCCCACACATTGAGAGTGAAAAATAGTCTGCTGTATTCATTCATACACTGTGAGTTATAGACGGCTATGCAGCTATGACAGTGCCATTGGTATTGAGGAGCCATGGGGCCTTGAGGCAAAGATAATGTACATAAACCATGTGTTTGTGTCGGCACATCTCTTTAAAGACACGCATGTGCGTGCGTGTGTGTGCCTGAGCATGAAAGATGGTGAAAGCAGGGCATTTGTGCGCACTGGCAATGTCAATAACCCAAAGTCTCAATCCGTCAGTATTCAACATGAGGGAGGCGAGTCTTGCACCTCCTTAAAGAGAATAATGCAACAGTACGAGTGAGTACATGTTAAGCTGAAGGACAGCACATGGTATTGAAGTCCAGGTAGTATTCAGACTGTGGCTGAATAACCTTTACTGTTGTTCCTCACCAATATCATGATTAATACAGAACCTCATTATAAGGTGACCTTATTCTTTAGTACTCTGTTCCTGTGGAACATCCCCACTATCTGCCCCCCTACCATGACATCCTTTATCCAACACCTCTCCACCCCCTTACGTTCCCTCCCTCCCTCTCCTCTGCCAAATGAAGTGTATTTATGGCACCTGTGCTGGAAAAACAGTCTCTAGGAGACGTCCCTCTAATTTCATTTTCAAAATGCCAGCAATAAATTTATCAAATGGGCTGAATCGAATTGGAGTCATACGCAGTGCCATCCGTCATGGGCTGTCCCTCAGGGGCCTGTGGGTGTACTTAAGCCAGCCAAAAACCTCTGCTGGCAGGAGAAATAGACTGAGTGAGAGGGGAGAGGGGCCCTGTTAGGAGGGAAACCAGATGAATGTACTGGAGAAATATGCTGAGAATAAAGATGTGTGTGCATATCTTTATGTGCTTAGCTTGTGCATGGATACATATGCGTGCAAAGAGGTCAATGCTAACCCTTCACTGCATACGAACCTCACGCTGGAATCTCAGCTAAGCACTCTGGCTGTCGATGTGCCTGCGTAATAATTGATTAATTGCAACACAAGTTAATTGATTGTTTTGCTCATTTTTGCATTTGTAAATCCCTCACAGTTCAAACACCACTTTGAGCTTTATTCCCTCCCCTGCCTCTGAAAGCTCCAGGTTCACACGCTCTGTGCCCTCCCATTTCTTACCTCCTCATCCTCTGTACCTGACTTTGCCTTTCTCTTTAAATGCCTTTGTCCCTGCCTTCCTTTTGTTTCACCCCTCTTTCCTTCTGCCTATCTTTCCTTCTTCTCTCAGCATTTATCACTGTGCAGGTTAAGCCAGGCATGAGTGAGGGTAAAGCAGCTTAGTACTAACAGGGCTAATGAAGTCAGGCCCTGTATTCCTCTGACGGGGATCAGTGGCGCTACTCTGTGAAGCCTGTCAGCGTTTAATGATTAGATGAAACATTCAGACACACGCTACGAGAAGACAGGCACACTGACATGTGGTAATACCCCAACCATGGTCTCTCTTATGCAGATCCACAAACACTTATGCATGTGCACGTATTCGCTACTCAAACACATAAGGTACATACATATGTTCCCACTCCTCCTACTTTGCAAAGATGTTGATTTATGACTCAAACATGACATGAGTGGTATACACAGCAAAGTGACTGGAAGGAAAACGAATGACAGAGAGATTCAGAGAACGAGCGATCTGGCTATTGATTCCTGCTATGTGCAGGAAGGTGGAGAAAAAAGTAAGCTGCATGAGAGAAATTTACCCCTTGCCTTGATGAGCAGATTGTAAACAACTCCACACGCTATTCAAGATGCACGCTGTGATCCATGATTTTTCACTGCTTCTAACTTCTGCTAAAAACCATGATAGAAGATCAATCGAAAGACCATCGTCTCGAAACCTGTTTGAACATTTCATTTAATCTCAGATTCATTCTAAATTCCATTAGATTAAGTCCTCCTTTTCTTTACCCATGCATGGCAGCTTAATGTGTGTTTGTGCTGGAGTGTGTATTGTTAGTATGTCAGTAAGTGCTTCAGTGTCAAAATGGGAGGGTGTTTGTTTGTGTGTTTAAATGCTAAAGCTGAGAAATGGAGTGACAGAGGCAGTGGTTGGGTCAACAAGCTGCCTGTTCGTCAGAGTGAAAGGGTGCCTACAAGGGCTTGGCTGCTTTTTGCCCCATTAGCCACACATGCTAATTTACCTGTCAACTTACATCTACACAAGGTAACTACTATCATCTCAACTTCTCTCTCTGTCTCTCTCTTTCTCCAGCCCCCTCCTCTCTAAATTCCCAGATCTCTCCCTCATTACATTTTCTTCAATATCTTCCTTCCGCTGCTAAATTGGAACCGTATTCTGTCCTCACACCAGTAATTTCTCTCTCCCTCTTATGAAAGTACCTGTTTAGCTCCAGTTGAGGAGTCTTAAGACACAGTATTTCAATTAAATGTATGTGTGTTTCTGCCACTGCGCGGCTGCTGCTCCCTGTCTCTCATGTATCTTTTGGTTTGCAAAGCCTCCTTAAAAGTACTTGAGGAAACTTCTTGAAAGTATAGTTTTACAAGGAAGCACTTTCCCTACATTTAAGGAGGTTCAATTTCCAGCAAAGCTACCATGAAGAGAAATCGACTGTTAGCTAGTTAGTGGTTCAGATTTCTTCTGGAACATGTCATCCATTGTTTTACACAAAATTACCACTGAGGATTGAAGATGTTAGAGTTATGTACCATATATAATAGAGTTTGTTGAGTTTTATACACACCTGCAGCCACACAGCCCCCCTAAAGATCCCATGTGGTCCAGTGGCTGATTTATCTTAAATCGTAAATGATGATTTTTAAGGGAATTCCTGAGAATGTCTATTAATAATTTAACTCCATCATTTCTTCCTGCCTCTTATGATGGTTTGATAACTTAAATAATAAGTTAAAATCTACCTCTATAGTACAGCACAGACTGTACTATACATCCACATAAAAAATAAGGATATCTTTAACTTTAAGACAAAACGCAGAGGAAGAAGAGTGCAAAGAGAGAAAACTAGACAACTGGTTTGTTTTGGCACGCTGAGAGAGCAGCTCACTGTTTAACACAGCAATTAGAAATGCACAGAGCTTAATTATCAAAACTGGTAACTGATAATCACAATACTGTAATCCTCATGTGATCTCCTTGGCTATTAACAGCCTCGTAAATCCAGCTCCGAAAAGCCTCTCTGACATTACGGTCACATTAGAGTGTGATGAGATTGCAGAGATGTTAGGAGATAGAATAATAAACATTAAGTTGTGTACTAGCTAGGGCGTAAATAATGATGCATGAGAGACCCTGTCTGGTGTGCCTCATGAAGAACGTAATGGAATTAAAACCCCATCCTGCTTCCTTGAACCTGTCCTTGATTTTAAAACCATCTGAGTAACGTTAACAAGTAGATCATTACACTTAATTTGTGGGAGCTGGGTGGGGCTTTTTTTTTTTTTTTTACTTCTTTACTAATAAAAAATAATTGCTGTAGAAGCAATACAGAAAATATTTGCATGACATTAAGTTATCCTGAATCTCAGTTTTACAATGAAGGAATAAATCAGTATCCAAGCACCTTGTGTATGCCAATTATATCCTTTTATAGACTTCTGTAGCCTGTAAAATCTTCTTTTAATCATAGTACCTTTGCTGAGAGGAGCGGAACAGTCGCATAAGTTTGTCATTATTAGTTCATCATCATTTGTTCCAAACAATGGTATTTATAAATGTGTGGGTGAAAGATTATTTCTGTAACTTTCACAACTACAAGAACACTTTATGACAGAACAAATTTATGATCTTTAATACAGATTTCTTTTAAAATGTGTTTGAGAACTTCAGCCTTTGATAAATTAGACATGTAAAACATTTTTTTTTGTAGCTCAATAATTTTCTGTGTTTCATTTCTGTGTTTGTTGACTTAACTGGGTGACAGTAAATACATGGTGGAAATTATTTTTATTAAATCAAACAATAAATAGCCAGTTGGGTAATTAGAGAAAAATATGACAAATACTAAAAATAGAACTTATCTATGTGGACTAATATCAACTTATTTCCCTCCAGTCCTTGTAATGACAAGATAAATAATTATAATATGAGCTGAAGTGATGCCTTTAATTATTCTCAGACATCTGTGTTCATAGCAGTGTGAATCTGAAGAGCTTTGTTGATCACTTATCTATCATATGGTGATACAGGTGGTGCTTTGTTTTACTTTGATTCATAAGTTTTACCAACTGGCTACACTCTATGTAAGTGTTAGGAAGCATTTTATTAATGTGTTGTTATGGAAAGAAACACCAATGTGTTTTCCTGAAATTGGCACGTATGTAAACAATGGCACATTCTCTTTACAGTGCAGGGGGTAGCATTCCCCGGCATTCTGTACACTGGAATTTCTGCTAATGGGAGAGAGTCCTGCTGGTAATGTTACGGACAAGAATTTCTGACATAGGCTCAGCACTGTTTTTCATTAAAGGTTGAAGGTAATCTCAGACAGTATGCTCTATATTCCTAACACTTACAATTACAATTACACCAACAATACATAGTTGATGATTTTTAGACTAGCTGTGTGGCTCAGTAGATGGCAGCGATGGTCAGTTGGTGGTGTTATTCCAGACTGAAGTATTGCAGCAGCTATTGGATGAATTGCCATGAAATTTTGTACAAACATTCTTGGCCCCAGAGGATGAAGCGTACTGACTTTAATGATCCTCCTGACTTTTCCTCTAGTGCCAGTAGAAGGTTGACATTTTTGGTTTTCAGGGAAATGTCTCAAACTTTTGAAGGGATTGCCATGAAATTTGGCCCAGCTATCCGTGGTCCTCAGAGGATGAATAAATCCTACTGTCCACCATCATCAGGCCACATTTTTTTTAATGTGTTTATTTTTTTTATTATTTGTTATTATTTGTTTATTGTTATATTATTATTTATTATATTATGTTATACATATTTTGCTATAAATATCTAAACATACTTGCTAGCATTGTCATTGTGAGCATGTTAGCATGCTGGTGTTAACATTTAGCTCAAAGCACCATCATGCATTTAGGGACTGCCGTGCCTAAGCCCAGCCTCACAAAGCCACTAGTGTTGCTGTAGAGCCTCTCCTCTCACTTTATTATGCTAGTAGTATATTATCTGTAGAAAACAGATTGGCATCACAGTCCACTTTTGCAACCAACTTAAGGATTTTATATAAATACAAGATCCAAGCTAGTTTATTTTTCATTCCAGCTCAAAATTATGCCATAGCCTGTCCAAGGCTGCCCAGAGCTACAAGAAAAACACTACAGTTTTGATTTGATTAAATGTATTTGAACTACAGTCAGTTCATTTCCATCTTTTGCCCACATACAGTGAAACAGCTCAAAGCGCTGTGTGTACTGCAGTAAGGGGAGCTGCTTTCGGGCTTCCTATGTAGCAGTAATGACTGAATGAGCATGTGCGAACATGGCACGGTTTGTTTTCTGCTGAGTCCTGCTCATGCTACTCCGGATCCCTGCGACGAGAACTATGATTACTTTGACCTTTCATTTTTTTTAAATTCAGCTGTGTGCACTCTGCAGGGGAGAGGGGTCATTATAGACATGATCTTGTCTATATTGCATCCCTCAGGCTGACTAATAAGGTCCAGCATATATGGAATTTAAATGCCAACAGGAGACACTGTAGGTTTCAGTGCAGACTACCCAATGAGCATAATTGAAAAGCTCTGTGACAGTATTGGTGAAAAAAGGCAAAGGTTGTGAATAGTGTCACCTGTGCATGAAACACAGAGTACCTGTTTTTTTTTTTTAGCTCACAGGAGACTGATAATGTGTTTTGTTTGCTAGGCTAAACCCTGCAACATGTCCAATTGACTGTTAGCCAAAGATAAAGACAAAAACCACACAAAGGGAGCCTCAACAGACCCACATCTTAGACTCATTAAGGCTGTCTGGGCACTGAAACATTTCTCAGGAAAAGACAGAGAGCAGATAAAAGCAGAGACAAATATAACAAAAAGCATGGAGAGATGGAGATGGAAGTAAACTGATCACAACTCTTTCTTATAGATTCCTGTTCTTTAGCCTCAACTGCCAATTAGATACAAGAACAGCCTGTTCCCTTGACGGATGAACTTAATTTAATATTGTGTGTTCTGCTCAGCAGGGTGCAACACTGATTGCACTGGTGGATGGAGTTTTCACGCCATTCATACAGGCTGGGGTGTAATTGACTATGCACAGATAGACCGGAGCTTATCATAACTGTTCTCTCTTTGGTAGAGCAGCTCCATTTACAAGGTGAGTCAGCTTTGTATCTGATGGTCTGTGGCAGGTATCGGGAAGATTAGAGCATGGTTGCACAGAGATCCTTGTGCTGCTGTGTGGTGTCGCCCAGGATCAGGGCAGCAGTAATCCCATGGAGCAAATACCTGTTTGTCATAATTCAACAACATGTTATTGTCACAGGACTGCCTGCCTCGAGTCACTTAGATGATTCATACATCTTTGTCTGTTTACTGACAAAACACCACAGTTGGGCTTGAAGCGCTACAGGGCTGGCACTGCCAGGGAAGCGGGTGGCATATTGCTCCCAGTAGGACCGCTCCTGTGTAGACCTGCTCGGCGGAGAGATTCGGCCGGCTTGGATTAGCTCAGCGGGGTGAAACAGAGGGATACAGACGGAGAGTGAAAAACAGGGAGCAGAAGACAGAGTTTATCAATCTCAGCTCAGTACACAGACACCTGAGAAACTGCTGAGAATCACGGCAAGTCTTGTTCATACACTGGTGCGCAATACACACCAGTGATACAAGAAACAACTAGCTGTATCTCTGCCATTTGCTCTAAACTCAGAGCCAAACTAATCAGCAATAAATTAAACATTAGATTTCACATTATCTTTTGAAATTGTTTTGCCCTTTTTCACACTTTTGGATTTCTTCTTTTTATGTTTAATAATGGCTCTAAACTTCTGAGCGAGGACATGTGAATATTCATTCAAATGCCCATAATGAGATAAACACATCTCCCGACTCCACAGTCACACTAATTAAGCAGGCTTTCTCCCTCTACAGTGCTGTGCTCTCAAACCTCATCAGCTGCTCAAAGGCATGTCACCACAGTTATGGCAGATGGGTATTCTCTAGCCAAAAATAAATAAGTAAGTTGAAATGGTTAAAAAAAAAAATCATGCAAACAGGAAAGAAAGCAGAGCCAGTTGCTTCTGACAGACTGCTGAGGAACCGTGTCTTTATTCTTTGCTCAGGCTGGTTCATTTCTGTCCGAGGGATGGATCTAATCCAAGAGTTTATTACCAAACTTCAGATGCAAAGCCTATTCGTTTTCTGACACCAAAGAGGGCCAAGAAAATGAATCGGGGTCTGGACAAATTGGCATCACGCACATGAGCGCAGCGGGAAGAAATTTTCAAATATAGAAGTCGTGTCTTCCTTCAGCTCTTCTCCAGCATCTTTCAGACTTTCTCTGATAACTATTCTAGTTTTTTTTTTTTTACCTTTCACACAGTCATAGTGGTTACTGTTGAGTATATATTTTACAGTACAAGCCAAAGCAGATTCACTTTTAAAGCAAATCATTATTTTAGTGCTGTCTTCCCTTGGGGTGGATGTAATAAGATTCAATTCTGTTAGACTGGAAGACAGAAAGAGAGTTGAGCCAAAGAGGGGATAAAGTATCACATTGTGAGGTGTATTTGCTGCGTCAGGTATTCAGGCCCCACATCCCCTTCTCCAAACATCCTAGAATCCCCAGGGTTCATCTTCCACCCTGCTTTGAAACCAAACAAAGAAAGGCTCTGGGAGGCGTTTTCCTTTCTCCATTTTAGGAGTAAGAGAGGGCAACCACAGTGAATAAACAAACATCTCACAATCAGAAGAAGAAGCAGAAACTGATGCCTTGTAGGAAGAATGACAGCGAAGGGTTAAGGATTTACAAAGAAGAGAAAGAAGAATCATCCATTAAATTGTGTTATAATAATTTACAAAAATGATAAGGGTGAGCGGAGAAGATGATTAGGGCAATAACCAGATCTGTTTGGGAATGTTGCTCTGCTCCCTTGATGCCCTGATGGGATCACAGAGTACTAGTTGGCAAATGATAAAAAAAATATTTGCAAAATGATCAGTCTACTGTATAAGCTCAGATCAAGGATTAATTAAAAAAATGTTAATTTATTCATTTGACATTATTCATGCATGCTTTTAGCCTTTGTGGTTCCAGCAAGAAAACTAAAGCCCTTTGGTCCTTTGGACCCTCCCTAAGCACAGTTTCTTGAGCCACTTTAAGAAACCACTTTACACTCAGCAGAAATCAGGATAACAAATTACTGTGCAAATCTCTGGAAGTTTCCAGTCAGCCTGTTTACCCTGGAGAGAGGCATGGCACCTAAGAAGCGAGGTAGATCCAGATGGATTATTCTAGGCTAATTCCAAGCGCAAATCAGCTTGCAGCCATCAATAATTCATGTGGAAGTCTTTGAAAAGTAAACATTGCTTAGCCCATTAAGAAACCAGATTGGCACAATGCCATAATGGCAAAAATGCTGTATACAACTTAACTCCACATACAGAAGGTTTGTAGTTGCTACATAAAAAAAAATGCTAGGCCTGTATATGGAAATCCATTGCTCATTAGAGGAACCACAATCTTTTGTAGACCCATAACTACTATTACCTGGTGCAGCATTAGCATGGAATTGATGCTAAAGATGACGGTAGAGGGAGGCAATTAGAGTGACAGCTGATGCTGAGATGTGTTGAGTTTTGTGTATTGATCTTCTCTGTCAGCTTTGTTTCTGTGCACTTCAGACATATGGGAAACTTGTGCTCTCATTCAGTCAGAAAATGCACATAGCTTAAATGCTAAAGAGGATCACGCTCCCACTGTGTAGTTAATTTTTGCCCTTCTTTTTCCCATATCATCTGCACATTGACTTTCCCTCCTATTTACCCTCAGACAGTTTTTCTTTGCTCATCTTTCATGTATTTTTTCAAGGTCTGTTTTTGATATTGAGGCAGTGGGGAGTTGCTGGGTGTGCGGTATGTTTACATAGCTTTTAGCAATTCTCTGTCCTCAACGCTGTAATTCCCACCTGAGCAATGCAAGATAGGGAGTGGTCTCTCTCTGTCTGGGATGCTCATTAGATAAAGAGGAGGTTCATGTACTGTACTTCCACCAGTGGTATTACAGTCTGTCTTTCTGTATTCTTCTCTCTTTCTTGCTCTCTTTCTCTCATCTTGCAATGCTCTGGAGATGGTCTACTCAGTACAAACAGCATCTGTCCGTGAGAATAATAACATCTATAATCGTTCCCGAGAGAGTCAACACTGGAAAACATTTTTTCTTCTTCTATTTTTTTTTTTTTTAACTTTGCAACTCAGAGTCTCAGATATATGATTTATAGACACCAAACTCTGGATTTCCTCTAACTCCATCTGTTTCAAATTATATTGATAACAAGACTTTTACATTAGCTCTCATTCTACATATTTTATTTTTCTCCTTCTTACATCTTTTGAAGCGTGCTGTAGCTTATCAGTCTGCTGGATGGGATTTCATGTGGAGTTGCACAAAACAGGGAAAAGTCTTTGCAGTAGTGTTTTTTTTTAACATGTGTGGCACTGATTCCCTTTCTTTAACCCCTGCTCGGATGAGGCACAGAGTCCCTTATCTCTACCCTCTAACAAGTAGAAATCAAACAGTCATTTCCTGAAGGGACTAACGCACCTTTCCAACCTCGAATGTGGAGGAAATTATATTCACATAGGATCAGGAATATGGATTTATGTCTTAATGCAGAGAGGAGTGAGATAGAAAGAGTTGTAGGGGTTCCCAGGTGGATTAAATGCTTACTTTGTACATGTGTGTAACTGTGTATGTGTCCGAAGTGCGTGTGTGCAGTCCGGGAGGGCACTATTGTGAGGTCTGACAGTTTTGTGGGGACCAAAATGATGGACCTCACAAGTTTAAATGACAGTTTAAGGCTTGGTTTTAGGGTTAGGGTTATTATGTCAATGACGGGTCCCCACAAATACAGTGAAACAAGGATGTGCATGCGTGCATGTGCACATAGGCGAGCTTGTGCGTTCTCGCCTGTGTATGTCTGTCTGAGTGTGAGTGCACATGCATGTGCACGCTCCAGTGTGTGAGAGTTATCACTCTTGTTGCAGCTCACTCCATTAGTGGGTAGGGATTCCTGTGCTCTGCTCCCAGCCAGAGGAGACCAATTAAAGCTATCAGGCAGCGTCAAGGGAACCAGGCTGCTCTCAGAGCCTGCGGAGCTGAAGAACAGAGGGCTTAGACTGGCTCCATCCTCCTTCAGCTCTGCGCTGCCTGCAGACAGGCAGTATGGGGAGATTCTGGAACAATTACAGGTATACACGCTACTAAATGATACATTAATGAATTCTTTGCTGAGCCGTTTTGCATTTGTCTTTTTCTTTGTTTTTAGTTTTCATTACTGTAATAATAATTATTATCATTGTATTTCCTCACTTAATCCTAGTCACAGTCACAAGGGGCTTGATTGGAGTATACATTGGGCAGAAGGTCAGGTCAGTCTCTTACAGAGTTAAAGCATGTACATTGCATAATCGTGACTCTTAAATGCCTCCAATTCTGCTTCTTTGGGCCGTGAGAGATTGTTGATATTTACAACAAGCTTTTAGGATAATGTCTGCTGCATAAATTCTACTTTTTAAAAATGTAATTCTTCATTTTTTTCAAAGCTGAAAATAACGAAATGAAACGAATGAAATGTGTTTGTCAAATCATGAGTTCCAGGCCTATAAAAGTCAATTCAGCTTTAATTTGCGCCCAGTGTTCATAAGAGTGAAAATATGTCCTCCTTTGACAACTCCAAGCCCTCTTTTTTTTTTTAAATCTGACCTTATTTCATTAGACCAACAAAAACTGAATGATTTAAAAAGAGAAGTTTTCAATGCTATGAGGATGCTTGCATGAATACTTTTAAAACATTCCTGTCTCCCTAATTGAAATGCAGAAAGGAGTAGCAGAGATTCAGCGTAGTTTGAGGCCTTCCCAGTGGGTGTTATTATTGTGTGGTTTTCCTGCAGCCTTCTACACTAATGCTCCTCTCCTCAGTGATGCTCGACCATGCTTCGGGGCTTTGTTATAGCATGGAGGCCGGAGATGTCATACCCTGTTACAAAATAAGGCACCAAATATGAACTTCCTCTTTCCTTGACTCCCCTTCTCCCTCCTGCTCTCCCCCCTGCCCTGGGGATCACTGCCGTGGAAATGGAGCCCGCTCCGTAGTGTCTACTCAGTAGGTAATAACTTGCTGTTCGGGCTCAGATAAAGAGCTCCATTCATTAAAGTGGCTGCTCTCTTTCTCCACACGAGTGACACCTATCCCCCGGGAGAGCAGCGGTGAACTACAGGGTTGAAACCACAGGCACAGCGCTGATTGCCTCCCTCGGAGCTATTTGGTGGAGGAGCCTAACCCCCACTACGCACCAACTCCCTGAGCTTCATTCTCCGTCTGATCTTCATTTCTTTCACGGGGAATCCCTAGTCTTTTTTTTTTAACTTCATCCTTCATTGCCCTGCCAGTGTTTTAATACACTAACTCATTGCCTCTATTATCCCCTTTTCCTGCTACTGCCGTCACCTGCACATCTCCATCTGCTACTCTAATCACACCTCCACTCTTTTTCACCCTTGTCACATTGGCGGTTTCCCCCTCACTCTGACTCTCTCTTTCCCATGCTCATCTCCATCATCAGTTTTGATCATTTTTCTTTCCTCTGTCCATCTACCCCTTCCCATTCTGTCTCTCCCTCTGTCTCTTCAGCCTGTCTGTGAGGTCCCTGAGCACTGGGAGTCGCTGATGCGTGTACCGGTCAGCAGTACTCATGGGTAATGTGTAGATCATTCATCCTCTGGACAGGTATGTAATAGAGGCGGGACGAAGGGGAGAAAGGGGGACAGTGGGAGATCTCTGGAGGTATGAGAATCAATTTCATCGGGAATCACTGGAGCAAAGAAGTAGAACCTCTTTCTCTCTTTGAGCCTCTTTCTCTCTGTCTTCTTCACTTGTTTTCTATCTCTGTCTTCATTTCCCCACTCTGCTATCTCATTCCTTTCTGACTGCTCGTACTGATCAGCTTGCAAGACACTCTAGCATTACGCCAGCCAAGCAGCAGGATAAATCCCTACACAAATTAGAACACAGAAGCTATTATTTAAGTCAACCCCTTCTCTTGGCTCCAGCAAGAAAATTATAGTCCTGAGTTCAGAACCGCAGAACAAAAGAAACACTCTCCCTTTTCTCCGTTCCACCATATCTCCCTGGGCACAGCAGCGCATCGGAGCAAACCAAAAAGAGAGAGGGAGAGAGACAGAAAAAACCCACAGAGATTCCCCCTCTTGTGCTACTAAAGCTGGCCATGGTGAAAGGCCTGCTACACTAGCAGTGGAGAGCCAGTGGAGACAAACAGCAGTAACATACACGCAGGCTCTTTCAGTCACCTGTGAAATAGAGCTTTGGTTAAAACAGCCTGACATGCATGCGCTTGGTACCTGTAGCAAAGACGTGCATGCTAATGTCTTTAATGGCATGACCATCCAGCACAGGTTCCACTTCATAAACTGAAATGAATGACTATTGGCTGACTAACACACACCATTTGACCTGGCACACTAGAGGAAACGATGATGTGGGAGACAAGGAAAATTGCTCATCAATCACGACCACGGATGGTCAGGCGCTCTCATCTTGTAGTAGTAATGTTCAGTGAATTGATTATGGAATGATGAGGTGGAGTAAAATGCTGCGTCTCACGCATTTATAGCAGACTGAACAGTTTTTTTTTTTTTTTTTTTATGATGGCAGTAAAAGGTTTGCACAGATGTTAATGTTTCTACACACTCTCTGCAATGGAGTGTCAATTCTGTGTATTATCTCTTATTTGGAAAGGAGACAGTGATGAAGTGTGATAAAGAAAATGTGTGTGAGAATTAGAAAGAGAGAGATAAAGTGAGTGAAAGACACAGAGAGCCAAGGGAGGTTCTGCAGAGTGGGTTTTCCACTCTGCCAGTACAGAAATGATGCATAACTCCACAGTATGCCCTTTAATTGGTGCTATTAATATCAGTTAAAGTTTTAATACCTATTTATTAAAACTTTAACTTTTTTTTGAGGCCTAATGTGAATAGAATTATGAATCTCAAGGGCTGTGCTCTATAAAAAGACTCAGACATAAATTATTAACGCTCTACCACTTCATCTGCAGGATCTCACTCCTACAAGATTTGTTAAAAAGGAAATAGCCCAAAGGTCTAATATTAGGATGAATTTTCAACATTAAATACTCTACATGCAAGTTCCATATTTCTTGAATAATTCTCTTAAAACTGTACATGTGACCTCCACATTGCTAGAAAGTTTCAGCGGCTCCTTGAACCTACTTATCATTAGCTTGGAACTTGGCAGGACATCTCTAGTCTAAATTGGTCATGTATAAAATGTAAACAGAGTGTGGAGGCAGACAGAGAGGAATCCTAATGTACACAGCAGCCTAATTTGTCTGTTTTTATCATTAAAGTCCTTCCTCTGTCAGATAATCTGTGAAAAGCTGTAGCACTTATCTGCCAAAAAAAAGGGCAAAATGAACAGAGAAATATTTTAGGAAGATCCAGTTATCCCCTGTTATTAGAATTAATTATGGTTCAAAGATTAGAAACTTTCTGCTGTGACAGTGAGTTATCTGTAGTTTATAGTTTGAACTTAACAAAAAGTTTTTAAATATATTTAGTGGCCAACAGGAGCACCAGTGGAACAAAATCAGTGGGGCCATTTGTAACAACACAGTATTATGTGTTGCAATTGTGTGATGAGGAAAGATGGATTATCCTGCTGCAGCCTATCAGCAGATTTCTGACAATCACATGTCTACAGACATCAGCTCTGTGGGCATGCTACATGAAATGTAAAACAGAAACAATGACAAACGTTGACAGTGAACATTTATACAAGAATTTAATCTTTACATTAATCAAATACCAGATTTTTATTTTTTTTTTCAGTTAAGGCCTGTGTTAATGTAAATCGTAGGTGTCAAATAATGACAAAACTTTCCTCGCATCTGTTGCATTTCATCTGGATTTAAATCCTCATGAACTTGGGTCCACCACCACACATACGTAACATGTATATAATTGACTTGCATGGTTAAACTTACTCCTCCACGCTCTACTTCTTTTCCCCTTTTCTTTTTTGTGTCCTGGACCAACCCCCAGTATTCTATTTCATTGCCTCCCTCACAGTGGTCCCCCGTACCTCCATCTCCACCTCATGGTTTCAGCTAGAGAGTGTGAAATGAAGCTTGTATAATTAAATATTAACAGCCTGCTGATGAGGGGATTGAGAGCGAGGGTGGGAAGAGGAGCACACCACTGAATCCTCTGCCCTACTTCATACTGTTAATGTCCACTGGGAATTATTCATATATCAGCTAACCTGCACTGGCACCTAAGAAGGCACAGGGTGAGCTGTGAGCTGTGCCAGAGTGGCACTGAGCGAGCCAGGGTCAATCAACATTAATAGAAATCCTATTGGGGGAAAAGAATTCCAGGGTGGTGGGAAGTGTTCATTATTAATTAGCCTGTCAGATGCTGTTCTTATCTGTTTGGATGAGAGTGTTCAAAAGAGTAGTGGCCGCAGAATAAAGGTTTAGCTATAGTGCAAATGGAAAGTGAATGGATGGTTGTCAACATGCCAGTGTCTCCACAGTGCAGACCAGAGAGAGCTGAATTTATTATGTGATTCAGACGTGAAGACGTTTTTGTACCATGCTCATGAGAAATTTGGAGTCCTCACTTTCACCTACAGCACAGTATTTGATGTTGGCAGTCATGAATAAAGCCAGATGACTTTTTACGGGGAAGCGCTAATTTTAATCCACTAGCTATTATCATATTTGTCTTCAGCTGACTCACAGCTCAACATGTACTAATAGCAGAGGAAAATGTGTAAACCCTCCTAAGGGACAATACTTGTTCCAGTTCTGCTGTTTGTTGAGGCATTAACATACACAAGTCCTCATAATCTCAACAATTAGACTTGATTAAACCAGGGTTTATGCAGTATCTGAGCAGTGCGAGTGCATCGGCATAATGCGCCATGGTCTCTTAGTTTCGCTGTACATCATCATAATGTGTAACAAAGATGAGATTTTAGTAATAGGTTCCTCATTATATTAGGAAGCATTAAAAGACATGGTAAACTTGAGGCTGAGTTGTGCTTGCAGTTTGAGTGTTAGTGTTGCGAAGCGTGCTTAAGCTCTCTCCGGTACTCAGCCTGGTGCAGTCAGGCTATTAGAGACCTCTCTGGTCACACCTCTTAGAGCAGAGTCTTTCTTTGTGTGTGTGTCAGTGCATTGCTCTGTGCATGCGTGCATCGGGGTTGTCTTTAAAAGTGGACACGGGCAACATTCTCGCCACGGTCCCTGAATTTCTCTCAGTGAGATATCCATGTTCAGAGTGAACGCATCACACAGCTCAAGGAGGCCGTGAAGCAATTAGGGCTTTCTGCCGCCCCTGGCGTGTCAGCTCCAGTAAATAAAGCTCCCCGCTGCCCCAGGCGAACTACGACGGGAGAAAACACAGAACAGACTTCAACTCCAGCCGCTCCTCAAATTCAAAGGGATGAACACCCACTAACCTTCCCCTCCCTTCCACGCCTGCTTGGCTGAATCACAGAGCCCAGTGGAGGAAGCGGGAAGTGAGTAGTGACTGTGTGTGTGTGTGAGCGTCTGTTTGTCTGGAGTTTGTGATCTTCCATCTAGAAGTGACCACCCAGTGAGGGTAATGGTTCCAGTGCTTTCTGCATCTCCAGCTGTGTGAGCGGATCAACCAATTTATGCACAACATTTATGGCATGACAAACTTGGTTTGGCTTCACCCTCTTTATTCCCAAAGCTTTTATCTATTTCTCAACTCGATGAAGTGAAATGCTGGACTTTTATTTTTCACACTGAGTCTCGCTGCCTTGGTGAGTGTCAACATAGCAAGAGTTAAACCCAATCAGGAATCAATCTACCAATAATGCTTCCCCTGGGTGATTGCCATTTATCTTACCAGACAGACCTGCCTGCCATCCATATATATATACACACACACACACACACACACCAGCCCAGGATGCACAACAAGTAATTATCCTGCCCTGTGCTTTTCCTGAAGGGCCACAAACTCACCCCAACCTTGAAACTTAAAATAGCTGATGAAAGTTCTCTGCATGCCACCACTAATTTTCCCCCTTTGGAGTTTTAAATTCCAAATGTGTTCATTATTTGGTTTTGAAATGCCTCCCTCACCTCAGAGGCGGCATTTGTTATCTAGTCTAAGGAACAAGCTTGAGCCAGAGAGGGAAAACACGCAGAGAGGGAGAAATTGGCAGTGAAAGAGAAGAGTAGATGATTTCCCCTGTTACCACTCTGGCTTTAAAGAGTAAACATAATAATAGTGCTCACCTGTTGGTGCCTGGGGCTTTACGAATGGCCCAGTCACACTTAGTATAAGATGCACAGCTTGAAATGCCCGCTTTGGGCTGAAATGTGGGTGGAAATCACACCACTACTACTACTACTACTGCTACTACTACCACTACAGCTATGAGGAATCATCATAATCATTATTATTGTTGTCAAAAGTATTGTCAAAGCTCATGGAGTGACTTTCACAGAAAAAAAAATGATACTGACTGAACTCATTGGAAAGGTCATTCCAAAAACAGGAACAAATCCCTAGATCAGAAAATCTAAAAATCTATTTTTCTGTATTTGTGATCATATTTCATATTTGTATTTATTGTTTTGCTGCAATTTTACATTCTGCAATATTGGTGCAATAGATCTCGGTATGAATGCTTATGCCAGTATTTTGTGTTTTGTGTGTGTTTATCAGCAATGCCACTTGTTTGGTGTTGTTGATAATGTGATTCTGCTAATGACAGTGGTAATTGCAGTGGGAGAGAGAGCACTGGCCTGTTTGTTGCTGAGCTTGTAAAAGAATGGCTGAACATGCACCTGCCATCTCCAGAGATACTCATTAAAGAGAGAGGCCAAGTCCCAACATCTCAGTTCCTCTCGCACAGTGTAGTTGCACACACACTCAAACGCACACACATCTTTGATAATCAAAATTGGAATTTTTTTTCCGCCCTTTGGAAAGATTCTTATGCTCTGTCCACATTTGCCAATTCTTCAGAAACAAAATTAAACATTTCTCTCTTCATTCTCTCCCCATCTGCAGTGAAAGAAAACGGTGGAATGCAAGTTAAGGTGTGAAATTACAATCTCTTCCTCTCCAACTTAAAACCAGGGCAGGAGCTAATGCCGTAGAGTACTGACTCACCTTATTATCATTAGCTATTTTCAGACACTTTCCCGAATGTATACTGATTGAACAAGAAGAGATGAAAAAGAAGTGTATATGTCTGATTTAGCCTATGTTGCTGCCCTCGTGCGCAGCCGTGTAGATTGATACTGGCAGATCAAAGCATGTTGAGAAGATAGTGTGTAAAGAGTGAAATAAGACGTTCTTGCAAAGTTCACACATATAGGCCCATAATAGCTCCAGAGAGATCACACAGTCATGATTTGATTTCATTTGCATGTGGCATGTTTAATTTGTGTTCACTTCTAATGCCACATGAATAAAACAGCATGAAAAGTCCATCCTCTAATTATGGCAACTTTAATCAATTCGTTCTTGCTGAAAGTCGCCTGGATATAAACTTAACAAGCGACCCTGAGCGTTTATGTGCATTGGTGTATGATGCTTGCATCGTGTGTGAAGGTATGTGCATGTGCGTGTGCGCTTTTATGACTGAAGAAAGCTCATGATGGGAGAACATTTGAATTGAAAGAGGATTTTGAACTTTGAACCACTGCGACTAATTGGTCTGCCAATTCTTCTGACTTCCTGCTGCTTCTGTGCCGTTCCACAACAACCCCTTTAACTCTCAATGAAATAAAAAGAGCTCTCACTGAGTCTGTCACCTCTGTCTTCTACTGTCAATCACGTCTCTCACCTCTCTCTTGAACTATTCTCTCCTCCCCCTTTTAACTTCCCTTATCTCTGCCTTTTAAATCTCCTTGTCTCTATCACCCCCTCCTGAATCATTTGTTCGATGTCTTTGATTTCCTACTTGAAGCCAGGAAATGAAAGGTTAGACGCTGTGTTAGCTGCTTGGTTCCGGTGTGGCCTGCTTCAGGCCTGTCAAACAACCTCTTTAAAGGTTCGACAGGAAGAGCAGGAGACACGGATAAGAGAGCAGAGGATGACATTTGTCTCTCACAAAAGTTAGACATCGTTATTTTTTCACATTTTTACTATTTTCCATGCCATGCCCTATCTTTTGACAGCATGTTTTCCCTTTGCCACCTTCAGACAATGAAACAAATTATAAGTCTGCGTCTGACTGAGCACGTGTTGTGTTTCAAACTGTTTGCAGCATTAAATGTAATCTTCGCTTTCTTCCCCACTTCTCAAAGGAAAGGAAATGCCCAGGGATCTTTTCTACAACCATTTTCCTTCACATTGGGGGTTTGCAAAACCCACTGATCCCAGTCACTTTGAGTCTTTGTGCTGCCTATGATCAAGTCTGTGTCTTTTTAAAAACTGAGAATAAGACAAAAGGGAAGTAATGAGGTACAGATATCGCAATTAGAGGTTACGAATGTAAGGAATAAGAGAATAGTGTCAGGATACACCATACAAAGATTTGTATTTCAAAAGGAGTGAATATCCTTTTTCATCTGTTTGTGTGTGTGTGTGTATTTCTGTGTGCAGGTGTGTCTGTATTAAAGAGCAAGAAAGTGAGAAATATTTCTTTTTTAAGAGCAATAAAATGCTTTGAGTGAAGAGGCCTGGAAATGTGGCAATGGCCCAGTATAAATAGATAGATAGATAGTAGGAGTGAACCATATTACCAATCCTCACGAGTAATGGCGCCGGTTTTTCCATAACTGCTAACAGCTAAATGCTAACTGTTATTGTCCCAGCCCTAATAGATTGTGCTGGATTTTGGCCTTGTAATCCTTTTATTTAGTTGAAATTGAGGAAAGATTATTTTGCTGACATTCTTTCCTGATGTCTGGGTCCCCTCTAGCCAGGACCGGTCATTTGGCCGCCATGGCAACGAGAACTTTACCCTATTCCCATATCCGCCCCAGACTAGTTCACCCTGAAAATGTCATATCTAATATTGACTCATTTTAGCATGAAACTTTAATAAGCTGTCAGAGAGGGGAACCCAACCAGACACTGTCCATAAAGGGTATATCCGGTCTCAAATTATTGGCCTTGTTCTTCTTTCCCAGACCCATTCACATTTATCTTTCACTTTCTCTCTATTACATTCCTTAATGTATGGCTGTGTAATATTTCATAGCTGTGCGTGGGTTTCTTCATCTCATGGAGATTCACATTACAATTTCATCCCTTGGTTGAGTTTCAGCTTTTTCTTTTTTTCCCCCCTCTTTTTCTATGCTGCTACCCCACCTCTCTTTTCCTTTGTTGTCTGTCCTCCTGCTGTCATCTGATTGATGCCTTTGCCAGTGTGCTGCGTACTTCATTACTCTGATTTTACCATGTCTCAGGTGGGCTTTGCACTGGGGAGACTGAAGAACTAGAAATGTGTCAGCGGTGGTTGGGGGCATGGTGCCCTACTGAGCAAATAAAATCACCCAAATAACATCACAAAATTGCCTCCTGTCAGCGCTCCTGTGACAGTAGATGGGAAGAAAGGGTTGCATGGAGACCATTCCAGGAAGCTAGTGGAGACAAATATTCACATAGACCTCTGGGGCCAAAGTACAGCAATGCCATATGGCAGAAGCATACATACCATCCTCCTGGACACACAAATTACTGTATATCCACATTATTTATAGATTAATAGTTAACCGTTGCCATGTCTGTTGGAGTGAGTTTTTACAGAGCGCTCAGCACCAGGGGGAAAAAAAAAACCCTCTACACAGAGTTTGTGCAGTGTAATTACAGAGTTAGTTGAGCTCCACTACTCTCTTATCTCTTCTATTGGGACAAGAGCCACATGAATGGACCCCTCTGTTCCCCATCCTCTCCAGCAAGCACCAAATCACTATCAGTAATAGATTTGCTCGGAGTCTCTCTCCTTCTTTATCTCTCTTTCTCTGCCCCCCCCCCCCCCCCCCCCCCCCCCTCTCTCTCTCTCTCTCTCTCTCTCTCTCTCTCTCTCTCTCTCTCTCTCTCTCTCTCAGTGCCTTGCCCTCTTTACTTCTTTTCTCCTGCTACTTTCAGTCATGGAGTCTTGTAACATTGGTGGGTTCATTTATCTGTTGAAGAAATGACTTTCAGGCTTTGGCACACAGGTGCCCCTGATGGAAAAGTTACGTATTGACTCTGTTCGGACAGGCAGGAACATTACGGAAAGAGCTGTAACGCTCACATGATATTCGACAAGTAAAGCAAGGAGTTAAACACAGTACAATGTATTAGGTAAGGCACTGGTTACTGCTTAGCTGCCTTGCTGTCTTGTCCTTAATGTGGCCAAATTTCCAAGCATTTTTACTCAAGTAGTTTAGTATCATATCTACAAAAGTAGCTCATTTCAGATTCCAGTCTGCTACTTAAAAACAGTCTCTGTGATCAAGGACCAGAACTTAACAGCATTATTTCATTGTCCTTCATAACTTGTTCAAACAGTATATGTGAAATGTTACACATAAGACACATCATACTGTTGTGCATGCCTTCACTGGCAATGTGACTACTTTTATTCATAGCTGAATTATTAGTTGTGTTACTGAAATGTCACTCTGTCCTACAGTAAGTAAAAAGTGTACTTTTAAAATAATCTCAGTAAGTAAGCATGATGCCATATGTGTGACAATTGTCAGACATATGAAATATATTTACCTATTACAGTGAATGTCTGAATGTCTATTGCTCTTCTGAAAGTGTGTGAATATTTTGAATGTGCGTGTGTGTGTGTGCGCGCTTCTCTGTGAGGTCTGTTTGTGCATTCAATAGGAACTAAAACACAAATGGACTGTGAATTTTGTGTTTACAAAAGCCCTCACTGCTGTTTTGCCTCTTTCTTTCTGCTGAGGACAGCAATGGGTGTCAAAACATAGTGGAGTTTGACATCCTGACGCTGCTTGAATCTCAGGCCAGAGGCTGTCAGTTCACTGAGAGGAAGAGGGAGGCTCAGTGCCTCGTTTGAAGGCCTGTCTGTTTGACATCGGTTTTCCTTGCCATCTGACTGCATTATCTGTATTCTCATGCAAAGCCTGTATAACTCTGTCATTCACAGCGTACTGCCACTGCGTTTATATGCTTGTTTCTCTGTATGTGTGTGTTTCTGCACTTGCACACCTAAAAGCGATTGGTGAGACCTATGAAGTGTTAACACGGTGGTTTTATTCAGCAAGGAATCATAATGAGGTATTGCTACATGTCTCTGCACCTCTGCAAGATCTCCATCTCGAAATGAAACAGTATTACTCCATTTAAGGGGAAACCATGGAAGAAGAGATGGAAGTAACGCTGGACATGTCTTCGACAGACATTCTCCTGACATACCTGTCATTTGCGATATCCATAATGGATGTCTTCCTGCTAGACTGACAGTTTGAGAGGCAGTAGGTCAACTGCAATGTCTGACATTCTCTCAGCCTTAATTAGGAGTCACCCGGTCACACAACATTTGAGTGTTTCAGAAACACACGTAGCATGCTGTATTTCCACACAAACACACTGTCACAGCAGGACCCAAAGAAACATGTTTACTTGACTCTGCTGACAGCTTCCCACTATCTGCTGCATATTAACTCTGACAACATGATAACAAATACAGTTCCTACTACAAACAGCGGATCACATTGGTGGTGAAGATAGCAGCCATGCCAACACAGTGTTTGTGTTCAGAGTTTGCTGACTGTTGTCACCAAATTGACAAAACGTGATATTAGTGAGAGGAGTATTGTCTTCAAAACACCGTCAGTCAGCCCTTCCTCCAACACACAGGACGGAATACAAAGCTGTTAACCCTGTTAAGATTTGTGGGTATTTGCGTCTTGTTTTTTCTGCTATTCCTTACATTTTTAACTTTTTTTTTTGTCTTCCGAGCAATTAACGTAGGAGCGAACTTGCTATCTCTGCAGATTCCTAATAGCCTGTCCTTGACTTACTGAAAAGACAGATGTAAAAAAAAAAAAAAAAGTGTGCTGACTGTTTTGGAGAGCAGAAAGCTGTTAATTGAAACCAGGAAAAGGGGGGATGAGGCAATGTGTACTGCACATCACAATTCTCTCTAGAAGCACTGTCAAACAAATTGTCTGTCGGCTGATAATGTAATAACACAGCTGAACAAAGCATACTCTTCAAAGACATGGCAAGAGTAGGATGAGGAAAAGAGAGTTGTGTTAGCTTAATTTTTTGTCTTTCGCCAGACTTGACAGTTTATATCAACATTGCCCATGTTCATAGGTTCTGTGCTCAATTTGCCCTCTGTCGAACTGTTTGCTAAGCTGCGGTGCACAGGAAATGAGTGGGTTTTTTTCCTGTCTTACCTCCTATGCTATGGAAAGAGAACTGTGCTTGCAGAGGCTTTATTTGAATTGCAGAATTTTGAATATATCATTCTCATGCATTCAGCAATTGAGTAAAGCAAGATCTGCTTCAAGAACGTATTTCAAGATTGAATCTGAAAGCCATGGTTTAAAATTTTACATAACTTTTCAGCCATTTCTTCAAATTTGGTTTCCTAATTAAAAATTATTTCTCATACTCTAATTTAGATTATGCTTTCTAAGCTCACTTCTGGGCAGAAGGGACTCTTATTCATACAGCAAGTTGTGTTTTGTATGAATTATTCAGCAACTCAACTTTTTATAATAGATGTTTGGTGCAAACTTTTATAATACAGTGACTTGGGAGAAACCAAATGAAGAAGAGATGAAATAACAGATGAGGGCTGGTGTAAAAATAGAGAGAATTTATATTACCAAACTGAAGAAATGATGGAAAATCAATTAGAGTGAAGAGTGTTATAGACAGGTTGAGGATACTGGGGATGAAAACATGTACAGAGAGAGAGAAGGAGATGTGAGAGTAGTGTGAGGAAGATGCTTGCAATTGTTTAAAAAAAAAAAAAAAGAGAAAGCTACAGCTCACCAGATATTCATATACTTTATCATAAAACTCGATTCTGAAAGTCCCAGTATGTTGCAGTGTTTTCACAGCTGTGCATTATAGAAACTGTTCTCATTTGGAATGTATGCATACCAAGCTGACACCACGACTACCACACATTTTGTGAAATCATATACATAATACAGTGAGGATCAAAAGGTTGCTTGTAAGATACAGTAATGATGCGCAGCCTGTTCAAAACTAACTTGTCAGAAGACTGTTTATCATTGAACTTCCAAGGCTTTCAAACTCTGGCAAGTGGAGGTGATCATTCTGCTGAGAAAGAGCAGAGGATGGCCTGAGGCAGAACATTCACCTTTGACATGGAGAATCCATTATCTTAAATGCAGCATGTTTTCTGCTGTTGGCATACATCTTTTGTTTAACCAAAGACAGGCGGCAGCAGCCTTTCTTATCAGAGATTCTGTTTTCTGGTGGGTCTGGAGTGGACTAGGGGAAGCCGATGATTGTCTGTGCGGCCGGTTATAATTCATACATAGCCGTATATGCACCCCAAAAGGAAGGAGCTGTAATCCATTAATGTGATTTGATCCATGCATTCAATCCTTTGGCGCTTTTCTGTCGTTCTTTCTTTCACTGCCACTGAATTGAGTAATACTTCACATGACTTTGCTTGGAGACATAAAGACAGGAGGAAAGTATAGACATGAAAAACAGTGCATGTACTATATAGATGATAGCTACTATGAAATTTAAACAACACTGAACTCCTTGTGTCTTTATTATTGTAACTCATCTCATCCAACACAATTTCTTTTAACCTACAAATAGGCAGTGCCCTTACTGTTCTCAGATTAGGATTTCAACTTCTACATCTTGTTTAGGATGTTCCACTCATTATTCATACTGTGTTAGCGGATAATAAACAACAGAGTGGCTGAGCTGTATCCCTTTCCGCATTGATGGAGATCCACAAGTGCTTTGGCTGAACCAAACTCAAAGCTGCACAAATCAATACTTTTATATTAACAACCACTTAAATGATTGTGTAATGTGAAAGGGGTTGCTTGTAGCTGGAGAATTTTCACCTGACTCTGCTGTTCCACTCAGCTCTACAGTGCATTTTAGCATCTTTCAGTTCTTTTTTTTTTCAGGGGGGGGGGGGGGGGGGGGGGGTACAGCTCGAAACTTCACTGCTTTGATTCTGTCTCATCAACCTCATTTACAGCCACAGCAGGCAGCTGTGTTCAGTGAAAAAGCTCTGATGAAATCCACTGTACTTGACTGTACTCTACCTTCCCAGCACCAAACAACAAAGTTAATATCCAGTGAACATGACATGATATCGTGATAAATCAGAGCTAAAAAAAAGAGAGTGAATACTGTGTTTTAATTTGTTAAACAACCACAACCATAAATCCAAATGAATGCTAATGCTACTCTGTGTCTGTTAGATGTGTAAATTGGCTGTTTGCTAACACCTCTGGAGGTATCACTTAGTATGGTCATGCTGATGTCTTTGGTATTGCCTGAAGAAAGAAAAATATAGGACTAGAAAAATCTCTGTGTTGCAGTGTGTGATATTTTAAATTTCACTTTAAATAGTGTTGTGGCAGTTGAAGGATTTTAACAGGAAACTGTGTCACAAAAAGATGGCGGGATGATGAGAGAGTCAGAAAGGAACAGCGAGAGGCAGAGAGGAAGAGAAAGGTCAAGGAATGATGGATAGACGAGGGAATGTAGAGATAAAAGTAAAAACATGGGCACACACAAAACTATATATATTGTCTCACGCACACACACACACACATCCAAACTGCTGCACCAGAACCAGAACCAAAAATATACAAACTTCTGCCCCACTCTGATTTAATCCTCAAACTCAACGTGTGTTTGTCACTTCGGGCCAGCACATCACCTTCTCTAATCTCTTCGTAATTGCGTTTTGGTACTACACAGAACCAAGCTCACACACACAGTATCACACATACTCACACACACACGCACACACTCCAACATAAGTCATAGCACCTGCATCAGAGGAAGTCCCACTGCCCTGAGAGCCACAGGAACAGAGGTGTTTTGTGGATTACGGTGTACGTGCTGTCTCTAAGAGTAATCTCAGCTCCAATGAAGGGACTGAGCTAAAGAGAACTACAGTATATCCCTGACACATCTGAGACATACAGCCAGACTGGACTTAACCACTGCCACCGCTCACAGTACACCAACACAGCAATCCCTGGATAGATCTGAGCATCTGTGGAGATCCTTCTGTTCACATCTATCTTCCTTCATACACACACACACACACACACACACAGAAATGTGTCCATTACAGTCGTGTCATGTTTCTTGATGTCAGCATTTATCAGGCCAGGGTTCAGACGGAGGGGTCCGTAGAGGAAAGTGCGGTGGCCTGTCAGCGCAGTAAGATCAGTCAGTATCGATCTCAGCACTACATGACCCAAACTGCACGACTGTCTTCTATTACCTGAGTCCCAGAAGAGCTAGTGCCTTAGAAATGCATGCATTTCCACCTTGATGCACCAAAGCGGCACTTAGCAAGTCTGATGTTTTCATGATGCCCCATGTTTGCACGACTCCCCGCTGTTACACGTATGCCTAGTGAACTGTGTGTTGGTTCATGAGCTGTTTTCCAAAGTTTCATTCTAGACAAGCAATTTTGCTTACATGATTCCCAGGCTGGGGTTGCAGCTACCTATCTTTTTTTGTTGTTGTTGTCGTTTTCAATTAATTTATAGCTCACTAGATAAAAAATATAAAATATTAGTACAAAAATGAGATTAAGGTGATTTCTTATGTTAATTGAAAAATAATTCAATTTACTGAAGGAAGGGAAGCACGTACATGTTTTAATAAAGCTGTAACCAGTAATTGTTAGGTATTTTTATATGAAGAATTACGTGATTCTCAACATAATCAGATTAGGTTTCTGTCTGTTCATGACCCATGTAAATGGTAAGTCGTTTCACCATTAACCAAAATATTTCACAAACAAAAAGGCCCAGGATCAGATGATGACTTTGATCCAAATATTACTCACAAGTGTGAAAATGTCATAAATCTGTGATTTAGCTTCTCTGCATGAAAACAACCAGCTTCATCAATATTTGCTCAGTCAGTTATGGTACCAAATAAGAAAGGTTTAAATCCGTGTGTGTGTCTGTGTGTGTCTGTGTGCTAATATGAGAGAGGGCGGGAGACAGAAAGAGAGAGAAGAGAAATCTTGCTGAGGCTGCGTTTGTCAGATAAATGGTGACGATGACAGCACTAAAATGGAGTTACTAATGGTCATGAAGGTAATAAAAGAGTGTGTGAAGTAGCCTTCCCAGCAGACTTGGGGGTTGAGGTGGTACCAAGACTAACTGCTTCAGAATGGTTATGGCTGTCATTACAACGCCTCTGCATCTCTAACAAGGATTATTGTACAGAAAAGTACGACCCAGGAGACACTTAAATCAGTCTGTGTGTGTGTGTGTGTGTGCGTGCGCAGTAAGTATCTGTATCCAAGTGTGTTTTATGTTGCAGAATCAAAGAGTATGAGCTCCTGTGTGTTTTATGTGTGTCTGTAGTGCTCTGTGTTTTTCAGTGAGCGCTCCCAGTTGTGTGTTTAAAACCCGACAGTGCAGGGGAGAAAGCCTGGGAGCGATGTGTGCTAAAAGTACATGTCATCTTCAATAAAGGATGACAGAGTTCACAGGTCTACAACTGCATCCTGTTCCCTGTACCACTGTAGGCAGCAGCATTATGTAGCACACAGAGTGCCTCTTCACAACAACGATGAAACATTACTCTATTCATGAAGTGGTGGTTCGAATGCTGCTGATGTCAGGGACAATATGATGATGTGGTGCAAACCGTGTTCACTTTGCCAGATGTCTGTGGGGAAAATATGGGCAGCTCTTTTAAATGTTTTGCCTGCATGCTCTCACATTTCAAATCTGTAAATTTGCATGGAATCTTAGTCTGAAAACATTTTTTTTTTCCAAAAGGGAATTCTGTAATGTATATATTGTTTTTTCTATTGTTAGTTCTTAAGCTAACCAAAACACACACATAACACGTGCAGCCAGGTTTGGAGAGACAAGAACAGACTGTGTAAAGAATAAAAAAAGAGTGAAGCTTAAACTGCATTATCATCATTACTTTATCCAGTTCTGCATGTATTATACAGGAATTCAGGGCACACGTTGGCAGGATTTCCATGTGAAAAATACACAGAAAGAAGAAGTAAAAATGATTAATAGAAACATGAATACACAGGGTTGAAGAGCAAATGCTGGATTTCTGGCCTTATTCGACTTACAACATCACTACTGCTCTGAGCTGTTTGACCTCTGTCAGCTCTGTCGCCTCTTCAGCATATGGCTGCTTTGCTGTAACTCTCTCTCTTTTGGACAGAAATTCTAACTCAGAGGAGCTAATATCAAACCAGTGAGTATGCTGCAACCCAGCAGTAACACCTTAAAGCAAAATGAATGTTGATGGTCTTGCTTTTCTGTGTCCTTTTGGCCGGCTAGATGAGCCCTCACAAATCAATCACATGTCACGAATTCTATTTAGAGTGACATTTGTCAGTTTCAGAACCGGGCGCAGGAAGCCAGACAGTTCATCTGGTGGGAAGAGCTGAGAAGGCTTGTGAAGCAGCAGATAGCCACCTCTGGGCTGACAGAGCCTATCTCAGCTCTGTCTGTCTGCCCATGTGCCATCTCTATCTCCTCTCTTTTTTGTACGTGGTATAGCTTATGTACAGTGGAAAAGCCCACATGCAGATACACAGACACTCACTGACAGGAGGACACGCGCACACTGATGGGAACCTGAAATAAATCTTCAGGCACACTTGCCCATGTTTTCTGTTTCTTTGCTTACTCATATGCAAAGTCACACATGCAAGTATACACGTGCACACACCAGAAAAACACCTGCTTACACATACAGTCCACACTTTAGCTCATCAGAGTTTATATCATCTTTCCATTTTAGAAAACATGTAGCCGATTGAAAATGGACCGGCTAAGCTGTTTGGCTGAATGTAATCATGAAGCAGGAGCTGTGGTGTTTTTTTTTTAATCTGTGAAGGGGAGAGAGAGAGGAGAGGAGCATGTGTATCAGATCAACACTGTGATTCATTTCAGTTCCTGGGGTCTGCTCCTATCTGCCCTTGTTTACTGTGTGCAGCCCTGATAGCATCTGGACAGGAGGCAGACTTAATTGTTCTAGTGTAGCCTGTAATTCTTTTGGCTCCTGAGATCTGGTGCAAGGACAATTCAGGAATGAATGAGAGCACATCTCTTCAGTTAATCTCTATTCACATCATATAGAAGGAAGAGAACGGACTGATTCAGTAAGCACCCATCTGCTTACCTATCTCTGAAGATAAAAGCAGATCGCTGTTTTATCTTTTTCAAGATAAAAAGCTGCTTTATGTTTCAAAATATAGAACTGATATAAATTGGGTAGTCAAGATAATATACAGCAAATATATTATTGTAACCTTTCATTAAAAATGATAGCGAAATATGATATATTTCAAATATGAGAATGTGCTGCTTTTCTCAGCTCTATATCATTTGAAATTCAATGTTTTGGGGGTATTTGTTGGACAAATCTCACTTGGAAGTTGCAATTAGCATTTTTTACTATTTTCTTTCATTTTATTGGCTATTATTTATTGTTAATTGAAAAAAAAAACATCTACAGAAAAGAAGCATAGATGGCATTCATACACCCATGCCTGCATGCATGATATACAAACACATACACACAGACCAATATGCTCACTCGACCCCCTGCCATGTTCTGATTTAAGAGTAAATGTGGCACCATGTTCCCTGTTGTGATAGTGATGGGTAGCACTGCGCCTGCTGCTGCGCACTCCTCGTTTCTCAGCTCCAGATTCAGGGTTTAACAGGGGTGGACTTCGGGGCAGCGATAGAGGGGAGTAGGGGAATCATAGGCTCCTCCATCATCTGGTTTACCTCTCAGCGTCTCTCCACCAGCTTCTCACTCTGAATAATGATGCACCATTCCCTCCCCCTTATTACACTCCCCGCACAGTATCCCACTGACGGACCTCACTTCTCACCCCGTCTACCTCTCGCCTCCACTGCAGCACTCCTCTACTTATTCCATTTTTCCCCTCTTTCTCTCGGCTGCTTTCTTTCTTGCTTGTTTTCAGTGTCCATTTCAGAGTTGGTCTCACAGGACCATCAAGGGGGACAAACAGGGATAAGATAATGTAGAATAATTTCCCTGTATTGTCACTGGAAAATTCATTGTTCTTAGTGCTCACAGACACAGATGGATATTGCACCCCGTCCCACTTTTGACCCACAGTGCAACCAACCCCATCCTCTCTTACTCTCACCCCCTCCAGCAGCCCAGTTTTACAAGAGATGGCTTTTTTGAGCCTTTGTCTGGGCTCATTCTTAATTCATCAGTCGCTATTTGTATGAGGCAGAGGTAGGCGTTTGATTCTATTCCCGGTGTGCTGCCATGTCCAGCAGGTTTGTCAGTGACAGCTCTATTCTGAATTACCAAGTGTTCCCAAGCCCTCAGAGGGAATCTAGAGGGGCTGGATTCTCTTCCTTCCCCTACAGCAGCCATAGCAAAATCACATGCCTATTCCTTGAGGGCAATGACAACCGACTAATAGGTAGTACCTTCCACTTGTAGCTACTTATTGTTCCGTGCTCTGTGTGTTTGTGGGAATAGGTGTGTTTTCACTCAAAGAGAAGAGCTCCCCGGGGACCATCTTCAAGTTTTGCCAGTAGTAATTGGTACTTAAAATTGGAGTGCTGCTAAGCAACTTTAATTGGGAAGCTGTCTCTGTTGGCTCAGCCATGGCATTACATTTATGCGGATGACAGCACAGATATTGGGTTTGCGTATATTTTAACTGTTACTATCACTGCTTGCATGTTGCCTCCTTTTCATTTTGTTTAATTGATTTGCAGACTGTTTTACATTATGGCTTTCTGAGAGGTGTTAAGGAGCACGCGAGTGTATTGCATGATTTAGACACATCACTTACATTTTGTCACTTTGCTTGAAGGAGAACATTGTGGAGACACCAAAACTAAGCTTAAAATATCTGCATACCAATTCCCACACTTGATCTTGACCTCTCTGACCAACTAACTAACGTTAGCAAATGTACATTCACTGCATTTTTCCAGCAGCGCCCAGGGTCAGAGGATCAGTTGCAACCTTTGTGCCAAATAGCTATTTCCAGCTTCATATACTTATAATCTAATCTTCCCTCTCCTGGTGAGGCAGAGTGAATGAAGGTTTGCGAGAGCTGACCGCACTGTATACTAAGTATAGTATGCCCACAGGGCATCATAAAAACACATGGCCTCAGCCAAATAGCAGCACACCTACCTTTTCTCTAACAACAAATCACTAAACCTTAATTTGGTAATTGAGCCAATGGCTAATCCTATTGTGAGACATATCAATTTGATTTTGCTTCTCACATCATTGTCCCTCCAGCGCTTTAGTAGTCAAGGCCTATTGTCTCCTGTCTTACACACAAGTGTCCCACACTAAACAAGAAATAGCCAGTGGCTGATATCGATGTGGCCTTCTCTCCTCCCCTTCCCTTTCCACAAAAGCTCGCCGTTTACAGCAGCATAAACAAAAGTGCTGTTTTCATCCTCTGTCCGGCTGTGAAGCAGCTGAATGGACAGATCAATGATCTTATGAAAGCCATTTATACATTCTGCTCCCGGTGCATTTCTGTGTCTGTGTGCGTGCTTGTGACTGTGTGTGTGTTTTTGTCCACGTCTTCACACTGGTGCCTATGTGGAAGCTCATCCTTTCAAGTGTACAGACAGTTTGTGTTGCACCCAGTAATTATGGCACAAAGATACACTCATTATGTCTCTGTAAGTGTGCGCCACTGCTCTAACCCACTGTGTGGGGAAAAAGCAGATTAAGCAAGCAAAATACACAAAAAACAAACGAGCACACAGATTAGGCTTCTGCAGTTCTTTATTCTGTTATTCAGTATTACCATTTAACAGTTCAGTGTGACTGGGGACCTCGTTTTCCAATGTAATTTAATTTATAATGGAGTGTGGTGGGAAAGGGCTTTTCAACTTACATCGCTAGACTTTTGAAACCACAGGCCATTACTGAGTGGTGTCCACAGTTAAAAACGAACATGCTTTAATGATGGCGCATTGTTTTTATTTTCTGCTTAATGATTGGCCTCGCTTTTTGTTGGATACACTGCGACACAAAGACATCGAGCTACAGAAGGGGGAAACAAAATAACAATGAAGAAGACGTTATCTGACTGTGTATGTGTATTAGTGTGTCTGGGGGTTGTCTGTAGTGTTTGGGGCATTAATCACCCACAGTCCTCCCTTACCTCTGACCCTGCCTTTTAATTGCATCCACACCTTCTGTTCCACCCCTGCTGTTTTTCCTCTCCTTTCTCCTAACATGCTTCTCCTACATGGCCAAAGTGTCCAGAGGACCTGTGGGCCAAGTTGATGATTCTCTAGCTTTTTATCTTCCCCTACCTGTTTTTTTTCCCCTGTTGTCTATTTATTCTGTTCCTTCTCTTCCAAACAACATCACTGTTCAGCAGTTTTTTTCTCCCTAGATTTGAAGTTCACCTTTTGATTAAGTTCTCCCTGCGTTTTTTTTACTCCAATGCCCATTGTCTGCTCTGGTGGGAAATGGGAAGAGTAAATAAATAAGAACAAATAAACTTGTTTAAGTACTTTCTGTTCACTTTATTATTAGGCTCTGCCTTTCACAATGTCTAGTTGATTTGCAAAGGATTTCTTTCAGTGTTTATCTCTCTCTCTCTGCAAACAGGTGACAAATTGAAGGAAAAACCTCAGAGTATTAGAGTATGACAGTGATATGCGAATCATATACTGTGGCCTTTATAGATACTAAAACACGGCTAAACACTTATTAGGATAGATACATGAATAGGTTATTCTGTAGGAGGTGTTCGACACCAGTCACCACCACCATTAATGATCTTTTGGAGGAATGGTGCTCATTCCCTCCAGTAAAGTTCATAGACTTGTAGAATCTACGCCAAGGAGCACTGAAGCTGACCTGATGTTTTGTGGTGGCCTGACAAGAAAACATGCACACACAGACACAAATTTTTCAAAGAGACAGTACTGTAGGTCTGTTTTGAGGCAGCACACTTTCAAAAGTCTGCCAAAAAAAAAGACACAAAGCATGAGTGAAGAAGTGAAAGAAGTTATGACTAGAGCAAGAGCCAAGATGTATAATGAGTGAGTGTTATGTGTACAAAATTCTTCAGAGGACGATGGATTATTTAGGGAGAGATGTGGAGGGAAGCTTGCATGCACAGTCAGTAGCTTGGCTGCCAGGCAGGCAGGTGCCAAACGCTAAGGCAGAAAACTTGTTCTGGCAGTAGCAGACAGTGCAACCCTCCTCCTCATGTCCTTTCTTGACCGCAGCCAATACTGTAGTATTGCAGTATCCGGGGCCCAACTCATCATTATCATTAACGCTGTCTCACACTGACAAACCTGATGCGCACATGATTGACGCCTTTCATTATTTCAAGAGGTGTATGTAGCGATACTGTCTGATTTATTTTTTAGGGAGTCATACTAAAGCTTGAGCTTGTTTTTACTGTAGTTCAGCTCAGTAAATGGTAGAGTGATGTACTTTACACTGTCATGAACAGAAAACAAGTGCTGGCAGTTCAGTGGTCGAAGTGTGTGGTTCAGCTCCAGTTACAGTGTCAGGAGTCTGCAGACAAGGGTCACGTAACAAAATGAAAGGAAATGATTTACAGCATTAAGATGAATGCAAAGCTGGATCTTAGAGGAGAGAAGGTTACGCGTGCAGACTGGGCCCGAGGCTGTCTGACCTCAGGATCAGGTCGTTAGATCCAAACCAGTCAGAGAAAATCTAACGGAACTAATAATGACGGATCCTACTGACCTCGAGCCCTCTGCCTTGCAAGCGAGAGCAAGAGAGATGACTTAGCCTTGACTCAAATGGTCAGCCTTGGAGAATGTTTGAATATACAGCCAGCTTCCTAATGAGCAGCCTAATGAGGCACAGACAGTGCTTTTGTCTCTTAGTGTGCTGTTGTTCAGTCAGTGATCGGCTGTGACAGAGGGAGAGGACTCAGTGACTCTGGGAGAGACTTGCCAAAAACTCTGTGATTTATTGAACGATAAACTTTTCCCTTCTTCATCCTGGCATCGTTATTCATATTAGCAGCTCGCGTGATGCAAAATCTGACTCAGTCCCTGAATATGATATATGTTGGAATTGTTCAGACAGGCACATTGTGGTGTTGTCTCATGCAATGCAGACATTTCCATCCCCGCTGACACTATTATTGTGCTCTGTTGTCACAGATCTAATTATCTGTTTTCAAAGCTTTGCACTTTATGATTTTTCTCCCAGCTTATTGTTTTTCTGCCCCCCCTTCTCCATTACCATTAAGTATCTTTACTGGTTTAGTCGTAACTAAGCATCTGCCGGGTATCTGATGCACAGCATGTGCGTTCGCAGCCACAAATCATGTTCCAGCAGGACCTAAAATAAATGAGGCTCAATCTAACCCATGGAGAACACGTTTAATATTTGCAATGCATTTGTTTGTTTGTTTGGTTTCTCTGATGTTAAACAGCAGTGATAATTAGTACCAATCGTTGCTTTGATGGTTTCATTTGGTTAACTTTTCACAGTTCAAATCGCAGCCTAATAACAAAACGCAGGTTCCTTCTCTTTATTTTCTCCACAGCGGTCGAGGCCAGCTCACTGGGGTCCACGCTTTAAAACAGACTGTAAAAATTGTCTTCTACCTCAAATTCTTCTCATTACATGTTCTTGGTGGGAAACTTTTCTCTTTGCCGTAATTGCTCACAGCTTTCCCTAGATGGAGAGAAGCGGTTGAGGTTTCTGAACACTGACACTCTTGACAAAATGTGAAAGCTCTCTTAGCCTGTTAGCTGTGTTTGTAGGGATCAAACGGCTGAATCAAACGCTTTTCTGTCCTGTCTGCGGCAGACCTGTAGACTTGAGAAACACACACTTAGTACTGTTAGCTTACAACCACATAGCCTTTCTTCCATCATACTGTCCTGCCGTCTCCCTCCTCTTTCATGTGCCAAGAGACAGAGCTTTAGGCCAGGGCTGACAAAACGGCATCATTATCTTAGCGTTAGCGCCTGCCCACGCTTTGCCTCTCATTCATTTCACAGCTAGCCTCCTGGCCCCAGAGGGAGAGATAGATCATGTGGGCGAGAAAGAGAGAGCAATTGGAAGAGAGGTCTCTTCGTTTGTGATTCTACCCTTTCCTGCGTCTCCCCCCCCCCCCCCCCCCCCCCAATAGTCCCTATGTATTGTTCCCTCATAGCTTACCAAAATGCATGATGCCATTATTAGTACTCCCGCTAGTTCTGAAAGAAACAAACAGAGAAAAAGGATGAGATGAAAAAAAAAAGGATGAATGGGATGAGAAAGGAGGTTAAGCTCACCTAGGTTAGAGTCTGTGAGGTGCACAAAGTAGCTATTTATTATGTTGCACACAGTCAGTGTAATCATTCACTTCACGGCGAAAGATTGCTTACATAGAGACTGACTCAAATAGGTTCACAGACAGAAACATCAAAAGAAAACATACTGTATTTGCATTCACAAAAGTGGAGAAGCTTGCCAAATGTGAGTGGACACACTCAGCGAGGCGAGTCTAGTGCAGTGATTGTCACCGGAGTGTCACTGGAGTAAGCGTGGGCAGGAATGAGAAAGGATAGGGCACAGCAGTGGCAGCCCTTTAAATCCAGCTGTGAAGTCTGAATCATTTGCTCTTTAATGGCAATCATAACTCATTGTGCAGTTGTAATGTGTTCCACATTAACAGTGTGGGAGCTGGCTGTGGCTCATCTGTGCCTAATGCGCTATAGCTACTGGCTAAGAGCTCTCATCAAACACTGTTCAACTATCACTTCCTCCTCTTAAAGTCTTTTGTTTACTTTGTGCACTCCTCACGCCCACACCACAACGAAACTTCGAAAGGAGGCACCTCTCACAGTGTACGGTTTCTGCTCCAAGTCTCTTGAGACCATGGCTACCTATATTTAGCCATTAGAGGTTATATTTGCTCATTATTTTGTGAGAGCAGTTCAGTGAAGTCTTACTTGTCAGGGAGCAGAGCACCTTCTGATGCTAATGAGGTGATCTTGTGGCCATGTCTATAGGCCATATCCCAGGAAGGTGTCAGTCTGGGTGTAAACCTTTGTGCTTTCACTCTACTGGAGGCATCCAAAGTCTAGGAATAGAAGCAGCACAGGTGAAGCTTTGCAACCAGGCAGAGCTGAGACTGTGACACAGGAGTGATAGATACTGATGGATATGCCTGGATAGAGATGCTGGCATGCACACATAGAACCTAGGCAATGAAGACATGCAAACACACACACACACACAGAGACATACAGTAGCTGTGCTCTTTGATTGCACGTGTGCACATTTGTCCAATAATCAAACCCCAGCATCCTAAACTGAAACATTTATAAACTGGCTGCAACAGACCCGGAGCACCGATGATAGAATGTCATTGCATTTCTTCTTCTTCACATCTTGCATTCATGTTTCATTTCCACTTGACACTTTGCTTTAAATTTAACATAGTTGAATGTACTTGTGAGGACTCCTAGTGGCACACTATGATGCAAACACACACACACAGACAAGCACAGAAGAAACACACACCTCCAACCCTGACCATGTTGCACCTACACCCGCACCATCACCCAGTTCAGTCCACCCCCCAGGGTTAAAAAACCACCCCTTCACGCTCTCCATCCTTGTTTGCCCGAAGCATGCAAGGATTAGCTAAAGCGATTATCACAAGCTTTTGCAGTTTTGTGAAGATGAATCATGGTAATGCTACACAGCAAAGCGCCTCATGCATTTATAAACCCCTCTACTTGGTTTTGTAATTTTCCAAACTCATGAGGAGCCTATTGGCTTTGCCTTACTAAATCAGGTGCAGGTGAGTCAACTGTAGCCAAATTGGCTGCTTATCACAAGTACATGTGCATGTGCAAATACTGTATGCACGTATTTGATCACACACACATACACATTCCGCTAACTCACACACATATACAGTACACACCCACAGTCATCCATAGATAAATAGCTGCGTGCAAGAAATACACTTCCACACAGTACATAAATCAAATTGCCACACATTTCGATAGACTAATGTTTTCAAAGTAATGTATTCTTTTACATTCCAGACTTTTAATACAGCATTACAGCTTTGTCATAACATGTTTAACTCAGTTTCACTCAGTCAAACAGAGCTGTCACACACTCCATGGGGACACCCCGCCTTTGGCAATTTTCGACTTTGCCACAATGCTGTACATCACTAAAGCATGTTTGCCTAGAGGCTGTCTGACTTCTAAGTACCATATGCTTTTCTAGTTTTAGGAGTGCATCGTGTGCAAATGTCCAGACTAAATACAAAATCTTACTTCAGTTTAGTTTACATCCAGCCATGTATTTCCTCTTGGGTCTTATTTTTCTACAGTAAAGTTATTTTTCCGCTTTCTTTTTCTACCGCTCATAGTTCCAATTACACATTAGCACCTCTCCTGCAGATGGTGTGGTCTAATCGTGCAGGCTTTTTGCCGTTCTCCAGCCTCCCTCCCACCATGCCATCTTCCAGACTGAACAGATGATCACGGCCTCTGGTTTCTCTCCCTGGCCCAAAAGACTCTAGAGGATGTTCTCATTAACAGGACTTGTCAGAGCAACCTGCTAGCACTGCTAATTTATTTTCCCCGTACACACAAAACATACCATAAGCAGACCACACACTCTCACACACACACACACATTAAGCTCACACCGATGCATGTGTGCATATTTATGTGTATATCCCTCACACCGACAAACTGAGACACACACTTGCCCTCCTCTCATAAAAGCCTACACATAGACACACACCACATGCTGCGGCACATGGCCTCTCGAATAGAGCTCCAGGGCCTTCCTGCTAGATTGCACAACAATTAGTTGCAGTGAAGGTTAGTGTCGCATCTCTGATAGTCTGACAAATGATATATGTGCATTTGTTTGCAAAGCATATGTGTTTGTTTGTGTGTACTGGAGGATTTGTTTTTTGGGAGGTAGGGGAGAGGGTGGGCTGTTACACTGCTGTCTGTTTGTACCTCTGGGAGCCCTTCTCTGCCAGCCTCCTTCAGCCTCCAGCTTCTGTGATTCTCTCTTCATGCTCTGTGTGTGTGTGTGTGCGCGTGTGTGTGTGTGTGTGTGTGTGTGCGTGCGTGCGTGCGTGCGTGTGTTTGAGAGAGAGTTTAAGAGTGGTTGCCAGTGTTTGCTGGAGGTGTTACCTGACAGGCTCGTCATATCAGTGTGCACCTTATCACCAGCTGCAGTAAAGCGTTCCTATATTTCACACTTTCACCCACAGGAGATATTTGGACCACTCAACCTGTGTGTGCTCCCAAACACATCGATGCAGACACACAAACACACTAAAAACCGCCCGGCTCGGTCAATCTCTGGGCTGGGCTTTGTTACAGTCTACAAGCCCTAAGACACATTCAGCTGACAGATTTAAGAGCCATCAGTCACTTCTCTGTAACGGCCGCTCATTCAGCCCACAAGACGGTTCAGTGCTGCTGCATAATAGAGAAACATCATGTACTCACACATAATGACACAGATGCCCTCAGGAAGATGTTGTTAGTAATCATCAGTGACTAATGTTTCTCCTTTAGCTTGCTCTGTGACACTGTACTCTAGCTTGCAGGTTTATACACACACACACACACGCAATTCTCTAAGTACCCACACACACACAGGTGACCTCTGTCATTTGCTGAATCATAGTATCTTACTATAGTGAGAGGTATAAATTTATTGTGACCAGGATCTCAAGTCAGCCAATTATGGGAAACTCCACCGATTTTAGGACTAGGAACTGAGATTAGAGAAAGACGACTCTGAAAGTTATACTACACACCAGTGCACCTTCCCAGGCTTGCTTTCTTCCTCGCTATACTGGCCACACTTCTTCCAGCATTTCCACTGGACTGTATGATTTAGATATAAATGAGGTGAGGTGCAAAATTGTCCAGTATGGACGCAATTCCTTGGAATACAGAGCTAGTTTGTGTTTATCTAATAGCCATTGCAGCAGCAGTAGCAATGACAGACAACAGCAAATTTTTCAGGGGTTGTTTATGTTTTTATCTATTAACTTTGGAGGTTTAAATGATAAATTAAATGTTAAAACATGTGCAGTCGTCATGTTTTATCCAGTTTCTTCCAGCTTCAGCAAATTTAAAAACAAAGTCTAATGCGTGAAAAAGTCTGTGCACCATTTACTTGTGTTACAGTTGGACTGTCATTACTAATGCTCACTGCTCTGTATTTCTAGTGTTTTTACTTGTTCTTGGAGCCATGTCGATGATTTGGCCGTTTGTTGAACTTTCTGCTCAGTTCCTATCTCAGTGAAACTTCAGTACCACTAATTGCATGGTTCAGTCATCGTAGTCCACCATCAGCCCCTGGATTTCAGGGATCACAGCCTGATGGCTATCATATAAGGGAAAAAAGTGATATAGCCTCTTACTACTAAAAAACCATGTTCTTTATCCTCTATACAGATTGTGTAATTACATGTATGTTTTTCCATGGTTTAAAGGCTAGAGGGATTTCTCTGGTTTCTGGTTTCTACGCTCTGACCCCTATAATTGGAAAAACAGAACCTTTTCTTAAAGTTTTGATGGAGAGATGTTGATTAGATTTGAGAAATACAGCCTGTATTTCCTCCAGCAGTTGGGGAAAGCAATTTTGTGCTGTTTGCTTCCTTGGGGAAGCTTGAGAAAACAATATGAAAATGATTTCTTTTTCTTTACAACAAGCATATTTGATGCTTGCAGGCAAACACTGAAATAAAGGCAAAGTTTAAGCCTTTGTTTTTTATGGCCTGTACTAAGCTGTCTTTTTTATACTTGTGTGTCTGCATTTTGCCTCCCGTTTTTCACTGTGACAGAAAATATAAAGAGATGCAGTGGTTGGTGTAGCGGATCGGGAATGGTTGGTGACTGGAAGCTGTTCCAGGGGAAGTTGATAGATATAAGGACTGGAGAAGAAAGGACACACACACACACACACATAGACGTGCTGTCCTTGAGATCACTGGCATCTGAATCTTGGTGGCTTTTGAAGGTGGACTGAACAGACCAAAGGGGTAGAATAAGGTTAGTAAAATTAGAATGCAGAAAAGCAAACCCACATCCTTCAAAACCCGATACGGTGCAAACTGCTGACAGCAGCAGTCCTTCTCCAAGTAAACTGTTCAGTCTTAAAGACAAAGACGGCCATCACCCTTCCTCAGACTTACTCCAGCTTTATGTAACTATTAACGCCACCTCCACCATCATCTCTCATCCTTAAGAGGCAGTAGCCGTCCTGCAGACGCCAGACCATGTTACACAAACACACACACATGCTTACCTCCTGCACTGTTCTGTGTGAAATCCCTTTGGTCAGACTGTATCAGATCTCTTGCTGCAGGGTCATATGCTATGCCTAGCTTAGCAGTGCATACAGTCTTGATACAAAATCTGGGCCAAGCCTCCAGGGAACAATAACCTTTACTATGTGTATCAAATCCATCATTGAATTTGTAGGCTATCGATCCAGAAAACGCACTGAACCGCAACCACCAGAGCATTTTAGAGTTGGTCCCCCGCCCCACAATAACCACAGAAAGACAGGGTAAAAGGCCAAATGACTGCTGTGAGGGAATGAGAGGAGCGTAGGGATATGAGCTGTGGTTTGCTGTGTAAATACCTCTTGACTGTCTTAACTGTTTCTGCTTGCGTGTGTGTGTGTCTGTGTGTGTGTGTACATGCATGCTCCAGAACAACTACATTTGCTTTCCGACATTTTACCCACGTTTTGCAAAAAAAAAAAGTTGGGGAAGTTTGTGCATACTTTCGTTCTGCTGTTATTTCCTCCTTTTCTTCTACAAAGGGGCTTTTCTCTTCCTGGGAGAGGCTTTATTCTGCCTGATCCCCCTCTCTCTTTTACTGCCTTCCCTCCTAATCACCACCAAAGCCAACCCTAATTGCCAAAAGACTAGATTTTCTCTCTTTTTCCTCTTTTTCTTGGTGTCTCGCTTTCTTTCTGTCTGTCTTCCGTTTTTTCATATCTCACCACAATGCAAACAAGATGAAGAAGGCAATGAATGTTTAATAAAAACAATACAGAGGGGGAAAATATGAGTCTTTGGTTTTCATCAGTGACATGTGTACTAAGCAGAAGAAATGTTGTTACGTGATGACAGCAACAGTAGTTACCGACATGGTTGTGTTCACGTGACACACTTTCTTTTGTGTGAGAGTGGTAACTTTTTCATGTAGGTTTGATGAGTCATTTTTCGTGACAGCAAAATTTTGGTCTTGGTCACAGATAGTTTGTGTTGATATTGTTTATGTTCTGGCCTTTAATTCTGAGTCATACAGGCAGTGACACACTGTGATTGTTTGGACTCCTGATACCGGCTCAGGGCAACAGCTCCCTTTGGTTAAGGAGATGGCTGAGAATTGATGATGGCCAATCAAGCGCTTCTGTGCTTGTGTGGAGGAATACTAATCTGTCATTAGGGAGATGCTGACTAGTGAAAAACAGTGTCTTTGTGGTCTTTGTAGTTTGTCTCTGTGAATATATCTATTAATGGGCATGTGTATTATGGTTTGTTTCTACATTCTTGTGCATACAGGCACTCTGGCTGGCTTTAGTTGAATATTGTAGTACCCAAGGCCTTCAGCGTACACATAGAACCTTTACTCAATTATGAATTATAGCTATTCTAACATCATCACGTAGACTACATGATAAATATAGTGAAGATCCCCACCCACTGTGTTTATCACCTTCCAGCAGCCTATGAAATCTCGAAAAACAGGTAAATTGCATCTGGCTCAGTGTAACCGCTGCGCTGAAGTCAGTTCAGCTGTCGATTGTTTCAGTTTCACACAGCAGAAAGTTTGGGCAGCTGAAAATACAAATCTTAAAGCTGAACTCAAAGCACATGTACAAACAAAAATAATTCAGTGTTAGTAGCCAGCAGTGTGCGTGCCAAGTCTCCAGCAGCTCTGAGATCAGGCAGCCTGTTGGCACGAGTCGACCCCCTTCCATGACTAACCAGTCACGGTTGCAGCAGCAGTCCCTTGATTAGTCATACAACATTGCTTCAACTCCAGAAAGAGCCAGTTGAGATGGTCAGGTAGGCTAATTAATTCATTTTACATAGCATTTCCCCCTGACTGCTTAAGTATAACATGTGGGCCTTTTAATCAGAAAAATACCAGAGGTTTTGCTGTAAAGCTTGCTGGCAAGTGATAGCACTAATTCCATTCAAATTAAAACAGCCAACAACATTGCAGGAGCTTTTAAATTAAAGAAAACTGGCTTTGCACTGTAGCTCAAAGATATTTTTCCTAACCCATATGAAAATATTAAAAACAAGTTAGCTGAACTACTGAACTATATATATAACTAATTCCAATGATAGTGTGGTAAGTGTTGATGATTCTGCCTATATATATATATATATATATATATATACATACACACACACACGGCACCATACTGTCCACGCACAGCATCTTTTTAATTGGTGTTTAATTGTTGCTGACAGAGAGATTTAAAATAAACACAGATGTTTTGAGGAGGCATATGACCTCCACACACCCCAGTTTTGCACAGTAGTGCTCACACATACTGCTATTCGTGGCTTTCTGTTTGCCTTGAGTCCTTCCTTGTATCTAAGCCTTCCCTGGTTCATTTGTTAAAAATTTAATATAGAAGGACAGTGATAACAGATAGGATTCTCTAGCAAACCAACAGCAAACCAACAGAAATGTTTTCGGGTAAAAAGTTGCCAAGCTATATCGACAGCCTAATATCTCATGCTGACATTTTGGATTTTAACCCAGAGACAGTGGAGTGGTGAAATAAAGTGTATCGGTGTTCAACCAAACAAAACAGTAAAGCTGCTTAATTTTACATAAGACACCACAGGCCATCCATATCCAGGACACACACAACTCTACATTCTCTTTATGGTACACAGTTTGCTGCAGTAGCACAGTGTTGCTGTGTAAGTAAGACAGGGAAAGTTTTAGAGGAGTAGAAACTGGGAAACAACTAAGTTGTTACATGACTGAAATTCAAAACTAGAAGATATTTAAGTGCCCAGAATTAAAGCATTACTTTTAAAAGCTAATGAGGTAGCACTGTTTCTCATTCCAGTCCATTTTTTCAAAATTAACATGCAGGTAATGCTAATGATGGAAACACAACTGATCTTTTTTCCCCTTATAAGGTCTCTATTTCCTCCCAACCAAATAAAGCCTCTCCCAGTCTCTCACCACTGAAGAGGAACTGTTAAACAGAAAACTTTGTGAAGCTGTGATTAACATTAACCATCAGAGTTTTGCCTGTGGGAACTTAAAAGAGTTAAAAACTCTCACCTCATTAAAAGTAGTTTTTGAATTTGTTGTGGCTTTGTAGTTGTCCAACGTTACTGCAGCTCCATCTCTGAATTTCCCAAGTGCATGTGGACATAAAATGTGAAAAAACATAAAACAGTCAGATAATTGAACTAATAGAAGTAGGTTTGAAAGTTGTATTTAAACAAAGCTTTGCTTTGATGCATGTTTGCTGATAAGTAGCTTTTACTTTTGTGAAATACTTAATACATTTGTATTCCATGTACATCCTCCGTCTCTTCATAAAAGGGATATTGGAAAATACATATTTGGTTTGATGTATTGTCTCTGCACTCTTTCTGGATGTCCATGCAAAGCTTGAAATGGCTCTGTGTCTAGTGCATGTTTCCTCTCAGATTGTGTCTGTGTGTGTTTGCACGCTGTGAGTTCTTCTGAAATGGGAGCTGGTCACTGCCATCATCCCTTTGTAGGTTTCTGGGAAGGATGGAGGGATGAGCCAGTCTCCCTGACTGACTTCAATGAACGAGCTCCCTGATGGGCTTCTAACATTGCTTTAAACACCCTTCCATCACAAGTTTGTTCTCCCTTCATAGTCTATCAGTAGTGGACAGTGGACCTGGCTCTGTTTAGTCACTCACTGAGGGCCTAGCCCACTGTAGAGCTCCGCTCTACTCTCATTAGGCTGCACACTCCCCATGGTGCTTCTGATCAGCGGCCATATTCGTCTCTCGCCATCCATCTCTTCATCCCGCTCTCTGTATCCATCTCTCTTAGCTCCATCTCTCTCCCTTTGTCTCTCTTTTGCACTCTTTCTCTCCTCTCTCATTCTACCCATCTATCCATCTGTCCCAATCTCTCGGGAGGCCAGCACAATTAACCTGTTTAAACAGCCATCTGAGCATCCCATCCATTCCAGTGTGGCTGTGTGAGAGAGAGCCAGTTCAGTGAGCCAGGATTCCACTGCCCTCCCTAGCCTCCACCTCACCTCCCACTCCTCTCTCCTCCCCCTTATCCCCTTTATCCCCCCCATTCTACTTCCTCCTCTCTTGTCCTCAATGGGCCTGATTGTAGCAGAGATTAGCCTGACCTAGGACCAGTAAAATGTGTTTTCCTTACAGTTTTGCAGGGCAGGGTGACATGTGAGGCATTCAATGCTCCATGCTTTGAACAATTTAAATGGCTGCAGCTATAAACTGTGCAGCCTCTGGAGATTTCTACTTTAGCGACTGCAATCTGCCTATGAGCTTTTCACCCGTTTCCTTTCTCCTCTTTAATGTTCTTTCATTCATTTCACTGTCTCTCTGATTGCCACCTCCGCACACTTCTGTTCTCTCATCCATCTCTCTCTTTCTCTCTCTGCCCTTCCCCTGTCCCCCTCTCCTCTCACCTTCTCTCTGTCACTCCTCAGCTTTCTCTCTCTCTCCCCTGACTGTATTCCTTTCTCACTTCCCTTTCAACACTTGTCACCTACTTCCTGTCAGGCTGTCCAGAGAACACCACAAGAAGGTCACACCTCTTTTCAGCATTCCTCTCCTCCTTGTCCTTGTCTTGATGGAGGGAGAAGAGAGCTTTAATTAAGAAAAGTGGGGAGGGGGAGTGAAAATGGGGCTTGTGGTGTGATATCATTCAAGTGACACACACACACACAAAAAAAAAAACACATATTCCCTGCCTTTCAAGTAATAGTGATTAAGAAAAGCATGGAATATATTCCCTCCTTGTGTGGGAACACAGTAGTAGTATTTGTAGCATTTCAGGGGTGTGACTGCTCACATTGACTAGACAGTGGAGAAGTGCTGGGCTGGCTGCTTGGCACACTGGGGTGTCAGTGTTATTTGCCAGATCAATGCACAACCTGGGCCGACTGCTTTAGACGACTCGTTAATGTGCAGCACTGTGCCGTTGGGCTTCATTGCTCTGTTGTTGGCCGATTTTTATAATCTCACTTATAGCAGTATCGACCCAGCTGAGTGAAAGAGGGAGCTATTGGAGGTTTGGGTGTGGGTGTGCGTGTGCGTGTGCGTGTGCGTGTGCGTGTGTGCGTGTGTGCGTGTGTGTGTGTGTGTGTGTGTGTTGATGGAGGGGTAAAATTGGCACTGTCTTTTTCTTTAATTGGTGGAAGAACAAGACCCTCTGGGTACTCTATGCACAGCCTGTCACTCCATTTGTGTGTGGGTATTGGTGCAGTTAGTTCAGCTTGTCATTGTTGAGACATGCAGGCAATCATAGAAAATAAATGCCTACACACACACACACACACATACACACACACACAGGGACTGATTATACACTTACAGTATGTACACTACTACTTACCTCATTATTTATTGGCTCATTGATTTTGACTTTAACCAGTTTTCACTGAAACATACCTGGAATGTACAAAATAAATGTATTAGTTTAAGATGCCTTTCAAATTCACACGTTGTTCCTGCTGTCTGTATGTCAAGTGAACAACTGAACTTTAACTAATGTTTAATGTATCATAGTTTTTATCATACTTTTTTTTCTCTCCAGTAAATAAAAAGTGAGCAGTGTGTGAAATCACCACTGGAGAGATCACAGCTGAAGGTGATCCTGTATCCTGCACTCTAATTCCCTCTGTGTTGTATTATAGAATCAGAATAAGAAAGGAGGAGGAAAAAAGAAAAAAAGGTCAAGAACTAAGAAATAAAATGGAATACAGAATTTTTTGTATTTAGAGCTGGAATCTGTGATTATTTTCTTGATGAATCAGTGGGTCTATAAAATGTCAGAAAACCCAACAATTTTCAGTTTCCTATGATTGAAGACTTAAGAGAATATTGACCCTGAAAAGCTGGAACCAGAGGATTGTTGCCATCTTTGCTTAGAAATACATTAAGTAATTAAATTATAATTAAAATCTACTTATTGATTGATTGAATAAGAATTTCAGCTCTAATGTCATTATCACTGAAAAACAATTTGAGTCCTGCTTCAAGAAGGCCACAAATAACAGACCTTTTTTTTTCTTTTTTTTAATTTGGTGTATAAAACCTGGTCGTACATGCTTTTTGTTAATATGGTTAAAACCCTCCCCCCGCCTCTTCGCTCTGTGCGAAGCCTTTACTAGCCTTGACCGCAATAGTGCTGCACTACTGGCTGTGTGCCTAGCTCCGAGTGAGAGGAGACAATAATTGGAGGACGGTGAGAGAGGGGGCAACAGACCACCTGCTGCTTGTGTTTTTATCCAGTGTTTGACTGTTTCACAGATACAAGCTCTTAGAAATACAATAAAGCAAGCGCTGAGTTTGATTTTTGACTTCTTCTCATTGTTGATATAATCAGGCAGCCTTCCAAAACTCTATTTGTGCAGACACATGTTTGCCAACTGTTGTGTTTGTTATTGCCCCCCCCCCCCCTCCACCTTCCAAATCTAATCTTTGAGAATCTGCAAAAATAATGGTAGAAGAAATGAGATTAGACAAAAAGGAAAGAAATGAGACAAACAGAAAAGAGCAAGAAGGCTTTTTAAGGTCTTTTTGTTTGGGATGGAAATTTTCAGCAATACAAAGAGAAGCAATCTGATGAACAGAGGAGGCTTTTCTGCCTCTTTGGTTGATGTAATCCGTCTCTTATGTCTCCTCCTGTCTAGACCAGGACACTTGTGCAGCACCTGCTTCACTCAGTGGAGAGAGCGTTGTTGAAGAGCTGTCCCCTCTGACTGAGCTCTGAGTGGCTGTCTGGACATCTGGCCTTAGAGAGAAGAGTACTGACATGATCACAGGCATATTTAGGGCCAGAGAGAACAACAAGCCGGATTTACTGGCAGTGTGCTTTCTGTAATGGAAGCCCTGTTTCAGCTGTTGTACAGACGTGGGGAAAGAGAAAAAGAAGATGCAGCAGTGAGTTAGGGCCTTTGGCTCAGGGTTTCTTACGTTATGCTGTCTAGACATTGTAATCCCAGATAGGGTGGAAGGAAGTGAGGATGAGAGGCCAGTATGGGATATGCATGTCTACGACTCATCTTCTCATGAACTGTGGTAGAGTTTCGAGATCAAACACAAGAGTGCCCTAACAAAGCAGAAAAGCTTGGACTCTAGTAGTCCAAGAATACAGACTTCCCTCTGATTACATCTCTGTCTGTCTGTTGAGTAACTGAACCTCTATACATCTCCCTGTTACATGTAATGTTCAGTTCTGAAGGAGGTGTATTGTATATGAAGAACATTTGAACATTTTTCTATATTTTAAGCTCACTTGCTGCATATTAGCCAAAGATTCAAATCATCTGAGGCAGAATCATCGTCTGAGGCTTCATTTTTTTTTCGTTTAGTCTATTCAGTCCCTGCTCATGCAGCACATCCCAGTAGGCTTTTATATGAACTCTGTTTACTGTTTCTGCCTAATTGGTGAAACTTAATACAGACATATTTCTTTCTGGGAAGATGTTGTTTTTCTCAGGGAAATGAGAAGTGCTAAACGGATAGCGATAAACATTGTTATTTATGTGAATCTAGTACAAATAGCTGTTTTGGGTCATTTCATGTTCTGTTTGCGGAAAACTGTTATTTCTGTTAATGCAATCAGAGCCCTGTTTTGTGTGGCGCTGTATATGGCGTGACTGTTTGTGTCTTGTTGAGTAGTAATTAAAATAAATCTTTGTTCTCACTAATACACATAATGTTTGCATGGGATATATGAATATGCACATATTAATTTGAAAAACTCATTCAGAGCCATATATATATATTTGTAATTAAAATAGGCTATAGAAATAAAACTGACTTTACAAACTATACACTGAGCGAGCACTTTGTTTGGAACAACGTACTGATACTGGGTATGGCCTCCTTTTGCTGTCAAAACAGCCTCAGTTCTACCCAGCATAGATTCCACGAGATGTTAGAAACATTCCTTTGAGATTCTGGTCCATATTGACATGACTGCATCACATAATTTCTGCAGATTTGTCAGCTGCACATTCATCCTGCCAATCTCCCATTCTAAGACATCCCAAAGGTCTTATGTTGAATTCAGATCTGATGACTCGGGAGGCAACTGAAGTACAATGACCATGTTCATGAAACCAATGAAAACATTCCCCACACCTCTACACCACCACCACCACCACCACCAGCCTGGACTGTTGGCATAAGGCAGGCTGGGTCCATGCATTCATGCTCTTGATGCATGTTGAAAGTTTGACCCCACCATCTGCAGCCTCATTAGAAATCCTAAGTTTTTCCTTCGAGTGTGAGTGTACTGAAACTGTACATATAACAAAGATAAAACCGCCTGGTTTGAACTGTTATGTCTTCTCATGCAAAAAGACTGCACCACTGAGGAGTAAAAAAAAAAAAATGAATGAGGGTCACTGGGTGTGAGAGCATGTGACTAAACTGTGGAATTCTGAATCAAGTTACACAAGCACAGAGTTCAAATCAATCACTTTCATTTACAGTGCCACAGAACACTAACAAACCTTTTACATAAACCAATGGATGGGTGAAACAAAGCTTTGAAAAAAGGAGAGCGGCACTGGACCCTTGTGATTTGAAGAAAACAGGGCACTGAACCTATTTTCTGTGGAGGGAAGAAACCATTCAAATCCTCCTTTTGCTATTCCCCTGTACTTCATATTGTACAGTGAGATTGGGATGCAGTGCGTTAAATACTGCATAAAGTGTTTGTGTAGTTTGTCTCATCAGTGTAAAGTGTGGAAAGAGGAGGATTGGAGACCTGTGCAGTATTCATGTTGAGGACAGATGACCTCTCGGCTGAGAGCTGAGTCCATCTGCCAGAGATAACTGGAGGAAGATCAGAAAGAGAACGATTTTACCCTCACATTAAAAGCTAAAAGCACACTGTTTGTCACTCTGGGAAAAAAGCATGGTACCATTAAATGCCACAACACTAGTTGAATCAATATTTTCTGACAGGACAGTTTAAACATTTATGGACATGAATGCACTGCTTTTGCAGAAGGGGTTGACAATTTGAACATTATGTTTCTGCAGATTTCTCAAATAAATTATGATTTAGCATCCTCTTTGTACTTTATGTCTTCAAAAAGTTGCAACTTTAGGGCGTCCTGGTATGTCACCTGGTAGAGTGTAGCGCAGACACCCTTTTCTGCATGTCATCCCCTAACTTTCCTGTCACTCTTCTCACTGTCGCTATCATAATAAAGGAAAAAAAATGCATGAAAAAAACACTTGCTCTGTAATTCCAGTAGTCAGTTACCTACAAATAAATTCAGCTGCCAGCTTTGATAAGAACAGTGTGTCTCAGTGCCTCCACAAGAAATGCTTCACGACTTTTCACATGCTTCTCTAGAGAACAATCCTCAAGAGTCTTATCCTTGTGATGTTTTGACCTATAACTAATAGAGACTAATGATGAAATACACCGCTGTTGAACCAGGCACAGTGATACAGTCTCTCTAAGTGGTCACTCTACTGTATACCTCCTGATGAGATGTGTGTACTTCAGGTGTATTGTGCTTGTGTGTGTTTGCATGTCTATGAGTGAGAACAGCACCGCCAGCTACATTCCCATATGCCATCACATACCTTGTTCCTATTTCATTACTTAATCATCACTGAAATGAGCTGCTTTAATGAGTAGTATATTGAAATTGAAAATTTTACCTTGCTACCTTGTCACTAGAGAGACAACAACTGCCGGCAAAATAATCCTTGTATGTGTATGCGTACTTCGCAAATAAAGATGATTCTGATTCTGAAATCTTTTCACTTCTTCTTGTCTGCAGTGAAGTTTGATGACTGCGCGGGGAATGAAGCTGTGGTTTTCCAGAGCAGTGACCCCGTCTTCGGCGTGCGGACAGATGGGTCCATCTTTGCCCAGCAAGACGGAGCCAGCCTGGATGAACCGGTCCAGTTTAAACTGACAGCAAGTGATCCACACACACATGTCTGGGAAACTGTGGTCCAACTGGCACTGATTGATTCACCGTCACCTCAGCAAAATGAAAATGAGGTGAGTTATATACTTATTGAGCTCGAGCACAGATGCACATATCATGCTTCAAATTCCAATTATCACCCCAGAGTTTCTTCTTCCTATCACATTTTCTCCAGTGGTCTGGTGATAGTAACAGCCAAGAATCAGGTCAAAACTCCTTGGGGTTTTAGAAAGAGAGAGAGAGAGAGAGAGAGAGAGAGAGAGAGAGAGAGATCGGGGCAGAAAGAAGTAACAGGAGCACGTGGTTAAAAGTGATAGAATCACACTGCCACAGGGGGAGAATACAATTCCCCTCAGCCATAAGCTGTTATTGGAAAACATCCCATGCCTTGGAAACCCCACGGGTCCTCAACTCTTCTTCATCTATTTAAAAGCTGTCAGTGGTCACGAGGACAGAGCAGCCTGAGCTCAACTGTCCCCATGTCTACAGAACCACACAAGGCCAGATCTGATAGTCAATATCAGCACAAGCGTTAATCAGATTAGGTAGCGACAAAACATATGAGTATGAGACCGTGTTCACCAACACAGTGCAATTCTAGATGGCTCGTACACAACATGGGCCAGTAAGTTCCTGACAAGATCAAATCTAGCTGAGATAGACATATCACTAACAAGACATAGTGACTGACAAGGAGTCACTAAATCTTGCTAAGTAATTTGGGTTTTAGAAGGAACCAGAAGGAAGTTTAAAACTGTGATTGAATTTAAAAGGTAAAAATTTTAAAACCATAACGTTTAAAATAGTTATAATCAATATAGTTATGACAATGGATCAAATGACAATTTGACATGTGAAAGGTGTTGCTTGTAGTGACAAACCCACAGAGAATTACCACCCGACTCTGCTCCACAGACTTTTATAACTTCTTTCATTTCATTGTTTTGGTCTTGTAACCCCACAATTCTAACGTTTCAATCAAGTCTCAGTGCTCTGGTAGCGTTGTTTCAGCTGCTGCAGCTCTAAAAACCCTCTGTTCACTACCTGGCCAGCACCAGCAAGAAGTCTGCAGCCAGCTGGTCAACATAGTGAAGCATTTAGCAGCTAAAGAGCCAGATAATTCCCTCACGATTTAGTGGAGAACAAAAGAGAGCTAAAAGAACAGTGAGTACTAAACTTACATTCCACAACGCAAATACACGACTCCAAAAACATGCAAATGTTGCTCTGTGTCTGCTGGATGTCTAAACTTTTGGTGACAAGATTGCGATATCAACTTAAAAAGTGAAAGTGTTGTGTTTACAGCTTGTTTGGGCTGCCCCCAAGTGGCCAAAGAAACTGTCACTGTAGAAACAACAAGCACCCTTTCATCCAGTGTTACTAGGTTGTGTATCATTATAGAATCTGTTCTCTATGAATTAAATTTCATTTTTTCCAAAACCAATTCATGGCAAAGAATCAAGATTCAAATTCGTAATTAAACCTTAATTACCTTTGTTTGCTTTTCCTACTTATTCCATTTCATGTGATGATGATGGGTGACTGCTTCCCATACTAGCCCAGAATGCTAAGCCAGTCACATACAGTATGTTATCAGAGGGATGTTGACAGCGTTATAAATGGACTTCAGAAGCCATTTTGAATTATCCTGTCATCACTTGGTGATTCCTGAGATATTCATAAGCCACAAACAAACTGTGAACTTCAGATTGATGTGTAAGCAAAATAATGAAATGAATGAAAATAAAGTGAAAACAAAACTTCTCTGATGCCAGCAAGGTTAGCTTCAATGACTGAAGGACTGACTGACTTTTTCAAAATAGTTTAATCTTTTTCAGTATTTAGATATTGAGAGATAAATTTAAAGACGGTTAAAAACAAGAAAACAGGGTTTTCAGATGGATTGTCTTTGTAGTGTGAATGGCCAGAAAACAGAAGAGGTGGCACAAAGTCAGTCAGTCAGAGAATCACAGAAACAAAAAGAAATTCAGAGCGTGGACATCGGTCAACAGAAGATCCATTAGTGCGACTGGATGTAAGAAGATGTAAGAAGAAGTATGTTATTCTGGCTCTGAATAGCTTGGCCTTCATTCTCGCTCTTTTGTAATTCAGGTTCCTTCAAATGAGTCACTGGTTACTATGAGCTTCAGTATTAAAATACAGTGTGTCAAGGGTCAAATGGCTGGTTATTCTACTTGATTTTCCAGTGAGTCAACTAATATGAACATCCTGAGCCATGAATAGACAAACAAACAATGAGAGAGCAAGGCAGGGTCAGAGTTCAGAAACACACTAGGCACTGGAACAAACATGTATGCAGCAAGAGCAGGAGCAGAAAGCAGGGCTTCGAAACAAAATGTGATGTTTCATTATGGAAATGCCGCTTTGTGGCGTGCTCTGTTGAATAATAACTTCCAGATGTCTGGGTAGCCAGGGGCTGGCTGATATCAAAGCGTGCAGGGTTTTGGGGAGGCAGTGGCATAGAGGGGAAGAGCTGGGACCGCCGCCAGCTGGCTAAGGCTCATGGCACCAGGGCTGGGGGGCCGCATCCATTTCACACTCAGTGACTCCTGTTCACATAGTGTTAGTGTGCTTAAGCGTGTGTGTCTGGTGTGTGTGCGAGAATGTTATTTGGTTTTTTGTTCGAGATTATGTCGGATCAAGTGTGAATTATGCTAATTTTGTGTAAAATTTTCATTTCTGTGTATGGTCTGCGTGTGGTTGTGTCTTTGTTTAGGGCATGACGTGTCTTATGTGTGGAGCCTATAGGTTTAATCAGTGCCGGCTTGCATGTCAGAAAGTGTGCGCCCCCTTTGTGTGGGATTAAGGGAAATAACACGACCTTTAAATCTCTGGAATCTGCAAAGCTGTTGTTACAAATTCTAATATCTGCCTCCAGTTTGCTTGTGCTTCTTATCCTCTATCTTTTATAATAGTTTGAATAAGTGCGCAGACATCTCAGCTTAACCTGTTTTTAAATCAATTTCATCACCTTCCTGTACTTTCTTTCTTTCTGTGTGAGTGTGAATAAGAAAGAGCGAATCGGAGCTGCAGGGTTTGATCAGAATTACACCATGGCTAGAGAAAAGCCCACTTAAGCCTTTTGCAGCAATGATGGGCACAGCTCTTTCTCCATTTCTCTGTCTCTTTCTCTGTTTTTTTTTCTTTCCATCTTTTTCTCTCTACATCTCTCCTCGGGGGAACTCACTAGTACCTGTTAGCATGTGTAGATAAAAGGATCTGGAGCATGACTTATTTAGGGGGGTGGGTGGGTGGGTGGGGGTGCACATCTGCTTCTGACAACCCTTCTCCTCATCCCCCCTCATTCCATCCCAAACATGTCTCGCTCCACCTCTGCCTCCCCTCACCGCACTTGTGGGATGTGGGGCAGCCATCCCCTGCAGTCAACCCCAGTAAGCCTCTCTCGCTGAAGAAAAAGAATACATTTGTCCAGACCCTGCTCACATCTGTCTCCTCCCGCTCTGCTGACAAACCCTGTTTGTGTACACAGGCATGTTGCACTTGGCAGAGGTTGGTCTCCTGAATATTGACTGAATGCAAAGGATCATCATGTGCATGTTTCAGTGACCTTGTCACACAGTACAACGAACATGCAATATGGCAACATGTGTGTTTGGATGCCTGGACTGTCTCTGGAACAGACTAGTAACACAGTAAAAGAGGAACAGGACAGAGTGCAGCTGCTTTTTGGGCCATGAGCATGAGAAAAAGCTGCTCAGGCTCATGAGCAGAAGTTTTTGTCTGTTTCAGGGGTTATGGATCCCCTAGTGGCCAAAAGAGGATGTGCTGCTTTCCCTTGCCCAGTAATTGGAGACAGAAAGAATTCAAACTTGTATTTTACTTTTATATCCTCACTTTATGGTCCATAATAATATAATCCACATTTTAATTAATTTTAGAAAGAATTTTTATTCCTATATACTGTAAATGTAATGTAATTTCACATACCTTTACCTCTAATGTTAACCACCTCTCCTGATTCCTGGACTGTTATGGAAAGTGCCTTGGACGGCACAGTACATGACGTCTGAAATGTAGCGCTTGATGAAACTGAACATGACACCTTAGCCCATACCTCTCCGCACCCCACACCTTATCCTATCCATGCAAACACATACATACCATATGCCAGGTTGCTTGACACATTTCCTTTAAAGCAGCCTTAAAAGCTTTTCTCCTGGGCGTCCATCTAATGAAGTCAGCCCTGAAAGCATTGTTTCCGCTGGCAGATACAAGCCAACCCTCTGAGGGACCTTGACCAGGCAAGAACAAACAGAGAGAGACAAAGAGAAAACACTTTTTATAGACTGCATTGTACAGAACCCTCAACTTTCAATATGTGCCAGAAGCCATTGCAATCTTCCAACACTGTTGCCTGCCCCTGTGTTGTATTTTATTTATATTCTCAAATGTCAACTGCTGGGGAGGAACTGTAAGGCTACATATCGCACAGAAGTAATATAAAATGAAAAATTGGAGGAAGTATTAAAAACACTAGCCTCTTTATATGTAAATGTATGGTGATTGAACCTCTTTTCTTATGCTCCCGAATCCACAAGCCCAGATTTTTCTTGTTCTATGACATGAACACCCTCCCACTCACACACACACACACACACACACTCATGCACACACACACAGACACCTACGTACACACACACAGACATACAGAATGCATATATTCTCCACTCTCTGCTTGCACTGTTTACTGTAATGAAACTAAACAGTTTTCTCTATCATCTTTGGTGTGTGGTTTTTATTTCCAATTGTTTTACGTTTTTTCCCATCACACCCTATCTTGCATTGTCACTCATTCTCTTTGTGTAACAGGACTGCTATTATTTTGTGTGCTACCCTTATTCAGCATTTGATTAAAAACTGCAGAAACGTGTAGTTTCTCATACTCAGGCCAACCCGTTACTCGTAGTCACATGTAACTATAAAATCTGGGTCCACCTATTGATGTAAGACTGACACAACCAGTCAAATAACACACACACTCCCTTGGCCAACAGGCAAAGAAATATTATGATTCAGGTGTTAATGCTGCAAGTAGACAGAACAGTAAATTGAAGCTGGATCACGTGATGTCTTTGGCAGTTCTATAAATTTTTATGTTTACCTAAATAAAGGTTGAATGAATGGATGAAAATATTTTCTCCATTCCTTCCCCTGAGGCATGACATGCAACAGACATGAACTGAGGATGTGCTGGGGCCTGGTGTTCGATAGGTGAACTTTTGTGCTGCTGTTCTACCTGCTGGTGCACCATCAGCCTAACACGGCCCAGTGCTTGAGGAATCACTGTTATTGAGACAAGCTGTCAGGACCCTGAGCCTGAGAGGAGAGACGGAGAAAAACAATAACACTGGAAGAGAAGGGCATGGGGGGGGCGCACCGTAGCAAGGGATAGCTCAAGGGAATGTGATTGAGACAGAGAGTGCAACTGATGCATAGCTTCAGCAATGATGTTCGTGACTGAATTCTTGACATGTTGTTATTGGCTTGTAACCCTGAGATATGTTGGTAAACTTTCTGTAGAGCAACTCTCCAGAATGTCAGTTTAATATAACCTTTAGATCACTAGATCTACAGCACATCTACAGCACACCTACTATAGCCTCTGGGACATTAAATATGGTAGTTAAGAAGTAATCCTTGAGATGGTGGACCCTATGTAACCTTGACATGGAAGTGTAAATATGTTTAATAAACTTAAACATAAGAAGCAACATATCTGATTACCTGCACTCAGTTGCCTTAACTAGCCCTGGGGTGCACAATTAAAGCTCTTACTGTATCTTCAGTGACCTTTGTTTGTATATACCCACCCTGGAAGCATCTTTAATGAAGCAGATTCTTTGTAGTTCACCTTCATATGTTTCATATGCTTCATATGTTTTTGCAGCATTTCCTTATGAGGAAATTATGTTAGGTTGGTGATATGCTCAGTAGTTTCAGCATGCGATGTAGCTCCTGTGACTCATTGGTGAGTTAATGTTCATGAGGGGATTGAAAATGGGCTCCCTTCAAATTCCTTATTTGAGCATCTTTCAAAAAGACAGGTTTGTGGTGGTCGTTTCTCTCTGCCTGCAGGGACCGTGTGAGGGGAGTGTATGATGGGAGAGCACTGTATGATTGAAGTGTGTGTCTGTGATTCAGCTGTCAGTGTCTACTGAAAGAGGCTGTAAATCCAACCTCAGACATGCTCTCTGTTAATAGGATTTTTATACCCGGTGTAAATGACAAAGTCTGGAGTTTATGGTCTCTTTCACATATATATAAATATATATTTATATCTATATGCACACGTTCATACATGCAAATAATTCACAGACTTTACACCTGTGTGCTCACTTTTTACAGCACTGTCCTACTCAGGTCTTATACATGATGGCAAAAATTAACTAGATAAGAACATCATTTAACACATTATTGCTCATTTGCACTCTGCAGACAGTAGAGCGCAAATGAGAACTGGGGTATCTTTCTACCGCTGCACCTATGTCGGTTTGTTCAGGAAGTTTTATCAACCCTGTCTGCGTTACAGCACGGATGCAGATAACAGAGCTGTGGATTCTAGTGGTTTTGTAGTTTAATCTTATTTCACACGGTTTTGGAAATATCACAGTAAACTACTTATCAGTCACATATGAGCAAACAGACAAAGTGGTAAATAGGAAAGAATTTTGTAGATTAATATAACAGAGGAGTTCTTTGATGTGCGTGTGGAAGCTTATAATTTGTATTTAGTTTATATTCACTCGCTTTAATTAATTTCCTAATTGCCATGTAGTACCAGCTAATATGGTAGAATTATTAAAGCATCGGTTATTGCTTTTTGTCCAGCTCTTGGTCAATTATTATATATTTATATAGCTTTTGAAAAGCTCAATGGCATTGTCCATACTAAATGGTTAATTTACTACACACTAGTTTTAGTCCTTTTTGTTGTGAGTTGTGTGTATTACCATTTCTAACAGGGATTTATGAGGAGTTTATCACCAGAAGAAAGGAAAAAGCAAATCACAACACACAGTATAAGATGCAGTATCTTCAGAATATGATGAGTTGTTGAAAAACATAAACTGGTGATCTTTGGTCAAGGTAAAAAAAAAAAAAAAAATCAGCCATTCAATGACTCCAGTAGGTTTTCCTAACAGGATCACAAGGGCTCAACATGTTATTTCTAAAACTTTATTTAAACTTTATTTAAAATATGTTCATACTGTAGAGTTTACGACTTTGAGCAGTATTAGCGCAGGGAACGTATGTCATCTTTGTTATGGTTGCCAAATTTCCTAGTCACCAGTTAGATGCAGAAAAAAAATTGTTTCCATAGTGACATTATGCATTGTCTTCAGCTATATTGGTGACACATTGCACATTCAGTATCACAATGACGAGAGGAAGGCTGGACACTGTCTTTCACGACAGAGATGGAGGAGCCAGAGAGCTGCCTTACACACACTGCCTTACATACATTCCTCAGTACAGTTGTCATTAGAACACATATACTTGTGTACTTGGGATTGTCCCACCAGTGTTTGTATTTGACACTGCCATCTGAGCTGATGATAATTGAGGTTTCTCCATTTGCCATTTCAACCATAGAAACCACATCATGGAGAACAAGTCTTGGAGTAACATTAGCTTTAAAGTTTCTTTTTTTCCAGTGTTGTATGATGCTACTTAAACCTGCTGCGGTTTCCTTATTTCAAGCTAAAGCCCTCTGCACTTGGCTGCGTGAAGAGATTAGAGAATGTGGACAGTTTATGGTACGGGCTGTTAGTAGGATCAGATGTAGCCAGCAGCCATGGCAGTGGAGTTGTACTCTGCTGTGGCTTGCACAACGCTAACCACTCAATATCTGCAAGGACCTAAGCATTTATTCACTAACACAATCACCCAACTGCTAAACATTTCCATGAATAAACACTCTCCAAAGATTTTAGTCAGTTTAACCTGATTAACAGTGCTACAGTGTTATTCTTCCTGTCCTGTGAATTTCTGCTTTGACACTGCAAAAACTTACTTTAGCTGTTATCATAAGTAGCACCTCTAACCTCCTAAATAAAGCCTTGTGTTGTCTTAAAGGTCACAAAGGAAGAGGGGAAAGTCACTGAGAGAAAGGAGAAGAAGGGCACGTTGCAGGCACCACCTCCTGTCATCATGTTCTCAGGGTCTGGCCTGAACAGCTCCAAGGGTCTACGGAGGCAGAAGAGGGACTGGGTGATCCCACCAATCAACGTGGCAGAAAATTCTCGAGGACCGTTCCCTCAGATGCTCGTCAGCGTAAGTGACAGATTTGATGGGCCGCATCACTGATTTGTTCTGAATTTACAGCTGGGATTTCTTGAGGACTCTTCACGGCTAATGCTGATTGGGGGGTGTGTGATGGACGGTGATAAAGAACAGAAATACATTAGCATAACTGGTTTGTTCTCCACATCCTTGCAGATGATTATGTTGTGTTCCCCTGGTGTAATTATAGCCACAAAATCTTAAGGTATTTAAATAGCCCTGATTGGCCCTGAGAAGTTTTCACTTCAGACATAGACCAGGGTCCAAAACAGCTACGCAGCTAAACTCTCCCTCCGTGTGAGGTCCAGGGGATTCACAGTGAAGCAAATGATTATTTCTGCTCTTTTATGCATTCCTTTTTTCTTTTATCAGACCATTTCAGAAAGGTTGCCCAAAGTTCAGTACCATTTTTATAGCTGCTTTATAACAATACAATTTGTCACAGAATCTTTACTGAAGCCATAACTCTGGGCTTCCTGTGAAATATAAGGAGTACGTATGAAAAGCTGCTATCCTCAGGCTCAAAAGGGCAGGACAGTGGTTCAGTCCCTGTGCCCCTGTAAGGGCATGATGGTTTAAAACGTAAATAAATCAGACGTAACAACATGACAAATGACCTGACTATAGCCTCACTTTGCACGTGTGTCCCTGTGTACATCCATGTCTACAGAGCTAGGGATTTACAAGTAGTAACACCTCAGCCTCTGGTGCCTAATCATTGTTCAATGAGCCTATTCTCATCTAGCATTCAAGATTGGAATGTGGCAACAACTGACTCTCATCATGGCGAATTTACTGCTAGTTTTGATAAATACAAAATACAAACACAGCATGGTGAAGGTTAGGGGTCGAGCCTGTTGAAGGAAGAAAACATGAATAAAAAAACATTTGTGTAAATGTGCTGTTGTGCAAAGGCTGGAGCTGCACTGTGTTTAAAATTCAGAGATTCTGTCATAACAGAATGCGCAGTTTGTCTCTCATAGCAAAGCTCTAGACTCTAAGCTTGTGGTGCGGTCTGTAATTCATCAAAAACCATCATTCCAGGAGACCGCTGCTTCATTTCCTGCTCCCACTTTCCTTCTCCCTTTATCTGGAATATCTAGCCATCAGCTTTTCCTCGCTGTTTACAAAACTCTCACAGTTTATCTCTTTTGGGTCTTAAATTGTGCAAAAGAAGCATTTTTTTTCCTTTTGTTTCTGTTCTTTGTTTTTCAACCGGGTTTCATCCAATCCCCAGGGAAAAGCCTCTGGAGCTGCTTGAAGGAAACTTTTTTTCTTTTTCTTTTTTTTCTCTTTTTTTTTTAGTGAAGCAAAAACATCAAGTCAAAGAGAGGAGAGTTTGTAAGTCTTTGTTTTGGAGTTGGAGTGTGTCTAAAGCTGGAGTGTGTCCCATCAGCCTGGCACAGTGTGGCATTCTCTTCTAAGCCCGCTGAGCCCTTCAGAAGTGCTACACCCAGCCATAAACTGGCCGGACAGTTCTGCTGTTTCCATGAGCTGGTCGGAACCAGAGACAGACAGAGGGGATAGGGCAGGGAGAAAGAGAGAGGGTATCAAAGGAACATTTGGAAGTATAGTGTGCAGCCAAACACAGACCACTTTGTGCAGTAAATAGGTCCGTCAGGGGCTGGTGGATTGCTGAGAGTGGAGCGTTCAGAGCAGAGGAGAAGTGATGCGTGTTGATGCCCCTGTTGGGCTCTCAGGTTCCTGTCTTTCTCTTTAATGATGACTGGAGGGCAGGCAGGGCCATACTGAGAACTACAGATTTTAACAAGGAGACAGCTCTGGGGGGTGAATGGCATGTGGATGATTTTGCCGTCCTTATTATTTATGTGTTTAGTCGACTTTTATAACTTGTTTTGAGAATTGATGCTTATCTGTTTCAACGCCCCCCCAGTTAAAAATGTGCTCAAAACAACAAAAGGATTCAAGCAAGGATACATATTTTATCCTTTAATATCAACATGAACACAGAAGATGAAGTTTTTTTCATCTCTGACATTTAATATTGTAATCGCAATTAAATTTTTTATAGGACACATCGCAAAACAGAGCTTGCGGTGTTTTTTTTCCCCTCTCATCTCTTCTCCTGTCTTTCTCCAAATGTGCCATTGCTCAGTGTTCTGTGTGCTATTGCTGTGTGATGCCTCCCCTAATGGCCTGTGAAGTCGGTCCCTTTCCTAATGGGCTGTTCTGTCATCCGACGCAGCAATGAGTGACATACAGGCAGCGGCCTTCCCCGCCATCCCGCCGCTTTTCTCCCTGCCCTGACCAAGTTGCCATCAGTTGGACAGGCAGGGTGACAGCAGCCCTCACCTGCATATCCGCAGGTCTGCAGCACTGTCACTTTGATCAGGCCAGCACAGGATCGGGCAGGTGTCAGGACAGAGGCCCTACTGACTGGCCTCTGAGCTTGCAGCCTGACATGGCTCGAGGGAAATGTTGACTGCTCCGGCAAAGTCTTGGCAGAACTGTACTCCCATCGCTCTCTAAAGCCAAGACAATGTCAGAGCTCAGTGAGATATTATTGACTGCTTTTTATTAATAGCAGCGCTGAAATAATTGCTCCAGCACTTCAGACTTTTCCGCTGTACATCAAGGTGTAGTGTGCACAGGGCACCTCTCAGGCTTAATATCAGGCCTTTTTGACTTTTAGTGTTACAGAGTTGTTCTGAATGTAGCCTGGTGTTAGCAGGCATTTGCTTCAGCACTGTTGTGGTTCTTTACAACAGATGAGTAGTTCTTAACTTTTAACAAAAGGTGAAAATGGAAGTCCAGCAAAGAAAGCAATGGAGGGGAAACAGAAGCACAGAAGGACGGTTCTAGAGAAAACAAAAGGAGGAAGAGATCCAGAAAGACTAAAACAAAGAGTGGGGGGAGTAATTTTTCACAATAAACAGGTGTTCTTTGTCGTTCTCTTTCTTCTGCAGCCAAACAGCCATCAATAGCATGTAAGGGACATTGATTTTTCACAGAGGCTTTTTGAAACCTTCCATTGATCCACACACTTCTCCTACGGCTCAGACGCATCGATTTCTTTTGCTTGGGTAAATAAAGACTCAACGTAGCCATCCCCCTCCACCACCCAACTCCCTTAACCCCCTATTAGAACAACCATCAGCAGAAAAATGAACAAAATCCTGATGAAACAACAATCTATCCAAGGAGCAAGATGAGGTATGAATAAATGTTTGTCCAGTAAAAGGCCTTTTTCATTTTACCGTTCACTGTCTGTGAGAAAATAGCAGAGAGAGAGAGAGAGATACTGGTGCAGGTGAGGTCATGGTATCATTGCTTTTAATACACTGTATCTGACTGTTTACACAGTTAACATAATATAAACTGGCATGCGTCAGTAACATTTAAAGAATAGTTTGACATTTTGGGAATTGCTAGTTCAGTAAATGCTAGTTTACTAGTGTACAGTCGACTGCAAGCTGTTTTCCCATTTACAGTCTTTACACTAAGCTCGGCTAGCCGTCTCCCGGCTGTAGCTCCATATTTAATGGACAGATATGTAAATAGTATCGATCCTTATCTAACTCTCAACAAGTGAATTTCCCAAACTGTAACTTATTAATTTAAGCCTAACAAGCATGAAATCACAAAGTTAGTACAGTTTGCTGTTCCCTCACATGGGAATGGCTGATGTGTACCTAGACATCTACAGTTGGTACAAAAAACATTTCTCACAACGTTAGCCTCTTTTCATCCTTTTCAGTTGTTCACTCATTGCAACTTATTTTCTCCATGTCCTCAGTCTTCTCTCTTCATTTTGGCGACCCTCTTCTAAAACCTGACTCACTCCTCAAACCTCGTCTGCTTTGAGTAATATTTTATTGTTTGCCCAACAGAGATATTATTTTGAGTGAGAAGACATTTATTTTGAGAGCTGGAATAAGGAATGTGAAAATCACTGCAACTTCAGCTAAACTGTTTTATTGGATAATATTTCTCTGGAAGAATGTTTTTCTGTCTGCTGGCTGTCCTTGAGACAGAGGAGCCAGATATTCCGATAAAGTGCAGCTACATCCCTCAATAATCACAGGACATTATATTGACAAGAATACTATAGAGAGAAACAGCAGGAGTGAGAGCAATAAGCCAAATAAATGGGTACTTGTCTAATGCCCTGTATTGACGGATATGAAGAGAAAGAGTTTTATTTGATATCCTGCACTTTCATCGACATTTTGTATCAGTAATATGCTATAGGTATTTATTTCCTGGTAGTAGTTTTAGGGCCAGCATGTTAAACAATGCACAAAATACCATCATTTGTATCTGATTCGGTGTGTGTGTTGCAGTGCATCTGGTTATGTTTATTGTACTCGCTGCAGCACCTGTGCTCCAGTTTCTACATCTTCCTCCACGGAGCACATTGAGAAAAGCGTTTTTCGAGCAAAATGAGAGAACTCCCCCCCTGAGGTGTCTGCTTTCTCCTCTGCGAACGTTTACCAGTGATTAATGACTGCTCCGCTTCACTGACAGACACGGCAACAACAAAAACACCAGAAAGACAGGCAAAAGAGAAAGAAATCTGCAAGAATAGGAGGAACAAAAAGCAACATACTGTACTAGTGAGCTGGAGCTGGAGCTGATTGAATTGGAGAATTTGAGACAGCGGGGGGGCGCATAGATGGGTGGGTATGGTTGAGAACGAGAAAGTAAAGGAGCGAGAGAGGGAATGTAGGGCTAGACCAGGATTAGAGGCACGTCTGTGTTTGTGTTTAGGTCTGATAGACTTCGCGGAGAACTGGTGTTCACAGCCTCTTCCCTCGAGTCTAATGAAGCCTTCTGGCATCTGCCACCCCACCACCCGGCCAACACCAGCACTGCATTGCTCCAGTCTGCCCCTTCATCCTTTCCCACTCGCTCCTGTTGAGACAAACGCACACACTCAGTCACAAACAAACATACACATGCATACACAGTGCAAAGAGAGAAATTACTTGTCCTACACAGGCAGCAAACAAAGGATCAGTAAAGCGCATGTGCCGCGTTGTTGCCTTTGTGTATGCTCATTGTTTGGGGTTTTGTTTCGTTGCATTTCTGCTTTATCCCTGAACAAAGAGAAGAAAAAGCTAAGCTTGAAAAACAGGACTCCATCTTGTGTGTGTGTGTGTTTTTTTTTTTTAACCTAGTCCACCAGAGAAACTGCAGGATGGTGAAACACAGAGACGCGAGTATTTAAGGATCACAGTCCAATCCAGAGCTTGGTCACTAGGAAACCACATTGCTGCCCATATGGAACGTTTTACGAATGTCGAGCTGCACAGAACTCTGTGGGCTAAATAAATTCAGGCTGTGAAAACACCCAAATGTGCGGCCACACTAAGTCTATCAAACATATGAACTGTACGGGATGTGCGCTGCTGTATATATATTCAAGTGTATTTTTTTCAGGGCTATGTTTTGTCTTGCATTCTTTCGATGTTCTTCTGCATTGCTAAAATCCTCTCTTGGCAGGCGACATCTTCAACATACATACGCTCACTTCACACACACGAGGACGTAAATCAATGAAGCAATAAACTTCTTTTGGAAATGGTTGGACCTCCTGTGAAGTAAAAAGAGGGAGGAAAAAGAAGCAAGAGACCTTGATCCACTCTGGGGGAAGAGCACAAACAGTCATGTCAGCGCTTCCTTTGCTCTTTGTTTTTGCTCAGTAACACATCTTGGCTACTTTAAACTCTTGGCTTTTTGTTTGGTTTGACCTCATGAAGAATTCACACGAGGTATTTCCTTTCCAAACCCGAGCTTTGAATTTTATTCCTGCAGACATTGCAAATCAGTTGGCTAAATACACAGTTTGATATTTACTGATCCTCTTTATTGCTAGCAGCATGGCTCTGTTGATGTCTGTGTTATGGTGATGTCGGTCAGTCTGTCTGTGTTTCCACCACTTTGGTCCGGACAGAAATATCTCAGCAGCTACTGGATGGATTGCCATGAACTTTTGTACAGACATGCATGATCCTCAGACGATGTATCCTAATGACTTTGGTATTCACCTGACTTGTTTTTACAGCACCACCAGCAGGCTGACATTTTTTGATTTTTTGTGAAATATCTCAACAACTGCTAGATGGATGGCCATGAAATTTTGTGCACTCATTCATTGGTTCACAGAAGATGAATCAAATTTTTTGCTGATCTCCCGACTTTTCCATTTAGCATTACCAGCGAGTTGACATTTTGGATTTGAATTAAATAAACCTTAACCATTGGCTTTAGTGCTGTGAACTTTGGTATAGATTTCTAAAATCTACAAGTACATCAGCCATGGCACATGCAAGTCTATAATTGAAGTAGTCACACATAATGACTATTCATTTGTTTCATAAAAAAGTCTACTCTCATGATAGCGGGGATACAGCAGGATAGCCAGCCCCGAGTTATGATGGCATGAGTAAAACACCAAAGGGATCTGAGAGTGCTTTACATTGTTACTCTTGCTAATGGAGTCTTTGTGATGGAGGAGCTTGCTCACGCCTGTCTTTTTTGACAGGTCAGATCATTAATGAAACATCTTACCATAAAAGCAATTTGACCATCCTCTGAATAGTGTGAGATTCATGTATCTAAGGAAAGAGGTGAGCATCTAAGGGTACATTAATATCTCATGCAAGGAGGTGATCGGGGGCATTCATAAAACAGGAAGGGAATTTTTCTGTTCTTAGTCCTGATTCTAGTTTCCCTTCAACAATCCAGTATTTTCTTAAGAGCCCCCCCCTACTCTTTACAGTACTCTTGACATGGCATATAACAAATACTTTATGAACTCCATTTCCTTTCCTCTAATGAAATTAGTGAGATCAATATAATTATATTTATCAGCCCCAGGAAATGGAGTCTCCTAATCTCCTTGTATTGATGAGAAAAACAAATTGTAACTGCATTCATGCATTTGGCCTTTGTTTCCTCCTGTGTTCAGGGAAGTGAGACTGAAATGTAATTTTCGCTGTTTAATATCTCATTATTTTGAAATTAGTGGCGTGAAGTCCTGGTAAACATGTTCATCAGGCAAACTCAACTACGGTTTATTTTTCAAGAGTAAAATTTCCAGCCGTGGCCTTGTTTTGCGCAACCAGGCCCAGAGCAGCTACTACTAAGGCTTTACAGTAACAAAACAAACAACAAAACCCTGCCTCAGCCACCCACTCACTCATATGCACACAGACAGCACAAACGCACACACACACAAAGAGATAAACGCACACATGTTCGCAAATCCCCCCCAACACATTCCTCTCTGATATGACATCAGGCAGCACCAGGCGGGCTCCCTCCTGGGTTCAGTTGGTGTTAAATTAAACAGTAAATCATCTCACCAAAAGACACAAGAGTTATGTGTGAGTCAAGGGCAACAGTTCTGGGCTCTTTAATAGGAGATGAGGAGGACTTTATGAAGGAGATAAATAACAGCTTAACAAACAGCCTCTGTCTGGTCCCCTGGAGGTTGGCCTCAGTGACCCTGTGGATCAGTAGGATGAAGGAGAACCAAGAATCTGTTCCTCTGAAGACATGAAAAAATAATGTGCAGTGAAATTGGAAGAAAGATATTCGGAAGGGGACTCAGGGAGGTGGGGACCAGTGATGAAGTGGAGGGGGCTGTGGGTGGCAGTGATTGTTGGTGATATGAGACAAGGTCGGTCAAACAGAAAGGACAGGTTGACAGAGAGTTTGGCAGTCAGACAGACAGAGGGACAAAATGACAGTAGAGCAGATCAAGCAGACAGACGCACAGGCGGAAGAAATGCAGACACTGCGGTCGTCCCATCAGGCAATCCTTTCCTCCCACCTCTGCTCAGTAATGTTTGCATGTTTGCCTGAGACAGGCCTAGCAAAATACAATTTGATTCAACACAAAGCCACAGCATTTAGAGAAAATGGAAGAAAAGAGTAATTGCGAGGGGAAAAGTCCTTGGGCATGAGTTTGAATTGAATTGAAGCACTTTTGGATGCAAGTCATGTGATGTAAAATTCTAATCTCACTTAATGTGCTTGTATTTTTCCATTTTCCCCTCTTTGGCTCTTTCTTTCCTGGAGGTAAAATGTGAGGGAAATCAAAACTGAGGCCTGCACCAGAATAATCTGATCCTATTTACTTTGTCATTTACAATGAAAGGCGTCAGTGAGACTCTTTTCATGCAAGTATGCTGGAGACTGTCATGGGGTGATCATGTTTTTGTATGGTGGTAAACTCCCCTCAACCACACTCATACCCACAGACATACAGGAGCACAGACAGACACACGCATGAAGACCTAGTACAAGCAAGCATGTATCACCACTGTGTATGAGTGTAATAAAATTCCTCACCGCACAATGAAATGCTTTACAGCATCTCAAGATGAAACAGCTCCTAAGATAAACAGTTTAGCGCCCGAAAAATAGTTGCCAGTATTTTATAACTTGTCCTTTAACTTTCCAGGGTTCTCGTTGCTTCTCACTTATGAGTATTTCTGGCCAATACTCCCTGATGCTGCTTTACACATTTTTATTTGCTCTTCATTTTCAGGAGAAAAGAACATTTCCTCCTAACGCTCTATAAAAGCTTTAACATCCCACATTGTTCATAAAACCAGAGTGATGCATAGCTCTTTGCACAGCACCTGGCATCGCAGCATACAGGGGATGATATTATGGTTCATCTGAGGCTGTGCAAAATGCTTCTTTATATAAGGTGATTTGCTCTGGTTGCTATGTAGTCAGTGTCAAGCCAAGCGGCTGGGGGTGTTTCCAGATTTTCAGCAGTATTTTCCTGATGACTTCCGGGACTTCCGGTTCACGGAAACTGACCACTGCTGGTTCTGAACTGGTCAGCTGCCTCTGACAAAAAAGCAAAAACCACATGTACAACAGCCATCTGTATGCCATCCTTATGACACACATGCTCATGCTCCACCAAAAATACACAGGCATGAATCCACAGACACACATGCATGACTGAACAAACATACACACACACCTCCTCACTCTTCCAAGGTTCATTTGTCAAGATGACAGCTGGACTCTTGCTGAGGTGGAGTTTGCCAAGCTGAATCCCTCGCTTAGTTAGTGAGAGCCAGAACATCCTGGGAAACATTCTGACACACACTTAGAGGCTGCAGCGGGACCATGTATTTGTGTGTGCGTGTACATTTATGAGCAAGCGTGTCTTTGTGTTTGCGTGCATGTACATGTGAGTGTGCAACTTTTCAAAACACCCAGCAGCAGCATGGCAAGGTCCAGCCCCTCTTCAGTTTCTGCCTCTGCTTGGCAGGGAGCAGCCCATTTTGTCAGGCTTCCAGTCAACATCAAACGTGCATACTGCTCCCGCCACTACCGACAACACCTTTCCTCCTTCGCCTTTACACCCACATCTGGGTCCTTAGACATCTGTTTTCCTCGTGATACCTCCCGAGTGTTTGTCCCTGAAGGCTCAGAGGAATGTACTGTATGTTTTTCCTTCCAAAGAGCCCTTCAGCTGTGTCCACTGGAAATGTGTCTGTGCAAAGATGTAATTCATTGTTTCTCTGACTGGACTGAAAAAGACAATGCGAGACAAATTTATTCCAGCGGCTTAGGATCCCACAAAGGTCACATGTCTGGTCAAGGGGGAAAATCCTCTTTCTCACGTTATACTGCAGATCCATTCTGCCAAACGGGGGTCCAATCAAACAAGTCCTGGCAACTTCTCTTCACTTCCTGTTTCCAGCCAGAAGGTTCATGCTCTGCTACAGGGTTCTGCTGATGCAGTCAATTCACAGCCACTTTCATTTTTCCCCCCTTAATCTCACTCTCCTCACTCTTTCTTCCATCCATTTTCCCTCTAGTCTGCATTTCCCATCTTCACTGCAGCCTGATGGATTTAGAAAGTGAGAAGAAAAAGAAGAAGGGAGGGGGTAAAAGAAGAGGGAGATAGTGGTGCATGAAAGGTGGACGGTGCAAAAGTGTGTGTGTATCTGTGGAGTTTGGGGGGGAAGAGTGGGTAAATGACCGGGAAAAATGCAATTGCAGCAGATTTTGTGCCACTGTCACCCTCTCTCTCTCTCTCTCGCTCTCTCGCTCTGTTTCTCTCTCCTCTACAAGTCTCTAACACTCTTTACTCTAATTACCCAGATTGGGTTTCCTAGGGATGAAGGGACGACAGTGGGTCCTTGATATTGTCCTTGTCAAAGCCTAGGGGAGTGACTGGAGAAGTCATTCATGCATCCATCACACTCCCGATTTCACAATTTAATCAATCCCCTAATGAAAGAGAGTGACAGAGAGAAAGAAGGGGGAGTGGGGGGTGGGGGGTAATAGTGAGATGGCAGGCCTCACACTTTAACCCTGCTAAGCCAAAGCTAAGGGGTGCGACCGCTCTTTGTCTGCCACTACAATGGCTGCCTTATTTTCATTCTCTCTGCCTGGAAGAAGGGAGTGTGCAGGGCGAGTCATTCCATTATTACCTCTAGGGAGAATAGCACCTCTAATTTGCCATAAGCCTGCACTATTAAAGACCAGACTCCTTTCACACTGCAATAATTGGAAAAGTCATTCACTGCTTAACTTCCATTACTCCGTGTTATTTTCACTAATGTGGAGGAAGGTCTTTCAATAATTTCACCCACATCACTTCTACCTATCATTCAAATGACACAAAAACACAGAGAGCACACTATCTTTCTGTCACACATAGGCCACCAAGCCGGATAAATCTGAGAACGCATCTTTTTCCTTGCCTGTCCTCTATGTCCCGTCAGTAAATCTGAAAATGGCTGTCTTGTATCTTATTGCAAATGGCTAATAACACTGAGCTTTTCAAAAGGTTGTGACACAGGCATGTCCAAATAATATGTGGCCAGTTTTCTGTCACTTCAAACTACTTCTGTGATCATTCATTTAACATTTCAATACAGTCAATCACCCAGTATGAGTTTGGTAGTGATTTGATTGATGTTGCGGTGGAGGAGTGCATAATTTTGTTTCTTACAAACCAACGGAGGAGGAAGAAGAGGAGGTTTAGTCATCTCCAATTGCTTTGGCATGAATAATGACCTCACCAGACTAAGAGCCTACAGCCATGTTAACGGCCCTGAGGTTACTTGGGCACAGTGGTGCTTTGAGTTAAATGCTGACATCAGCATGGTAACATGCTCACAATGAGAATGCTAATGTGCTGATGTTTAGCAGGTATAATGTCTACCATGTTCACCGCCTTAGTTTAGTATTAGCGTTAACACAAATACAGATGAGGCTGATAGGAATGTCATTAGTTTTACAAATTAAACTTTTTACCTCAAGTTGGCACTAGATGAAGTTATTACAATTCATTCCGAATATCTATACAAAATTTCACTCCGGTCCATCCAATAGTTGTTGAGACATTTTACATTAGGGTGAATACTCATTGTTTTCATATGCAAATTGAATTTTCAGATGTTGTCGGTGTAATATGGCTGTAGTCAAAGGCTCTCAAAACATAAACATAGAGCCACAGGTGCATCTGTTCATGCAGACTCTGTGGAGTCCTCGCCATCTAATGAATACAAGATGTTATACGGTTTGTGTTTTATTTTTAAGTTAGTAAGTCCATTTTTGAAAACCCAAACTTCAAACTGATACTCAACATCAGTCCTGCTCTACCTTTTGAAGAGACACAATGCACAACATCAAAGCCCGAGCAAAAGTCTGTGTTTTAAAAAGGCCGCAGGAAAGCTCTTAATGCAGACACTTTGCTGACTCACAGCAAAACACACAAGGTGCCTTTTTATCTTTGTGCGTGCACCAGAGTACATTTGACAGATGGACTGTGAATGTGATATGCAGTGCCACCTAAAAACCTTTCTCTTGTAGAGGCTTTTTCTCTTCAGAGTTAACCAGTTTGTTTGTGACCTGCTGGCCAATACCTGTATTTCTTGTCCGGCTGTTAGGCTTTACTGTACTGCTGAAGGAACATATCTCTCTGTTTGTCCCTGTCGGCATTTGTGTTTGTGGAGGAGCTATCCCTGTTTGTTGGGCTTTAAAGCCGTGAAACGCCTGGCTTTCAGCTCTTTAAGAGTTTGCTCTGACTTTGCCGTCTGCAAGTGACAGACTGTTTCTAATGTCCTACTGCTCACTGAACCAGTGCCATTCTCTGAAACACTTGTGCGCTACAGCGCACCTAATTGGTACACTCATGACAGGCCTCTGCGTGTGTGTCTGTATGTTTCTTTTTATGTTTATGTATGATATGCTTAAGCGAGATAGTGGTACTTTTTACTTTGAGAATTTTCTGAAAGTACCAACTCAAAGTGGCTGATTTCAGTTTTGCTCCATTTCAAGATAGTGTTTTGTTTTTGTTGTCTTTGCTCTCTCTTTTTTGTTCTTAGAGTTTATAGAAGTGCTGAATACATGTGGTCATATTGTAATCTCTTGCAGTGTCTTATTTGGTTTTTTGTTTTTCTTTTTTTCTTAATTTTAAATCCTTACAGTAAAAACAACTTTTCATTCATCTAAAACTTCTAGGTGTCTTCTATTTTCAAACAGAGCTTCACAGAGAGGCAGCCTGCCAATCGTTTGAAGCTATCTGGAAGACATAATGTACAAAGCTGCAAAACGATTCAAGTTGAAAGGACACCTTCCTTTTAATGAGTTTGAAATTGAAGCTTTTGTTCAAGTGAAAGCCAAATGATTTCAGGAAACAGTATTCAACAGTATTTTAAAAGACAAGTTTTCATGTGGCTTATGTTTGCACCATTGTCTGGCACAAACACCAACATGTGGCCAGTTTGTTTGTGCGTTGAAACCACTGTCAGCCACATCTGAGCCACATTTGGTATATCTTCTGTCTGATGTCATGTGTTTCAGGAAAATGGAATAAGTAAAAGCAAAACAGAGAAAGTCATGAGCATTAAGGCTGTTCTCTATTAACAAATCAATGCATGGTTTTAAATTGTGTCCAATGCAGATAGAATTTCAGAAACGAATCCAGTACATGTGGCCTTCATTTTTGTTTTACTGAATAAGACCATTATGTAGAAATAATCTGCTCCCACTGACCTGGCTCAGTATAGTATGGACATGCACACATGCCCTTAGAACATTTTAGCAATGCATATTATAACTGCTGTTCTCTGTGTATTCTAAACTACATGTTATATTCTAACATGCCAGTGCCTCAAAAGGTTTCATGAAAACCATCAATCATGATATGTATGTATAGTGGCTGTTGCCATTCTAGACCAGAGAGCACCTGTAAATTCCTTTATTATGTATCTCTGTTAGCCTGTAGATTAAGGATCTTATTAAGATTAAGTTGATCTATTAATCTTAAATTGCAAAAGTAAAAATACAGAATACACCAATATATAATGTTTTAAGTACATTTCTTGTGCACTGAATTTAAGAGACTGTCCTGTAAAAAATCTGTGCAAGCAACTTTTTACAACCCATAGTTCCGTTTTATTGTAGGATGACCTCTAGTAGCCATAGTAATCATGTTGAGAGCAGATTAAAGTGGATGGATGACTTGACAAAACACAGGACTTTGGTATGGGAAACAACAGTTCATTTTCTGTTTGAAATCACTGGAGTCATTGTTGTTTCATTTAACTGTGGCCTTTCAACAAATGTAACGGCATATCTATTATTGTAACCATGACGATGAAGGCTCTGGAACCTTAACAGAGCATTTATTTTAACCCAAACTACGATCGTTTCCTAACCAAGCAGTTTTTGTGCCTAAACCTAACCAAATTATGACTGTTCCATAAGCTTAACGGTATTATGGTAACCACAACAACGAAAGTCAGACACCCCGCTGCCAGTACCCTCCACCTGTTTATTATTGTAATCATGATGGCTAAGGTCTGATAAGCCTGTCACCGTAAGGGCAGTTTTTTGGGAGACCCACCTATGGATCGTATCAGAGTGTAGGAACAATTCATCTATATTGTGGTTCAAGTTGTATGACTTTAGATGATTTTAGTGACACAGAGCTAATTGTTTCATGACAATTGTGTTCTTAATGATATGAACAGCTGGTTGCAGACCATCATCTTATTTTCATCTTCTTTTTCCAGTCTCATCATTTTCGCAGTGACTCCACCCTCTTGTGAGGAGGACAAGTCTGAAAATGTAACACTGGCCAACTCAGCGTCTGTGAACACAGCAGATTCTATTTTGAATTGTGTATACTGGAGCTCTAAGCATCTCCATGTTTCCCCCCTTTGTTTACGTATAGCGCCTAATCTGCCATGGTGAGAGTTGTGTGGGTGGAGGAAAAGCTGGAATGCCGAGGCAAACAAATGCAATGGTAATATGCTGAGGAGCACTCTCGTATCACACAAAACAGAGAGACCCACCAATCCCGGAGTTTGAACTTGAAACACCTCAAAAATAGAACCAACCGAGACTATTCAGGCTAACTCAAGTATATCTACTTAAAACTATGTTAGGGCCCAAGCTGGCAGAGATGAGGACATTTTTAGATGTGAAAGAACTGGGTTTTTATTTACCCTCCCCCTAAAAGTGAATATTGGCTAAATTGGGCCCTAAATGAGGTCAACATAACAGAGCTGAGTGCAAATTACAGCTAACTGCGCTGCAAGAGAACCAAACAGCTGACCTAAACAAACTGACCTCGCTAAATGGCAAACAGGGGGAACATATTCTCTTCTCTCAATAATATCTATGAAAAACAACATCAAAATAACTTTGATACACAGAAAAGCAGTACTCCAACCTCTTCCCTAAAACCCCTACTGCTGTCGCAGCTGTTTGGCACAGTCCTGGGCCCAGGTGTGGGCAATTAAAATTAATATTTGCATGTTAAAGGGCAGACATTCCCAGGACTAGTGTGACAGTGAAATAAAGAAAATTAGCAGCTTAAATCTTTAATAGCAACTACTGCCAAATGCTAATAATTATACTTCATCTTTTCTTTCAGTATTTGGGTATGCAGATGTGCATTCATGGTGCCACCGTCTCTCTCTTTCACCTTCTGCACTCATGCAGCCCCATATCTACACCCTCCCACCCCACCCTTTCACGGTCAGCACTGTGCAGTCACTGTGATAGTCCTGGCCAGGTCCACACCAAACATGCTGGATCCCATCTGAGTCAAACAAATTTATTTGGGTTTCATCTGACCAAAGAATCTGCAGCCAGCATTCATCAGGCCTCTTTTCATGCTCTTTGGCAAAGTTTAATCTCGCAGTTTTGTGCTGTTTAGAGAGCAGTGGTTTTCTTCCTGGATGGGGAAGGGGTTGACTTTATGTAGAGTCCTTCAAACTGCCTGATCAGTCATCTGTTCAAACACTAGTTTCCAAAGATAATCTTTGTCCCAAGCCAGAAACACTTAGCCTCCTGTTTTTCGAGTTGTCCATGGAGTAAAGGACGTCCACTGCGCCTTCTGTTATTGTTAGTCCTCCTATATCTCCTACCCACTGCTGCAACTGTGTTTTTGCTTATGTTCTACTAATGCTCTAGTACCCTTACTCATCTTTATGAAGTCTCACAATCTGTTTTCATACTTGCTGAGGCAATTCCTCACCACGTGGAGCCACGTCACGTTAGGCACAACTCAGGTCAAAACTGAGTAAGCTGCGATTTTCATGGCTGATTTTATAACCTTGGTCATGCAATTAGCCTCAGCTGTAAATCGCTCAAACTCGCTTTTCTTGCAGTGATCACAAACATACTCTCAGATGGACTTTTGTTTCTTTGAGGTTGTACTTTGGGGCCCATATTTTCAATATAATCTGTTTTGTTGTTTACTGTATGTAAAGATGTTTCAGGTTATTTTTTCTGTGTGTTTATTGTGATGGATTAGACAGATAGATAAATAGAAGAATCTTTGTCTCACACTGTTACCCTGTTAGCCTGCAGTAGATCACCTAATCAAAACTTGCAATTGGAATTCATTTCATTTGAATATAACTCATCATATAATTAAAATATGCAGCAGTGTATATCTACAACATGCAGTGCAGTCACATATCCAAGCAGTAGTAGTTGGATACTTTTTAAAGTGTTAGTTAACATGAATTTTTAAGTGAAAATGAATTCGTCTGCACCCCAGTGACTGTGGTGCTGGAACGGCACTTCTGTGTTATTCATTCCCCTCTCTTCATCTCTTCTTCTCTGTTTTCCCCAAAGACCCAGTGGCATGATAATTTCTCATTTGATTCAGTTTTGCCTGGCAGAAGGGAGCTAAGCTCACTGATAAGATCTCCTTAAGAACCAGACAAGTTGTCAGTAATGAAGGGAATTGCTTTGATCCGTCGACAAATAGGTCATTTAGACAGTGTCTGGTTTCTGATGCCGAATGATACAGTCATGACTTTCTCCCTGTCTGCCTTTCTCTCTCTTTCTTACTCTCCCTATCAGTCTCTCTTGGCTGAACACTTCTCGTCCACTCTCGCTTCTCTACAGACACACATACACACATATCACATATCAAGACAATAGAGGAAAAACCAGAGGGAACGAAAGAAAAAGACACAGAAAGAGCTGAAAAACACTTTCTTTTATTATTATTATTGGCACTTTTTGAAAATGAATTCTTTATTATTTATTACCCATTGGAGACATTTTATATGTGTGTGTGTTATTATGTGTCCCATGTGAGGTGTAAGATAGCGGTGTAACAAGAGAAAGCGAGAGTTTCTCTCTCTTCATTAAAGAAAATAAGTACTGATACAGTTATGAGAAGCTCTTCGTGTTCGTCTCATGCTGGGCTTTTTTTTTTTCCAACACATTCGCTCACTTTCTGAAGCTAAAATGGCTAAATGACAGTGAGAGCTGTTTACTTTTGAAATGACTTCCTGCCTGTCACAATATTCTGTGATAAAAGACTGATACTGAGACTGATAACACGTAACAACAGCTATCTGATTCCTTTCCTTGGCAGCCATTATTGGATCCCTCAATGCATAATCATGAATATATGCATGTGATTTATTACATACAGTATTAATCATGAGCCAAACATCATGGCAGCAGTTTGTCATCACTTTGCTCGTTGTCAACTCTGAACTGTCCAAACTAGGTTATTGTGAGAGTTGGTGAAACAATGTTTAAGTGTAATCCTTTTTGAAGCCATTAATTAGCGCCAAGAAAGCACAGTTGTGAGCGCTTCAACGCACATATGTGTGCACATGCAACAATGCACAAATATGTGGTAGAAGTAGATGAGGATAACGATTCTGGCGCCGTCCCACAACAGTTTTAAAAAGGTCTACGTGAACATTGTGGGAGGGAGAGCTAATTGGCTGGAATGACTGTGGAAACATGCAGCTGAACCCCCCCCCCCCCCCCCCCAAGCAGGACGACTTGGAAACGAGTAGGAAATCAGGGGGGCGGGGAAAACCCAAATGGAATTATGGAGAGCTATCACTTCCTAACTGGTGAGGATTTATACACCACTGCCAGGGCCAACGGATTGAAGTAATTTCATTTTTCATGCATGGCTTCTGTCCCCACGGAGACCTGAAGCGAAGAAAGAGAGAGAGAGAGAGAGAGAGAGATGAGAGAGTACAGTGTAGGGGAGATGAGAGGAAAGAGAGGACAGGGGAGGAGTGGAGATGGTAGAGAAGGAGATGGAAAGGAGCGAAGAGGGCATAGGAAAGGAGAGACAAGGAGAGAGGAAGAGAACAGGGGGATGAATGAGAGGGGGAGACAGTTTGGCAAGCAGATGTGTAGTAATTGCTTGTATTTTCTAATGTGACAGGAGAGGTAGATGGAATCAGCGTGCTGTAGTCTCATTGCTTCGCCTATACAGGAGGGTAATGGTGGTACATTGAGAGTTCAGCTGAGCTGCTAGCTGGTTATTTGTTAGTTTGTTGGTCTTTAACGGGCAGAGTTTCTTTGAAGTTAGAGCAGTCGATGCCTGCAGCTCATTAATTATCATAGCTGTCAGCAGTAGTTCGCTGAGATATGTGCAAAGCATTCTGACGTTTTCCTCCCGCAATTCCCTAAAGAAAACACGCACCTCGACCGTGTGTTTCCAAAAGAGAGTTGATGATAATGTTGATGCTGATCAAGAGCAAGAGAAGGAAAATAGTGATCATAGCAGTGTCGGGGATGGTGACAGGTTTTTATTCCACCAGTAGGAAGAGTCAGGATGGCACCTTTCTAATACTGTATGTCCTTCTCTTGTCCTTGTTAGTTGCTCCAGCTATTTTCTCAGCAGGGCAAAATTCCTGGTGTGTCAAAAGTGTGGCTAAATTGGTTCCTCGAGTGGTGAAAGATGGAGACAACTTTGGACAGTCTTACTCTTCTGGTGCACTCAGGATCTCCACTGAAATAGTCATTGATTAGAAGAAAAAGCTTGGCCATTCGCGTGTGTGAGAGAGAGAGCGAGAGACAGAGAGATTGTATGATTGAGTCATCTTGATACACCAGATGATGTTCACTAGTTGTCATGTAGTTAATGGACAGAGATCGTATGCTTGGAGGTTTGGACTCTATTTGGGCACTAAATTGAAAAACTCCTCCAGATGAGTCTCAATTACACAGCATTTCAGTCCAAATCGCAGGCCTTGCAGTGTCCTTAATGCACCTATTAGCTGTCTATCTGGCAAGGAAAGCTGAACTGAAATACAGGCCCATTTCTTAGAAAACTTTCTGCTTCCCATCTCCCACAGTTATTGAATAATTCCTTTCTCATGTGCACCCAGGATTTGAGACTATTATTTTCTTCTGGCCCATTTTTTCTTCCCCGAAATGTGTTTATTGTTATGTTGCCTGTTGTTGCTTCCCTAATCACACAACAATTACAACCTCATATTTTCACTTACCTATCTAATTGTCATTTTTGTTCTCAACCTGTGTGTATTCCCAGCATGGCTCCGGCAAGTCTTTATAAATCACCACCTGCTTGTCAAAGTTAACAGTAAATATATGTTGATTTCATCTCTCCCTCCCCAAAATATTGAATTTAAATTTCTCTTTTGAAGCAATCCAATTCTGCCAAACAGAATGCATAGTGCTCCCTGTGGCAACACTAATGGAATCCTTGAGTATGTGGTAGCTGGAAGTGCCAAACTGTGATGAATGTGTGCAAGAATGGGTAGCCTGGCTGCGTGTGAGTTTGTGTGCCTGTGCATGTGTCCAGTGAATAATATGGAATAAAAGGTTTCTTAGATTGTGTAAGAACAAAATGATTAAACTCTAGGGTTGTATATGTAATCAACACCTCGCAGTACATTTTGCACCAATAGGTGTAGATTGGCCTTGGGATCTGTGTCTTTGAGTTCATTTTCTTGGGTAGAGACTGGAAACTAAGAAATAAAGGAGTGTTGCTCGGTGAAAGACATTCTGAGATAATCACTTGATTGATTGAATGTCCCTCTCTTTATTTGTTGTGACGCAGATTCGTTCAGACCAGGACCAGGACATCTCGATCCGATATAGCATCACCGGGGTGGGAGCGGATCAACCACCCAATGAGGTGTTCAATATCGACCCCGTGCTCGGAAAGATGTTCGTCACCAAACCTCTTGATCGAGAACATCGCTCCTCTTATCATGTGAGTCTCTCTCGTGCTCTCTCTGTCTCTGACACACTGGCACACACACACTCACACACACACAACTGCTATGACCTTTGAGATGAAACCCATGAGTATTATTGTACATCCATTTAACCCTGTGACACATAAGTCTCTTTACCACTTCAACAGAATGGGGTCTAAATCAGAATCAGTGTAGCTGTCTAACCTATATATTGTTTGTCAACATAGCAAATGATGAAAAAAAAAAAGCTTTAAAAACCAATTAATTTAATCCATTCAATAAATATTACATAACAATATTGCAGCACATTATTACATTAAGCATGAACACAGTGAATCAAAGCAAGCAAAAACATTTCCTTTAATATCTTTATGTATGCATGTGTGTGTTCTTGTACTTTGATCACTGTGAGGAACAAATACATCTTCAGCGCAGTGATGGAGTGAATGACGGAATTTCCAATTTGCACCTTTTAACTCTTAGTTTCCACAGCAAAGCATCTGGGTGAAGAGAAGTATAACTCAGAGAATGTGGTAATTAATCATTAAGTTCACAGCCAGTCACATTTTTCATACGCAGTAAAAACTGCAAATTATATTTTTTGGCATAAATAATTTTAGATTGCCAGGCCTTAGAAATTTCAAATATCAGCATTTAAATAAAAAAAATTGAAATTGTGCCAAAATAATGAAGCTAGAAGCTTATTTCATCGAAGGTCATTACATAGAGACTTAATTCTGCTAACTTCTATGTTCTTTGGTTGGGGAATAGAGGAAAACAATTTCCACTCCATGTTTATTTTATCCTTTGCACTGTAAAGTCTCATACTAAGTTCCATTAAATATGTTTCTTTTGTTATTAAGCTTTTTAGTTTCAGGTTTAAACTGTTCATCACTTCCAGAACAAAATGTCTAGTGGATTGTTTACGTTACTTAGAAACATTAAGCGCTAACTTATTTGCATATACGTCTCAGCATTCATTGCATTAAGGTTCAGATTCCTCAGAAATTCTACTAGAAATTCTTTTTAGTATGAAAAAAGTTACAGGGTGAGGTGAGTGAGGTCTGTCTGATCAAAAGTAAAACAATACAAACCACGATGAAGACAGGTCTGCACTTCAGACAGTTCCTGCACCCTTCCTTATGTAAGGCACTTGAGTCATAGTTGTCATTGAGGAACAGTGTTCTTGAGCTGATTGTGACCAATAGCAGAAGTTGTCATGAGGGATAAAGATAAGGTTTTACCTACCAAGCCTGGCTAAGTCCAATGTTTCCACCTACAAGCAGCTTAACATTTCTCAGATTTGTACATTATATTTTGTTTGTTTCATTCATACACAAACATTAATGAAACGACAATTTAGGGGTATTGTTGTCACAATGAGGTTGACAGGAAACTAACAAAGACTGCATTGACAGATGAAGTCGGTGCTCCTGACCAAGATTTAAAATCCAAAACCCTCTAAATTAGAGAAATGTTTGAGGTGCTGATCTGCAGATTTTTAAACCTTTGGCCAGAGCCAGAGTGCTGGTTTCTCTCCTATTTCTAGTGTTTATGCTGAGCTAAAAAAATTAATCTCCTGGCTTTATATTTAGCATACAGACAGAAGAGTGGTATCAATCTTCTCATTTCATTCTCAAAGAGAAAGAAAATGCACATAATTTCCAAAATACTCAAACAATCCTTTAACTATGAACTACTGTTAATTTCCCCTTGAGCAAGGCCACTGACCTTTAGCGCCTTTGCAGCCAGCTCAACTGCATTGTCTCCTCCAAAGCTGACTAATTAACACACACATTGTTTGTCTAACCTGTACATAAACAGTAATGTAAAAAATGTTTTTCGCCTAGTGTGGCTTGCACAGCCATCTTTGTTCTGTGCATGCTCTGCTGATCTAAAACCCTTTCTTTTTTCCGCAAAAATACAAACACCTGCCTTGGCTCTGCTTCATTTGAACGAAACTGCCATCTCTTTGCACCTCTACTCTCGCCTTTGTGCTGTGCATGCTGGCCTGAGAATGGAAATATCAAGGAGTCATGCAAAGCACATTTAAAATTGAAGAAAGTTCTAACTTGTCGTATAGCTGCTTAAGCTTTTCTTTCCATGAGTCTTTCTGCTGCCATGAAAAGAGAGCCCCAAGGCTTTGTTGTAGTGAGCAGCCACACTGGGTTTATCACTGTGTCTGGTTTCTGTTCCTGTACCTGCTGCTATCCTTGTATTTATATGGGAACCTAGTCTGAGTTAGTCTGGTGAGCTGGCAAACCCAACCTTTTAGTGGGAGCTGAGCAGATTTATGCTCATGAGAAACTCCAATCAATGAGGTGATTTGTTAAGTAAGGTGGAGGCTTTTTAAGGGCTGCTTAAGTTAAACTCAATGTTTGTTGTAGAGGAGAAGTGTTAGTTGATGTGGAAAACAAAGTGAAGAAACAAGATGAGACAAGGTAAAGATACACGTGTAGACAGGCAAAGAAAGGTGTTGCAGTTCAGTTAAAGGCCTGTCACTCACGACAGCAATTCAACTTTACTGTATAAAACATGAAGTTCCTCAATCCAGGAACAGGAAGTTTTGTAAAATTTGATTTACTGATCAGCGTTATATTATATATTATAAAATATGACACACAAAGTTAGAATTTGACTTTGTGCTCTTTTGTTTGTTTACTTCATATTTCATGCAAGGGCAGAGCAAAGTTACAGTCTAGTTCTTTTTATTTCATAAGAATGAGCACTCTGAAATTCAAAACTAGCAGTGCAAACAAGATGCATGCTTATGAGGAAGAAAACCTTGGAGCGTCTGGTTTGCTGTTATCTCTATCAGGATGCTTCCTCTTTGCCAAATGCTGAGCACTGCCTGGTACGGTCTGTTTTCTCCCCCCTGCCTTTCAAGATAATAACTTTAATGTGGACCCAGAATTACATTTTGCCTTCTTTAAACATGGCGGTAATCTCTGACTCCTGCTATTATTGAATTAGGGTGTGGGTGCATGTGGGATGGAGGGATGAGGGTGGGTAGAGATAAGGGCCCTGGCTCCTAGCCTGTTACAGCACAGCGAGATGCGGTATGCGATGGCAGCGCACGGATATTGGGTGTAGGACAGATCAGACAATGCAGTGGAAAAAGTAAAGTCAAATTAACCTCAGGGAGACCTGAAGACACAATTTCAATGGAAGTGCAGAGTGGAAGCAGACGGTGGAGAGGAGAGGATGGGCAGCAGTGAAGAGGATCTTCACCTCTCTGAGGAGCAGAAGCCGATGGAGAATGCTTCTTATTCTATTTCCTGCTGCAACGAGCCTAGAGGCTATTTCACTTATCTGGCTCTCATGCTCTTGCAGTGGCCAGGTAGCACGTTTCCCATCAGGCATTCTCAGATGGAAAGAGTACCATTCCCTCAATTCTCCATACATAATGAAAAAAAAAAAATCTGCTCATGTTACGGTCTGTTTCTAGAATGTTTTCATTTTTCTCTCAGCTTCTTCCAGTTTTGTCACTTTACCTTCCTTCTCCCTTTGGTCTTCCTTTAGATGGATATCCCTAGCATCAAGTAAGTCAGAGGGTCCTCTGCCTGAAATTGATTGCTGACATTTTAACAGAATAAATATTTATCAGCCTATGTTGTTAGGAGCAGGATGTAGATAGTATCTGTTTTTTTTTTTTCTCCTTCATATAAACTGAACGTATCCCCGGTGCTTTCACCTGACAGGAATATCACTGAATAAGTCATGTTCAGGGATATAAACATTCCCAGGTAAGGTGAAGTGAATCAAAACAGCTTTAAAGAGAACCGTGGAGTTCATTTTGAGATGCCACCTCAGTCTGTTATTTTGACCTTCGCGTATGGAGTGAAAAAACAAACCACGAACATTTATTTAAACTCAGCATTTCCCTGATAATTCCGTTTTTTTCTCTGCTCTTATTTTCATTCTTTTTTTTTCTTTTTTTTTGCCTCCAGACTTCATAAGAGAGAAAGCAGTCGGGACACATTTTACAGCACGTATCGATTCCTGTAATAACTTCGTGTCCAAACTTTGTGAGAAATTCTAGTTGGTGATTCCATTGGTCTGAGCACAGCTGAGTTGAATTTGAGATGTGCTGACTGTGTTTGTGGAGTCAGAGGGAAGTCAGGAGATTTCAGGACTCTCTTCTCAAACAATATCAGACAGAAGTGTGGCCTGGGATTCAACGTAGTGATCCTGAAACAGACCCTTTGCCTTTGCAGCAGAGCCAGCTTCCAATAAAATAAGATGTTTCTTGTTTTGCTTACTGCTGAGATAAAAACTTCTGGGGACTAAGTGTAAGAGATAAGAAGTCTGGAGAAAGTACATGATCGCAAAGTCAATTTCTCTGCAAGAAAAATGTCCTGAAATTTACTTGTGAACCTACCTACTATTGTTCATGTTCAGGCTTTTTGAAACTTTTGAACTACATAATGCAGACTTTATCAGTCAGTGTATTCATGAGCAGGGTTAAATGACAAATTCAGAAAACGGTGCACAGGTATTTTTCTGTTTAGCTTTAGAGGTGCTTTGAAAGTATTCACCTTGAAGGATAAAAACACTTGCTCTCAGTTCGTTGGTGTTTTATTTATGTTGTTCTTCCCTTTATTTAGTCCACTTCTGTGAGTGGAGACAGTTGGGAATACACTGAAAGGATAAGGGAGTATATCCCACAATGAAATGATTTTCAAACACGCCGACAACTATTTGAAAAACTGCCTTTAGAATTAAAGCAAGAACAGTAATTTTAAAAATACAGCTTAGTCATTTAAGCCTTTAATTAATGTTGACAGGAGACCCAGGGTGAAGGTTTGGTTTCAAGTTCTTCAACCAGACAAAAAAAAAAGTGAATGATATTTTTTAAATGCGTGTGTATTACTTTATAATTAAACTGGCATTTGTGCCTTCAGATGTCTAACAAAAGAGTGGTCTAATATCTTTATTTTTAAGACAATAACTCTGAAAATTATTTAGTCTCACTGATAGAGACCTCACATAAGACAGCTTACACCTCTAACCACAAATATTTATAATATAATTATTAACTTATTGTATTAATATTATAATAAATTATAATAATGTTAATAAAATAAGCACATTAACAAACACATAAACTACATTGAATTTTGATTTTTGTCACCAAAATCAGTTTCAGTTTCAGAAGTTTTTCCTTTGCTTAACATTTAACTGATGTTTACAATAACACTAGTGATCTTAGAGTAATACACCTTTTACGTGTAAATCAAAATATGCATTTTTCTTTACAAAACATGCACAGTAGGGCTGAAGTATTTTTTAATCAGGCTGCTCCTACAAGGTCCACCTATCAGAAGCTGAGGGCAGGCTGCATGGTGCCAGGTGACTGGCAAAACCCAGTGCATAAAACTCTTTTTACACATGACACTGCTCCTAACAGATATTTCTTTGAGCTCACTGTAAGACTTGAGGATGACTCAAATGAGTGTATCAGCATTTTCATTAGCTTATCTCTTCTCTCTACTGGATTTTGGCATCCGGACAGTTAGAGGACACTGTTTGGATAGATTTTAGTGAGAAAATCAATCAATCTGATTTTGAATTCAGAATCTGAGTTTTTTGGGAGGCAAGGAGCAAAACTACAATTTTGAAAAGTGAGGGGTCCTTCACCATTTATCGTCAGTGAAAACTAAACTCGACACAAAATGTTGAAAATGCAGTAAGATAGATAGACCCTTGTTTATTTTGTCATATAAGAATTTTTTTTCATCTATCAAACACCACGTTTACCGAAATAATTTTCTTCATAAAGCCAATACAAACTCTCATCACAGACTCATCATAAATTATTTATGAATTCATTACATTCTGCTCCCACAGTAGTAATTATGGGTTAAAATCTAACCTCATTTCTTTTGTTTTTGTGTCTTCCAGTTGCGTGCCCATGCTGTGGACATGAATGGGAACCAGGTCGAGAACCCCATCGATTTGTACATCTTCGTCATTGACATGAATGACAACAGACCCGAGTTCAAAAACCAGGTCTACAATGGCTCTGTGGACGAAGGCTCTAAACCAGGTATTGACACATGAATGGATGGAGGGAGTGACAACACATGGAGTAAAGTATGAAGCGGGAGCAATTACAGGATAGATGTATTAGAAAGATTAGAAAGATTGAAGAAAAGCGATGGTCTTAGATACAAGTGTACTGATGACGAGCGACTATTATATCAGGAGGGATTGCTGTCGTTAAAACTGTGACTACACCATTGAATCTTTGATGCAACTGAGAATTTTCCATTCCCCCTGGTTTAGCAGGCAGAAAGAGAATCTGTCTCCTATAGTGGCTTTTCATTTAGCCGGCTGCAGCAGTGGCCATAAACCAAAGAGGGTGCTCAGGCTGGAGAGGAGATTGAGGATTAAATGTACCACACTGTAGCACCACTGGGTCATTTTATGTCTAACCTCAGCGCGAAAGAATCACGAAGATGAGCTCTCTGTGTGCATGCGAGTGTGTGTGAGTGTTAGCGTTAGCCTGATGAGCAAGTTTATTGCACCAGGGGTGATCTCAAGAGGTGTCCAGGCACTCATTTCCCTTTCTTTCTTTCTTTCTTTTTTCTGTCCTTCTTTCTTTCCTCCTTCCTTCCCTTCTTTCACACAACAGACAAGTCTCTGTGGCATACATGACATTCTGCTAAACAATAATCATAAAAAAAAGAGAGTTTTAGAATTTAGAGCTCCAGTGGCTTCAATGGAAGGCCAATTACAGACTTGAATTAGTTTGCAAATTAAAGAGTCATTATGGGGACCTAATCCTGTCAGGCAGAGCTTAGGACGCCCATACAAAAGGTCCACATTAAACCCCCTAAGAGTGCAGCTTAATGAAATTACCCCGCCGATGTGTGACACATTGTGACTCTTCATCTCCTTCTCTATATCCCTCCATCTCTGGAAGAAAAAGTGATGGGTGGAGGACTGATAGTCACTCCACTTGGAATCTAACCAAATATGGAGTCTGTCCTTTATTCCTCTCTTGTCCTCTCTCTCTCTCTCTTGCTGCTGGCTTTTATTTCTCGTCTCGCTGAGAGGCCTTTAGAGTGCTCCCTCTGGCCGAGTCATTGACAAATGTTGCTTTGAAATGTAATGAAGTTTGAAATGGGAGCTGCGGTTACAATTATCCTCAGACAGGGGCTGTCACTGGCATGATATCACTATCTCTGGCAATTAGAATCAGCTACAAGAGAGGGAGTGCAAGAGGGAGAGAGAGAGATGGAGAGATTGGGTGACAGGCAGTGATCCCGCAGAATTTTATGAGTGTGTGGAGGCAGGAAAGCAAACAAGTGGTACCTTCATGGAAGCATAGTGACTTATTCAGAACTTTGTCTGCATATACTTTATGTCTGTGCTTACTTGTCCTTTAAGTTGGAGCGATTGTCAATTACGGAATGTGCTTCTGTGTAGGCCAATGTGAGCAAGTGCGACCAAACATCTAGATAGTTTACTTGCTAAGTTTATGTGCATACTAGTCAATATCAGAATAACGCGATTAAGGCTTATCAATATCTGTCATCAGTAAATAGCAAAATATAAGGTGAGGTACACAGCTATAAAAGCTTATGTTATATCTGCAGGTATGTCTGTTCTTACTCCTGCTTGTAGTTGTTGAAGTCATTAATGGCAACATAAATGTCCAACAGCAAGGATTACATAAGAGTTATGAAGTAAACTGATTTAGCAATTTGAACTGCACAAATATGGTTAGCTAATTTTAGCTAACATTAGCCACCATAAGAAACTGGTAATAACAACAAAGTGTATTTAAGTTGGTTTGGTTGTGTTTTATTGTTTATAAATTCAGCTTGTCTTCACTAATACAGGAGTTGTGTTTTTTCATCATTAAAATGTTACTCAGTCTCACTGTAAGACAAATTAAAGCTAAAATAAATCTGTTTGTATTTTGATGGGAACTGAAGTTGACATAAATACTAAATATTTATTTTTCTCTCACAGCAGGCTTCGCCTCCTGTCCTGATACACATTGAGAAATATTCTTGTCTTTCTCAGGAACATATGTGATGCACCTTTCAGCGTTTGATGCCGACGACAACACCACCGCTAATGGAATGGTGCGCTATCGAATCCTGTCCCAGACTCCACACAGCCCCATCCCTAACATGTTCACCATCAACAGTGAGACTGGAGATATTGTGACAGTGGCACCTGGTCTTGATCGAGAGGTTGGTCTTCTCCATCGCAAAACATGTGCAAAAGGCTGTTAATGTTCTAACAAGATGAGATCATATAAAATTAAGCAAATCAATTACAACAAGTAAGGATTGTATATTGCGTCATTAAAAACTGTGAACAGTGACTACTGTGCACACAGTCTAAATGAACTATAGCTGGTTAGAAGATATACTTTAATCTCTGTTTATGAAGCAGTTCCTAAGAGCACTGTTTACTCTGATGACACCCTGAGATGCAACTTAAACATGTTTTGTAGCCATTTGTCACCACACACACACAGACACACACCCACATCAAGTCGTCTATTTTTTCTTTTTTTTTTTTACACTAAATTGCCTGCTTCTGCGGTCACCTTGTTTATGGAGCTATAAAAGTTGTGACAAGATCTAAATGTGTTTATTCTCGCGACATGGATGTGCCAGTGACAACTCTGCAAAGAAATCTCGGAGACAGATCATCGTCCCAAACTGTCACCAGTGACAGACCTATTAACAACACATCACGCTGCAGTGGGCTGCTCACGTTGTGTTGTGTATGTGAGTGTGTGTGTGTGTGTTTGTGTGGTGAAGATAGAGTGGAAATATCTGAGATAGAATGCCCTTGACACCTGTCAGACAAACACAAAAGCCCATATAATCACATCTATACTCGATAAAACACAGGCAATGGAGGGGAAAAAAAGGAAACAGTAGGGAGCAATAGAACAAAAACAGGGCTAGGGAGATGGGGTATTACAATGTGGACTAAGTGAGTTTGAATTTGGCAAAGAACATAGGGTGATGGACATGAGACATGAGGGTGCCAGAAAGAGAAAGAGAGGTATAAGGGGAACATGGAGTAAAAATGTCTCAACTGAGCATTTACTGCTTATTTGTGCTTTATCTGCACACTGCTAATCCAGCAAGTCACCTCTAATGTGGGATTAAACTCCTACTACCCCAAACACAAGCATCTTTGTACCTTTGTACTTGAGAGGACTCATATTTACATAATTCATTCCCCAGCCCCTAACATTTTTTATTATCTAAATTTATCCAGGGTAGTATCACTGAGAACAGTGTTCTCTCTCTCTCTCTCTCTCTCTCTCTCTCTCTCTCTCTCTCTCTCTCTCTCTCTCTCTCTCTCTCACACACACACACACACACACCTAGGCTCTATTTAATCTACTTTCTACTGTATACTAATAGTTAATCAGCTTGATTAGATCAATTAACAGGATTAACCATGAAAAATACAGAATGTGTGTGTACAAACTGTATATTGACAGATAAATAAGGAAAATAATGGTTAATTTCAGCCCTAAATGCAGAGTGTAAATGCATGCAGAATATATTGCAGTCGAAATGGATAAGTCAGCCAGGTCACAACTGTGCATTTACAACGGGCTGACACACGTCAGCCAGGTGTAAATGCAGTCTGTACAGATTGCTCACTTTCTTAAGAAAAACATTTGCCCAAATGAGATGAAAGCTCACCTAACTCTGCCTCTCCCTGCTGCCTCAGCCAAGCCTGGCAGAAAGCTACAGACTAAAAGCTACCTTGGCAGAGGAACAAGCTAAGTAACCTTAAAACCAACAATTAACACTGAAACAGCCCACAGAAGAAGTGAGGACCAGAGCAAAATGTCCCCACTTTGCTCTCAAGGTCTAAAACTCAACATGGCTCTCACAAAGACAGCCGTACAAGAGCGCATGAGGTACAAGCACAGACATAAATACAATTACATTCTCTACATTATGTGCTCGTGCATAAAATATATTAATACATACAGCAGGCTTTATGAATATACTCACACCAGTACACAGTTTCTGTAGCATACAAACACATACTCCTGTTTTTCTTTAACATTTTTCTGAGCAAGCAGATAAGAAGTCTAAAGCCTGGCAGGAAAAAAAAATCAGAGCTTCTATGCTGTACATAAACTAGGAAAATGGTACACAGCACACTGTAGTGCTTCCCTGGTCCACTTTTAGTCAGCACTTTGGGCCTTTAAAACTTTGGAAGTTTCTGCATCTCCCTTCCCTTCTTGGACTTGGGTGTTGGAGGTGTTAGGTGCTACAAAAAAAAAGAAAAAACAAAAACACGGGCATCTATTTTTGGTAGTCCTCCTCCCTTGTGCCTCAGCTGAATCCCCTGCTGTCTCTTATCCTCTCCTCTGTTCTTTACTTTTGAAATGTCTTCTTCCTCTCCTTTATAAACTCCCACACTGATTCTCTTCTAAAGGTTTCCACTGGTCTGCAGTGGACTTTTAAAAGCTTGTTGACAGTAACAGACCTCAGTCCTCCAGAGGAACCTGGTTATGCTGTGGTGTTGTTGCAATGCTGAGAGGTTCAGAGGAGCTCTACATAATTACTCCCTTGTCTAATTAGCGAGAGTGTTGTGTACACGCTGTACACAGGCTGATGGGACAGTCAGGCAAGCACTGCTTCTAAACAAGATATGGAGAGGTGTGTATGTGTGTTTGTGGGTGCTTGTGTGTGCGTATGGGTGTTAATGAGAGTATGTGTACAAGGTTGGAGTTCAGCATCTCATCTAGCATCAAGATGAGAGGAACTGAGAGGAGCTGTCTAATCCTCCTGATGTGGCGTCCTGGCCTAATTGGGATATTTACTTGGTAATTAGCAGGTGAGAGAGACACTGGGAATGTAATTGGGAATCTCAGTGACGAGTCACATTATCCAGACAGTCGGCTCCTGGGCTCCATCCTTCCTGCAGCCCATTAACTGCACCATGGGACAGAGGAAGAGACAGGGGATGCTGGCGAAGAGAGGGAGGCATGGAGGAATGGAATGGAATGGAAAGGAGAATGGGATGGCACGACTAGAAGCACACAAACGCACCCAAGTACGAAAATACAAATAAGAGAACCATATTTCAGCTTCCAGTGAAGTGACATTTAAAAAGATGAAATAGCATTTATCATTCTTTCATATTATTCCTCCATAGATAGTCTATTAATCTCTGTCAGTTGGATCATTGTCTTCACATCTGTCCATCAGGGGCAGTGAATAAGCGATGTCTTTGATGACACGCCCATGGGGAGGCTTCACAGTGCAGCCGTTGCAGATGGTGTGAAGTCTGGATATGTTCCGCTGACAAGGTTTCCACTCAGTCGAATGAAAGACTTCACCCTTGCGATACTGTGTTTCAAATGAAACCATGGACAGTGACTATAGAACAGAACACAGGCTCAGCTTTTTTTTTTTCCCCCTCTGGGAGTCACAGTCTGTGGCTGCTGCTGTAAATTCAAGGAAGAAAAAGCTTTTTGCAGACGAATAACTGTGCATCCTTGTCTATTCTCTTTCTGCCTTTAACAGAAAGTGTCCCAGTACACCATCATCGTGCAGGCCACGGACATGGAAGGAAACCTGAACTTTGGCCTCTCCAATACAGCCACCGCCATCATCACTGTCACCGACATCAACGATAACCCTCCCATGCTGACCTCCAGAACTGTGAGTTGCTACAAATAAGGGAGTGTGGGACAGGGTGACAGTTTTTAGAAGGAGAGGGTTTGGGTTCGGTTAAGAGGGTGGAAACGATGAGTATGTTGGAGACAAAGAAATAAAAAAGGGTAGCGAGAGAAAGACATTAAAGAAGAGAGCAAAGGATGAAGGGATGAAAGGCAGAATGACAGAGAGGAAATCATGAACCCAGGAAAGGAGAAAGGAAATGACTACTACACCGTGTAATGTTGCCACAAAGGAAGATTTACACAAGGACAATGAGGGAGGGTTATGACATGCAAAGGGTACTTACTCATTTCCTTGTAGAGGATGCACACGCACACACCAACAAGGAACAACTAATCCATATCATTGACTTTCATCAGCAAGAAAGCTAGAGCCAACAAATTGAAAATGATTGTTGTCGTGATTGTGATATTTAGATGATCACATTACAGAAGGTCGTTATTAAGAGCAAGATAAGATTTAAAAGCCCAAAGTAGTGTATTATATGTACTGTATCATATCACTGGTGGTGAAATTCAGCAACATCATCACTAAATGAATTAGTAAAGTGGGAGATTTACTGTTGTTACAAAGTTTACCTCACTTTATTCCACTTTCTCTCAGTTTAACTCTCTTAATACTGTCAGCGGTTATTTCTCTCAGTGCCACCAAATGTTCAGATGTATGGGATGAACGGCTGAGGTGGCAGCCGTATTTCTCACCGACTGCCAGGAAAAGTTTGATTTATAATGTGCATGGTTGGAATGAAAGTCTGAAGAGTGAACGTTTTATTTAATGCGGCAGAGACGTGCATTTGTTTCGGGAAGTGAAGGTGGTCAGAAAGTGGAGACAGTTTGTCTGCATTCTAGTTTCATGTTATGAAAAATCTTTCTAGGTGTCAGTATGGCTTCAGGTGTTAGAATTATTCAGTATGTGTGCTTTCCTATCAGCAATGATGAGAGCACAAGCCTGTTGGGTAGATAAGGTGCTTAGCTCTGCAACTGCAGGGAAAGCAGCTGAGGCGGTATCAGCAGTACAGTAGACAAGGCTCTTTGAGGTGGAGGTACCATTAGCATTTGCCCTGGGGGCTATTAAGACCCTTATAATGATGAGTTAGCAATGGCAGTAAGCATGTGTCAGCCATAGAGCTCATCAGAGAGCTGCTACATCACACACAGCAGGAAATGTACAGAGAGAGGGCAGAGGAAGAAAAAGGATAGACACAAAGGAGACGGTAAGCAAGAAGACAACAAAGAGGGGAGAGGAGTTGAAGACTGGACCACCACCAGACTGCAGGACGAAAAATGGAGAGAGGAAAAAGTGTTGAGAGAGTGATGGGGAGAGGAGAAAGAATGAAGGATTATTTAGTCACAGGAGCTATTTTCTACAGCAGCAGTGATAAAGCATAGACATGGCCCGTTGTAAATCAGAGGCCTTTCCAGACTCGGCATCCCCCCCTGCATTAAGATTCTCTACAGATGGTGGTGTATTGATGATAGTGGCCAGTAATAGATTGATATTCTCCAACTGTATTCCACCGTGTTTGAGTGCATTTCCATCGTCACATCATGGATATTGATGATAAGCTTTAGTGGAGGTTTTGGAGCCACGATGAGCAGAGCACTTTTACCCATTCTTTTCATAAATCACCCATTTCAGTGGTGGGATAACATAAAAGCCATTTTGTTGAGAATGCAGGCCATTATGCAAATATTTAGTGTTTGCAATAAACCCCATAGATCTTTCAACGTGTCCCAGAAATATAAAGTTTGGGGAATTTGTCTTTAATGTTGATGATTAATATTTCATCATGCCTATCAGTGGCTGGCCTATTTTTCAAGGCGGCAAAGGGTGGTGTATGTGTTCGGATGTGAAGGCTTTGGGTGCCTGTTCAGGGCTGCATGTATGCTTGTATTATTATAAGTTATTTATGTCTTTTATTTGTTTATGCATACAGTATATTATAACAATGAGCACATCTTATGTTGTATAGGATGTTATGTAGTTATGTGTAGAGACGTACATTCATGCAATCAGGAGTATTTCTGCGCAGAATTTATTGCAGTGCTTCACTGGCCTCCTTCCTTTACTATCCTCACAAAGTTCCTTTGATGAAGTTTCCTGTCACTTCTCCTCACTCTCCTCTCACCTCCCCTTGCCTGCTTTAGTCTTTCCCCACTGCCAAAATAGTGACGGGAGGGTGAGGGTGTTGGCAAGAGGTGTTTTGTCAAGTGCTGTGAGAAAGTCAGCTGCACTCTGTGCCAGTCACAATCACAAGATCTCCCTCCTCCTTCCCTTTAGTCCACTAGTTGGGCACAAGATACAGCATCATAGAGAGAAAAACTACCTGATCAGAGATTGTCTGAGCCTGTGCTGAAAGACACTGCAGTCACACAGCAGTCCAATATTGAAACAATCACTACTCCAGAACAATGAACAACTAGTAAGTGTCAAAGCAGCATTCAACTAATAGATAATTAAGAGAGTGAAAGAAAGAGAGATTATAATCCTCTGTTAAAACTCACAAATGTTGCATCACAAACCATTACTGACAATAACCCCACCAAACGTCAAATCTCACTGTCTGTCATAAAAATAAAAGTCTGAAAGAGATAAAAGTCATTAACTGAAATATAGTAAAGACTTGGGAGGAACAGCTCCTTCTGCAAAGAGAGTTCAGTCTTAAATGTACCCTGAAATGCCATTCAGCGTAGAAATGCTATTGTCTCACTGAAAATGTTCATGTCAGATGCATTCCAAGACCTTTATCGCTTTATTTTGGCAATAAAAAACTTTGAAAGACACTCAGTTCCATACTACAGTGTGTCAGAGCAGCAAAGTCAGTTCAAGCACATTCTGAACAATTGCACTCTAAAATCGCAGATGACAGATTTTAGTTTCAGTGACTGCAGTGTTCTTTGGGACTCATAATTGACTTTCTGTACCTCTTTAAGTTGGTATTTACAGAATTTTGTGCATGTCACAGTTTTCTTTTGCAATGAACCGTTTGTAATTCATTTGCTAAGTGATTGTACCGATCATATAGAGATTTATGTGCAGGCAGTTTAAAGCTGCCATGCCCTTTAAGACTGCCTATGGGAAAAATAAATAAGACTTTTATTACACAAGCTTTGGACATCTGATGTAACCCCTTCCAATATAAAGAGATAACAAGAGAAGAAATCTTAAACTGGGGTACTGATGGTAACAGTTGCGATGGACCCTTCAAAGTCTTCCATCAGATCTGGTTAACACCGTGCCTTAGCTGTTACTGTGTACTGAGAGAGAAGATGCTCAAGGGCCCTTAGGAGCTCAGGCGCCATCTCTGAAGTTTTATTTTATTGAATTGGCATTGGGGAGTCCCTGAACCAAACCACAGCAATAAAGCACATGAGCACACGCACACACATACACACAATCGCTCTGACACAAACATACAACAGCCTGCCTACTTATCCAATGCAGGCAGTGCATCAGGACCACCCGGACTTGTCTGTTGTCTTAAGAATGTCATTGAGTCTCTGAACAGCTCTCCTGACGCAGCCCCCTAATCTGCCCGCTGCTGTCGGCTGTTTGCTGGGTGATGCGCGGGTTGCCAGGCAGGGTATTATGGTCCGTTGGAGTATTTGGTCTGGGGCTTTGCTCTTTGATATCCTACACTCACATAAGCGGCTCAGTGACTCTTCCACGCCTGTTACCCATGGTGACACGGTGACTGTTTGGTGCTACATGCCTGTTGCCTCAAAATGAGGTGACACGCCAGCATGCTCACCCTCTGACCCCACATGATTGGTTAAGAGTTGATGGGTTGTTTGTGTAGGTGGAGCTGTGGTCGACTTGTGTTTCACAGGGTAGCTGTGCCATGGTTGTTGTTGTTGATTCGTCTTTGTGGGCTTTATCCCCTGAGCCCATGTGGCTTTGATCAGTCCTCACCATAACAGACACATGACAGACAGCGGCTCACTCCTCATCAGGCTTATCAGGACAAAGCACATGTGTTTGTACAGCATGGGGACAACTAAAAGCCACTCATATACACTCAAACAGCTGTTTTAACCCTCCCCTCTGCTGGCTCCTTTCTCTGCTCCTTTGTCACTCTGGCTTACAAAGGAATGAAATATTATTGCTCATACAGGGAATGCACAAAAAACAGAAGGCATTGAAACTAGAACAACACCCTTGTGTAGATGTGCTTACTGGTGTGCAACTGGGTTTACTGCTTGTTTACAACTCGGCAGTGGTAAAAGCAGATCATTAAACTTACTCTACCTGAAAACTTGAAAGGAAGACTGGCTCTATTTTTTAAAAAAAAATGGAAAAGAGAGATAGGGTTTTTGTAAAAATTGCCACTCTCAAAGGACTAAATGCATCCCGAAGGACTTCAACTATATTCAAAATAAAGATATTTTGAAGCAACATATGTTATGAGGTAACATTTTACTGTACTTTTGTAGTTTTCCGGTGAGGTCCCAGAAAATCGAGTGGATGTTGTGGTGGCTAATCTGACGGTGATAGATGCTGACCAACCACACTCGCCTAACTGGAACGCCATCTACAGGATCATCAGCGGCGACCCATCTGGGCACTTCACCATCCGCACTGACCCTGTCACCAATGATGGCATGGTCACTGTGGTTAAGGTAAGACATCAGTTTATCAGAACATGATCATGAAGAAACAGTGTCATCTCTTTTTCTATGTTAAATGTCACATCCCCTTTGGATTTAAGCACAAGCAATAATAATAGACTCCAGAGTTAAATGGGGACAGGCTGGGGTCTTTGCCTTTCACATGTCCCTTTGTGTCCAAATGAGGGATTGGAGGCCACTGCACCCTTCAGAATCAGCTCATACACTCACCCACAAACTTAAACACAATGGCTGGCAAGACCACTGTGGCAAATTAGGTATTGATTTCTCAATTACAAAGGCAACGGTTTTTATACACTCATAATGTGCTAGCTGCAGTGGCCAATGACAGCAACAACAAAGCTATGTCTTGTAACAACTTTCTATGTCAGTGCTCAACCTCTCAGACTGAGGTTGTCCAGAGGGTTTTGAACCATTTAGGAAAAAATATAGAAAATGGACAGTAGAAAAAAAAAACGCCATATGATATTCAGCTTGAATTCTGTGTGTGTATGTAAAGAGTGTAAATGTGCACCCTGTTGAATGGCCTTTAGGATTTGTATTTGTATGTTCATCCATGAGTGGTTCACAGTGAATGTGATTATCATATTGCATGAGTTTTGTAGAAATAACTTGTTTATTTTTGTTACCATGATGACCCAGGGGTATTGTCCTTGTGTGTCTGACTCCTGCAAATCACATTTCACATCCTACAGTAATGTTTAAAAAATAGCAATAACATCTCCTATAATTCCCACAGCACCCTGAGCAATGAGCATTGGCATTTTGCTTCTCTTCATTATCTCTAGATGACTGCCTTTTATAATCCATTCCTCTCACTCCCTGATGTAAAAGTCAGCAGGCAGCCGGGTAGCCGTAAGCTTCCATAGAGACCCATGGGAGGTTATCAGGAAATCATAAAATAAGAGACAGGACACCCCCTGGGAAGAAACGAGAAATAGACTGTCTCAACAAGTAAACAGACAGGCTTAAGCTCACTACATTGAAACAGAGCTGGAATGGTTCACATCAGACAATGTGCGATTGGTAAAATCAAGGAGCCAAAGAAGGAACCACCTTGTTGTTCCTGTTTTTACAGAAGCATCTGCTGGTGCTCGTGCAGACACATCGAATGCACTGACACCCATGTATGCGTCAGTCTCCCAGAAGGGACCTGGGCTCCTCTGTAAACAAGGGCTGAGGTCTTAACCAGTGCACGTCACACATTTACACTGCTCTCTGGGGAGTTTATGATACGTATTCACATTTTGCCGCATGGTAATAAAGCCAGTAGACAAACATGCATGCATCAAAAACACACTCGTTTGGTTCAAATGAGTCATTAAGATATGTAAATCACAGCTTATGATAAACACGAAAGATGACAGGGGAAGTGGAGAGAAGGAGAAAAGTGACAGGAAGACAGATTTTGGGGTTGAGGATTGAGAAATGCAGACCACAGAGAGCATAGATCGCAGAGAGTTGGTGGGGGGGGGCAGAGGTAAGAAGACGAGGGGGTTGGAAGTGGGAGTCCAACGGAACAAATTAGGTAAAAGGGAAAGAGAGGAGCAAGTGAAGCGATACAGAAGAGATATAAGATGTGATGGCTCATGGGCAAAAGATGGAAGCCATGTTATTGACCTCTCACCCCTCTGGCTTCCCTCGGGGTGTGTGTGTCAGTGTGTGTATGTGTGTTTTAGTTAGCCTACAGCTATACCCTGGACCTCCCTGTGCTCTGAATACCACTGGCTGTAGATCAAAGAGCCTTGAGCGTGGTTAGCCTGTAAATGGGTTCCCAGGGCACCAGGGGGTCACACACAAATACACATCTATGTACTTACATTTACTTATACCTATGTGCATGCACATGCACATGCACATACACAGACTAACACGCACACAGTCATATCCACTCCAGTGCTCTTGTCAACCAAGCTGCCTGATTAAGGATGCTTTTTTATATCAAAGCTGTTCTGCCACAATGTCCACTGATAACACTGAGGCAATGCAACATACAGATGTGCTCAAAGTCATTAACATCACCATCAAACACCACAGACGCAAGCCTTGTGGCGGTAATCATCATCCTCCTATTTAGAAATGTGCCAGCAGTACCTACAAGCAGCGTATTTGTTCTCTTTTTTTATTTCCTTGCTTCGTGTTGTTGTCATTTGAACCTGATAGTGTAGTCTTCATTAGGGGAGCATGGAACTGTCACTCTGGTTTAGGCTCAGCTGGCAAAACCCCCTGTAGAGTACACATATACACACACACACACACTCAAAAGGCAGAGCCATGACAGCGCCCTATGAATAGTATAAGCCCTTCTCCCTCTTCTTTGTCTGTGTGTGTGTGTGTGTGTGTGTGTGTGTGTGTGTGTGTGTGTGTGTGTGTGTGTGTGTGTGTGTGTGTGTGTGTGTGCTGGTTGTTTAGAGAGAATATGGGGCCAATTCATCCAGGGACCAATTGACAAGGCATCTGTTCATTTATCATGTCCTTTATCATCAACAAGGTTCAATGCATATTCCCCAGCCACTGGTGAAAGAGTAATGTTGACAGGGGTTTACACCATAAACAGCATAACATTTATAGTACACCTATGCAAGGTATTCTAATACTTGATATGGTTTGCTCATAAAAAGTAATAATGGTCATAATACTACTGATTGTAGTAATAATCTTTTCTCATAAGATGAGAAGTCTTTTTCTTTTTGTTTTTTTTTTTACTGTAAATCAATAATGAAGACTGTACTTTCAAGTAAAGAATATATTTATTTTAAAAATAATAAACATTTGTCTATTCCCACTGAAAAGATTATATATATTGGAGGGCATAATAAATATAGTTCATCGCCTATATGCATATAAATATTGTTTGTGCAAACAAAACAAACATCTGTGCTTAATTATTTCTCAAGTTATCAGTTTATTTATCCGACATGTAATGATCATAACTTGAGAATTAATGAAGCAAAACTGTTTGTCTTGCTTGCACAAATGTGCACAAATGAGGTGCAAACAAATGAAGCACCACTTTGGAGTCACACATAAAGAGGATGCTGAGGCCTTTTCCTTAAAAATGACATGTTAAAAACAGAACAAGAAGACATTTTTATTTTTGCCTGCAGAAACAAATCAAAATGGTTTTGTTAATATCCTTAACATATGGGGCACCAGCTTCAAAGAGCTGCAAACTTAGACAAAAATGGTGCAGCTTTGTCCTTTACACTTCATCTTGTTAGACAGATAATATTTGAATTTTCAGATGAGTCAGAAAGGCCAGCTCATTAAGTTTATATTATATATTTCAATTTATGTTCAATTAAAATAGTGTAAGTACTTTTCTTTATTGAGGCATTTCAGTTTTTGACATAAGCTGTCTGGGTCTCCAGAGTCCTACACATGTCAAGAGCTCCTGATAAATTAAGATATACATGACAAGGTGAACATGAAAAACCCAATATATAATGATTCTAAGGTTGTTTTAGGGTATTCCTCCACTGATGTGTGTAAACTATGGATCCACTGGTGCTGTTGTGCAGAATCCTAGGTTTGTAGTCCAGATAACACTGAAAAAGTAACTGACAAAATGAAATTCCAACAGAGAGACAACAATGTTCATATTGTATTGCTCAAGTATGACATTGAAGGGTATTGGTGTGTATGGTGCCTATTTTGATCCCTCATTCTGGATTTCATTATCTGCAAACTATCTTTGACTGTTTACCAAAATTAGGACCAAAGGCTTTATAAAGTTTAAACTACCTGAATTCAGTTAAACTTTATCTTCTCTCACAGTGTCAATAACCTTTCTTTGCTTCCTGTAGCCTGTAGACTTTGAGATGAACCGTGCCTTCATGCTGACGGTGGTAGTGTCCAACCAGGCCCACCTAGCCAGTGGCATCCAGTCTTCGCTCCAGTCCACAGCTGGCGTCACCATATCCGTCCAGGACGTCAATGAACCCCCTTACTTCCCCACGAACCCAAAACACATTCGCTTTGAGGAGGGTGTCCCTGCCGGCACCAGCCTGACGACCTTCTCAGCCTCGGATCCCGACCGACTACAGATGCAGCAGACAATCAGGTACTACGTGAATACAATAGATGAGACTGCAGAATGGGACATTTCTGACATTTTGATAGCATGGCATTAAATTAAATTTTGTTCTGGTGCAAAATTATTTAGATTTTATTAGATATGTTCTATTGCATATGGTTAGTCTCTAAACACAGGAAAGTAATGCCTGAATAAGGCTTCAAGTCTTGCTAGCTGCACTGTAAGTATAAGCCTGGCATAAATCCCTCCATATGCACCAGCAGCGGGCTAAAAAGCCTCTTGGACAGGTTCCATGTCAGTAGTTAGGGGTCAAAGTTCAACAAGGGGACTATATTTTGGCATCACCCATCCCTCAAAGTCTTACTGTGCGAAGTTTATGAGCCAGCGGAGAACTCTGAGTAAGGAGGGTAAGAAGGTTAATAGGGAGCAATAGCCTCTGGGGTAATCAGAAGTGTGTGCATTCTGTAGGTTGCATGAGCACATGCATGCAGGTGCACACACACACACACACGCACACACTCACTCACTCACACATAAACAGCAAGAGAGAGAGAACAGAAAAGATGGAGGGAGGGGGGAGAATAAAGAGAACAGCTGGCTCGAGCCCAAATGCCTGACACAGCATTATGTCCACCTGCAGTGTTCTTCCTCTGCGCTAAGCCTCTCTGGATTTTAAATGTAAACCAACCTTTAAATGACCAGCAGACCTTTCCTCGGTCCTGCTGTCAGCCTGACAGTAGCAGTGACTGCATTATTGCCTTTCAAAGTTAGAGGTAATCTACTAAGTACACTCTGCTCCGTATTGATGTTGCAGTCGTTTGATTACGATCACACAACTGCCCGATCACATGTGTTTCCACTCACGGCCACATGTAGAGTGTCCACATAGATTATGGTGAGTGTATTAGTGTAATTAAGAACCGGCACAGTATAACACAGCAACTGAGTTGGTAACATAGCTCTTCAGTGTGACATTAATACCACCTCCTTCCTTCTAACCACCTCACACTCCAACAGCTCCTGCCTTCCCATTTTCTATGGGGAAAAGATCTAAACAAATTTCCCAGCTAATTTCACAGCAAATGAGAGTAAATTGGGTGTACATTATAATTTAGATAGACGACCAAAGTCTCCAGCTGGGCTCTCTCTCTCTCTCTCTCTCTCTCTCCCCCTTCCTTCTCTTTGCTTCTGTCTCTCTCATCCTCTCTCCCTGTTGAATTCACTTTGACCTCTTTGGTTTCCTCCCTGTTTTTTCCCGACCTGTGCAAGACTACAGTCCTGTACATCTTGGAATTTAGTTAGCCTTATAGAAGCATGTTCTCACTCCTTCCTCACATGAGGAAGGAGGATTGAAGAGATGGCAAACCACCACTACCTCAATCATTTGGATCCATCTGGATAGGATCACTATCAATCCACCTGCTTTACACCAGTTCCATAAAAGGTATATTCAAGACTGTTATGCAAGGGCACTAATCACAGCTGTTCCCTCTGCCTCTTGAATACTCATTATTCTGAAAAAAAAAAAGAGAAATTCAGGGACTCATTCTTTGCAATCAGCTAAAAGCGTGCACAGTGTTTGCATCACCCTATTAAACTTTCATTTTCAAACTTTTGTCACACAGAACTGATCTCAGTGTACATGCTTCCAAGCCCCATCAATCAAAAACTTAGCTGACATGTCTGTTTGCAAGGGGAGAGACATTTAGGTTTGAAGCCGCTGTTTGTGTTGTAATGTAATTCATGGTGCATGTCTTTGCATATGACAAAGAGCAGTATGTCTTTGTAAATGGATGGTGGAGATACATAAAGAGAAGAGAGACAAGGAGAAGATTTAGAGAGAGCCGTAAAAGTCGAAAGTAAGGTGAAAAAAGACTTAAGGGACTGTGGAGGCAGAAGGGAGCTGTGGATGGTGAGCTGACCCCGGGTCAAGGTTTGAACTTGACAGGTGCTTATCAAAGGAGGGACAGACTGACAGCGTCCTGTTGGGGTTGGGGAGGAGACAATGTGGACAGGAGCGGGGTGGGGGGAGGGGGAGGGAGAGTGAGGCATCATGCATCACCTGTCAGACACCCAACCAGTAAGGTCAAGACATGGGACTGGAGACACTGGCATAAATGATTACCCAAACCGCCTTGGCTAAGCTTGAGACATGCATTTTTCATCCTCAGGGTCGGGGGTTTGAAAAATAAATGTCATACCTCTCCCTGCTGCTTGCTAAGATCACTAACCTGCCAGGCCTAATCATACATCCAGCTGTACTCACACACCAGCCAACTCCCAAATGAGACAAACCTTCAGGTTGAGGAGAGCTCAGGAAAGCATTGGAAATAAGACACAGGAAGAAATAGTAAAACTTTCAAACACAGTGTAACATTTAAACCAGATTTTTTTTTACTCCAAACTAGCACTAGGATAAACAAGAACTGTTTACCTTTCCAAAAAGACAAAAAATTGGAACAGCACTTCATTAAAAAGTTAGCGATGGATTCTGCCAATTGCCCACAGTTATGTTCTTGACAGTTGGGACTTGTAAACAAAAACACACAGGAATCAATCTAATGGCCAGGCTAGCCCTATCGTTTATGGGATGCTACCAGAAAAACTGATGGCTGCAGAAAGCCATCTACACTCCGAGTTTTACTGACGAACTGGACTAATAACACAGGGGACCGTCTATTCATTGTGTTGGAAATTAGCTCAGGGGACTTCATTTGCTTGATATAAGGTGTATTACATTTGCACTGAGGGCTGTTTGGGAGACTTAATTAAAGTGTGGTGGTGAACAGAGCACCATTGTGATATAGCTTTTATCATCAGAGGGCACGCATCCACTTTTGTTATCATGCTGTGTGCCCAGGACAGAATAGTTTCCAGTGGTATTACATTTACTGAGGAAAGACTCTCTCATACACACCATTTTCTCCTCTGTCTCTTTTTTTTGTTCTTGTTTGTCCCAGATATTAAAGGGTCAGTTCATCCCAACCACAAAAAAATATATATATATATTTTCTCACTTCTGTCAAGCCATGCAGATAGTTTTGGCTCTTGTCCAAGTTGGGAGATTTCTGCCTTTGAGATTTCTCCCTCCACCCCAACGCAGCTCAGGTTTATAGAATTTCTCTTGTGGTACTACATTGTCATTGTCATGTCTGCATGCTTAACATGAAACTAGAGTAAATAAGTGATTAGCATATCATGGCATAAAAACATATCATGGCTTGCCTAGCTCTGTTCAGAGGTACAAAAAAATGAACCTCAAACTTATATAACATGTAATTAACATGTTATATGTCAATGCTTTAATCTGCACATAAAGTACAAAGTAAAAATAGTAAGTTGTGGTTTTATTGGTATTAATGTGCTGGACTATGTCTTGGCTGACAGTAGTGACTTTCTGGAATCTTGTCTTCACTGTGAGGTTTCCAGGCAATTAGCAGAAACTCCAGGGCTCCAGACTCCAATTTCTGTACAGATTAAACAAACAAGATATGCTGTGTTAATTAGTGACCTTTAGAGATACATGTAGGCAGGTTTTTTTGTTTTTTTTATCTTGGACAGAGCCCAGCTAGCTCTTTCCCACCGTTAAGCCAGTTGTTTGCTGGCCCTAGCTTCATATTTAGCATACAGGAATGAGGATCATATCAATCATCTAATCTGTTTCTTGCAGAATAAAACAAATTCCCAAAATGTCAAACTATTCTTTTTAATAAATTCAACAGCATGGGTTTTTTTTCCAAGAACAATGTTCATGGTATTTGTGTGAACCAAAGCCTTTTCCTCTGCTCAGTGAAAAGTTTGTCTGCCCTCCACTGGAAAGACAGAAAACATTTTTCTCTCAGCCCAGACAGAGAGAGTCAGTTTGGCACGGCAAAGCCAACAGAGATGCAGTTGGACACAGAATAGCAGCAGATATCAAGTCAGTCTTAATGAGGATATTAAAACCAGATCATACAGCCATGCTGCTACTTCCGAATGTCACCTCTCCCTGCCCCTCTTTCCTCTCCCATCCATTCCTGATCATTTCCCTCACCCTTTTATCCAGCCCTCCCACGGTGATCGACTCACTGTAGTCCTGGTTGTGATTTCACAGTCCGCCAGTTAGTGGCTGTGGGCTTGGCTAGCCTGTGTGAAACCGTCTAGAGTGTGGGAATGTCATCTCTGTGATCCCCTTCCCCGCACTGCGCTACGCCTGGGATCATACCCACTGCCTGCTGGGAAAATCCCACCTCCCTCACTGCAGGAGAGAGATTATACTCTATGTCCAGTCCCCCTCCTTATCGACACCCACCTCTCTAGGCTTCCATTCTCCTCCGTGTAAGTAGAAATGTACATCCTGTATTTAATCAAACACAAATAAACAAGAGGGCTGTATACTGACAGTAAGAACACAACAATTCAATAAATATAAAAGCAAGGTTAAGGTCAAATCCATTTCAATTTGGACGGATTTAAAAGCTGGGAGTGTATGCTATACAACAACGTGGCCTTATTGCCCAAACTGACATTCAGTAAATGAAATCGGATTGATGTAGAAACCTCGTTGTGTAAGGCCAAGGTGTCACATGTCCACAGATGATGTTTCAAATGCGAAAGTGAGATTGCAGCCAGTGGAGGTGGCAGCTGATGAACTCTGTATCACATAGGGAATGAGACGAGGATGAGGAGATACAGACAAGGATAGGGTAAGAAAATGTATGAATACAAAAGCACAGCAAGATGAGGTGAGGCAGCACGGGTTGAGAGAGATCAGATAAAATTGAAAGTGTGGAACGAGCTGAAAGCGACAAAAGCCAGAGAAACAAGAACAGTTAGATCAGAGTGAGATTGGGATTCAATCCTGGAGATGATCCCTTTTTCCTCCCCTGCCCTTTATCCCAGGGGAGTGTCACCACCTGCTACCGCATTCACTTTCCTGTTTGACTATCAGTACCAAAATTCTGTCATCCTCTGTCTCCAGCAGATACACAGCTTGCCCATACACCCATGGGAACATTTGCAAACATACATGCACTAAAACATCCATGTATATAACCCTGTCAAGCAGTTTCGCCTTCTCCAGCATGAAAAAAAAAAAAAAACACTTCCTGAGAATATGTGCATGCAACACACACACACACACAGGCAGTGGCAGTAGTGCCTAACTAGGGAGGAAATTGACTTCAATGCCTGGTACACAGGAGTGAAAAATGAGGTGAAATTGACTGTAGGCTGCAGGCTCTGGAGGAGAAGTCAATGAAGAATTAAACTGTGTGAAGGTCAGGCTGTTGTGATTTTGTTAGAGTGCGAATGTGCAGGCAATCAGATGCAAGAAAAAATTCATAATTGCTTGTAAACACAGAAACCCTTCTCCATCGATCTGTCCTTGTGTGTCTTTAGGTATTCAAAGCTGAATGACCCTGCAGACTGGTTGTCCATCAACAGAACCAACGGTCAGATAGTAACCACAGCAATGCTTGATCGGGAGTCTGTCTATGTCAAGAATAATATATATGAAGCCACATTCCTGGCAACGGACAATGGTAAGAGGCTCTTTTAATGCTTTAATCTGTATTTTTTCTTTTTTTTTTAATTTAAAATCAAAATGATCAGTGTTGCTCCTTCCTTTGTACCGTTTTTTCCACAGTAATACTCACAAAAATTCTGATTTGCTAAGACATCATCTGGTTCTACAGCATGATTTACATTAAACACAAATGAAGCATCTTAGAAATCACTTTGAAACTTGCTCTCTTTAATTTTACCGCAATTTCACATTGTCTACATTATGTATGCATGTTATACTTGAGGAGTATGATTGGAAGGTCACCTGTTAAAGTCTCCAAACCAGCAGCAGACATGCGAGTAGGGAAGTAAATGAGTGATTATATGATAGTAAAAATAATGAATAACAGAGTCAATGTGTTCTTGAGCAAGACACTGGCTGTTTTTTTCCAATAAAGTGAATGTGAATCATTGTTGGAAAGGAGAGAGTGGGTTGATAAATACAGGTTAAAGTGAAAATGTCAAAATTGTTGCTTGGTTTGTTTGTCAGGTAGAGAGTGTAACGGAATTCTAAAACACAATCTTTAGTTAAGAAGTTAAGCTACTTGAATACCTATAACAGCTTAATAAAATGAAGACATTTGAGTGGATTTAGAGAGATAGAAGGACACGTAAGCAGCGTTTAAGTGCACAGCAGCTGGGCTAGAGTTAGAGAAAATCCTGGATTCATACGACTGGTCACACCATTGATCTCCTGTCCTCTCCTCTCCTCCTTTCTTTTTTTCTGTCCATGCCTGCCTTCTCCTCCCCCTTCTCATTATTTGTGTGGCATATATTATTTGTTCTGCCTCAGAGTTGAAACTCAGGCTTAACTGAGCACAAACTCAATCACAGTAAGCAAATAAGTTCCCTTTTTCTCAAGTGGAAGTGAGTGCCTTTCTCAAGTTAAAAAAAAAAAAAAAGGGAATGTCTTTTCTCTCCCCAATTGCCTTATCTGTGACGTGCAGTGCACTGGTGTGTTTACCTTAAGTTGAGCTGGCTTTGAAACATTGGTGTATTTATAGATGTGAGCATGTGTGAATGCACTCATTTGCAATGTGTGCGCACATGTCCGTTTCTGTATATTTACTTGCGATGACTGACAATGTCAGACACCATGATGTGTAATCTGCTGTGATGATGAGAAGGAAGAGGCAGCGGGATTAGAAGTTGACAAGGCTGCTGTTGTTTGGGCTTCACAAACATCTCATTTACTCCCTGTTTTTACTCACCCTTGTAGTTCCTGACCATTTTTTTTTTCACCTGACCTCCGTAAAGTGCAGTTTAGACACAGATGTTACTACAAGGTTTGACTGATACTGGGACTACAGTAAGTTCAAAAGATGAGCAGCCAGCAGTTCAAGTTATTTGTGTGTATGTGCGTGTGTACGCGCGCACATCATTCTTACCATGTGGGTGTTGCTGGAGTGCCAGCCGTGATAACATGAGAGGGATTATGGTAAGAAGTACTATGAGACAGTAAGGATAGTAGGATGGGACATGGAGAGGTGGTGACAGCATGGTGAGAAGTACACGTGTTCTGCCACCATATTTCTATGTTGCCCCCCAACAAAGTCTGACTGCTTCAGACCTTTCTGACGCACACTTTTCCCTTTCAAACACCTATGGTATTGTGTATGTGTTTATGTGCTCTTCAAAGGACATATGGTAGTCTTGCTACAAGTCCTTTCACCATGCCTCACATCTCTGAGCCACCATCAAAAGAAGGAGTTAATACAAATCCTTTTGAGAAATTTACACAAACATAATTATTTATTTAGCTGGTTAAAACCCACATAATTCTCCTATCAGCTGTGGCAAGCTGCTTCCACATGTCCCCCATACATGGCTGGGATTAACAAACCAGCAGAATGGGAGAGCCGCAGTGTGTTGGTGCGTGCATGCGTGTGTGTGTGTATGTGCGTGTGTGTGCGCGTGTTTGAACTGGTGTGTTCATCAATGTGTTTATGGTTCAGTATGTAGGTGTGTTAAATATGCATGCATGACTGTACACTAAGCATGAGTCCTTACAGCAATGTGTATGCAAGTAGCCACTAATGATGAAACTATTGGATAATGTGTAAATAGTGACAATCAAATCAAATGTTTCTATAAATTGGTTGTAAATGTATTTAATGCAGTTAAGTAGTTGGAAAATATTTGATATATATGATAAGGTATCATTATCATATAACCTGCTGAATATGACGTGTGATTTTCTTTTTATTAATAATTTAACCATGATATATAGACTGATATTGTCATAGTATATAGTTATTGTCAGAATACGCAAGTTAATGCTTTGATAGTATATCTGTGTCATCAGTTTTATAGACCTTATGAGGTAATAATGATGGTATAATTTTAATTATTAACTTATTAATCTAAATCTAGCTGAAACTCAGCTAGAGCACCAGTGGCACATTCTTTAGTGATAAGTCTTTATCAATAATTTGCATTTGATCTTTTGATCTACAGTGCTAATCGTTGTATTACCAGTCAGACAGAGCTCAAACTGTCAACTGATTCACTTACAGCCCCCTGTCTCTAACTGTGTCTCACTCCTCTCGTGGCAAATGTCTTGCTCTGTTGCCGTGTTTAATTGGCAGATCTGTCAGCTTTGCATAAATCTTTGTAAATTACATCGCCCTTATCTCATCCCAGAGATGGGCCCTTGGGTCGTCTGATTCCAATGGCTCAGCCAGTGGGGCATGGCAGGGAAATGACTCGTAATTGGAGGCAGCTAAGGGTCGTCACCCCCGACACACACTCAATAAACAGCTCTGAGCTTTATACTGCTAAGCACTCTGTTTTTTGTTCTGTTTTTTCTCAGATTTCTCTGTGCCACATTTTCATGCCACACATACACATTTATGCATTCTTCTCCCTGCTCTGATTGTTTAAAGTGTCTATTCTTTACCCTCAATTCTCTGTTAATGCTCTTGCTGATGGTCTGTTGCTCTGTTCAGTCAGTGCTTCAGGACCGTGTCACAAATGAGGGGTGTGCGTGTGTGTATGTTTGTGTGACTGTGTGCGCCAGTGCATGCTGTTACAAGGCTGCCTACAGTCAAATCAGACCAAATTTTTCCAATTGCCTTACCAGTTTCCACAGATTTGCCACATGGACTCGGGTGCAACATTGGTGGAAAGTCTACTGGAGCTCATGTAAAAGAATATCACAGCTCTAACAGCTCACTAATAAGCATCATCTGTGCGCAGCCCCTGTGCATCTGTATGTGTAATGAGATTGTTGCTAAAATTATATGCACATACAATAAGCCAGTCCTGTGCTATAGCCATCGTGTGTTCAACAGGAAGTCAGCTCCACTTCTAGGATCACATTTAGTTAAAAAAATAAAAGAAATGTATATTGTGTGTGATTGGCTGCTACAGTCTGCACTGTGGGAAAGCCACAAGTGCTTTCACACTGCTTTACTTACTCTGGTAACGATGTAATGATTACAGACTTTGGAAATCTTCTTAAGGGCTACAGAAACGCAATAACTCGTTTTCAAGAGTGCCTGATTATCTGTGAACAGGGAGTAATTTTTTTTTTGTCCAGTAGGTATGGTAGGTATGTAAACGTGCATTTATATTTACTGAAGTGAGTATGTTTATGTGAGAATGGAGGACTGAGTGCGCTGCAATGAGAATGCCCAGTTCACCTTTCAAGAAATGCTTTGTTAATATTGCAGACAGAGGGGCTTTTATTTATCAAATCATAGATGGCTCTCTTAGAATAGTAAATACACACGGACAAGGACTTGTTTGATTGTGTTACAGTCATCATTATTGTACCTAAGTCCTCTCTAGGCGATTGGATGTGCTGTGCCTGTATATGGATCGACTGTGATGGGTTTGATTTGACTGTAAGGCTGAAGGAGAAGCTGGAAAGCACAAATGTCACAAGTATTTCTGTCAACGGCAGAAATTCTCCTCCAGTTCTACAGCAGCCCAACCTTTAATATCACCACTGTAAATAAACAGTGTTCCTTTCACCTCTTGTCTTTTCTTTTATATCTCTCCTTTTTTTTCTCTTTCATTATTTGCCTCCCCTCTGTCGGCCTTCAACTCCTGTCCCTCTTCGCTCTCTATCATCCCTTTCACTGCACACATCTTCTCTTGTCATCTTTTCCTCTTGTCATGATACTATTTTCTCTCCCCTTTCCCTGCTCCTAGGCTCTCCTGCAGCCAGCGGCACAGGCACATTGCAGATCTATCTGATAGATATTAATGACAACCCCCCAGCGCTCATACCCAGGGAGTCTCAGATCTGTGAGAGGGTGAACAGGAACGTCAACGGTGTCAACATCACTGCCGCTGACGCTGACACGGACCCCAACGCTGGACCCTTTGTCTTCGAGCTCCCCAACTTCCCCACCAGCATCCGGCGCAACTGGACGATTTCTCGGATCAGTGGTGAGGAGGTGTCAGTGAAGAAGCACAGTACCAGGGAAAATGAAAAATTGATGTCTTTGAAGTGTAGCGGAACGTGCTATAGCACTAGTCTAGCAATTTTATCAAATCCCCATTATTATTTAAAACTGTTTTCACCATACATCTACATTATAAAGTGACTTATAATTTTATTATAATTTTCCATGACACATATTGATATTGAAAAAAACATTCCAACTAATACTGTGATATTTCAGCCATATTGGAATCCACCCCTGGGACCAATTTTTAACAGTTTTGGAACAATAAATCTGATGAATAATAACATCTAGTAATTTTCATTTTTGTCTCTTACACAGGCGACTACGCCCGTCTGGGTCTGCGGTACCAAATATATTTAGAGCCGGGAGTGTATGAGGTCCCTATAATTGTGTCGGACTCGGGGAACCCTCCATTGTCCAACAGGTCAGTCATCAAAGTGAAGGTATGTCCCTGCGATGAAAATGGAGACTGCACCACTCTTGGGGCTGTAGCAGCCGCTGGCCTGGGAACTGGAGCCATCATCTCCATCCTGATCTGCATCATCATCCTGCTCAGTGAGTATCAGCTGTTTATATCGTATTCATGCACTGACACTTCACTACTTGCAGACATGTCATACACCCACACACACATATGTACACTGTGAAAACTTACAGCTGCCTGTGATTGGCTTTGATTTGCCTCTCTGCCAAAAAAAACTGTGGTTCAGGGCACAGCCCTTAAACATTTACCAGGCTGTAATACAACAACATGAACAGTGGTTTGTATAATAGATGAATGTCTCGACTGCTGGAATCCTCTCCAGCATCTCTCGACAAGGAGTTTTTGTCTTCTTTCCCTGGTAGGGTAAATATCTGCTGCTCTCTGTCTCTCCACTGGTTTACTATTCTGCTGTGGGTTGCATTGCTTGTACTGTCCTGCAGACAAATTCACCTGGAACTGTAAGATTTTTCCAACGTATTCAGTCATACGTAAATGATCCATTCATGTCATTATGACTGCAATGCCCAATTCAAGTTTTTGGAAGATGTACATGAGGTCAAAATGTATGTTTGTCCAATACTTTGCTTTATGACCAAATTCCTGGAAAACTACTGACACTGCCATCAGCCTCAGCTACGTTCAGCTAAGTACAGCCTAACAGAGCAGCGAGCATGGTCCTGATAGCCTGTTTTGTCTTTGGATGCAGGTTGTTGCAGCGTACCCTACAGGTTCATCATGTTCATGTGTGTACCATTGCAGGCATGGTGCTATTGTTTGTGGTGTGGATCAAGCGCAGAGAGAAGGAGAGGCAGACCAAGCAGCTGCTAATTGACCCTGAAGACGACGTGAGAGACAACATCCTCAAATACGATGAAGAGGGAGGAGGAGAAGAGGACCAGGTGAGATCCAGAGAGACACACACACACATACACACATGCTTTCTATGTTGACCTGTGCCCTGCTTACATCTGTATGCCCCTGTGGCTGTGTAGGACTATGACCTGAGCCAGCTGCAGCAGCCTGACTCATTGGAGCACATCATAAGCAAGCCGCCCGGTGTTCGCAGGGTAGATGAGCGTCCCATCATCCCGGAGTCCCAGTACCCAATTAGACCTGTCGTGCCCCATCCTGGAGACATAGGGGACTTCATCCACGAGGTGAACATACACACACACACACATACAGTGGACACACACATCACGCATCTCGCATGCACAGGAGCTCAACATTCATTAGATTGTTTCTCCCACAGTGAGCTTGCCTCTCACTTTCACTTTCCTTCGATCTGACATTTAATGTGATTACTTATTTCTGGATGCTGTTCAATATGTAAACTCCAGCATGGTGATGGAAACAATGTAGAGTTTTGTTTTACTTTACAGCTGCTCTCACTGTGCCAAGTTTATTCACACACACACACACACACACACACACACACACACACACTCCAACATTGGCACACTGATGCTAGAAAATGCTGATTGACAGACTCATGACAACACGTTCACACTCGAGAGGTGTTGGCAGCTGTTCAGCTTTGATCCATCCAGCCTTGACTCTCTCTCTCTCTCCCCCCCTCTCTCTCTCTCTCTCTCTCTCTCTCTCTCCCCCACACATGTGCTCACCTGATATCGCTCCAGCAGTCTGGTAAAACACAAACACAGCAAACACATGGTGTTCCTGCCACGCACCGTACCACAGGGGGTTTAGACTTTTTAGGTTTCTATCCGTAGCAGCTCTCTGTATTCCAGTGAAGTGGATGAAGTCAAATTCTCTTCACCTGCCTAACCTTCAGGTCAATGGCATTCATTTGTCATTCTAAGAAACAAGTACAGGTTTGAGTGTTGGCAGAAAACATACAGCCCTCTTCACATCTTATTTATGAAACGGTAATGAAATATTGATGACTACGGTTTGATTACACATTCATAAATCAAATTCAGGAACAAGAACCGGCCGAAGCAGCTCCTTATTAGTATATTTACATACATGAAACATAAATTTTTGCTAGCACAGTGACTATTGGCCTGTTAAAAAGAAGGTTTGGTCTGGACAAGTTTGTCTCCTAAGAAGCCTGAGTATTTCTTTCACCATCAGAACCTTATTGAATACTAAAATGCAAAACTAAAATATAGTGACAAAATAATAAGCTGTTCTTCTTCATTGCAAAGCATGAGCAAAGCCACTAATATTATGTATTTCCAGTAGCTTTCCATGCACAGTGCTGTGTATATTTTTTGAAACTGCATTATACATATAAGTTTTTCAAGCATGAGACATGAGACTAAACAAAGGGCTGTGACAAAGGCAGCACTGATTAATGTCAGTGCCAGAAAGCAACTACTGTCATCAGTGGGGGTTTCATGTCTGGGCCTTGAGGACTTGAAAAATTGAGACATTTGCCAGGAAGGGAGGGTACAAGGAAAAAAATGCTTTTGGTTGCATCATGGGATCATCATGTAGGATCCAGCATTTTTTGAGCGTGACCCATCCTGGGGATTTGTGTCAGGATAGTTTGGCGTCCGCTGTCTCGTGTGACTGCAGTACCAAATTGCTGGAGTTGATTTCTGACAACCTGTTGCTTCTCCATCGCTCATCAACCCGCCTTTTTTATAATAATCTAGGCACATGAGCACTGACCACTGCCTTTCCTCATCTTCATCCTGTTTAGGGTCTGCGAGCAGCAGACAACGACCCCACTGCTCCTCCTTATGACTCCCTGCTGGTCTTTGACTATGAGGGCAGCGGCTCCACCGCTGGCTCTGTCAGCTCGCTTAATTCCTCCAGCACGGGGGACCAGGACTATGACTACCTCAACGACTGGGGCCCACGCTTCAAGAAGCTGGCCGACATGTACGGAGGAGGGGATGATGATTAAATCTACCCAGTCACACATGCACATACACACACACACACCCTCGTCCCGTCAGCTGGCCTGCCATGCTCTGTCCCTCTAACATATGGGGCAATTACACCCTTATTGAACACACGTTAACAACGACTTGTTCACACTGACCAACTGACTGACCAACCAACCAATCAAATTACCCACCACAGAGGACCGGTCCTGTGAGCCAGTTTCGGGTGCTCTTCTCAACCGTCACCTGCTCTAAGCCTGTCTTAGACTGAAACTGAAGCTCTGAATTGCAGGCTTCTTATAGTTTGTATTTTCAAACTCTTGTGCTTTTGTTTCAGTTTAGGTTTTATGCTAATTGTAGGTTTTAGTAGCTTATGTCTGATTTTGTTTTTCCTTTAATTTTTGTAGCTCTTTTTTTTTTTTTTTTTTTGTCCTCAGTCCCTTTCGATTCAAGCTGATTCCTAAGGGTTTTCACTTTTCCCTCCCTGTCAGCCCCCCGCCTGCCTCTCTCCGCAGAAGCTTTAGGTTGAGCTGCTTGCTTTGTCTGAGGGGAACAAAAGGAAAAAAGCGAAGAACACAGATACGAAAGTCCTTCCTGCATGGAGGGCCCTGGTTTCTTTTTTTCTTGAACTTGAATTACTTAGAACAGAAGCACTGTTGTTTAAAAAGTGCCTTCAGTGGTGCGTATTTTAGCAGACTCCCGCTAACTCAGGATTGGTTGCCATTTTCTGGGCTTACATGCCCCCATATGACCCCTGACCCTTTAACTCAGACCTTCCCTTGTCATTTCTGTCGTCCTGCAGGGCTGTGGTAGCTGCGGGGGATGTCAGTGCTGGTTTCAGAGCATTGACTGGCTTACGAGGGTGCTTTATGTAGACGTACTGTACATAGGCCTACAGTGTGTCTGTAAGTTATGGACAAATCATTAACTTTTCAAGTCAGGCATATCTGTGCTCCTAGATCACAGCCAACTTGAATGTGGTTACTAAAATCACAAAAATAGATAATGGGACTGTCTTAGAGAAGAAATGCGTTGCGTGTCTTTGTTTATTGTGGCTTAAATAGCAGCTGTGTTTGTTTTGAGCTCTCAGTATTTGCACCTAAAACTTGATACGGCTTGTTACTGAGTTCTGAAGATTGATAAGTCAAGTTGTGTTACCTCTATAATGTTACTGTGTATGAAGTGCATATGAGGGTTATTTAAGGAGACTTTGCCTTTAAGGTCATTTACGGTTTGCATGTTTATCCCTACACCCAAAGGTTAATAACACGGCACCAGTTATTGTGTGGTAAATGTGTCAAAGAAAACTATATAAACTGTACAAACATGAGGGAAAAGAAAATACTAGATGACTTGAAATAGCTCTGATAGCATTACAAACAGAGTTGTGAGCTAGTCTGAGCCACATTCTGAGCCCCTTTCTCTCACGCTTCTTTTCTTTTTCTCCATTTTTTTTGTTGACTCACTGTTGTTTCTCTACAAACTTTTAATATACAAACTTTGGTGCTGGTCCCTGTCACAGAAACTGGGGGAATTGAGCCTCAGCCAGGGATTTAGCGCCTTCACAATCTGTCTCTCTTCAGGCAACATTTCATTCATCTGAAATTTTCTCCTGAAATTTTTGGCTGCAAGTTCAAGAGGTTTTGAAAAGAATTTAGAGGAAGCGAAAGTCTGTTATGAAGTTCTGCACTTTATCAAAGCAGACTTGCAAAACTAAAGCTTCAGTAGAAGACAGACATTTTGAGAGACAGTTGTGTTGTGACTTAATGAAAAAGCAGCACTACCCACAGGCTTTTGTAATCATATTTCAGGACCCCAGAACTTCATATACACAGAGACCTGGAAAAAAAAAGAGCTTTAGTCTTTGTATTAAATTATTTAAATATGCAAAACATTTCACAGAGGGACTAGGGAGATTCTGGTGAATGATAGAAAGGTTTAATCATTCCTTATCTTCTCAGTGCCCGTTAAAATGCTCCTCAGTTGAAGCCAGTTTCAGCTTGATGTGGATTGACCAAATCTTCTATTAATTATGAATATGATGAATGCTTGGTGGAAATCTTCGTAACGATAGTGTTCTTCAGATGCTATGATGAGAAGGATTGTCCACTCATATTCCTTTGTATCCTGCTGCTTTTCAACTGTTCCTCTGTTAATTTAAAGGTACTATATGTAACATTCTGAAAACCCTTGTTATTAATGACACCGGTGGCCATTAATTGAACTGCAGTTAGCATCCTCTTGCTCGAGCATCATGGACATCAGTGGAAACCGTGACGTGACGTACACGAGACCGGACATGATTGTCCGACATCATGTTTTTTTTAGATGAGATGACTAAAGTTGCACTGTTATTAGAGTTTGACCATAAACTATATTTCAGCCTATAGACTGAATTTGAATCACCAGCACTGACACAGCACTAAAATGAAGTGTGGAGATGAGTCTGGCTATGCAACACTATAGTTAAACTAATGTTATGGATAACATTATATAACACTGAGCGTGATATTGTTATCACTGATAGGTAATCCTAAACTCAAATCATAAACAGGTGATAGGAGTAGGATGTGTAACATTAGACTGGAGAACCTAGAAAATCTAGAAACATAGAAATCAGGCAGGCAGGAAGGTTTCATTTTTTTAAGTTACAGTCTGTTCACACATTGACAATAAAAAAGCAATTCATACATAAATTTCTTCATATTCTTGCATATAGTACCTTTAAACAGTCTTTTCTTTTCCCCAATAGTCATAATATGTGAAGTCATACAAATGGTAAAATGAGCCCACTGTGAGAGAAAAGACAGGTCAAAATATGATTAATAAGGTTAACAGGGTAGAAATTTCTTGATTTAGATTCATAGATAAATGGGTTTAAATTGCACCTTGCAGTATAGAAACTGACAGCAGCGATTTTCAAGACAGCTGTCCGCTGAGAGCAGAAAGAGTAGACATGAGAAAAGGAGTGGTTTCCACAGCTCTCCGGATGAGCTCTTATTTATCTGAACGCTCCTCAGCATCCAGAATATCTTCACAAAATAAACACAGCTGTTACCTTCTGCTATTTGTTATTATTTCTGACATATAAATGTTGTATATACAGAACATTTTTATACATTTGGTGAAACGATTTATCTGTTTCCGTGTGGTCTTTTCCATTTTCTTTCTAGTTTTATTTCAAATGAAATCTCGGCAAGGTATATCTCACCACAAAAAGCCATGTGCAGTTGAAGCTTACAGCCATACTCATATCTCTGTTCAAGTTAATCATGGTGAAAAGGTTCCATTTCACACCAACTTGTACAGTCTATACTAGTCTACACTCACTCCTCTAGGCCTTACTGTATATATGTGAGTGTTCTATATTATATAAGACCTTTCAGCATTGTTATAATTCAGCTGCAGAGCTACAACATTACTGAAGGCCATCCAGCATTCACAGGAGAAAGACATGCTTCATGAAATCCTTGTGCTCTCCACTCAGACATTCAGACTGGATTCAGAGCCAAACATAGCAGGAGGCCCCCCCGACCGCCCCACATACACATGCACACATGCTTTCACCAAGGTAACTGACCTTTATAACTGTGTCATACTTGCATATATGACACAATGCCATTATGATACTGAATGTTATCAATGACTGCACAGCGATACATGGCGGCAAATCATCAGTGGAGCCGCTCAAACTCGACCCCCATTTAAATGCAATTTGTGCTGGGAAGTGAACGAAGATTGATCATTACTCGTTACATACTTGGTCCACTTGTCTTATTGATGTTCCCTTGCTAAAGTGAGGGGAGAATTAGCAAATGAGAATGAAGGAAGAACTATTGCACTGTTGTAGTCCATCTCTGTCTTCTGGATGTGCCACCAACAGCTCTTCTGCCTCTCTGACTGGTCTTAGTTAAAGGACATTTGGTCTCACTCCAGACACTGCCTGACCATGGACACACACATGACTGGAGGCTTCAGCAGAATCCAGACTTTTGTCCTGCTTTGGCCAGAATTATAAAGACAAGAGCAGTGTTTCATACAAGTTCTCCCAAAACTGCTAAAGTCCAAGTGTACATAATGTAGTATTTGCTTGAAGCTAAACAGAGCGAGTTAGGCAAACTGTAACTGTACAATTGGAGCTTTTTGCATGTGTCTTTTTATAATGGACAGATGAGTTCTATTACAGTAACCATACAACATTTTAAAATGTGTCGCAGCCCGCATGACCAAGGTTGCAGTCCAGAAGAGATTCTGGTGTACCATACTCACACAGTTTCAAATGGAGGAGAGAAAAAAAAAAAAGCTTAAAAAAGAATTGCACAGTTATCGAGTCAAAAGACTTCTTTTGTAAATTGTCAACAGCACAAATATTTTGTATTGTTGTTTGTACCATTTTCTAAGAAAATGAAAAAAAAACTATAAAAAAAAATGGAAAGAGTCTGTTGTTTCAAGCGTGTGTTTATAGTGCCACTGCAATCTTGGTTTCCAAATACCGTACAGTACATGCGCAGCCTTGCAGATCAACCTTGTATTATAGACGCTGAGCTGGAGACTCCCTGTCAGCACCATGTGTTATAAATAAAATTTCCCCTCCTTATAAGAACCACTGGCTCATGTCTCTTCTTTGTCACCCACTGATTTCTGCCAGCGCTGCATTTCCTCACACTTGTGTTATTTTTAAAGTGTTAATGTAGTTATTTTGCCCAGAAATTGTTATATTAACTGAAAAAAAAGAAAATTGCAATTAGGTTTGACGTTTTTACGTGTCATAGTTTCTTTTCGACAGGTATAACCTTTTAATTAAATACATGATACATGATACAAGGATAGAAAAAGTACTTAGGAATAGAAATAATATTACTTTTATCACTGAAGTCCTGAAACTTTTGAATCTCACTCTAACCGCAGAGTATACAGAGTATAATTTGGTGTAGTCCTACAGTATGTAGAGCAACACCTGCCTTTATAAAGTGAACATACAAAGTGAATGTTAACTAGGCTATAGAGTAAGAACACATCCGCTGAGGAGAAAGGGATGAAAAAAACTGCATGAATTTTCTGTGAACATGATCAAACACGCTGCCATTTTTTCAAGTTTGTATTTTCATAGTAAATGTCATAATAAAGCGCTACTTACAGGTGAAAGAAGTATGTAACTCAATCAGAGGCACAGATGCTGTGTGCATTAGCACGCTGGCATTAACACAAACGCCTTTATTGTCAGATACATGTCACTGTGGCAGTGTACTGACTGAGGAACACAGCCTGTCCCTGCTACGTAAATGGTCTTGCACACAAAGACACAGTAATGTATTCCAGGAAACATTTCCAGAATGTTAGAATCAGAATCAGTGAGAATTTGAAATTAGGATGTGCCTCTATTTGCACAGATTTACTATGTGGATGATTGAGTTTCATTTTCCAACCATGAACAAACATAAGCTAAAATGATCAACACAATTAAGGGTGTTCATTCGTCAACTGAGCCTGACAGGGTCGTCTTCCAAGGTGCGATAATGAAGTCTTTCTGAGCTGTAGCAGATGAAATGCAGCGACAGAACAACTCAGTATAAAAATAGAAATAGGAGCTTTTCATTTCCTTTTTTTCTTTCTCTATATCTATGTTTCACTTTTGTGAAAAACCAACATGCTATTACACAAGCTGCACAGCTGTATGAGACCATACAACACTATGAAATGATGATTTTGTTCAGTTCTGCTTCTGTTATTTTTCTTCCTTTTCTTGTGTTAACATTCTCTGAACCTTGCTTGTTTTTGCACAACTAGAAAACTTGTTTGAACTTGAAATGTAATAATTTTGGGCCAAAAATGAATGTGCAGTTATTTTCATCAAATCAGTGCTTAAATCCATACTTTTTAAGCAATGTGGATGGATTATTATAATTATTGTAAACATTGGTGGTTATACTTGATGTTTTCATAATATATCAAATGACAGTGAGGAAAAAAAGTGGGATAATTGTAATTGTGTTGTTCATTGTGATAAACCTACCGACAATAATCATCCCTAAACTAGCCAAAAACATCAGCAACACTTCAGCAAAATTGGCTTAATGAATAAATAAATAAAATGAAATAAAATAAAATAAAATAAAGGCTACACGAAGTTCAATTTAATAATCTATGATTTGTGGTTTATGGGCTAAAACCACCACTAAAGTTCTTTGACAACATGTTGCTGGCGATGCACCTTCAACTGAATAACTGCATACTGCTTGTCAACTGTAAAACTGCTTGTCAACTGTAAAACAGTTCCGTTTTAAATCTTAATTCAGCCATGGCCAGTATAACAACAGGAGAAAGCTGAAGATAGAAAAGAAATCACGTAGCAATCAGTGCAGGCAGAATGAGGAAGAGGATGAGATGACCCTTACCTGTTCTATTTTAGAACAGCAGGTCAATGAACCAACAGCAGACTGCATCTCCTCCTCATTGATTGACCTGTCAGAGCATGTCAATGCGCACACAGCCAGCCTAAGCCCTGCTGTTACACGCTGCTCGCACAAGCACATGTGAAATACACAAATCTCTCTCCTCAAACTACAAGAAAACTGAGCCAGACTGTGGGGTTGACAGGATAAGTCAAAATGGATTAATTCAGGTAAACGAACAAATGATTATCAGAATTGCCCCATGCTGACTTTTGACCCTGTGTGATCTCAAAGGCCACATGTGGTGTTACAGCTGATATCGATCCGCACTTCAGCGTATTTTCAGTCACTTATTTATCAGTCAGTTAAATATGTAGGTATACCCTGCATCCTGTTAGCTTACCTCAGCTCAAAGACTGAAAACAGAAAGTCTGATAATGTCCAATGGTAACAAAACTGCTGAAATTCACTATTTTGCAACAGTAAACAGATTTTGAAGGAAATGTAATTGCGACCAGTTTATGTTTTCTATCAATGTAATAAGGAAATGTTGTTATTTTATATATTTGACAAGTTACAAATCTGTTGACAGTGAACATGTAAGTAAAATGTTGACACGCAACATTTGTTTATCTCCAAAATATCCAATCTTGCTGTGCAATATCCACTTGTAGAGACTACTGCATTATTAAACTTTATCATGGTTATGTTTAGGCCCTCCCAGCACTCTTAAGGTCATGGTCTGGTTTAATATAGAGAAGGTTCTCAGTGACAGCCTGGATCTCTATCATTAAACACACAAAGTGTTGCAAGTCTCCGTCTGGTTGGATTTTATTTTGGTTTCAGTGCTCAAGCTCAGTTAAGGCGGACCCAGACAAAACACACACAGCACCGGTGCTGTGACTGTTGCCAGGAGAGATGATATCGTCATATAATGTGATTGTGGGAGAGATTAAGTGCTGTGCTTTCTCCCTTTGTGCACTTGACCAGAGCATCCCATGACGTTAATGTCATTGACATCACCAATAACTGCATTTTGTAAAAGCTTATTATATATCTACCGAATTAATGGGTCAGCATTAACCAAACTCTAGACGCTATAAAAACACCAATTAATCTTTCCATTTTAGTAAAAGAAAAAGGCTGCATTTTTGAAAAACTATGCAGCCAACAGTTATCTGAATTCATTAGTGTCTTCTTGTTTGGCAAATAGGCACAAAAATATGGGAAAAACTAATTCACTCCTGAGGGTATTTGACTTGATGATGAGTACAAGAGACCATGTTTTCTGCAAAGGCCAACAAAAAAAGAAAAAAAAACCCTCAAGCTTGTGACTCATCTACTTTACCTTCCCTAATGTTACCTTTTCTCTTTTCTTTTTAAGAAGTGCTTTCATCCCTGCAGATGACCCTTAGACCTCACTGTCATTTGAAATGATTCTTCAGAGATTGGCCACAAACCATAAACGCTTTGATTAAGAACTATGTGTTCATTAATGAAAACAGTTCTAAAAAGTTAAGCTGGAGTTGTTCACTGTCCCACCATAATCACAATGATTTATTAAGCATAAGTTATCCTAATGGCATCATTAATTAAACTAATTAATGCTTTCATCTCTCTGTCAACATACTTATTATTATAAAACAAATGCGTGGTTCTTATATGAACTTCACCAATTAGAGTAGTGGCTCCAGACCTTGTTGACTTGTGACCAAATGATGCCTGCAGGTGAGCTCTGTCACATCCATGTGGTGCATGCAATTAAATAATGATGTCTGAATAAAATTACTCAGTATGTCTCTTGAAAAAAGAAGACACAAAGTTAGCAAAACCTTCAACATTAAGTTATGTTGCAGAAATATGTTTTTTTTAATCCCATAAACCATCTTGTGACCTCTATTTCCCAACCCCTGAAGGGCCCTGAACCACCAGTTGAAAACAAATCTTTAACAAGTGCCAAGATTTTTTTTTGCTTTTCATCACAAGGTGCAAATTTGTGCAGCAAGATTCTCTAAAATCTAATTATCTTTCTTATATGGAAACTTTGCAGTGATATCGGCAATGGTGGAGGAAGTACTCAAATCTTGTACCTAAGGAGAAGTAGTGTTACTACAATGTATAAATACTTGATTACAAGCAAACGTTCTGAATTCAAAAGTAAAAGTACAAAAGTATTAACATCATGCTGTCAAAAGTAGAAGTGCTATCGTGCAGAAAAATTGCTCGTGATTCCACCACTGGACATCTGTGTTTTAAGTACAGTATACTGACTTACGTTTATTCATGTTGCTTCAGTGCACAGATATCTTTCAGAGTAGCAAATTGCAAATTCACGTTTTCTCATGGCAATGAATTTATCAGCTGAACCAGACAAGACACAACAGAAATAATGGACTAACAGTCATTTAGATTTCTTACTCCATGTTTTGGCTAACTAATTACACAAGTGTGTGAGATAACACTGTAACGGAACAAATCAATTCTGCATCAATAAACAACAACATTCACAATCCAAATATTAACTTCTAGACTCCACAGGAGCTTTTGTGTAAGATAAGCCTCGTTATTAGAACTGACAATATGTGTCAGACTGATGTTTCAGATGTTTCCCTTTTTCTTTGATTATTTATTTAAGATTGTAAAACACTGCTGCAACATTTTCGGTTCTTTGTAGAACGTGGTGTTTTAGAAACTTCAAAACGTTATCAAATGCATCACAGATGTACACTTATTGTGTAGATTTTTGTAGTAAAATTAGCAAAAAGCCAGTTGTTTGTTTATGTATACATACATACGCATATATATGTATATATATATGCGTGTGTGTATATGTACACATATATATGCATGTCTTCCCTGAGGGAGCTCTGTAGACACAGTCAGACCAGCCATCCATCTATCCATACCTCATATTCCTCATATTCTCCATCAGTGACTTTCATTTCGTCTGTGATGGCCTGAGGATGTGAGGGACAGAAGAGGATGCGGGATGGAGGGAATGGCCCAAGTCTGCCTGCATATCCATCTAATGGCTGCTTTAGTGGACAGCCGGACCGCCTCTGGACCCAGACATAGCACACATAGAGTGTAATAGAGATGGCAGGGGCGGTCTGTGTTCTGAGTCGTCTCCGAGTAATGCATTTATTCCAAATGATCCAAAGTACGCTGCTCTGTGTAATAAGAATAAACAAATAGCCACACCGCATTGGCTTTATTGTCTTACATCAATGTTGATTTATTCACAGCCGTGGTGGGCTATTGTATGTAGATTTCCTGATGCCCCCACGGTGAACTCCTCATCTAATCCTTTCACAGAGTAACTGCACTGTAGGGGAGGAGTGGGCTCTCAAGAGAAATGAAAGAGGGTTCAAACAGTCAGGACAACCACAAAACCATGCAGGGAAACAATCCTGAAACTTTACACTGGCCTTTCCACAGGTCACCGCATCAACAAAAGATATTTGATTCATACAGAGCTTTCTACAGAACACACAGTTCAGATGGCAGTGGCAGGTAGGATGAGTGTAATGATATGATGAGAGTCATTTCAGAGAGGCAGAAAGGCATCTAAAAGCTGAGATTGGAAGCGATAATGTTTCCTCCCGGGTCGGTGAGACCACACCCCAGAGAGAACAGCTGCAGCTGACCACATTATGGCTGGCGAGGGACAGAGATAAAGGAGTGAAGCTCTGGGCCCATAGTACTGCCTGAAATCAGATTTAGATTCCATTCTTACATCCAAATCATATTATGCTCCACTGCTATTCACAGAGTAGCTATCTATCACTCACATACACACACACTGTCAACATGATCTGCCCATCTGTCAGTACTTACCTATACAGAGCTTCAAGATATGGCCCTGATGGAGCTACTGTATTAGCTATTGCTCTGACTTCCTCTCTGCTGTGTGTGTGTGCTTTGGTGTGAAGAGCAGATACAGAACTCTAAATCACTGCACACATTCAACTATATTAATAATAAATAAACAATCCACATCCAGATGATTTATTTCCCATTAAAGTGGACTGGCATGTCTGATTTATGTAATCTTAGTACAACAATAAATGCTTTGCTGTCATGACTAAAATCTGAAATATTCATCTGAAGATACAGTATTCGGTATTGGAAAAGAACAATAGGCAGGCTGAGAAAACCCCAGACAGAAAAGAAATGTTCTTATTGTTCTGCTGGGTGTGAAATGACTTAAATTCAAATCCCCTATGTACTCTCTTGCTCAGTCCCAAATCTTCCATTTTCCTCATTTCCACACAAGAGTTTATAGTCTCCCTTATGAGGGACTTAACTAATTGCATCTCTATCTTACTTTGGCTTGTTTAATGTTACTACTGAGCTCTTTTAACTAAATTTCACAATGGTTTGTTTTATCATTGCAGCCTCCAAGTTTGGAGTTTTTAACAGTGTTTTGTCCAAAATATATGTACACCGAATCTCTATTCTGCACAAATGAGACGATCTGTAGATAACCGATCCTCTCTACTTCACCTCGTTCCCTCAGACTACTGAAGATGTAGAGATCAAACTCACATTCCTCCTGCTGTGTTTATGACTGTTCCTGCAGTAAAAGGTCAGCTGTTGATTGGTGCACTGTGTGACCACGTAATCAAGGAGGTGGATGATTTGAGATGGCTCTAAGATGAGACACCATTTGGCTCAGGGAATAATGTGTCGTAATTCAAAGGGTGAGGTTGGTTGGGGTGCATTTTTTTCAAGACGTTCCCCATGCCCTCATTTATTGCAAAATTTCACCAGCGGCGAGGAAACAGTAATAATGCAAATGTTACTTTAAGTGATAAGTGGAAATATAAGATGCACACTTAGAGCTATAATAAAGCTAATGGTAATTTTAAAGTACAAATCAATTACTGCTGCGTTGTTGCTCTGCTCCTGGGAGAAACTGATTACAAATTTCAGTCTCTTCCCAACCACACAAAGACTCGAGCAGATTAAGGTGTGAGTTTTGGCTACAGCTTCTTCTGATAAATTAGTAAACGACTATGGGGGATGATGGGCATTAAGTCTGCATTCAGAACTCCTGTGTTTCAAAAGAAAAAAAGACAGAAAGAAATATCTTCCCTTGGGGGTGGGGGGTGGAGTTGACACCTGCTTTTTAAACATATTATTTTTTTCTTAGATAATCTTTTCATGTTGTGAAAAGGTTCTTCTCACCTGGTAGCTGACAGCTTTGTGGCATTAAGGAGTGCGTGTGTGTTAATGCGTGAATGAAAGACAAATTTTAAAAACACTTAAATAAATGTAGTCCATTTACTGTTCATTATCATGATGATTTTTTTTTTTTTTTTTTTTTTTAAATTTTACAAATTCTTAGAAAAAGAGTACTGAAAGGACAGTTGGTAGGTTTATAGAAGAGTGAACCAAAATAGCAATATTGTTGGCCATGTTGGCCTTCTCATTACACATGATCCACTGATAACATACAAATATTAATTATTGCGTCTTTAAGTTTGGTGAGTTTCTTTTCTCCAAGATGACTTGCACTGTATGAAAAAGAAACTATTTTATCTGAACCTCAGCTGAACTATCAACTATTAAAAGTTCTTTCTTTCTCTTCCTTTCTTTTTTATTCTTCCAGATAATGAATAGCAATTTCCACTCTCACAGGGCACTTATGTTTAAAATCGCTCACCAGGTCAGTGCTGCACAGTCACTTTAAGGCAGTGAACCTGTACACTTATGATTCTAACTATTCTTTTACAGCCACTTAACTTCAGCCATAAGATGTCAAAACTTTATAAATGGCCATTATTGCCCAAGACTACATTACTGAACTCACGCTGCTTGATTAGTAAAAGAATGACATCACAGCAAGGGTTCCTTCTCTGCCTTGTTGGGTCCATCAGACCATCAGACCTTGCTTCGAGGCTGCAGTCAGACCCAGAGGTTCATGTACTTCTACAACGTTCACACTATAATCTTAATTTTAAAAAGTAAAACAGCATTCGGCGTTCACTTTCAGTAACATCAGAAACCGTCTTTCTCTTAAGAGAAAGTGGTTGGACAAAGTTGAAGCAGCCAACTGGACGGGCTACCAGCAGGCTGTGGCTGTAATTGATGGACACTTGGCGTGCTCGGTGCGCCTACCGATTTGTAGAATCCATAAAATGAGATGTTGAGGTAATTATGTTTGTCATGATATATTGAAAGCAGGAATCGGCAAGCTAATCGGAATGGCTGACAGCTGTAGCATGCAGATGCTATCAGACCTCTTGTCCATGGCGATAAAATGAAAGCGGGTCATTTTAACAGGTAACAGCTGCTCATAGCTAATTTGTTCAATTATGCACAGAGGATGCAGGCGGAGGTTGTTTCTCGGTCCAGAGGGACCTCTTCTTTCCTCTCTCTATGCTTCCGGAATGAGCTGACTAATGGAAATCCATATCCAACGCATAAAGCATGGTGAAAATGCAGAAAATACAAGCATGAACACTTGGGTTTGTGATGATACAGGATGTGTCTTGTATTTCACAGAGAACAAAGTCAATGCTAATTACTGCCAAGATAATTACTTTGACTGAGCATTGGGCTCTTTGTCTTTGTGGCAGAAGGTTGGAAATGCTGTTTCATGAGGCACATTCCTTATAAATGATCAGCTGTGACCAGGCTTGTGAGAAAGCTGTGTTACATGTCCAGCAGTGGCATGTTCATGAAACCACTGGATAACCTTGCCTGCCTCACTGAGAGGAGTAATGCATTATGGTATGAATTGTAATGTTATTGTTAGCGATGAGAGCTTGTCTGGTCCGAGATTGATTTAATGCCACGAAGTTTCCTCTTCAGCATGGGTTTACCATGACCTTTTAGAGAAAAATTTGATTTGGGAACCTGCCTCCTGCATGGCTGCCAAGTCAGTGCAATTGTCAGTCCAGCAATTATAAGTCAGTGAAACCACTCCAACCAGTCAATCATCAGTGGATATAACCAGTTTGTTCCAACCTGAGGTAGAATGACCTAAAAAAAAAAAAACACTTATTTTTTTGTTTAAAATTCATTACCAGTGTTCTCATTTTCTTCAATTTGTGCTTTAATATGAACAGTGAACAATGATTAGTTTAAACACTGAAACACTGCAGATATCCCACTAGTTAGAGCTGATAATTATGGCTGTTGTTCATTTCACCTTTTTGCCTTTCTCTCTGTTTTCCAAGATCATTTTGAGATTGCTGAACAACTTAAAAATAAATTTGCTTCCCACAAGCACATTGTGTTCTCTCACGGTCTCCTTCACACACAGAGAAAGACAGACACACACACATAATGCCGGGTGAAAAGCAGCAAACAGTGCAAGTATTTAAAGGCTTGAATGTTTCTCATTTTAATCCTAAACCAAACCTTTCAGATCTGACAGCAACAGAATGTCAAGACAGACTGGATTTGTTTCCCAAATTATTAACTTGGAAATCAAACTGGCATTTCTGATTCAGTGAGATAATATATAATCTTGACATCTATCTGTTCACGTTCAGCGCTTCAATGTCCAAATTCAATTTCACTTGACTTTCTCTTTTTGTCAGGCAATTTTTTTTAGTCTGCATATGTCATAACATTTTACTGCTGTACTAAGCAGTCGCTGGGGTGTGTGAGCTATATATTCTGCCCAGTTTAATATTCTGTCAATGAACAAAACTCATTTATCAGCTGGTAGGCCACAAATAATTTTTTTATTCAAGCATCTTTTTAAGATGATATACAGGTTAAGTGCCATTTCTGTAGAGCGTAGACAGCATCCTGTCAAGAAGTCAGTTATTAATCCATTATTTTGGCTTCCACAACTTTTATGACTTGAGGGTGAGTTCTTGAAATACAAGCGAGAAGAATTGTTTCCTGTTAGAACTATAAAAGGGAAGAAAGAGGTAAGTAGTCATTTCATTTCATCATTGGTACACCAGTGTGTTTACATTGTATTTATCTGCCTTCATCTGTAAACATAGTGCTCCAAATCCCAAGTTTCTTTCCAGCTCACGGTGCTGAGTTTCAAAATGTCAGAGGTGCCGCTGAGAGGACATGTTGTAATTGGGGTCCACTGTTCGACACTGCTGTAACAGGAAAATCTTATTTTCCAGTAATATGGCTTGGGAATCGTGTTATCTTCTCACCTGGTCAGGGTTTAATTTTGAATCAATCTATTTTGGATCATTGTTGGTGTTTACTCTTGCGTTAAACTTGATGTTTTATTCACAGGATATGAAAACGCTTCGCTGCTAGTAGCTTGAGCTCTATCCACACTTCTTCATCGTCAAGGTTCACCCAGCACCATTTCCCACAGTGACGGGAGCAGATTTCAAAATACAGAGCGACTCACAGTTGTAAGGCCAAAACCTCCAGTACAACTCCTGAAAGTATCTGACAGAGAAATGCCAAAAACAAAAACAAACACTGGCATTGGACCTGAAGGAATATTTAACTCATGCTACGCTTCTGCTGAATAGGTAAGCATGTTTTGTTTTGTTTTGGTTTTGTTTTGTTTTGTTTTTTTCTATGGATTATTGCTGTTGGTAAACTTGACAGTCAACTATTACAGTGGCAAATCACTCTTAATACAGGACTTGGGTTTGGTGTGTTTATCTATGTTTCATTATGTTCCCTAAACACACTCTTGAGCAGAGCACAGTGAGGGAAGTGAAGAAACACTGTCACTAATAATCTCTGTTCGTGGTGATGATGTGATCTGATGGCAAAAGCTTTACTAATATACACCAAGAACTGATCAGTGCGGTTTGTATTAACTTTGCAGTATTGTTAAATGAGCACTGGGTTCCTACATGAACATACCAGGAACCACACTGTTTACATTTTTAACCATGGTAGCCATTGCACCGTTTGTCTGATGTTCAGTTTACTGGTCTGTCCACCACTTTGGTCCACACTAAATATCACCAAGTATCTTATCTTATTATTGTGTGGACTGCCATGAATTATTGTGCAAGTGTTCATGATCCCCAGATGTTCTTCTACTGCTACCGTTTAGGTAGACTTTTAAGTAAAATGGCTCATAAAATATGGTGTGATGTTAGCATTCTGGCATTAGCATTTAGCTAACCAAATAAGCATATTCCTGATGAAAGCAATTGGAAGCCCATTTCATAACAGTTTTGAGTGGGCTTTCCCCTCATTTTAGCATTGTTTGTGACTTATTTAAACACAAACATTGGTCACACTGTAATACAGCCTGCAATTTACACTGTAATTATTGTTGGTGTTTACTCTTGCGTTAAACTTGATGCTTTATTCACAGGATATGAAAACGCTTCGCTGCTAGTAGCTGGAGCTGATCGCCTGATTTTTCGTTTGGGCCATCATCAGGTAAAAATTTCAGTTTTATCTAATATTTTGGATAATGACCCAATACCTGCAAAACGAACGATATTATAATTCCCAGCATCGGCATGTTCGCACGTTAGTATGAGCATGTTAGCATTCTGGCATTAGTACTTAGCTAACCAAATAAGCATATTCCTGATGAAACCAATTGGAAGCCCATTTCATAAGAGTTTTGAGTGGGCTTTCCCCTCATTTTAGCATTGTTTGTGACTTATTTAAACACAAACATTGGTCACACTGCAATACGGTCTGCAATTTACACTGTAATTAGGTGAATGAATTAGTTACCATTAAAACACTTGCTTGTTCCTATGTGTACTTAAATGGAGGTACAGTGGAAGAAAACAAGACTACAGGGAAGCAGAGAGTACAGTAAAGTACAGTATTTGAAACAGAACTGAAGTTTGGTTTAAACATAAATAAATAAAAAAGAACAACCTGGTTCTCACTGTGCAAATGGGAAATGGGGGAGAACAGCCATGCCTTACATTACAGTTTGCATACCTGTTTCTTACTGTGGAAGGTAAAATACAAGTTGAAGTTTCACCTATTAACAAACATTGTTGCGCTGTGTAGGAAAAAATACAACATAAAAGAAGGATGCTAAAATTTTTCTGCAGGCAAGCTACACCCACACTGCAGGGATTTATTGACATGTCTTCTACTTCACTGTATGATTTGTAATAAGGACAAGTTGAGAAATTGGTCTTTTGAAATTTTGCTCCTAGCAGGCATGCTCATCGAGCACTGCAGCAACGAGTAACAGGTGGAATAGAAAACAAACATACCTCTCTCAAGTTTATAGCTATATGGAAAGCTCCTATCGTCATCTGAGGAGGAAAAACTACAAGATAATAAAATAATGTACGCAACATACAGATGTAGTTGGATCAAACATAGCTGCTGTTTAAAGTTTAATGAGGAGCGTAGTATGTTTTATAGTAATTTTTAAAATTAAACAGTAAGAACGAGGTATGTGGGCTGAAATGTCAAGTGCTGACTACTCTCCCCTTTTTACTCCATAATTACACAGAAAGAACACAGTTGTTAACACCATGTTTTTCTGCAAACTTCAGTTTTGTTTTGCTGGGTACACTGTAGGTGGTATTATTAATGTTATTGATAAATACTAATGTTTTGAAACCAAGTTTAAGTTGCACAACATTGATGATAAGTTATGGCTTGGGGGTTCCACTTTCAGCTGTGCTGCACTTTTTGCCTCATTATCTTTTCACAGCAGAGACAATGTTTACTTGGCCACAAACTATAATCTATGTTTCAAAGTTTCAGACTCATTTATAGTCACCAGCAACAGGTGTCTGCTATACTTAAACCACATGCAATGTATCAGGGCTCAGTGGAGTCTGTTTTTAAGAGTGTATACTGCACTTCAAAAATATGTGAAATTTATTCACTCATCTTCATAGCTGTCACTCAAAAGACATTATCCTGTGAGCAGCCAGCAGCCGCTCATTATGCAAAATCAAACAAGACAGTGGAATTGAGTTTGGTGTCCCAGAGTAACATAAGCAAATATAGCCTGACAACTCATATCGGAGAAGACTTAGAAGTCTGCCTATGCCCGGATATCAAGACAACGAAGACAGCGGTTTGGCAACAACAGGCATGAGATACCTTGTCTGCAGAGGGAACAGAACAAACAACTTTCTAAGCCTAAAATCCACCAAATCTGAAGGAATAGAAGGAAGTGCTTTGGTATGATCCTTAATGGAGATGTCCATCTGTGTGTGTGTGTGTGTGTGTGTGTGTGTGTGTGTGTGTGTGTGTGTGTTTCGTGTGCAAAGATTCTCAGATTCTCCATGCAGCAGAAGTCAGAAAGTCAGTGCTTGCATGAAATCATATTGCAGCTGGTCTCTGTAGAAACAAAATTGACTTTTTAATGTGCGCTTCAAAAGAAATTAGTGTTTTTATTGGTAGGACTCAGTTGTTTTTCCAGTTCTAACATATGATGATGAAAGATATGCAATAAATGGACCCAGGTCATACAAGCTGCAATGACAGACGCCTTGTACTGTATTCTAAGGCTCTGCGATTGTCAGACGTGAATGTATTTGTTTGTAAGGTGGTGCAACAGTGCCCTCCTGTGGTGGCATTCTGATTCACACCTCAGGCACCACGCACAGGATCAGCTTTCGCCACCAACCAGAAACCTGTCAAGTGCAATGAATCACAGATAATTCTTTTAGACTGTGGACAGTCTCCGCAAAACAAGATTTTGACATTTGCTTGAAGGGGCGCAATCAAAAACAACGTGGAAGCTTGAGATATAGAAGGAAAAGAGTGTCCACACTGTTTTATAGAGAATTTGATTTTGAGCCAGTGTAAGCTGTACTGTATCTCTGCATCAACGTGACACTGTTGCCAAGGAGCTCAAAATGTCTTCATAGTCTGCAGTAGATCACTTTAAAATATCCCATATCCATAAAATGTCACACCAGCAAGTGAATAATGACAGTGGAATTTTGTAACTGTTATACTGTTGAACAGCTTCATCCACTCATTCTCAGAACTCATAAATATTACTTTTACTGCCTGGTGTAAGGATAAGCCATTTTTGTGAACATGATAAGACAAAGGTCCCACTGATTTAGGCCTGTTTTGTCACCAAGATATAAATTCAAGAAGCTTAGAATGAATTCATAGAGATGAAAGTGCACTAGCTGTATAGGGTAACATGAGACTTTGGCTCATACTGTAAAATATAATAGTAATGAAGACCAACTGTTGCTATAAGCCCACAACAGTTGGTGAAGCAGTTGGAGATTTTACACCTCAATCACATGATAGGTTTGCATATTTGTTTTGCAGTTTTCGTCTTTATGAGGAATGCCTTTAAACCTCAGAAAGAGTCAGCTCATACCGGAGCAACGCTTCCCTTAAAATATTTATATATTTTAAAATATATAAATATTCTAAGGGAAGGGATTATAATTTGTTATCCTGTTCCTCTATTCAGTCCAATTTCTAACTTAATTATACTGCTTCATGGACAGTCAGTTTGTGTTCACAAACAGTGCCAACAGGTCACAGAAAACACAGGAAAATACCTGTGTGAAGACATTGCTGTATTTTAGTATTTTGGGCTCCACTGAAGACCAGACCTGCCAGAGTAATTAAGATGATCAAGATAGAGATATTTGTTTTATATTTTAATAGAGATTATTTTCTCTCAATCCATTATAAAATAGCACTTAAAAACTTTTTTTTTTAAATTCAGATATTTACATATAAACAAGTGGCTGTGCAAAATTTACAAGATATTGGCAAAAAAAAAGCATCATATATTTGTCTTATTTGTCATATTTATATACATGAAAAATAAGACAAAATTTCTCAATTTAAAGTCGTCAAATGATAAATCTACAAATAGCAAACGTAAATATATACAGTAATAAAATTTTCCCATAAACGTTATTTCATAAAATGACAAAGGGTATAAAGACCAAAATTAGTATGTGCACTAAAAATATAAAAAGTTATAAAGTGGGTATGATCGACTAGTTTTAGAAAACTGATCTGTCAAAGTGCAGTCCTCGTTCTGCACTTCATGCCCATGTTTACCAAACATGACCCCCATCATTCGCTCAAATATAAAAATGTGGATGCACAACTTAGAAATAGAAAAATGACTGATTGACTTAAAGGACTGCAATTAAAAATATAACTGGGTTTCATTTCTCCATAATCTGTTTCATAAAATTCACATTTTTGCACAAGCTACACAGAGTGGATACTTTACAGTACCAACAGCCACTTCATTTCCAAATTATACCATGCTAGTTTTGATTTTTTATGAGTAACATTAGGCAGCCACCTATGTCCATTCTATTTTTAACATTACAATCATTTTTAAATGCTACAAAAGGCAAAGAATAAAATGTGCTTGGGATGGACAAGCAATCATGGTAAATGCCCTGCGCAAACATTTTTTAGCCAGAAGCTAAACTTAAACATTGTACTTTTTTTTTCTTCTTTTTTTAATAATTTGTAGTTCTTTGTGTGACATTTATAGAAAGGTGGGACCTGACAGCTCTGCTTCTTGGAAACATTATTGAAGAAATGCAGAGCCAAATCCACATTATTATTTCATAATGTGAATGTTTCATTCTTCACTCTTGGATTTTCTAAGTAACTAGTCAGTTAGTGCACCACCAGGATACTGACAGAAAGCCAATTGAATTTTTTACCATCACTGACGAAATTAATGGAAAGTGGCTGCTGAGGAGATGGGGGGTGGGGCTTGCTATGGTATTTTTCAGAAATGATCGATAGGAATGTAAAGTATATATCTGTGGAATAAATGTGCTAGAATCTGAATAAAAACCACTGTGTCAGAAACTGTCAAGCAAAGACAAACAAAAAAAGCAAACTAAACAATAAAGTAGACATCCTACAAATCTGGAGAGAGCTGTTGGATAGATGAAGTTACTTAAACTGAGCAACACATTCTAATCCATATGGCTTAATCTGAAGAAGGCAACTCAGCAGAGGACAAGAATAGTCAAGATTAGTCTGTGTAAAACAATCCACAGGCGTTACAACTGCTAACACATAGTATAAATGCATGATAAATTAAAATCTCTGTTGAAAACTTAAATAAACAGAGTGTTTATGTTAACATGGTCAAGAAAATTAGCATTACTGCAGTTTTGTAAAATCACGCTGCACCTGAATGTTGCACATTAGTCTAAAATGGAACCACTTTGTAGAGATTTGCTGCAACAACCCAAATGTCAGCGCAATGACACTGTCAAGGTTTTCAGATCTGAAGTTCTCAGTTCAGTTAAAGACATTTTTCTTATGTGCAGCATGAGGCAGTGCATGAGGGAAGTGTGGTTGAGTGCAACTGGTCTCTGAAGAGCAAACCAAGCTGAGAGGCACGCTGAAATCAGGGCCGAGTTCTAATATTTGCTCCATCTCAGCACTGAAAATACAAAAGGCCTGTGCCTGAAGAAGCTTTTAAAAGCTGATGTCTCTTCAGTGTTCCAGATAATTCTCTTCCCACAGACAGACGTCTCGTCATTCAGCAATGGGTGATCAAGGGAAGTACTGGCAGAGAAGGTCTGAGCTGACGGTCAACTCTGCTTCCTTATTGCCACTGAGCGAGACTAGTCATTTTAATGCAGGTGCTATTTGAGGAAGCCTTTATAGAGCAGGTGCGAGTGACTGGTCCCTCTTTCACTCTCCAGGCAGAATAGAAGGTCCCTGAGGTTGACTCTGGTGATGCGCTGTCGCATAAACTGTCTGGATCCTGCTCCACTGGAGCCTCCAGGCTGGGAGGGCCCTGACCCTGAACCCTGGAGGGTGAAATGGAGCAACCACACGATAGACATTTAGCTCTTTTTTAAGATCTTTCCTGAATTAAAAAAATAAGCACAACTCATCTGTGGCAAATGGCTCCATATTCCTCACCTCTGCGCTGGCACCTCTAACAGGAGAGTACATTTTCCGTTTTTTCCTAGGGCCAATTGCTGCCAGCGCCGTTTGGTTGGCTTCTCTCTGCCTGATCTGTGCCAGCTCCTGCTGCTGCATCTGGAGTACATGGAATAACACACTGATTAGTCTCACAGACCAGCTCATTATAATACCACACAAAGAAAGCAATCATATAGTCACTTATGGAAGCATAAATTTACCTCTTTGGCCTTCTGTTTCAGTCGGAGCTGCTCGGGGTCCTCTTGCCGTGACCGAGACTACGGTAAAGTAGAGGACATTTTAATAGTTAAAGATGGTGTTCAATTTATTCAATCAGTTGTTTTATTCATTCACTCACTCACTCAGAGTTAGCATATATGATCTCTTGAAGCCAAGGAAATGTATGCTAATGACACTGACCTGAGATCTCTCACTCGCCTTCCCTATGCAGTTATGATAGTGTGTCATTCATACTATGTGTCCTTGTTTTGCAGACAGTATTTTTACCTTGGCAGCCTTCAAGAGGATCTCTCTCTCCTGCTCTTCCTTCCTTTGCTTCTCCATCTGATCCAGCTGCTCGAAGAATTTGAGCTGGGCTCGCACGTCGCTAACTTGTTCGTACCGCTCGTCCTCCTAAAAGACACAATAAGAGAAGATGGAACAGAATAAATAGCAATGGGTCTCACCAAGTCTTAAATTAAGGTAATTAATAATCACCTTAAAGGTTATGTTCTTCTGCTGTGCCACTTGCGATGCCTTTTCCAGCAGGTTCTGTAGCCGCTGCTGCGCAGCATGGGAAATGAAGTTGATCACATCTGTGCCCAACTCACTGACACCAAACTTCTTGCCTGTCACAGCAGGAAGAACGTGGACAAAGATTTGGACGGAGTGAGACTGCGTCAACCTTTAAAACCGAGAACGTGCTGCATATGTTCTCTTAAGTTTATGTGTCTCACCAATCTCAAGAGCTCTCCGAGCGAGTGAAGGGGTGGAGAGGAAGGCCTCATCCTTACAAGAACGAGTCACCGTGCCAACAAGCTCAGAGTTGGTTGCTAAGATACGGGCGTTCTCCTCTGACAAGTTGACTCCTGCCATGGAGGCCACATCATTGATATCATCATCATCCCTGGGTGAAATGAAAAGTGATGAGAGAGACGTGGCAATATTTTGTGTCTAAAACTAATCACGTTTTTTTTGACTGTGCACATTCATACTAATGTCAATAGTTTCACTGAGCTGCAGGGGTCTCCTATAGCTAGAAAGATACCTAAATATCTAGATAAATGTAAATACTGAGAAGATTCATGATTCATCCTAACTACAGAGTCCAACCAAACTAATGCACTTATAAAATCTAGCTATAAAATCAAGCTATTCCTTCAGCTACTATACCACTTAATGCTGGTGTTCTTTCAGTCCACTATAGTCTGTTGTGACTGAGTGCTTTCTTCTGATTTCCAATCTTACTGACTCAGTTTTACATGGTGCATAGTGTATCTGTTTGTGCAGCTGCATGAACAGCTTTACACCATGTCCTGCTGTGTTTTCTATATCTGTATCCCCATGTGAATGAACGATGCCTGACCTCAGTGACTTTATCATATCACTGTATAATTTTTATGACAAGGAAATGGGTTTTGCCTCATCATGAAAATTTAAGCAGCAAGGTTAACCAAAATCTAATGTGATCTTCCGTTATGTAGAGGTGTTTTCTACTACATTTGGTATTCTGCTTTTGAGATGTTATGTTCACAAAAGTGAATCCAGACACACAAACAGATGAGAGCAGGATGACATTTTGCCCTGTATATGGTGTACCACCATGGCGAGAGTAATATGAATAGAAAATGAAAACCAGACTCTTGTTCTGGTATTGATATAGGCTGACAACCATAAAAAAATGTAACTTGTTCAAGACAGGGACTCAGTGAGAACTTCTTGCCAGTCTTCTGATATCAGTTAAAGCTCATGGACCGCAACCAATCGTTATTTTTGTTATTGATCAATCTGACAATTTCTGATTAAACAATTAGTTTTTAGCTTGGGCTATAAAATGTCAGAAAATGGTGTAAAAAATTATGATATTTTATGCTCAATTTAGTGTCACATGAGATAAAAAAAAAAAAACAAGCTGCAAATCAAGCCCAGCTGGAAGTAGTGAATGAAAAATGACTAATAAGAGATCAATTTAACTGATTAAATGTATCACAGACCTGAAGGTTCCCCCTCCTGCTTCCTTCAGCTTGTTCTTCTGAGCAGCAGTGAGAGGGGCCTGACTGACTACTTGTACTCCTTTGACCCCTGGAGCCAACGTTGGCTTCACTGCTGGAACTAAGAGCGACAGAAGCAAGTTCAGATTTTTGCTGCTAACTGAGAATAGTGTAGTTGGGAGTTGAAATTGTTTTTATGTGATTTAAAACATGCACTACAACATGAATAGCATTTGTTTTTGTTTTTTTTTAGAATCAAATTTGCCAAATTTGTGTGCAGTGTAGTGTCCTGCAGTTACAGAAAGCATCCACAAGGTGGCAGCACTTCTATACAGTACATAGTAAATGGGTGAAAGAACAAAGACTCAGGAGGAACCAGTAGATTTTTGTGTTGTTCAGTGACTTTCTTCAGTGTATTTGTTTAGCATCTCAGTCTATGCACCAGTTGTAACTGGGCACTCTATGATATAACAAAAAATAACAATACTATGACTTTCAGGGCATTAGTGCTGATTTTTCATGCCCGCTGACATACAATGGAGGAAACAGAAGTGTATGCAACTCTTGAACACACACACCTGTCTGCAGCTGTTTGACCACCTGCGGCTGGCCCACAATGATGCGGCTATGAGGTTGTCCTCTGAGTGTTACCATGGGAGACTGAGTCAGTGTCACCTGGGGCCTCACCATTGTCCCTTGTTGCTGTGGCACAATCTGTGACAAAGAATGAGAAACTCAGAAATACAGCACAAATAAAAACAGAAGTATATACTCCTGAATACAAGGTTTACACTTCTGTGTGCATGCTGATCAACAAATTCAGATACAAGTAAAAAAAAAAAAAAACCCATTAGTAGCAAAAATTACCAGTCCTGGTTTATTGTGAGGTGTCTGAGTGAGGCTGATTACGGTGGTTTTGGTCACGGCAGTGCTGGTGGCTGTAGTAGCGACAGTGGAGAGAGGAGGTCGTAGCACCACAGCAGTGAGGGCTGTGGAAGCTGCTGCAGTTGGCTGAGTGCTGGGCTGAGGCAGCAGGCTCTGCTGGATGAAGGCCTCTGAGTCTGGGGTCATCTGACGTAGCGCTGGGAGACTTCTCTGCAGGTGGACAAAGGACAGAAACAGTAAATATATATATATTAGTTTGATTAGTCACTGACTCTTTTCCACACACAATAGATTTGGTTATTATAAAGCAAAAGTAGCAGCACTTTGAAATATAGGGTGCAGTCTATTATAAACTTCAGCAGAATCAAACAGAGTTCATTGTGTACTTCTAATGAGCACTTCAAAAAGGCTTTTTATTGCTTTATTACTTGTATTTCTTGCTTTGCTTTCACATTTTTAAATTAAACTATTAGACATCCCACTGGGAAAACAGTGAAGGAGCTATTTGTAATGACGACTGCTTGGCAGCATTTCCCACTGCTAAATCAACGAGTAGGGCACTGATGAATATGTTTTCAGATTTATTTTGATTATGGTTAAACTGATTTTGTGATGTGATTATCAAATAGCAGACACAAATTGACTTTTTTATAAAAAGGAGATGCAGGATGCAGTAGCATTATTATGCATCAATATATAGCATTAATATTATCACTATACCTTGTGCCCTTGTACTAACACAACATGCAAGTCCTAGACTCACCAGCACGAACTGGTGAGTGCATGGATGCTATTCACCGCATCATGGATTGAGTACGTGTCAATCAAGGTGTGCGTTTCCACAGTCTGTAACATGCTGCATCAGCCATTATATTCGGATATCTGTTAAAGTGTTGCTGATCTCACCTTCAGGAAAGGCACAAGGTACGGCTGTGGTGAGGAGTTGAGCTCCTGGTATAACCTGCTGGTGAAATCTTCAGGCTCTATCTTTGCTTCCTGTTGTCCAATGGACACAGTGGATGAATCAGAACAGACACAAAGCACAAAGATAGTGAGTGAGAGATGAAGAATATGAAGCAAAAATAAGTAAAGGAAGAAAAGAAGGTGTGAAATGTACCAGCAAGTTCTTGACCAGCTCCTTAACACTGGCTGTAGTCTCAGAGGACTGTTTTCCACTGGATGCCAGCTTGATCAGAGTGGACAGAAAGTTTCTACACTTTTTCACATTCTCCAGTGTCTCCTGCAAGCATACGCAAAGAAACACAATTTTTCTTAAACATAGACATTATATTTACAGCAGAAATGTCGGGCAATACATGCAAATACATACAAAATGTAATATCTGTGTAGTACATAATTTCATTTTTGACAAAGTACAAAGACAAAAGCATTCAAGGTTAGTACTTCTCTCTTACAGCTGTAATAGCTGTTGGAGTGACAGGGGTCCCAGTGGTGCCAAGGGGCCCTACCCTCTGTGTTACTGCTGTGGCTGCAGACCCAGGCTGTACTGCGGTGGGTGTTCCTAGAGGCTGACCCGGGGTGGTGGCAGTTCCTCCCAGCATGATGGTGTTCTAAACGAGTCATAGGATATGCGGAGATGAGATAAGATGTAGGAAAACTACGAAGTCAGAATAACAGTTTTGACATGTCTGGTCCAGGGGGACAATTTTATTTTCCAAGTTTTCTTTTTCCAGGAAAGAGCTGTCACAGATATTTGTACACTTTGTGTACAACATTCACTCCTGGGAAGCTATAAGAATGTGATGTGCAAATCAGACAAAAAAAACCCCTAATGATCATTAGTAAAAAATTAATTAACCTTTAAGGGGACTTCCATGGCAACCAGGACAATCGTAATTCACAGGAAAGATTAATACAACCAGCAAGGTTTTCGAAGTGAGCAACCAAAAATGCCAATGTGCTAGCCTTGAGGCAAAACCCAGCTTTTCATTGCAGTCATGTGGCAAAACAAGATGACCGTACAACCTACAAAACAGGGTTGAGCCTGTTTTTATCAAGTATTTTAGATTAGGAAATCCATCCAAGCTGGTCCAGGAGACATGCATTTAACCCTACCTTAGGCGTACGAGTAAAAGCCTTATATTAACTTTCTCATTCTAGGAATGTACTCCTATCCTCTCCAGGATTTAGGAGAGCTGCAGAGCTGTTCCCAGCAAGGGGACTGATGGACAAACATTTGCATGTGAAATGAAAAATGGAAATATGAAGAACAATTTCTCTAAAATAACAACACGCTTCTTCAAATACACTGACGGCATTCAAACCTCTTGTGCCTGATTTAATTTGTGGAATAATCTGTTTTTTTTCTGTGCATATTGTTGGCAATCCTAACAATGAGTGAAGCAACATTTGTGGCCTGTCTGTGGGTTTTAGTGGATGCAGGGAACATTGAAAAAATGCCACTGGTCTCTCTGAGTCACAGGATGTGCAGAACTAGCTGTGCATTAGTTTCAGAAGTGGCAGGTAAACAAGTGTTGAGTGGCAGATAGAAATTATACCTTTTACCTGTCACAGTAGGAAAAGTATATATTCCTCTTTCCTCCTTTTTATTTATATATTTTTAGATTCCTGTGAAACACCTTTTATGTTTTTATTCTTTAAGCCAAATGGTTCTCAAAGTGTAGCCAATCAACAGCATGTTTCATACAGAGCAAATGGCTGGCTTTAACTTTGATTGTTCGATAGTTACAGTGTGTTCAGTGTCAGCATGAACCAGGTTTGGATATGTGGCGGAGTTACCTGCAGTACAGGAGGCCTCTGCAGTTTGGTGGTGGCTGTCACAGTGGTTTGGACTGTGGAACCTTGTTTAATAATAGTGGTGGGGGTCACCGAACGAGCCAGCAGTGACGCCCCTGGAGCCTGCAGAACAGTGTGGATATGGAGGGAAGTGTTACACGTGACACTATGTGCAAGTTCAATACCACTGGGAAAAATAACGGTATGCTACTTATGATGTAGCATTTTTTCCTGTATCATTTCTTTCAGTTGCTTGCAAAACTCCAAACGTGCTAAATAAAATCAATCCATTTTGATTGGTCATTTAGCATTCAGAGTGTGCATATGAAACCAGCAACCCTAATGTAATTAAATAAGACTGCAATATAAATTATATCAAATTGACTGATTGATTTAGGTGTTTTTGTGTACAATTTTTTAGTTTTAATTTTCTATCAGAGCGTAAGATTGTATATATTGTAGTCCCTAGCTTTACTTATGACACTGAAACATTTGCAGGGTGACAACTGAAAATGTGTTCATTATTGTGACTGTGCTGTGTATGCTGTCATTGTGATACGATTCTCAAATGATCCTGTATTGGTCCTGCATTATTCTTTCCATAATACATGGTCCTGTATTATGGGAAAAAAAAACACTTTTTCTTTCCCGGTACCAGTCCTGATACCAAAACTCAAGGTATCAGTTAATACTGAAACCAGATCTAATATGAGTGGTGTTTTTTTCTGTTTCAGTTTGTATTAAGTCTGCGTACTTCAAAATGTAGAACTGACTGGTATCATTCTTCTATACCTAATCATAATTTCCTAACTATATGCGAATATGTTTAAACACCAACATTCTTTTAAAGTTCATGTTCCTTTTAATTATATATTGTTCTAGAAGGTTTACAGATTTGTGCTAAAAAAGAAACAAAGTGCATCAGTCACATCTGGCTGATATGTAGCCTACAAAGGTCAGTGTCTGCATAAATCATGATACCAGTATCAGATCTAGGTGTCACTACCTAATAGGAATGAGTCATGTTTTCTAACTGTGACTGTGGCCATGTGTCCAGCAGTCCTGGTACCTGTAGAGAAGTGATCTGGACAGGTGGAGTGCTTGTGGGGGCTGCAGGTCGTGGTGTCATGGCGCTTTGGGATTGCGACTGAGCCTGCATCTGAGCCAAGGTCTGCTGGTGAATCACCAGCAGCTGCCCACTTTCGCTGCGAACCAAGACCATGCCTGCAAGAGGCAAATTTCGAGGGGGTTAAGCTGTCAAAGGTCAGGCCTTTTCTGTCCTGATTAGCCTCATCAATATACTGTATATGTGTATGGAAGTTCTGACATAAGGGGGTATGAATTACTCATCTGTCAGGGCTATTGATGCATGGATATTACCCTGGCTGGGAGGCCTATGTGCAGAGATTACCAGCGACTGGTCAGACTAAAATGAGCCACAAACATGGTACGCTAAATCAAAAGTATTTCAAATCACAACACGGTGTGTAATTAGGAGTTGTTAAGCTTCCTGAACACAGCACAGCTTAAAGTAAAACTTTCTTCTTGCAGCTGATACTTTATTGTAGACCAGGGTATTACTGTGCACTGATGCCCGGTGTTTTGCCATTCTCAATGAAAAAGGTGACTGGCTGTGTGATAATCAACTGGGCTTCAGTACACAGTAATACACTGATCCACAACAAAATAGTACGAGTTACAGAGAGGACAGTCAGGAGAATTAAGCAACAAAAGCGAAACAGTTTTGTGCTGAGTTGCAGGGGAATATATGTCATTAAATGTTGTGGCTAAAATGTTGTTTAATAATGTTGTTTGTTGTGGTTTATTTTGGTCTGATCAGCTATTCTCTGGTTGGGATTGGTCTATACACAGGCTTCCCAACCCGAGTGAATTTCCATGCACTGACATTTCTGCATTTGAAAATTTCATACTGCATTATGCCAAAAAATCTGAATTATCCCATTAACAGCCTGAGGTTAAAATCAAAGTGCAAAACCTTAAGAGTGTTATCCGAGGTCGTAGACAAGTCTAATCATTAGCCTTTGCAAACTGTTTACAAGGCATGCAGGGGATAGATATTTAGTTATACAGTAAATAGCTGTTGATATGAGAACAAGACAAAGTAATAAGAATCAATGGATTGCAACAGAATGCTTGTTTGATACACTGCAGGAGGAATATGAGCACTGACTGTACTCAATCTGGTCTGCACTTAGTACCTTGCCCATCTCTAATCTGTTATTTGTGGCCCTGAAAGACAATCAATTCTGTGTCCTCTCCGCTTACTACAAAGTGTCTCAAACCATCTCTTTTCTACTCACACAGAGCAGCTGATAAACGTGCACAAATAAAACAAAGATGCTTAAGTAACTAAGTAACTTAAGTTACCTGGGGGGAGCTGAATGTTTTGGATATTTGGGGCATTTTGTTGAGGCTGAGTGAGCCGAGGTGCCAACACCTGTGGAGCGATAGCTCGTATTCCACTGGGAGGAGTGGCAGCAATTGTTGACGGCACCGAAGTCCTCAAGTTTTGCAAAACAGTCGGGCTCCTCATAGTCGCTGTTGTACCTGTCGCAACAGCTGAAGCAACGACGTGTGCACCAGTCTGCATTACAGTCTTTGTGGAGTCGAGTTTGGTGACTAGAGGGCCAGCCGTGCTGGTAACGCTGACGGCTGGTGCTGTCAAAACTGTGGTCGGGTTTCCTCCGCTTTGTGAGGTGTTACTGGGAGTTTGCATAGGTGGCCTCACAAGCGTGACCGTGGGCACACTTTTCACAGAGGGCTGCGACGAAATCACAGGCGAAGTCACGGTATTCTGCGCACTCGTGGAAGAAGTCCGAATAATAGTACTTGGTGTTGCAGATAAATCTGCTGCGCTTCCTTTGCTCACGGAAACAGGTCCGTTGTTTACAAGCGTGACAGCGGGTTTGGAGTTGTTGCCGCTGCTGTCAGCAGATGCGCCTCCCGTGATATGACAGTTCATGACCACGGCACTTCCATTCAAAGTTTGAACACCAGTCGCTCCAGGTTTCCCAGCACAAGATGCTGTATCTGATACTACCGTAACGACTCCGCTAGTTGTCCCCGACTTGGACTGAGTCTGAGCGGCTGTCATGCTCGATCCCACCGCCGATGTGGTCCCGGCTGCCCCATCCACGCTTGAACCGTGGGACACCGTACTGTTAATGACACCTCCTTGCACTCCTGTCCCTACAGCAGCGGAAACACATGAAAACAAGGGGGTGTCGAACAACTCTCCTATTCGCATGAGTTTCGGGAAACACACAAGTGAAGCCAAGTTATCTACAATCAGTTGAACAACGTTACCAAAATAAGCTAGTGTTAGCTAACCGGAGTAGGCAGCTATCTTACCTGCTTTAGCAAGCTCTTGTTGTGAAAGTCCCATTTTGCTGCCCTGAACATTGGAATTACTACCTACAGCTGAATTGCCGACGTGATTTGCTGCAGACTGGACCCTGACTGCTGTGTTGACGTGATCTGCTCCAGTTAGTTCAGACTCCAGAGACCCGACCAGATCACTAACTACTTTTTCGTCCACCTCTGTGTTGAAGAAAACATCATCCAGCAAATCGGAGCCCGCCGCCATCTTTGCCCAGCTACGCTCGTTCGTGAGACGCATGCGCCGATTGGATGCACCCTCCATGACGCGGCCTCACCGGGCGCTGTGATTGGTTCGTTGAAGAAAATAAAGGCTGGAACAAACGGTTGCGAGCTGCAGAGTGGAGTGCCAGCGGTGGGTTACGGTTCTATGGGAAAACATCGATACCACTCACACAGCTGCTCTTGATGGGACTTTATCACATAGCGGAAACTCCCTGGGAAAGTTTCTGTGTAGCAGAGCACGTCCTTGCAGATTTATACACAGTGCTGAAGCATTTTGTATCAATTTGACTTTATCGTAGACGACTCAAAATGGCTGCGTTGTTGCTAATTTTTTTTTTCTTTTTTTTTTTTCAGAAGACCCGCAGCAGCTGCCTCAGCGCTCACAGACAGCACTAATATTTGGCTATCTGGATGTCAAACTCCTCAGAGCGCAGATCAGCAATTACCTTATATATTATGCTCAGACTTCTTGACGCCACAGGAGTTCTGTCTCTGTGGCTTATACGTGCCAGAGAAATGTTACCAAAATAATTTTATGTATCAGTACAAAATACGACACCACACGTTTTCCAAATAAAAGTTACAAATAAGCATAACTGTAAATTATGCCAAATATCAGACATTTTGAGTCACAAATGAAAAGCTCGGCAGCCACAGGGACTGACAGTGGATTGGTCAACATCCATTGCCAGGTGCGTTTAAGCCAATCAGTGGGCGTGGTTTCAGGTCACCTGTGGACGCTATAAATTGTTTCCGGTCGCTCCATTGCTTTTGGATGCGTGAGCTCTTGTTGAATACGCACCTGGCCTGAAATTTTCTTTAGCCATGACTTCTTCAAGGCCATACATTGGCTGTAAAATAGGATTAATTTCAAAAGCCCAAAATCGTTATGAGGGGATTTTGTACACAATTGATAAAGTAAACTCCACAGTAGTGCTGGCAAAAGGTGAGTGGTGTAGGCCTATCCACTTAGGGAGATTAGAATCATTATTGAAACATGGATGTCAGGTTGCTAGCCTTCTCAAACATTGTCTTTTCACTAGTCAAATGTTTTGGAACGGAGGGACGACCCACTGACAGACCAACACCACCCAAAGATGATGTCTATGAGTACATCACTTTCCGGGGAAGTGATATTAAGGATATCACACTGTGTGAACCTCCAAGATCTCACCATGGCCTGCCTCCGGATCCTGCAATAGTACAGGTATTCAAAAATGGCAGGGCTCACAGCCCACAATTAGAGAATCTAAAAGTATAAGAAGACCCGGATAATGCGAGTTAAATTGTTTTAACTTTCTGTGCTCAGTCATCCAATGCAGGTTCTTCAGGCGTCTACTCACCTCTTGGTCCATTTAGCCCCCTAAGGATGCCTGCCTATAACCAGCTTGCTGCCAACTCTCTGCTTAATCAACAGTATGCTGCAGCTCTTGGCCTTGGTAAGTCAGTGAGCACATATTAATTCCTAGTAAACTGGCCAAAACCCACATCCTTAGTGTGGCTGACTTCTTTCAAGTAAATTGTTTAAATACTACAGTATTTAGGTGTTCTTTGTGCAGGGCCTATGCTTCCAGGCTTTCATGTTAGAAGGGGCCCCATGGTGGAAAAGGCTGTTCAAACTCTCCAAATGGAAAGGTCTAGGCAGAGGAGAGGTCTGACGGCATCCCAGGAGCAGGAACAGCGGTGGGATAGGAGGCGGCCCCAGAGGACCAGAGGAGAGAGTTCCAAGACCAGAAGGGGTACTGGAACCACGAGTAAGCATGCATAATTGCAGTGATGAAAGGCAAAATAAAATATTATTTCTACTAATTGACATTTTTTTTTAGTCTTGAAACATTTTATAACTGTGTGGGGACTTATGGGAATTGTGCATGCCCGTCTGTGCAATTGTAAGCAATCTTAAAAGTGAGCTTGAATGTTCCTTTTGAATTTAAGTGAAGTCAGGTCCAGTTGTGCCTGAAGCTCAGCAGGAAACTCAGCAGCCAAACGATGAAAACAGACCTCCTCCCAGAAGAAGACAAGGTAATTAACATACAGATTTGTAAATGAGTCAAAATCTGAATTTCCAGGACACAAATAACAGAAGAAATTCAGAGTAACAATCATTAACAGCATTTTTCTTCTTTAAATTAATCCCAGGAGCTCGGAGGCGCAGGAACCGTAGTAGAGGCCAGTTGTTGGTGGCTAATGCTCCATCTGCCACCCTTAAGTTTGACACAGACTTTGATTTTGATTCTTCAAATGCACAGTTCATGAAGGAGGAACTGGAGAGGGAAGGACAGGACAGGTTGAATATGAAAGGTTGGTTCATCAGTTCAAGTGGCCACAAAAGTACCACTGCATTTTCATCTTCTGTATTTTGACACTAAATTCTTGCTGAAGGACCAGTTCAACCTTTATTGTGCAATACTATGATGTAGAATTATTCATATCCTGTCTTGCAGGTCCGCTCTAAATTGTAGGAAGTTGCTTAGCACAGTTGCAGTAAGGCTGATTCTGGAACCAGGATTTGGTCAACATAGTGGCAGTGATTACAAAACTTATGACAATTATGACCTTTTCCATACACGTGTGCAAAGATTTTTCACCTTGCTAGGTCTTCCATAGTGTGAGTGTGCATGTTTCTGTCTGCAGACGGAAATCATGAGGTAGAAGAGAAAGAGGAATTTCCCTCGACTGCAGAAGAGGATCATTTTGGACCAAAATGCTATTATGACAAAGCAAAGTCCTTTTTTGATAACATCTCATCTGATAACAAATTCAGGTAAGCTAGTGATATTTTTATCCTCAATATTCGAACTCTACTTTCTCCTGTATGTTTGGCTACAAGCTTGTGTCTCTTTTTCTGTCAACCAACCATTTCAGACTAACATGGGCAGAGGAGCAGAAGCGCAATCTGGAGACTTTTGGGGTCCCTGGACGGTTTCTGAGGGGCCAGGTTTTCAGAGGTGGATATACTGGACGAAGAGGACGGGGCACTGCTCAGACTCTCCCTTCTTACAGAACCAGGAGTGGACAGCTGTAAAGGTCAGCTTTTCATACCAGGGCACTAAAGCAACCCTATCCCCGCAACCTCCAGTGATTATTTCCCCTATGTATAACAAATGGAGTTGTTACCCATTTACCTATCTCAGTGCCTTTTTGGCATGATGATCAGCAAAATCATTGCTGTTGGCACTGTATGAAGAAGGGATCTTTTTGTTTTTCTGCCTTAGGCACTTATCCTGCACCCATATTGCCAGGATTTATTTTTATTTTGTCATTTGGCTCCATTTCGAATATGTATGCATGGTGTACTAAATGTTGCGCTGTGTGGAAAATATTTTTTCTCCCCTCAGGATATTTGCCTGAAGAGTTTTTTTTTTTCCTCTGTTAAATGGGAAGTAAACATTGACGTTTTGTTTTGTTTAGTTTTCTTCTACTTGAGAAATTTCACTCCTAATTATGTTGGTTTCGTGTTCCAAAATGTAGCTGGCTTTGCATCTTGCCAGTACTCATCATAATTTGTATTTATATTTAATTTATAAACGTTGTAAACTATAAATATTATCAACATAAAATGAACTATGCTTAAATGTATTTAAATGCAAAATCTTGTACATTGCTTAATTCAGTCATATTGAAGCAACAAGTGAGAATGATGTAAATAAACTGGAAATTGCTGATTCATGTGTCTCCTGGGCTTTAAGGCTTCTACACATTATATTGTATTAGTCTTTGACATGTGGAGGAGTGATCATAATACGTGGAAAGCTTGGGTGGGACCATCCCATTGTTTAGGACGGATTCCTTGTGTTTTAATACAAGAGTTTTTGTTCCTCAACATAATACAAACGATGTCCAATTAACTTAAACTGCTGGGTGGGTGTCAGGTGCATTGTGGTATCATCACAAATATGAGCACGAGTGTGTGGTATCACAATGTGGCATTCAAATTTTTCTGAAGGCGCTAAAAACAACTTTTGCCAGCGCTCTTCACAATTTGTTTCTCGGAGCTTTGGCGCACCAAGCAGCGAGTACAATGTGGACTGATTGGCTTTCATGAATCAAAGGATACCCCGTCTACAGTGAGTGGAAAGTGGTAGGCTACTCACTGTCTGGGCTATACCAAAAACTGAGGGAGAGGGATTTTCAACTATCATGTTACAGTTTATTATGTGTGTGAATATTTGCGCGCAGACCGTAAATAATACAAGTAGCAAAATCTTATGTTTAATTAAGTTCAGAGAAATCCAGTGTTTTCTCGTTTTCCTTCCTCGACGACAGAGCGGCGGCTTTGTCAATACCCCCATCTCCTAGTAATGGAGAAACTATGAAACCAAATAGAGGGCAGCGCTCAAGATAATAAATATTAGAATAAAAGAAGCGCTTTTATTTCACATATGACAAAATGTCGGTGGCATTTTCATCGGCGCGCCCCAGGAGTAAAGGGGAGGTGACACAGCAAACGATTCAAAAGGTAAAAAATCTTGATGCGCCCCGGCGTTTGTTATTAAATATTCTAGTCTGGATGGGAGTGTGCGGTCCGCCGCTAGTGCAGAGAAAGTAGCCTGTGGTGAATATCAGTAGAAATGGCAACTGGTATTGTAACGTTACAGTCAATTGAAGGTGCGAACCAAACAAAGCCGTGACGGTGATGTAGGCGACAGCTTTATACGCTCAACACCGGCTGGATCCCTGTCATGCTGTTATTCTCGCTTCTTTTTCCCGACGAGTGATGAATATTTTTTTTTGTATGTGATATAGATCGGCTTTAGATTTTGAGACTTGTTTCCACGAATTTTAAAGCATAACACCTTTGCCGGATTTTATTAGGTATAGGTGGCAATTCCTTGGCAGACAGCGTCCTCTTAGGTTTAATTTGTTCTTGTGGACACCCGCTTTGTTGCAAATAAATTACATATATAAATGTATTGGAAATACACAGAGAAAGGCAGGTTAGTGTAGGAGGGAGTGAAACTGAGCAATACGGGCAGCTGCTTTTTTTCCTTGATTGAACCGTTTATACGAATGTTTCTGATAAAAACGCACTACTCATCCTTGAAACAGGGACTTTCCAATGATGTCCTAAATAAAGGCTGCGAGAAGCTGATGCTTCATTTAGCTCCATTATGAAGAAAAAAAAAAGAAGACAAAACTGACCCAGAAAAAAATGTTCCAGGCTGATTGAAGTTCTGAGAATCCAGGACAACACTGTAATGTCTTAATAGGACATATTAATGTGTATAATTTACACTTGACATTCTGTGAACTGAAGTTTTGTTGTCTCCCAAAGATGCTGGATGAAAATCATCATTTAATACAATGTATAATGGATTACCAAAGCAAAGGAAAGACAGCTGAATGCACACAGTAAGTGTTCTTTTGTTTTCTTCCCAACCTATGCCTTGTAAATGTCATATTAAAACAAATTTGATTAAGTACAGCTGTGTTTCATTTCCCTTTTGACAGGTATCAGCAGATCCTGCACAGAAATCTTGTTTACTTGGCCACAATAGCAGATTCAAATCAGAACATGCAGTCACTACTACCTGCGGTGAGTCCTTCAGGAAAATGTAGCATAGCAGATTTCCCATCATTGTGCTCCTGCCATCCAACCAATATAGAGGGATGGTGTGAAAAAAACCTTAATGACCACATTGTCATTCAGTTTTGACTGCCAGTGCCGTTAGTTAACATGCCTCTCAACTTTTAGCCTCCCACTCCTAGTATGTCCATGGGTCCTGGAGGAATGGGACAGAGCGGGGGACATGCTCCAAGCAACCTCAGTGATAGCATGGCACCTGGACTGCCCCCTACATCAATGATGCAGAGCCAAATGAGCAATGGTGAGGGTTCATCATAAATGTGCATTTTACAGATTAACTCTGGTCCACGTGAACATTATTTTCCGCACAGACCCAGACTCTGTGTGCACACACACACAGCTCCATCTTGTTGTCTATCCTCTGCCTTGAGTGCCTGTCTGATCGTGACTTTGCTGCATGTTTGTCTGCAGACACAGCAACATGTCCTGTCTGTCACAGTGCCTCTCTTCTTTATTGTCTGCAAGTATCTGTGCTCTTGTGTTCAGCTAGAATAATCTTATAGTTCACGTTTGTTTGCAGCTATAGCAACATTTGCTTTCTTAATTTTTCTAATCCATTTACACACACACCATTAACACTCATTACTCTATCCTTGTATAGCCATGCAAGCTTCCTGTAAAGATGAACTGAATGTGGGTCCATGATTAACATGACATGGTAGCACATGGGAACGTGTGCTGGCTGCTCTGACTATGCGTGTGTGTCGTCAGGCCCCAGCCATGCTCCCATGCAGCAGCAGTCTGGTCAGGTGCAGTCGGCTATTCCCTCCACATCCCTCAGCCTGCCAGCCAGCAGCTACGGTAGCTCGGCCTCAGCCTCCGGCTACAGCCATGCTGCGCCTTCCTCCCAGGGCAGCATGATCCAGGGCCCTGGTCCTGCCTATGGCTCTTCCTCTTCCTCCACATCCTCATCCTCCTCTTCCTCCTCCTCCCGCAGCAACCTCAACATGCAGTCCAACCAAGGTGAGCCAGGTATAGAAAAGCTAAGTAATCAGAAATTGGAATTTTAATGGGATGGAATACTTTCAGGCTTATGGAATGAACACTCCAAAGCAACGAATTTCCATAAACCACACTCATAATTTGTTATTTATCTTGTTACTTGGGTTTAATGCAAGATTTGGCAGTAAAAATGTGAGCGGAAGGGAGTGATGAAAGTAATGCCTTTCAAGTGTTTGGGGTGAGGTAGAAACCATATGGTAAAACAGTTGGATGATTTCTGAAATGTCTCTGAATGTGTTCCTGACAAACTCCCCCTTAATCTTGCTTAAAAAGCATTTTCTTAGATGCATATCTGCATTCATCAATGTGTAAATTCCCTCCTAGTCCAGTGTAACCATCAAAATAACCAGACACATTCAGTTCATCAGAGAGGTGTCCTGCCTCCTCCTTTCTTCCTTCTGCTCCAGGCTTTACTTCTTCTAATCTCTGACCCCTGACCCTGAGATGCAGCCCTCCTCTCCCTGGATGTCTGTGTGTATTTACTGTACCTCTGTTTATGCACTGACTTCACTGGCTTTGTTTGCATTTATACTTCAGAGCAGACCCCTGACTGCTATGGGCCCCTTTTGGCTTTTTCCTGTGCCCCTATTGCCATGGACCTCCTTCTGCAGTTGTTTATTTGTCAGTTTAATTATGCACATTTCTGCCAGTCTCAGTTCCCTGAATGTTCTGTATGCTGTTGAATGCTAATGCTGATACACGCATAGAGTTTATCTGTGTATATTAATGTATGAGATCTCTCCCCCCATAATCCCACCTCCTTCCTAGTCTCCATGATGCACCAACAATCTGCCACTCCGCACTACTCCTCAGCCCAGGCTGGGGGCCCACACTATCAGGGACAGCAGGCCATGGGCATGATGGGTCAGGGCAGTCAAGGAAACAGTATGATGTCTCAGAGGCCCATTGGATCCTACCGCTCTTCGCAGCAAGGTAGGTGGTAAGACTCCTCCGTGCTACTTTGGTTTAGCAGTGGGCTCAGTGAGTTTGTTTGTGGTGTGTTTGAGTGCTAAAGTGCATAGATGGATGTGTGCATGGGGGACTGCTTGTACTGTCAACCGGTTTCCAAGTGTGGCTCTGGATGCCAGTCTCTAAGTTTCCGGATTGTTAGAATAGCTAAGTTTGCATTTTCATGGCATCGTGATATTAATTAAAGATTGTAAAGAGAGAGTAATATTAAATGTCTGCAAATTAATCTATCCCAGTTGCCTTCCTGCAGCTTTAAGAAGCAGATTGAAGATGTATCACTCTAGTCACATTAGGTTCCTGTCTCTGTAAATCACTTACAGTCCTTGTGCAATGTCAGCATGTGCCTAATAATAGCTCCACCCTGTCCTGTTATGTCTTTTGAAGACTAGGCACATAGTAACTCTGATATATAAAAAGGATGGAATACTGTTTCCAGGGCAACAGGCCATGGTTGTAAGTCCTCATTCAACCTGGTACACTATTATCCTTGCATGACTGGGTGAAGTATTTCCAGATAGAACAATGTTATGGAATTCTTGTGTCCATAGTTAAGCTGGGTGACTCGCCCAGCCGTACCCTGATTGGTTGTGGGGCTGTTGCTAGGGCTCCTCTATGAATTGTGGCTCCTTGGTCATTTTGGGAAATATCAGATATGTTGCTGTGAAATAGTTTTGCCATTGTCGCAGAAGTTAACATGAAAATGTTTTTCGTGCTACAGCTCATTTATGCATTTGGAAACTTTTGGGTCCATTGTGGTTTGAAAAGAAGATTAGACTGTGCACGGCTCTTTGATACGTCTTCCAGAGAGTTTTTGTTCTGTTGGAGTTTGTTAGATAAAATATAAAGGGAAAGGGAAGGAGTGGAATCTGGAGTTTCTGCACACCACCACCAAGCAGAGATCAGATTCTCCCTGATAACTGGCTTTCTGTAATCCTCATTTTCTCCTCAAAATTACATCTCCTATAATTTTTCATGGAATTATTTATTGGAGTCGCTCCACTTTAATTAGTGTTTCTAAAATTTGAGTTGGCCTGAACTAGCGTTATTCATATTATTATTTCCCCCAGCCTTGGAAAATCATCACCACTAAAATTCTACATTATTCAATTATGATTAAAAGCATATAATATTAATTCACTCTATTAAATTTTATTATTATTATTTTTGCTTCACTGCTAAATGATGACTTCCAAGAAGGTTGTCAATAATATTGTCTGTTAAAATCCTTTCTTTTCGTCTTTCATTATTTCATTATATGCTCACACACCCCTTAAGACTGACTAAATTGCCCAAGTGTTCTGGCGCAGCCCCGTTAGTCTCCAACTGTTTAACCAATCGTGGTGTCGCCTGTCTTGCAGGATCTGCACAGCAGTACATGGGACAAGACGAGTTCTACGGAGAGCAGTATGGACACACTCAGAGCTCCAGCGAGCCCATAAACCAGCAGTATTACCCTGATGGTAATCATGCACATCCATAAACCTTATACACACAGCTCTCAAACACACAAATCCCCATTACAGGTCATGCCATTTCCTTTTATCACTATCCCACAGGCCTGAGCAATATTTACTAGAGTGCTGAAGCTTCAGCTCTTCTGCCCAGTCATTGTCTTTTTATCTAATTGTGGGAGATGGAGAATATTGAAAAAATTTGCAAAAGACTAACATTGGTCTCAATTCTGTTTCCTCCCACTGTGTCTGTGTCCATACTGTCCCCTTTGGTGTGCCGAAATTTCAGATTTCAGAGGGTGCTATAGCAGTGTGTTGAGGAGAGAGCGCAAACTTCATCCAGGGTGTTTCTTTGTGCTTTGTGCATAATGTTGAAGTGAGAAACCTTGAAAAAATGTTTGTGCTTGTAATTTTCTTTTTCCACATATATTCTGAACGTTTCAGCTTCAAATTCTGATTATTTATTTCTCTTCTGTACGTAAGTGGATTTTGCCCTTGCGGAGGAATTTTCGTATGTGTTGAATCGTGTTCTCTACAGGTCATGGGGAATACTCCTATCAACAGTCTTCATATGGTGAGCAAGGTTACGACAGGTCCTTTGATGAGTCTTCACAGCATTACTATGAAGGAGGTAACAGTTATTCATTTTGTAACATCAAACCATGTGTTTTAGGTATATTTTCCTGCTACTTCACACTTCACACTTTTCCCAGGTGCCTCCAACCAAAACTGTTGTACTAAGTACTAACTCACAGACTTAATAGCTGACATATGTACCAATGCATGTATACCTGCAGGTAACTCTCAGTACAGTCAACAGCAGGCCCAGTATCAGCAGAGCTCTGGCCAGCAGCAGACATTCAGCCAGCAGCAGTACTCCTCTCAACAAGGCTACACCGGACAGCCACAGGGATACGGTTAGAATAATCCATAACCTGCACTATTGTGTGCATTCACACAGAAATAAAGAAAAGACACAATGAACAAACATATTGAGTGTAATCCTTCCACCACAGGACCTGGCCAGGGTGGATCCTCCCAGTATTCTCAGTATCAGCAGGGTCAAAGCCAACAGTATGGTTCCTACCGCTCCTCCCAGGGAGGCCCTGGAGCACAGACGCAGAGGCCCTATGCATATGAACAGGTACCTTTTAAACATTTCAGTTAGTAAACATTAGGAAGTAATGACTTTTATCTTTTGCTTGGTACAACAGGTGCTTCATGCCGTGATCAGATCTTCCAGTTAAAATTTTCTGGTTAAAATACCTGTTTTAATTTGCATTAAAAAAAAATAAGGAAAGCAGTTGCAAGTAGGAATAATGGGGTAACTTCAAAATATCCTTTTTTGTACTTTATGCTTGTCTCAGTGGTAACAGAAAAGAAAAGAAAAAATGAACAACACAACATATGACATCCAATCCAACTTCTCTGTGTAAATCATTTTACATTGCAGGGTCAGTATGGAAATTATCAGCAATAAAGTACCACATTATTGTCCTGTTGGAAGAAAATGACATGTGCTGGGCTCAGCTGTGGATTAGAAGATCTGGCTGCATCAGATTTATTATCCTTCCATTAATCATTAATCATCCTTTTTGCTGAGAAAAAATGGTCAAATGTGATGCATTCTTTATCTATTTTGCAAGCTACAAGGTTGTAGTTGGTAGATGAAGGCATGACGTGCTACCCTGCAAATTGTCAGGGTGCTTGTAGAATCAAGGCAGTCAATATAAACTTTCTATATGGATTAATTAAGGTACTAAAAAGGAGCAGTAAAGTCATTATAAGCCTCAGCAGCCTGCCTATATCCCCATCTTTTTTTTCCATCTTTGCCTTTCACTTGTCTTTATCCTATCCCCTGCTTTTATAGTTTATTTTATTGTACAACTTCTTTTTTCATTCTTCTATTTTGGTGCACAGAGAAGGTCCATGGTTTGTGAGACTGTGGCTATAAAAAGCTAATTGACCTTGAGGGAGATGCTCCTTGATATTTATCTAATAGACTAGGTCCAGCTTTTGCTTTAATTCCTAGTAGAGACACAGTTATATCTCACGATAATGGAAATTAATTTTATGAAGGTGAAAACGTTGGTCCTTGAACCTGACTTGATCAGGCGGGTTTGTTTGTGTTAGTCAAACTGTGATGTGTTGCTGTGTGGTCAAACATTATGTGTTTTCACTTTCTACATGTGTCTACACAATAGATAGCTGACTGATCAAGACTTAAAAGTGTTTATCATTGTCCATGATAATCATACATTGTGGTAGTATTTTTGACACTGTATTTTCAGTGGCATTACTCTGTGCAGACATACAGAACAGTTGTTGCGCAGAGTGAAGAGGTGTTATACTACTCTGATGCCATTCAGTAAGGATTTTACATTAGAAGACATTGCCACTTTGTCTGCACTTTATTTTGCAGTGACAGTATATGTATTGTTCCATATTTCGTATTGTAGTGCAATTCAGGCTGTTTTTTTGTGTGTGTGTTTTTTTTTTGTTTTTTTTTTTTTTTACAAATGATCCTCAAAAAGCCAAAGTAACACAGGAACAGAACAGTAATGTGTCCTGCACCTCTACTTCAATAAGTGCAATACACTCAGTCAGTCATGGTGAGATTGGTTCTCATGATGAGCTTACACTTTGTATCATTTTTTGTGGTTTCTTGACACATAATGATGGCAAAGACTATGGTTGGTATTTTTTATGTTATTAAATGTTATGTCGTGGGTTTCAAGTGACATATCATATTTAAGAAAATTATTTTATTCACAAACATAAAGCGTCAGTTTTTTTTTGAAAACTTTATCAACTATCTGTATTGTATTAGATAAAGGAAATAATGTTAAAAAATAAGATAAAGGGGTACAGAAGGTTAATTTCAAATTTTTGGATGGTGTACAAGCACACATGCCTTATTTTACTCGTTATTTCATTATCTATCTATCTATCTAGTTTGATCAGTAAGAAGGATTATTAGTGTGACTGTGGGGGTTCAGCTTTGCAGTATATCCTGTAATAACTCAGCTTACCTCAGAGGGGTAAATTAACACAATAGTTGCAGTCATTTTGCAGGGTTAATCAAGAATGGGAGATACCTGGCTGTCAAACAGCTGAATAACTATGTACCACTCAACAGTGACAATCACAGGCTTCTCTATACTACAATGAATCTGTGTCAGTGTTTCATTTTACGATGACCTGAGCATGTATGGCGAGTCTTTTCCAGTTCTTTGTTGTGTGTCATCACTGATGTGGGTGGTACGCCTTGTTTGTGTGAGTGTGTGTGTGTCTGTATGTATGCTAGAGAGAGTGAAAGAGAGACAGTGAGCGAGAAGAAGTCAAGTTTGGTGTGTATAATCCAAATATGAATGTTATCTACTCATTTATTGTAAGACTGCATTGCCTGATCTTTTCTGCTGTCTTTTGTTACTGTTTGTTATATAAAATAAACTGACGTTCACCTTTTGCATGTCTGCATTTTGTGTATTAAGGAAATATCAGAGGTCACACATCATGAAAATGATGCCATTATTATCACTTATTAGTGTAGTCGTTAGTAGGTATAACGTGTGTACTTGTTTTAGTATTGCCTGTTTTCAGGTCATTTCTGTACTGATGTGTTGCAATACCTGTTAATTTTTTTAGGTTATAGTTAAGGTGATTTACTCAGTAGGAAAGTGGCATTTATGTCGACAAAATATGCCTCAAACTAAAATTATGTACTTTTTATTAACCTTTTTCGGCCCTTAAATAAGTATTCAGACTTCCCTTAGGGTGGGCTCAGCAGAAGTCAGGCAATTTTTGGCAAATGTGTCTGGACACAACTACAATAAACATTCACTGACACCAATTATGTTTTTGTGAAACGACACAACACCTATTAACATGGCCGTGTAAAGTTTGGAAGAAAATGAATTGCTGTTTAAAAGCATGATGGACTCTCAAACCCAACGAGATGGCTTCTTTTTCTTGATTCAGGGTTTTTGGGTTTAGTGGTAAGGCTGGTTTGATAAAGTGGGGCACTGAGGTATAGTGTAGATATTTTAAAGCAAAGACAACACAGAAACTCTTTTAGATGATTGAGTGATAACAGTCCAATTAATTATACTATAGTTAAGTGATCAACACTAACATTTTGATAATTCATATACACACAAACATGGTGCAGCGTTTTCCTTTTTCTGCAATGTGTGTGGGTGAAGATACAAGTTTACTCTTAGCAGTGTGGATGTAGAGCTCAGAAAACATGGTCTCTGCATAAATCTACGTACATACAGTATATAGATAATGAAGTTATACAGACAGAGTCTGAAAACAAATTACTTAAATTTTGACATTGATGAAAGGCGAACTGCCAACCTCTTCATTACAGCTTTAACATATTGAGCGAGCTCATCAATATAGTACATTATTGCATTAAAATGGAAACTATAAAACTGCTGAAATACTGTATGAAATTAACACCCTTAAAAAACTGACCCACTTTACAAGATACAAGTTTACTCTTAGCAAATGCTCAAAAATTCCCAATAAAACTGAACATGGCATTACGCATTCTCATTTAATGTTTTTAATGACTGGCCAATCTTTATTAACTGAAAAAAACAACGCTTTTTTGGGGGATGCAATTCATTTTCAGATTCAGTTTCACTGAACACATGCCAATCATTCTCTCTTTGACTTTCAACCACGCCCACAATGGTGATGAATAAAAATTACTGTTTTAGGCTAAAAAATATATTGGTTCCATTATATCACATGGAAAAACAGAGAAACATGTTTTTTCTTATAATCTTATCTTAACTCAAAAACATCAAATCACTGAAGCTCGGAGTTTACATTTCTTGCTGCCCTCCCTCCAACACAGAAGGTGGCGGTAGAGGACCAAAAAAGCAAACCGTGAAAAAGAATCGCGTATGCAAACTGTCCCTTCACGGGTGCCGTACTTGCTAGGGGTTGCATGTTGTGCATGAGGGTTAGACAACTAGCTGCGTATTTTTTAAAATATATTGTCTAAGTTATATTGACAATCCTCAATAGTCAGTATAACCTTTGCCAACTGTTATCAAAATAATGTTTTCCTCGCTTCTCGTTGCGTGCATTGAAGCAAACGGTCGAGGTGGCATTGTTAAACAGTTGTTAGCTAACTAACTAGCTACTTCACTGTAATGTTGGCGATGTTGTCGAGAGTTAAACCCCCTCGGTGGCTCTCAGGATATATATTAGGACAAGAGGTTAGAGTAAGCGAACCGAGCTTGTTCAGTCACGGTAGTTCTCCAGTATCAGCTTTGTTGAGACTAAAAATTACCGCTGGTGTCAGAGATGTTAGCACCTCCCGTGCGCTATGCGCCAAAGTCAAAGTCCGAGGAGACCAGAAGAAGAGAGAGCTGTCCGAGAAGAAGCTGGTATGTGTTTGAGCCATTTGTGCGTTATCAGTTTTTCCCAACATCTATTTGTGGTGCCAATACTGAAACAGAGTTTGACAAAAATGTCCAAAGTTACGTTTGGAGTGAGTCCACTGCTTTTTATGTATGTTAATGTCCTCATTGCTAAATTGTACAAAGGAAGTATTCTCTCTACCTGTCTTCCCTTGATCAAAAAAAATGCTTTCATATTGTTGGATCAATTGTTCTGTCTGTCTCCATGTAAGGTGGTCGAAACTAAAGGGCCATGTTCAAACTAGCTTCTTGTTTAAATCCTCAAAAGAGAATAATATTTTATATTCATTTTTATCATCATTAGCCATATCCCAAAACATCTCACCAAGGGAGGAATTACATGTCAGATACTGCTTCTGAAATTTATATCAGCATTTTTTCCTTAGTGAAATTCTCTTAAGAATACACTAGTTTCAGATAAATCTACAGCTGATCCACCACTTGTTGAATATTTGTAGTACTGCGTTTGGCAAGTCATTCACCCTTGTATTGTGTTGATGGTGACCTGCAAACTATCAGGTGTGTTTGAGGTATGATTATTCCTTGATGTGGCCCATAGACCCGTCACTTTGTCGACCACCGCCGTGTGAAGCTGATGGCTGGGTCAGGAGGCAAAGGTGCCTGCTGCTTTCACAGTGAGCCCCGAAAAGAGTGGGGAGGACCGGATGGAGGGAATGGAGGTGATGGAGGAAGCATCATTATTAAGGGTAAGTTGGGCCTTCATCTGGTTTATGGAATGTACAGTAACTTTAATCTGTTTACCATCTATATTCTACAATTTCCCTATCTTATCTTTATAACCCATGCATGAAGTATGCTGAAGATCTGGGCTAGCCACCCTCCTGGCTGGGATGTACTATGATTTCTGTCAAGAATCAGAAATATTTAGGCATTTTCTTTTCTAAGAATTACTTTAAAAAGGTGTTATGTCAACACATTTGCTGACAGAGCTCACTCCATTCTGCGTCATGTAAAAATATACTTCCATCTGTATTCCTTATTTGCGTGCTTTCAGCTGATCGGTTTGTCAAATCATTGGCGCAAGTATTCCCTGTTTACAAGGGAGAGGATGGGCAATCAGGGGGCAGCAAGAACTGTTATGGTCGAAACGGCAACTCAACCTATATTTCTGTAAGTCCATACATTTGATCATAAATGATATGTAATTTACACTTTTATCATATCACATTTTTATTATTAACCCACTTCCTAACCTTGCCTATAACGTTTTTCCATTTATAAAGGTACCATTAGGCACAGTGGTGAAAGAGCAGGGCAAAACTATAATTGACCTTTCTGAACATGGACAAGAATATCTGGCTGTATTTGGAGGGGCCGGAGGAAAGGGGAATCGATTCTTTCTGTCCAATGAGAACCGTGCCCCAATGACAGCAACCTCAGGAATGCCAGGTGAAGAGAGGGTCCTTCAGCTGGAACTACGCACCATGGCCCACGCTGGATTGGTGAGAAAAAGAACTTTAATTTTGAAAATAACATTGCCATATTGCTTTTCAGCACCACAAATGAATACATTTTTTTTCTATCTATATCCTATCAGGTGGGGTTTCCTAATGCAGGAAAATCATCATTGTTGAGAGCCATCTCCAATGCCAAGCCTGCTGTGGCTGCTTACCCTTTTACAACACTCAACCCACATGTAGGAATTGTCAATTACAGGGATCATGAGCAAGTTGCAGGTACTTGGTTTTAAGAAAAACCTTAATTTATTACTTCTTTCTTTTTTTAACAACAGAATAATAAAGTTTTAATTGTCTGTTCCACTTTTACCCTTGCTCTGCGTAGTTGCTGACATCCCAGGCATCATTCGAGGAGCCCATCTAAATCGAGGCCTGGGCATCTCTTTCCTGCGTCACATAGAACGCTGTCGTTTCCTCCTCTTTGTTCTGGATCTGTCGACTCCGGAGCCCTGGACCCAGCTCCAACACTTGCGTTATGAACTAGATCAGTATGAACCTGGTCTGTCCCAGCGGCCTCAGGCCATCATAGCCAACAAAATGGACCTACCTGAGGCCCGGGAGAAGCTTGAGACTCTAAGGAGCCATGTTACCAAGCGGGTCATCCCTGTGTCGGCTCTCACAGGACAGAACACAGAGGAGCTTATCCTCCACCTTAGAGAGCTATATGATGGCTACTTCCAAGGAGAAGGTGGTGAAGAACGCAAACCCACTAGGTAATAGTAAAAAGGATTTCTTTTTGCTCTACTGATGTCTCTTTAATGTATTATACTGGAAGATATAGAATGTATTTAAATTGCTTAATAAATACATAAACAAGACAAAATTCAGTTTTTGTTTTATTAATGGCGTGCAGCATATTTGCTCGATACACTAATGTATTTTTTTTATTTCTTTAATGTTTAATTTATTTTCTTTTTCTTTAACTTTTAATGTAGCTGATGACAGCTTTATGCTATGTAGCATGAAGCTGGCGTACTGTACATACATGTAAAGCATGGATGGTACATTTTAAGGTAAATGTTAGATTAGAAGAAAATTAGAAGATTAAGCTTGTTGAGGATCTGCCTATTAACACAAATAAAAATTAATTTCGTAGAAGGGTATTTGAACATGTGAAGAAACCAAGGATGACTCTGAGAAAGATTTCTGGACATCAAAACTGGGGACAGTACATTGACTGGGGAAATGCTGCATTTCCAGTTCCAAAATGAACCAGCAGGGGGCATGTATCATAAATTTGAAAAACTTCAATTATATTTTTCATTGGACCTTTTGTGGTAGTTAAACAACTCTGGAGAATCCAAATTATGACATCTGCAGCTTGTTGTGGTGTCCCTCATTAAATCTCTGCCAAATTCAGCTCTGTTAGCAAATCATGCCTGTTGGAGAAATAGTGGTGAGTAGCACACATTTAAATTAATACAGAAATCTGGCAGATAAGCAGAACCGGAGCCAACTGTTGTGCTTGCGCATTGTCTTTACAGAGGGATGTTTTTCAACCTCAACCTTTGTTTGAGGTTGGAAAACAACAGGGATAATGTGAGGCACAACTGCCCTCTGACCCCATGTCACTGTTGTCTCTGTGTGCTGTGCGTTTTGCATGTTTACTGGGTACTGCTGCTCTTCTTAAATTGATTCCCAGCCCACACAAGCACAGTGATGTATTTATTTATGGGTTGATTTGCCAGCAGCCCTTAATTGATCTGTGTTTAATGACGGAAATTCTACTTGTGTGTTATATTTATGTAGCTTTTGTTTCAAAAAGGACGACTTAAGGGAAAGATACTTTGGATTTTAATGTTGCACTATTAAATAATCCTGCACTCAGATAAATGGCAGAGTAAATGAGCAGAATAAAATGGGTACTCAGTCAGCAAAAGAATAATAAAAGCTTTCTCATACATTTTGGTTAAAGTTTGTATTAAACAGATGGAAGAAGAGGTTGTACATATATAAGAATGGATGGCTGAACTGAGACATAAAGGAAGCTGTTGCCCTTTAGACAAATGGGAACATTGGAGAATAAATGGCCTGGACTGTTGTGCTGTTGTGCTGTTATACTTAAGAGGTAAAAGCTTCAGTGGAAACCTGCCACTGTTGTGGTCTCTTGTTCTTTTAAAGAATGACCAACGTCAGCTCCTCCCCTTGTGCTGATGTTATGGAGGCTGCTGTGTCACATATATTTGTTAGTGTACCTTGCACGACTGATGGAAGTTAGCTTCACTGATGCTATGTCTGATTCTAGCATCATGTTTATAATTTAGCTAAGCTTGTTTTTTTTTTTATATTGTGGCTTTCTCCCTCTATCTACAGCTCAGCATGTGAGAGGAATGGATGAGGAGAGTGAGAAATGGGCCAGAATCTTATGGGACTACCTCCGTCTGCATCAACATCTCGAGAAGGTATGTGCTGTCATATCTCAGAGATATCAGTAAAAATTAAAGTTTGTCGAATGAACTCCAGCTTACATTGGTGCATGTAAGTCATTGACCTTTCAGGTTAGGTTTGGTCCCCATCTAAAAATATCTGGAACCTTGCCTTTCTAATGTTAGCTGACCTTTCTTCACCGGGTCGCTACAGTAGGTTGTTTGCTGAAAACAGCTGCTGTTGAATAATTTGTCTCCATAAAATAAATTAAAAAGACTAACATGGGCTGAAAGCTCTGTATAGCTCTGTCAGTAACCTTAAACAGTGAATATTAAAATGAAATTTTGATTAATGCACAATGAATGTCCTCTTTATGTGATTCAAATGTCTCAGCTGTTTTTGACAGTAGCATGCTTTGTGTTCACAGAGTGATGTGATAATTGGCCTGGGCTGTCATGACCTGCGTGTTGCTGAGAGGTCAGCTGCTCTCTTTTTGGAAGGATGGGCTCCCTGGCTGCTCTTCACTGGCAACCTGGGCAGACAGACTGCAGGTCAGTGAGAGCAACCTTATCTCTCATATGTTAGTGAGGTAGTTTTACAAATAAAGACATAAAAAAAATGTGTCAAGAAGCATGATCTACACACACACACACACACACACACACACACACACACACACATATACACACGCATCTTTCTTTATCTAAGTGAACAGCAGTGCAAATGTCACATAGGTGTGTGGACCAGACGAGAGGCTGATGTTTTTCTGGACGTGGCTCTGCGGATGGGGGTTCCCCGGAGGAACATCTTATTGGAGACTGACGCTACAAACACTGGGGAGAATATTCGCTTCTCCCATAGAGTCCTTAAGGAGAGGAACATTCCAGGTGGGAGCTCTCTAGCTGTGCCTGTAAATTATTGCCATAGCATTTTTCCGAACAAAAGCAACAGCAGAATATGACCGCTTGGTATACACTGTACCTCTTGGTTACAACAATTGTCTCGTGGATCTCTGTCCTCAGTTCACTTAATTTTTGTTGTTTTCCTTACCCTTACCACAGCATCGAGGGTGATCTTGGTACAGCAGCCGTTCATGGAACGAAGGGTTTATGCTACCTTTCTGCGTCAGTGGCCTGAACAGATGGGGCCCACGCATGTTATCGTGACCTCACCCCAGTTAGGCATCTTTGAATACCCTCACCCGACTGTTGGCACAGCCTCTGACCTCATCTGTTACATGCTTGGTACGGTCTATCATGTCAGATTTTTTTATCATCGTGTGTCACCAAAACAGACTGTTGTGGCATTTCATGCATGCGTTCTCATTGTTTTGTTTTTTGTTGTCCTGTTGTGTAGGTGTGGTGGAGAGAATACAGGACTATCCTCAGAAAGGTTTCCAGGTGGAGCAGCAACTCCCACGCAGCGTCTTATCTGCATACCACTGGTTCCTCCAGTCTGGCTACATCCCCAAGTAAACAACACACACAGTATTTACTGGTGCAAAGAGTGCAGATATTTATTAAATCAGTGTTTTGGTGATTTTTCTAGAGACCCCACGCAATTATGTTTCTCTTTTCACACTGCTGCTGGTGCAGCTGCAAGTAAACTACAATAATTTGAGGCAAAAGGCCCACACGATGAGAGGAACCTTGAAATGTTTTGGTTATTATGGACACAGCACATGAGGAATTCATAATCCCTGGATGAAAAAATATAAGTTACTGTTAATCTAAGTTACTGTTCCCCGGGACAATTCACTGAGATCACTTTTTTGTGAAGAAAAGAGAGATCAGTTGCCACATAATCTATCATACTTCCTTGGAAGTGCTTTATTCACATAATAACATACCTGTTTGTTTTTGACATTCATAGAGAAAACATGGTTCTACTTTTGCCCGATGAAGAATTTGTCATTATTCTGAAATGACTGACAGTGAGTGCATGACAAATTTATGTGTACAACAAAACATGACACCTAAAAGGAAACTTAAGATACCCCAAAAAAGCAAAAGCAAAAACTTGTCCCTACATAGATCTTTAAGATATCCCAAAGGCAATGAGACACACATCACCACTTTATCAATATTCAATATAAACTGTCATGAGAGAAAAAAAACATTTTTTATATACATCCTATTAAACTTCGCTGCTCTGTTTAAACTTTTTTTACTTTTATCAACTGTTCTCACATTACCCAGTCTGCCCACATGACCATGTTGCCACTGTTTGGCTGGTGTGTTATGTTAGTGTTTTTATCAAGTGTTGCTATGTAGAAAAAGGCCTTTCTCACGCAATAGAAGATTGTTTCCTTCATGTAAATTTATACCGTTTAAATGCACCCTCCATGACGCATTTGACACCTCCCGGTCCTTGTAAGAGAGCACTGTGCACCGGGAAATTGTTGTCTTAAATTGCATTGCCTTTCACTGGAAATGATATCTTATCTTAGACACACTGCACGTGAAAACCGGTCCAGTAATCTTTTAAAAGTTATGCAGGGTCTTTCAGGTGCTAACAGCGGTCTTTGTTCCAGTCTGCCTGAAATCTGCTTGCCTAGTCCTGTTTTCAAACAATGTTTGTTTTTACATGCCGTGGAACACGGTAATCAACTGAAATTTCTCACCAGCAAAGAGTTGATGAAGTATTAAGTGGATATGCGGATTAGTCAAGATTCAAAGGCTAGATAAACCAAATATATCTAAAGATAAATGTGGTAGGTTGCTATTTTTCCCCATTAGGCTGCATTATGAGATGTGTAGTCTCCTTTCTCTTACTCCTGTGTGCTTATTGTTATTTATTACAGGTAAAACCAGTGCATTTTTGATTAACATTCATATTTAGCTGTAAACGTTCTTAACTCTTTGTGAGCTCCAGAGAATATAGTTCTTTTTCTTATAATGGTAAATCAGCATAATAACTTCATCCATAGGACGCTGTCATAACTTGACTTAACATCACCTGACTTGCAGTGGTCATCACAAAGCCATGGATGAAAATCTGTACATTTAGTTTATCCTCAGATATTGCAAAAGAGAGGCATATATTTTTTTCCAGTTTAATCCAAAAATTCCAATGGCTATCTTTCTCTTGTGTATATGACAGAATTATCTGTCATATTATCAGTATTATCAAATTTTCATATTTTCTCAGACACCGTCATTCATAAAAATAGAAAAATGAAGGTGTAGCTGAAGGTAGCATACATAGCTTGATGTGAGCCACCAGAAACAGAAAGCTAAACACTCCTTATACCAAATGATTACCTACAATTATCTATAATTTACAAATGTAATTGAGTGTTCATTTTAGTTTTATGGCTTTCAACTTGGATCAGAGTTGCTGTCTGAAGTTTTTCGAATACACAGGAGGTTTTTGTACTGTAGGCAGTGCTATCACCAGGCGTGCAGATTGAGGCCAGAGTTCTGAACTTGAAATCCATGTCCCAGTCCAAGTCTGGATCAAAGGAAATATCAGAGATGGAGATGGCATCAAGCTCAAAGCTGTTTTCTGCCTCTCCCTCTTCAGCATACACATGAGGAGCATAATCACCCAGCTCCTTTCCTGGTGCCTGGAGAGTGTACAGCATCTGCAAGATACAGGGGAGAAGAAAGAAAAGGAGAAAATGCTTTAAAAAAGAGAAAAACAGAATTTCCTTTTCCTTCCTTTGCTTTGCAGGATTGATGAAATTTACCTTTTTTAGTACTTGTAGCTGAAATTCACGTTGGATTACATTATTCTCCAGACCTGAGTATTTACTGTGTTCTGCCCAACTCTGGAAAATGAGAAGCAGATATTTGTATGAACTCAGTTGTTTTAAATAACAGCAGATGTCCAAGGATGAATGTCATAGTTAAAGTTTATCCATGCAAAAAATAAAATAATGGAAGATTTCATAGGAAAAACGGATCATGGTGTAGACTGCAGTACCGCATGCTTAGACCCTCCATGCAGATTTCTCACTCTCGTGGCCGATGACGCGCCCTGAAAATCAAGCACTTCAGTGGTTATACTGTACATTACAGTGACTTATGTGATATGATGAACTGCAAAATGTCATGGTATCAGTAAAATAACTGGCCTCTGTTAACATTACACAGACTCAATACTACTACTAATAATAGTAATAATAGCATTAATTTCAATACCCAATGCATAGATTTCTTCAATGAAGAAGTATGTTCTGTGCTTTTTCTTTGGGACTGGGAGTAATGTACACGGGCTTGAGTTTCTTCACTTAGTGAGTCGGCTATTAACTGAAAAAAACAACAAAACAAAAACCTGTTGAGCCTCACTTTTGAAATAATTTTAATTAGTGTACATTTGTCACCAAACAACGTAAGAAGAATGTTAAAGGATAAAACTGGCAATGAAAAAAATGTTCTTCTTCTTCCTATTATTATTAATAATAATTTCCGTACCCAATGCAGATTGTTCCTCTGCTGTAGCACATCAGTTTGAGACATGCCGTACCCTGAACTGACATAGCCAACAGACGCATTCGCAGTTGGTGGACTCGTGAATTTCTGCAAGAAAAAAGAAAAAAAAACACATATCAAGGCAATGCATGACTATATAAAAGTAGATAAAAAAGTAACAAAAAAATTGAAGTAGTGGACATTTGTCACAATTCATATGTAATTTGCACCACCTACTGTGTTTGATGCTCCTTGTTTTTTTTTTATTCGTTGTCCAGTCTTACTGTTTCCTTGGTTTGACGGGTCAAAAGCCACCTGTTGAAATTTTGAATGTAGTCTTAAGCTTTTAAAGCAACAAGTCATATTGTAGTGATTTTGCTCTGTACTATACTACTGCTGTGAGATGAAGTCAGCAGAAATGATCTTACTTTCCAGATGTTAACACTTTAAAACAACAAATAGAAACAAGTGTTCGTAGGTGGGAGTGTGTGTGCATGTTTGTGTTTTTATTAGCCTACAGTAATAATTAAGCACAGGTAATTTTGAAATAAACATATTTACTTTGCAGTCAGTTCCTGGTCTCTCGATGTTAAAGCCAATCATATGTTGTTGTGCATCATCATCTGGGATTTTTATTTGCTGTTTTTCGCATGACACCAGAGAAATCAAAAGTAGCATACCTGCTATATAAAGACGACACACACCAAATCATACGTTGTCTAAATGAGGCCACTAATTTTCTACAAAATTAAGTTCTTGAAGACATTTCAACTCTCATCCAAAAGGCTTCTTCAGTTCAAGAACCTCAAGCAAGTCCTGTTGACTTCACAGACATACCTAAAGAAGGGCTCATAAAACTGATCTGGTTTCATATATGCAATAAATGTAATTTAGAAGATAGCATGTTAATTTTTTGAGAACTTATTAACAATAATCAAGGTATTTCAGACATGTGTCCTACCTGCAATCGCTAGTAAGATGAAAAAAGGGATCAAAAGACTTCCTCCTGCTTTGGAGCCCGTAGATTTGTTTAAGCGGCAGTTTGGCATCGCTGCGTCTAAGCAGTTGCACACAGTGACTGACAGGTTGTGGACAGCAGCGATGCCCTGAAGGTCAGACACTTCAAGCAACAGCTCATAGTGTCCAGAATAAACTGTGCCATCTTTCACCAGGTTGACTGAATACCCTGTATATCCAAAATGAATTGTCATAAAAATTCATTGTGACACACTTTATAACTAGACTTAGAGTTTAATCTGACAGCAGTGATGTTATTTTGTACAGGTTGTAAGATCTTGGCTACATTTGAACTGCAAAGAAGTTGTCTGAATTAGAACTCACCTTGCACAGGGTCAACCTTCCACTTGCCCTCAACATTTCCTTGGAGCTTGAAGGTGAAAGGTCCACCGTAGGGTACTTCATCCAGGTCCACAGCTGTGATGTTGGCCTTAGAGGGTACATCACTGGCAGATTGGCATATGTCAATTATGGTTGAATTCAGGAATGGAGCATTGTCATTGGAATCTGTAACATGTATGGTGAGGGTCGCAGTACTTGTCATTGGGGGTACACCTGGTGACCAAAGACATGTATGGTAGATTTTCAGTAATGTGATAAAGAAATTGTGCGAGTTTGAAATTGATATTATATGCAGTATGTAAATAGTCCTCCAGGTCATACCATTGTCAACAGCATAAATTGTAACCACATAGATACTGTCTTTCACAAAAACTGACTCTCTGTCTATGATATTTGATGTGGTTATTTTTCCAGTGTTGGGGTCCACTGTAACCCAGTCAGCTGGATCCTCTCCTTTTTTGTATCTGAAACACACATATGTGCTGTGTTAGGCAGTTTCAAGTTCTCTGTGGATATACTAATGTCTAATACTACTTACTAATGTAGAGTATTGTGGCTCTGTGTGCTGTACATGTAGCCAGTCTCTTCATGACTTACACAAACGTGTTTGCACTGGTGACATCAGGGTCTCTGGCTGTAAATGTCACCAGATAACGTCCCACATCAACATTCTCAAGCAACTGAATCCTTTTGTTTGGTTCATCGAAGATTGGAGGCTCATTGACATCCTCCACAGTCACTGTCACTTGGTAGGTGGATGAACCTGGCAGCCCTGCCCCAATACCAACACCAGTGGTGGCACCAGTTATAATGACAGTACTGGTAGTGACTGTCCAAAGACCAGTGGTGGTGCGTCTCACCACTTTGCATGAATGGTAGGGGATTTCATTCTGTACACTGATCGTCACATTCCTTTGAGAACCGCCCTCATAGTCCAGTTTCTTTGAAAGAAGTAAAGATGGTGATTTGAAGACAATATTAAAATTTATACCATAATGTAATTTCATATCATACATCACATGGCTGTTTAAGAGACAGAAAATTCATCGTACACTGGTAGTGAGTGATTTCTGCAACACAAAACTAAACTCTAAAACATCTTTTTAGTTTTTTGGAGCACTGCCTGAGCAGGATGTGGATGTAATTAAGACTGCATGATATCTAAACGACAGACATCAACTAAGGGCATCTGTCGGTACAACAGCACGCTCAAGAATTCAAGTCCACTGTAAAGTGTGATCGAAAGTGCTTTATCGTACACCTTTGTGCTTACTGTACCTGATTTTTTTTTCCTGCAGTTGTTTTTGAAGATACAAAGCTGTTGTTCTTGTGGTGGGTCTGGTACATTTTTTTTTTTTTTTTTTTTAGAAATGCGACTTCAGAGTTTAATATATTTTCACAGATTATCACTGGACTGTAGCTTGAAAAGATGAATTCAGTATACCGTACTTATGAGCATGGACAGATTACCTTCTCCACATACAGCAATCCATCATTTGTCTCAGGGTCAGTAGTGATACTGAAGTAGTTGTTTGTGTCTCCTTGGATCTGATATTTCACTCTCCAGGCTGCTGTACCTTTGGTGTCTGCGTCTGTAGTATGCAGACGTGAAACAAGAACATTTTTCTGTCCTTCTTTCACACTCCCTGGACCCTGGGGTAAAAAAAAAAAGAATTGTTGTATTATAGAACCAGCCGTCATTTCCTTACCTTCCTCAAGGTAATTGAATGAAGTAATTGCTCACTGTTTGTCGTGTGATCACAGGAAAGTGGTTATTTCCATCTTCTATGTTGATTACGACAGTGCAGGAGCTGGAGAGCTGTTTTTTTTCTCCACGATCCTTGGCTTCCACTATAATAGTGTATTTCTCTGTTTTCTTATGGGTTACAAAGAAATGTCATTTTCCGAAATAAGGATGAAATAATAAAACATAATTGATTTGGACATATTATTAAAGATTGAACAGGAGGGAAGTTCCTCTCACCTCATGGTCCAGACACCCTTTAAATGAAATGGTTCCAATTTGATCACCGTTGATCTGGTTTAAGTAAAACTCCAGTTCTTCTGGCTTAGGAGTGACTGAGACTATTCGTAAATCAAATATTTTATTGTTCCCGCTGTCAGCATCTGTTGCCTTAATGATAATCAAGCCAGTCCCTGTCAGTATCACAAGAAAGTTGTTTTATTTTTTTTGGAATTTTGAATTTACATAAATTACCATTTCAAAGCAGCAGCAGTAAAGAGGACATGAGGAAATTGTTCAAAATGAGTAAGTTACCTTGTGATTTTGACTCTTCTATGGTGATCTCATACAGTTCTTGATCAAACTTCGGAGGGTTGTCATTTGAGTCGATAATCTGTATCTCAATGCCCAGCTGTGTGTCTATTACATGACTTTCTTTATCAAGTGCCTGAAATACCAACTGTAATGCAAAAGCAAGAACTGTGAATTAATGAAACCCCCCTCCTACCACGTCACACACCCTGAGCTCATTCACTCACTGAGACACTAACCTTAAGCTCGTTGAATTGCTCGTAGTCCACAGGTCTTTTTACAGTTATCTCCCCTGTGGAGGAGTTGATTTCTAATGTGTCTTTGGGTTCCTTATCAACACCTTGACCACTTATCTTGAACAGGGTGAGGGTCTTCTCAACTGAAATCTGTAGAGAGTTAGAACACAAAAGCAATACATTTTGTAATGATCTTCCTTGCCATACGTGGCATTCATATCCATGCATTGGATACTCACTTTGTCCAGATAGTATGGGAAAGGTCCTTCATAGCCTTCATCAATAGTAAAGGAATCTATGATCCAGTTTCTTTTTTGTCGCTGCAAAATTTCTGAAGACAACCTGCTGATTCCCAAACACTGCAAAAACATTATGTTGCAACACTTATTTTGGATTAAGTACATGTGGGATGTTCTGTTTTTGCACAGGTCAGAGGGAAGACATAAACTGCAAAAAAAAAAAAAAATCTCCTCACATACCAGTAGAATTTTTAACTGTCTCGTTTGTTTATTGTTCTTTCACTTCTTGGTTGGTTAACAGGTTAAAATGATAAATCATTACATCTATGTTACATGTTGTTAGAGTGATTCTAAAAACTGTTTGTCGTGTTGGAATCTAAGGCAGTAAGCACAGTTTTAATTATTTGTATCCCTCCTGTGCAGAAAGACTTCCACCAGAGATAAATTCTTACCAGCAGCACGAAAACACTGAGGTGTATTGTCCCCATATTATCTCCAGATTACGTGTTATTCTAAAAGTTAGTCCCTCAGATAACAGGCTTTCACTTGAATGCACCCGAGTGAACGCTGCGCTGCATGCCAATGGTTGTTTTTGGCTGCAGTATATATATGTGAGTGGGAGGGCCTGGAGATTTTAGGTGAATGCCACTGTGCTATCACAGCATCTGAGTGTAACACAGTCTGAGTATTATGATGAGAATAGAGTTTCTCATTTAACTGTTTGTTACATAGTATGATACTGATTATTAACTTTCTACTAACCTTTCTTAACATGGCTACAAAGTGCTTCATATTGGTGCACACACAAGAAATTGTTCATGTAAAAGAAAGCATAATAAAACATAATGAAATAAATATTTACCCAGATAAATATACACAAAATGTATTATACAGTATATCATATTATGTTCCATTATGTTCCATATAACACATGATATTAATAAATATATAATAATGAGGTTTGAAAATAATGTTCCTGTGAGGCAAGTTCAAAACCCACATGGATAATCAAAAGAACTTGGACAGATTTGCCCTCTTATTGTTTTGGGCTGTTTCCCAACCCAGTTAGCAGTAACAAATGTTGAATTTAGGAGTTTATGCAATGAACTATTATTGTGTGCATTTTAGCACAGTTTGGCTCAGCACATTCTTTATAAGACAAAGAGAGAAGGATCAGGTACTTAGGAAAAACTGCAAATGCCATTGTAGCTCCAAACCATTGCAGAAATTACAAGGCTTTTTAATTCTCCCTCAGATGATTTTATAAAATTTAAATACTGTGATTACTTAACACTCCATCGTGTCTTTTGGTGTTTGTCATCATCTTTATTATGTGTTTTGCTGTTTGGTGCATGCAAATATTTCTCATCTTCAGTTCATCAGCATGATCTGATTTATCTCCTTTTAGCAAAGATTTTATGTTTTGCCTGTTTCGCTGTGCAGCATCTCATGTACTATTTACTCTAATGAGAATGGCATTTCAGACCACCTGAGGACACAATCTAATGGAAGACTTCTTTGCCATGTGGGCATCTACTGAGCCAAAATCTGATCCACTTTGCTCAGCACTGCTCCTGCTCCACTGGGGGTGTGGGTAGGTGATTGGGCGTTGTGGAGGGGTGGGAGGGGAGGTACTCATACTTTAATAATATACCTCTTTTTGTCTTTGTTAGAAAAACCATGAAAGCACAACAAGGCACATCAGTCATTTAGGTAGTGTGCTTGAGGGGGATTTTAAGCAGCTGCTTGCACAATTACCTACATGTTCCAGCTAGCATCATACAAAAGCAGTGTAGGATATTTTCCACTGAAGCAAGGTAGCTCTGAAGTCATCGGCCATCAGTACTGATGAAATCGCTTCTCAGGAAAAAAGATAAAAGCAATTCTTTAACACCCTGTGTGGATGACTCCACACCTTTCGTGCCAGTAAAGGGCAATGTCCAATCAAGACAAGCATACTGCTCTTTGCCATTTGTAAAGATTCAACAGCCGCTTTGTTATTTCTGTCATTAATTAACAGTAGTTGAGTTACTTTGAATCACTGCCATACTACCTTGTGTCTTTTGGTGATCATCAATCCAGTTTTATTGCATTGATTTCCCATTGCATGAAGCACCAGTACTTTTAATGTTTTCCCTTTCTCTTGTGGGACAGAAAAGAACTGAACTGAACTAAATGGATCTAAAGATAAAAATGTGTTTTGTCTATATTCGGTTTGTTTCTAGGTTATGCGTATGGGCCACGCAGATTGACAGTTTCAAATTTGCTTACCGTACTCTTGGTGCCACACCTTAACTGTGTCAGGCGTCTCTGCTTAGTACATACATGACTAAAAACAGGTTTGGCCAGTTCTGCTGACAGACTAAAGAGCACCCACTCCACCTTTTAGGAGAAGGTTAAAGACATACTGAATGTCAAATTAAATTGCACCAGCCGAAGATTGCTTTGGCAGCAACACAGGGAGTTGATGATAGGAAATGATGTGACTTTCATATAGACATACAGACGCTACACAGATTTAGGTGGGTCTTTTGCATGAATCATGTGCAGGGTGAGAAAACTGTCTACGGGTTTCTACCTTTCTGATGAGACAATGCCAATGACATTTCTGCTGTCACCACTCCCACGCTAACAACCTCTTTATGTTTTGCAAGTCATGTCACAGTCTTCACTTTAGACTATTAGTGTGCAAGTGTAAAAAGTAATATAAGTAATGATAGCGGTTAAAACTGGATCTATAAAATTATAATGTGATCTTAGCACTCTAACATAGTGGTACAGTATGTTGTTAGTTTGGTATAATTTTATTATGATCGCTTTAGCATATGAACACTTCTCTTTCCCCTTATCCATGTAAAAGAAATCATCCCAGAGATTGCTACTAGCAATTTCCTTCTATGTACTACATTTCAGTGTCTTTTCTAAAAAGAATACATATTTAAAACAACAGATGCAAAATGCACATAAGAAAACAAATCAAGGAATGAGTTGTGTATTGTTGCAAGACATGTACAGTGTTAATTCCACACTGCTGTGTTCACCAGCTCAGGGTTCACCATTAACAACAGGCCACAGACATTTACAGAATCACTCTCCAGTTACTTGAAATAGTAATTTCAACCAGTCAAATTTCTACTGGTCCTTATTAAGAATCGTTTTACGAAGGGGTATTCCTGTAAAAGTGATGTGCAGAAGTAAAACATCTTATACACTGTGAAGCATCCCAGTTTCCACACATAAACGTCTGTAAAATTACAGTTTAAAACATGAAAATAATACTGTCCTGACAAAACCTCCAGAGCTAGAAATGATATGCAGTGAGAAAGCAGTGAGATGTGGCAACAATCACTCTTATTGCAGCATAGTAAAAAAACAAGCAAACACACCCATCAAGATGCAGCATTTCAAAGTCACCAGAGCATGATAGTTTGTACAGTGCATTAATTCAAGCTCATCTTCAAGCAAAATACAGCCTCTACAACATTATCCTTGTTTTGTGGATAGATACCAATAAACAGTATCTGAGTCACAGTTGTGTTCAAAAGTTTGGGCACCCATGGGCAAATTCCATGTTTTGTAGCATACAGAAAAGTAAAATAAAATAAACAGTAATTGTGACGTGCTAAAGTTTGGGCACCCTACTAAGGCCGTACTTTGTAAATAAACCTTTGGCAGATATCACAGATTGAAAAGGCTTTTTTTCAAACTCTTTTGCTAAGAGTCTTTCTATTTTTGATTTAGGACTTTTCACTTTCAAATTCCTTGAAGATCACTTCAGGTTCTAAGATATTTTTAGACTGTCTTGCAAGCACAGCATGTTTAAGATCTACAAGCAGATTCTCAGTGCTGTTCAAGCCAGAAGGCGATGAGGGCCATTCCAAAATCTTCAGATTGTGTTCCTTGAAGTATTTCCTTGGTGGATTTTGAGCTATGCTTTGGGTCATTGTCCTGTTGTAGAAACCTCTCTTTTCACTGTCTTGACTCACTGCATGAAATTTGCATCCAGAATCCCTTGGCGCTGGTTGCCACTGTTTGTAGAGACAGTGCGGCACAGGGGAAGACAATTTGACAGTTTAAGACAGTGGCACCACCAGTCCTGTGTTAGGTAAACCTTCTTGTAACTCCTGAAGAGTGAAAGAATTTAGCAGCTCTCCAAACGTCATTAGCAGACAGTTCCTAAAGGCAAATCTTGACTCGAAACATAATTGGTTAATTAAGTTCTGAGTGATTTAGAGTTAGAAGGGTTGCCAAACCTTTGCACATGCAACAATTACTGTTTCATTTCTTTAAGGTCATGAAATAACCACCAGTAAAAATAATAACAAGTAAATAATAACCAATAAAAGTGCCTTTCCTCATTTTTAATATTAGTATTTGCGGAGGGGGTTGTGTTTACCTTTTTTCACTTTAAAAATCAATGAAAAATGTAAGGTCCAGAGGTTCCCAAACTTTTGCATACAACCATTGTGGCATATAAATGTGCCACATATCCAATCAGATAAGTCCATAATCACAATCACAAACCAGCAAGAAAGAGCGACCTGCCTGATAGAAAAATCACGTTCCAGCTGTGCCCTTCAAAGCTGTATGTTTTTTTCTTGAATTTTCTGGTGACAAATGGCTCCCAAGGTCTTGAACTTTGGCCCCAAATCACTGAGAAACTGCAAATCCTGTCCCTGGTCACTGAGTGACAGCTCATCCAGTGAATGGCATCCTGTGCTCATTCCCTCATAGGCGTAATGGTGAGGTTGGTACACTGGGTGGTCTGTGTGGTTTTCAGCAATTATGCGCAGTCTCTGTGGAATTGCATCAAAAATAAATTTCTGGGTCAGTTTTGTCAAAAAGAGGTCATACCAAAATACATCTAAAAAGTTTGGTATAATGTTTTATTCATGGCACTTTTTTCATTGCTTAAAGCAGAGGCAGACAACCGTATAGTGATTTTATGTTATGCTTATGCATAGAGACAAGTGCCTTATGAATGCGTTAACATAGCATGCCTGGTGTTCAGCTCTATGTGATGTGAGACAAACTGCCTTACCCTGTCAATGTGATCTGCAGTATACTGATTTGACTGCAGGCTGAAAAAGCGCTGGTACCTTGATGAGCCACCCTGCTGACAGAGAGGAGGACGGTGAGCTCTTATAGCAAAAAATTATATGTAAATGCACAAGGTGCCCACTTTATATTGTACTGACTTATTTAAACAAAAAGTAATTGAAGCGCACTACTTACCTGGTAGGTGTTTGTCCTGTTGTTAGTCCATGTAGAGTACTAAAATTAAGAAAACAAATGTATGTTTAGTCTTTTAACCTCACTTGACCTTGCACGGCAGTCACTGTATTTGGAATTTTTCTAACTTGAACCACCTAGCACTTAAAGAAAGAATGCAAGAATCTTTTTCAGTTGAAGAAATGTGGATCAGGATCCACCCCATTTGTTGTTTATTTATTTATAAGGGACATTAGACTGAATATTATAAATACCTTTCAGTATAGTATAATAAAAGTCAACAGAACCAAAGTATTTATGGATTTAAGTGTGTCCAAGTATGTGAATTTATCTGTTACATCTTTAAAATTGCTATATTTATGTTGCATTTTAATGTGCAAGCAAATTAAATAAGTCCACCAAAAATACAAATAAAAATAGGCAATTATTAGACGCGCCAGTTTTTGTTTTTTTCATTCAAGCCGATATTATTACATCATGAAAAATGTGGAAAAATGTTCCAAAATCTTCTTTCATTTCTCTGTTCACTTCTTGTTAATCTTATTATTTCACTGAAACTAGTCAACATGCTTTTGAGATATCATGCTAAATAAGAGAAGGACAAAAAACTAAGCAAACAAAAGGGAAAGACTTCCTTGTACTCGCTATGTGTGTTGTCATAATAGTACTGTGGCACCCTCTTGTGGATTTGAACAGTGTGTGGATCAGCTACACACACACACAAAACCCAATCTCAATTAATTGATTAATCTTCCTGTGTAAAAAAAATGTAAAAAAATTGTGTAAAGTTCAGTCTTGTCTTAATAAGTGAGAAAGAAATTCTGACACGTGAGACGCTAGAACCAGAAAAGCGTTTTTTCATTAAAAATCGTTAAAATTATTAATCGGTTATCAGAGTAGTTACTGATTAATTTTGTCAACTGGCTAATCGATTAACTCATGTAATCGGCGGACCCATACAGTTATTAGGAAACACATGCCGAAAGAGGCACCTATTGTAATAACAGCCATAATTACTCACCGTGGCCTGCCCTCCAAAGCCTCTGAGACTGTTTCTTTGAGTCTGCATTCCCAGTGAGGTCATGTTAGAGTTCATCTGTTGTGGATATATTGCAATGTTAAATCAGGGTCTAAGAGCATAGTAGGACAGCAACAAGTCCTTTCTGTTACCAACAGATTTTTCCTTCATATCTGCACTGAAAGTGAATTTGTTGTTTGTGAAATCATCATTTCAACAAGTCCTGCTACTGTAAAACATTCCTATAAATCCTCATAATTCTTTGTCTTGTTGACACTCAAGCACATTTACAGACCTACTACTCACCATGGTGAACCCTGAATTGTTGTAAGTGTCCATGTCCTGGGTCATTACTGGAACCGCTTTAGAGACCTAGTTGAGCAGAACAAATTAATAAATAGAGCCTAGTAAAAACTGGATTGTATTTTTGCTACAAAATTGAAGGAAAACATTTTATCAAATGTTTGAAAAGGGAAATGCAGCCACAAGATCGGGCTCAGATCGTGTAGCCCCGCCTTGTATGTACTGCAGGCAACGGCAGATATCTTCTTTGTATCGTGCCAAGCTACTGCTGAAGTTCACCTGGTGCGCTACTTATTACACAATCCTGTACAAACCCTGTAATTTATGTCATAAATGTGTCTACAGCATACATCTCACACAGTGTCTTAAATCACATACCTGTCTATCTGTCTTTAGGTAGACGAACAAAGAATTGTTCCAAGTAACTGGATTATAGCTGTCAATAATTTTCTGCACACTTAGGAGTCACATTCTGTAAAACATGCACTGTTTTCTTTATATAAGTATGTTGGCTTGTCTAGTGAGGCCTTTTAGACTCTTACCATTTGACACACCCTGAATTTGCACCCACACTAATACCTTAGGCCTGTGTGTAAAAAAGTCTACCACAATAAAAGGGAATGAGAGGCAGTTGCGGGAGGGGATGAGGAGTACCTCCTTGGTGGCTTGTTTTAGTCCGTCTGTCACAGTTGCGTAATTTGTAGGTGTCATGGGCAGAGTGGGTTCAGCCTGGCAGAGAGGGAGAAAAAAGAATAAATAAGAGGGCCAGTCTCCCCAGAATTGGTAACACATTGTGACCGGTGAAGAAATGTAGCATCCTATCGCTGTCTTACTCCCTCTAAATCGCAAACACAACACAACCAACTCACTGTGCATGTAGCGCCCCCTCCTTCTTGGTTGTACTTGATAAGGGTCTGGCTGCCCTCATCCTGCACCAGGGTCGGGAGGTGTATGAACTCCTTCCTTCCACACTCACACATAAAGAGGAATAGCAGTACTGCAGGCACACATCAAAATAACACTAAGAACAGAGTGTACACAACTACCACATAAATTTCCACTGACAATGAGGGCCAAAACAGAGAATGTCCCCTATACAAGTAAGATAAAGCTGTGTGAGGAAGGTGGGGAAAGAAAGACCAATGCTTACTTCTCCCTCATTACCGCCATGGAGGGGCCCATGAGCAAGGCTCTTAACCTCTAACTGCTCCAATGAAGCTGCTCACTGGCCAACAGGTGAGACTGCTGTTGTACTGGGGAGCTTTTAGGGATGAATATAAGGCAGTATAATAACGTGCATATCAGCACAGCAATGGTTAAATTAAGCTATTATCTTCCTCATCCCTCTATTAGTTAAGTGATTGATCTCAGAGGGAGCTAATGATCTTGAGCAATTAATTATTTCATTTAACAGTCAATTTCTGTCTAATTGACTTGATACTAAAACATTTTGAGGGTCACTGCAGGTTTATGGAGGATGAACTTTATGGTTTTGTTAATGTTTTCACTGATTGCCATACTTACACAAAAATAAGAGCAATCCTGCCAAAATCAGTCCAATACCAGGTGCCCCAAGGCCGGATGAGATTGGCTCTTTGCTACGGCAAAAGTCTTTTTCTCCACAGTCACACACCATCACCTCCACAGTGTCTTCTGCAGTCATGCCCTGTTGGTCCTGAATCACCAGGGGCACTGAGTAGTTGCCATAAGGAAGTACCTTCAGGCTAACAAGGCCACCTTCCTCACCTGGGGACGAATGTAAAGAGAGGTGTGTTGTAACGCTTTGATTGGTACAATTTTTTTAGTGAGGTGGGTGTAAAGGTATGTACTAACCAAAGGCAGGATCTAGTTTCCATCGCTGCGCCAGAGTTTTGTCAGCACCCCCCAGAGAGAAGACAAAGGGCCCACTGTAAGGATGGACGTCTGTGTCCTTTGCAGTCACCATGACCTTGTTAACCTTGTTTCCACACATTATGACACTATTGTTGACCAGCTTAGGCTGGTTGTCATTGACATCCATCAGATGGATCGGGACTGTGCATGTACCTGTGGCTGGAGGCTCACCTTGGTGAACACAGCAAAGGAAAAACCACCACTTTATTACTCTAGTTCACCAATGGACCATATTATATAGTTTGATTACAATATACAGTAGAGCTCCTTCATACCATCATCTATGGCAATGATGACGACTTTGTAAATGCTGTCCTTGTCAACGTGGGGTGACTCTCTGTCCATTTTCTTAGCTGCTTTGATTTGTCCAGTTTTCTCATCAATGGTCACCCATTCGGCTGGATCTTTTAACAGCTTATACCTAAATACAGGTAGGAGATATTGGAGAGTGAGGCAGAACATATTAAGTGAAAATGCTAAATTGCGGTTACTGGAAACCAAAGGTGTAGCTTTGTTGTGTATTACATTCAAAATGGACCTTGCTCCCAAGGTGATGATTTTGAACTATAGATCACATTTGTGGCAAGACTTCACCTAATAAAAGGCATGCACTTATATGTTGGTGTGCAACTTCTAAGGCACAAACAGAAATACTACATAATTAATAGATAGTTAATAGACAGTTAATAGATAATAATAGATATAATAATAATAATAGATAATTAATTATTGTCACCAGTACGCCATGCTATCAAGTACATTTTACATAAGGCGTGTATTACAGGGCCCTACCCATCCAACTGCCTGCCAAAATCCTAATAATTTGTCTTCCAGAGAACTGACAAGCTGAGTTTTTGAGCTGTAAAATGTCCCAGACATCGCACATTGTGGTCACAATTATTTGATAACCAAATTTATCAAAAATGTTTGGCAATGATATGCGTTTATTTAAAAAAAAAAAAAAAACATCAGATGTGCAAATGCTTTAGCATTTTCTAAGCTCTCAAATCTTAATATTGGTAACTACCAGAAAAATCCAACTTAGGCTAGGTTTTATTTACAATGTGACAATAATAAGGAGGCATACAGTGTGTAGACACTAACCTGATTGCGGACACATTAGAGTCGACATCATGAACCTCTGGAGTGAACAGCACCTTTCCTGGGTCCTGCTCTTCCCTCTGGTATACTTTAGCTGGGGGGTTCTTAAAGTAAGGTGGGTCATTGACATCGATCACTTTCATTGTGATGTTGACTGGCCCTGCCCGTGGAAGTGTGCTTGCACCACTTGGTGCACTTTTACAGACAAATAATGGTTCCTCATTCTCTACTCCGATCAGCAGGTTGGTAAAAGTTGTCCGCTCAAAATCCTTCCCCTGCAAGAAACACACAAGTTTAGGTTGGAATTGGAGCAACTGCTATTTATGATTAAAGATTAAAGTTTGTTGGACTTTTAGCTTGGCCCACTGTAAATGACTTAAGTTTGAGAAAAACAGAATTACCTTGATGACACTCAGAACACCCTCATTTGTTTTGGGGTCGGTTTCAATTTTGTAGTTTTCGTCCTCATTTCCTTTTATGAAGAAGTATTTGGCACGCCAGGCTGGAGTTTCGGGAGTGTCTTTGTCTTCCACCGAAATTCTCAGAATATCATTTTTAACAGTTGATTCTAACACCTCACCGTTGTACTGGACAGGCAGAACAGTTTCACCGTTAACAACATCATACATCACCGTGAAGAGCAACTTTACTACTACTACCACTAATAATAATAACAACAATAATAATAGTAGTCCTTGCCTTAGTATCCTTGAATGTTGGCGCATGAGTGTTTGAGTCAAGAATATTGAGAGTAATAACAGCAGTGGAGGAAAGGCGTGGTGTTCCATGATCCTTTGCTTCAACAACAATTTCATACGTCTTTACTCTCTGGAAGATACATAAGAGATGACATTTGGATATCATTGAAACATTGGTGTGTGTGTCTATGCATGTGCATGCAGTTGTCAACTGTAAGCCACTGAGCCTCACATCGTAGTCAAAACATCCTGTAAAGGTGAGCTGGGCCATCCTGCCATTGATCTGATCCACATTAATCTTGGGCTGTGCCGGGTTCTGTGAAGCCACTCTGATGGTGATTTTAGAGTTAGAGGAGTTCATCTCATCCCTGTCACTGGCCACCAGACGCACTGGCAAGTACCCTTCAAAGAATTGAGGAAAGGAAGCACAAGAATGTGAATGTGTTTCAGCAAAGTAGAAGCACAGTAGAATGCAGTTTGACTATAAAAGACATGAAAGATAAAGTCCAGATTTGAAATTATTATTTTCTCACATCTCTGTGGAAGCATCTAGACTTTCTGAGAACTCTGTAATAGCCATGTCACTTTCAATTGTTCTCATTTTTTGATGTGTGATATTCAGTAACTGTAGAAAGATTTACACAACTGTATACTCACCCTCTGGTGTATTTTCTAACACATCTACAGTCTTTGGAGGATCGATAAATGTAGGTGGGTTGTCATTGATGTCCTTTATTTGTACATCAAAAGCTAGTTCCTTGTCTTTTTCCTCGTTGGTGTATTTGTCCAAGATATCAAATTTGATCTGTGGGCAAAGGCATTCATACAAGATTAGTTTTATTGGTGAATCAATATGAAGTGTATTTATCATATAGGGACTGGTAATCCAGTATTAGCTCACATGGAAGATGTCATTTTCTTCTCTGTCAATGGGTTTACGGGCATAGACTTCTCCAGTAGAATCATTAATGCAGAACACTCCCAGCGGCGGCTCAGTCACACCCATTCCACTTATAATGTACTTGTGATTTTTTGCATTTGGATCTATTTTGTCATTGAACATCTAAAATCAAAAAGCACACAACTGAACTTCTATTGTATTTATGTTTGGTCCAGCTTGGATACTGAGCTGCCATACTGATTGGTAGTTTTAATCTGCAAATGATGTCCTCACCTTCGAAATCAGTAATGGGTATGGACCAGGTTCGTGCTCTTTTACTTCAATCGTAGACAAAACCCATCTTCTCTTAGAACGCACCAAAAGCTCCTGTAGATCACACATACAGTTTTCATAATTTTTGCAAGAAGCAACACATGTTGGCAGGAGTCTGGAATTCCAAACATGAAACAGTTACCCGCTTGGCACGTCTGTTGGGGTTCCAACAGTAAGACTCTACCAGGGCTGCCAGTGCAACCTACAACAGGAAAACTGGATAGTAATACTTGTTTTTGTCATGACAGATAATGTTTAAAGCACTTTTAATGCAACATAAGTCCAGGACACTCGACAGGTGCCTCTTAACACACGTTATTCACTGCTTATTTACACAAACTTTGACTCTGACTTTCCCTCCATTTTCTTCAATATATTTTGCCACTTAGATTCATTTTTCCAGCTATTATTTAAATTCAGTACAATTCAGTGTGTCTGTGTTTCTGAAATTAAAACATAAAACAAGTAAGCAATTAAAAACAAGGAATTGTCTAATCTTCTTGTTGAACAAATTTTTTTGTTCTAAAACTTTTGGCCAGTAGTTATGATTACCGTTGCACGGGATGAGTGTACAGTGATTGATGGCAGTGAGAAAATAACACCAACTTAGATTTTTAATGGGATCTTGATGAAATTAGTCAAACAGTGAACAGGTATTAAGCTATTTAATGGGAATTATTACGCCATAACAGGCGGGGTTTTTTTTAATTATTCTGTTGCTGCCTTAAAGCCAAACTCCATGGCCTGTGGTTGAAAGTTCCACATAAAGGTAAAGGCAGTAGAGATGCGTCAACTAGGGACTTTATGGTCGCCATCTTGACTCCCAGGCCCCAGTTTTTTTGTTTAACCTTGCCATCTGACTGACACATAGCATGTACTGTATTGGACAGCTGTTTCAAATCACTATGTTCACAGGACAACTTGCCATGTCATCTGATAATCAGACTGAAAGCAATTTGGTTTTCATTTATTTGAATCATTTAACAAACTGAAGATGTGGACAGTGATTGAGAGGTCTTTAACCAGGCTGATCATTACGAAACATGACTTCCCACTCCTTATTTTGAATCTTGCCTGACAACCAGGTTTTCTCTAGAATAAAGGTGTATTAAGAACTACTTTTGTTATTGACATTTGCTCGCCATAACTGAAATGTGTTTAGGAATCAACAGAAATTCTCTATTGCACAGAATTAAGTTGCACAAAGCCTGTTTCTTTATTTAAAAGAAGGTTCTGAGGTTGTAACTAACTAAATAAAAGGAAGACATAAATTACAACCCAATCTAATGCAACAACACTGTTAAAAAAAGAAGCTGTACTCCACTGAATTGTTACCATCTTCACAGTTTGTTTCCCATAACATAATGTGCAGAACTAGTTTTGCTTGATGACTTCACCCAGCCACATTTGTGTGTAGACTTTTTAACTGATAGAACAGCAACTATACTATACATTTAGTTATCCTACTATACATGTAGATATTCTGTGCTGCTTTTTCCAAGTTTAGCAAGTTCTCACAAGCAACCAAACTCTCTCAAATATGGGGTTATAAAAATAACTAAACATTCACTTTCATGTCACAATTTCCAAATTTTATCTTGTTTTAAGATAATTCTGAAATTTGTGCTTACCAGCAAAAGCAGGGAAATAGTCCTCATCTTGATCCGCTCTGCTTGAAATCCACTGTGGGAGTGCTCAAAAAGAGTCAAGCACGGCTTTAATAGCAGAGCAGAGACGACAGCCCACATTGCCTGCAGGCAGCAGGTTGACTGACTTTGCAGTTCACAAAAGACCGTTTGTTCATGCGCGCAGATATATGCAATGAGATATGTGAACTGTGGTGTTTGTGCCTACAGTTTGCGTGTAAGACAAGTTGGAGTTATGCTTTGTAAATACCTACACGTGTATTTGCTTCCCTATGTAAATGTATTTTGTGAGAGCATTTTAGTTAGTTTAGTAGTTAATGTGAACTTTAACAAGGCTCTCTGGGTGTGCTTACACGGCTTGGCTCAGGTGTACACACCTCCAGCACTGTAGCTCAGGTTACCATGTCTTATTTATGTCTGGCCTACATCACACACAAATGTGGCTCAAATTCATAGGGCCTGTAAGTCTTAGATAAAGTGACTGAAATAATATTTTAAGCCCACCAGTACAGTGTACTTCACCCTCATTAAACCAGCAGTAAGTCACAAATATTGAGTACATTATTACAATACACATACTGGATATAGATACCATTTGTACCATTAATCTTGCTTGTGTTTTGTGTTTTTCTATTGCTCTGTCTCAGTGACACATCACTTAAGACAGGATTACATTATGCTTGACAAAACGAAGGGAAGAAAGCGTGACTGTCCCTATTCCTTTAGGCAGTATTAAGTGGCATAGCACCTGAGGTCTTCGCACAAGCCTGTAGGCGGAATTGTTCCCATCAAGTAAAGGTTGGCACAATGTATGACGTATTGAGTACTGGAATGTTTATTAAAAGAGTATATCTACATTTGAAAAGGTTGAATGTTAATTTGAACAGAAAGTGCTTAGGGATGGTCCAGTAATATATTACAAAAAAATATATTTGATATTAATACAAATTTATATTGATATTTTCATGAATATCAGTGACCTTCACTTTCACTTATTTTCCAAAAATTTTATTAAATTAGCCCCGTTTTTAAAAAACAAAACAAAACAAAACTGAAAAACAGAGACAAAGAAACCTTTACAGCAAATGACAAATTTTCCATCACTTAAATAGCGATATGTATTTTTTTTTGTTAGTTTAAAAAAATATATGTATTTTTAATGGCTAATACGTCACTAAGCCATGTTATTACCTGACATTTCATAACATTCCAAGTGATTCTTTTGCGTTAGTCTGATACGTATTGTTACTATGTAGAGAGTAATTTCCCCAGGAGGGATCAATAAAGTGATTAAAATTAATTAAAATTATTCTATTGTGCTGAAACTGAAATGAAACTGTTTGACTCACAGGCAAAGCAACCCACCCAATTCCATTGGATAATTAACTTTTGTGATCAAAGGTTGTTATGTTCAAAACCTCAAGGGATGACTAATTTTTAACAGGCAAAATAAGGAAACAGTGTAAACAAGTAGACTAATTTTCCTGTCCTACTAATCTCCTGATGTATAGAAATCTGAATTTCCCTTGGGGATGAATAAAGTATCTATCTAAATCTCTATACGTCCTTTGAGGACAGGGAGAACACATAGACTGACTCATGTTTACATTCTCACTTCTTGCAGTTTGCAATAAATCTACAGTGAGAAACCAAAGGCCTCCGAGGAAATTCACATGAACATGGGAACACATTCACAATCCATTCCGAAGCCAGGTCTTCCTTTTAGTGAAAAAAGCGTATTCTTCCATCTCATGTTTGGCAAATGTTAAACAAGCAGCTTAAGAACTACTTGAGTTGTTTAGTCTCTTTGTAGTTTTTTTTTTAAATTATTATTATGCTTTATATCTGCATGTATGTTTGTTTTCCCAAAAGCACTTTGTTACATAGCTGCTCTTGAAATGTGCCATATAAGTACCCAAAAGCCAACATTCAGAGAGAGCGTACTTACTCGATTATTTTTATTCTTATTACAGTCCACTTCACACTCCTCATACTGGTATGAGGTGTTTACGCATAAATAGATAACTACTGAATGACGATCTTAATAAACAGTACCTGACATCTGAATTTATTTTCACGGGAAAAAAACAAACCTGCTCTGCTAGTCAGTGTGTTGACAGTTTGGAAATATCGTGAAATTTTTAGTTCTCTCTAAAGCTCTAAAACTCCTGCCAACTCTAAAAAGATCCACCCTAGGGATTTAGCCTCATTTCACCATCAAAATCTTTTTTTTTCATCACACAATGAGATGGTACTAACAGCTTGACCTTTTAGACTGCAGGCAAAAGTGGATTACATTCTGTTAAGATAATTGTATGTTAATAAAGAAAGCTGTTCTTTTGTCATTCTTTTGTGTGGGAACATCTAAAGATGATTCTGCTTAGGAATGTAGTTTGTCCATGCCAATTATAATAATGATTATTTGACTTAAGACTTAACACTGTCTTACAAAAGGGATTGTGAGCCATGAGTAGCTGTCGACAAGTTCTCTGAGGTTTGAAGGTGCCGTGGCACAGGTACTGAAGAGTGACTTGTGGAAGGTTGTGGCAAATCTTTGCTGTTTTAAGGTGGGCTTCTGGGTTAGGAACCTAGGCCTCAATTTCAGAGAGGGAGATAACAGGGGACAGTACCTTTGGATGATAAATGAACAGTGGCAAACTGGTAGAACTGCAAAGGAAGAAGGATTAACTCTGGTTTTAGGAAGTCATTGGATTGCTTGCACTGGTGTTCAGTTGTTTTGATAGCAGAGTAAGACTGGGATCTGACATGGGTTACTGTGGCTTAAAGCTTTAAACCTGGAGTGCAGAATTTTTCTCTTCCATGTTTGGCAGTGAGAGTAATCACTAAGTAATCACACAAACACTGTAGACACTTGAAAGCAGCATAATAAGAACATCTATGTGTCCATGGCATCTGCAGCTGTCCTTGTCTGTATCCACAAAGGAGTATAATTGAGGTTCAACGCTATGTAACACTCCTACTCAAACAGGCTCATGTTCAGAAATAGTCACAGAAATACAGAGAAAATTCCACAATTCCAAGGCAAAGACCCATTATTTATGTGGAGTGGGCTACACGTAATAGCTACATAGCATAGTCCAAATATTTTACAAATACCAACTTTTTCAAGAGCAGTACGTGACTTCTGTGTTTGTCCCCATTGAGGATAAGCCGCTCTTTTGGTTACCCATTTGTCCTCACTGTTTAGACTTCTTCCTCTGAATGCCGAGTTACTTTTTTGTCTGGAGCATCAGAAACCTTTCTTGGGTGCTTTCTCCTCTCTGCCATACTCCTACTTGAGGCAGCCTACTCTGTCTTCATTGCAACGGTTGCTCCCTTCCTAAGCCCTGACAAAGCAATCATTGCTGTCTTGCTCAAAACGCATTGCAACGGGTGCAATGGTCATCTCTCTGTATCTCGGCAAAATGCAGAGAGATTTACCTGACACTGATGAACTTGTTTGGCAAAGGCTTGTATATAACGGATGTCCATTTATAAGCCCTGCATTCTAGCTTAAAGTTTTTCTCTGACAGTATTTGAGTAAAAGCTTGAATGTGTCTCTTGCAAGTCTTTAGAGTTGTCCCTCTGGTGGTCTTGGTATGCAAACTCATAGACAGTAGGCCCAAAGTTCCTGAGGCACTGCATAAGTAAATACGTAGTCAGTTTCATTTGAATGCTTGGGGACAAGGACTTGAAGGGTTTGCTTCAGGTTTGGTAGGATATTAGTTTTTGATCCTAGTTAGAAGAGCCACAAAAGCAAGATTGGTTGACAAAGTCATGTGATCAGAGATAATTTGCATTTGGTAAACCTAGGAGGTTTAGGAGAGTAGTGACCTGAGGGAGAAAATATGTCTGGATCTGAAGCCTAGAAATTTGTTTAAGTGGGAAGCTTAATTCAGAGCTGAAAGCTTGGTTGACTTTGAGAGTCAGCACACAAGATGAATAATGATGTAGTGGGTAACGTAATGGCCCAACCTCCACCATAGCCAACTGCGTCTTGGCTCATGGCTTCCAGGCAGTTCAACTCAGGCAAACAGCTCTGCCCTGTCCTTACCACAATAGAGTAAAAACAAATCAGCCACAGGTCCACAATGGCACCTGAGAAAATGTTACTAGGACTTAATTACAAGCTAACTTGTAAAACTTGTTGAACTGGAGAGCTGGGTGCACAGGAGAGAGAGAGAGGAGAGGAAGAGGCCAGTTTGTGTCAGATCTGTAGATCATTTTAATATAACATCTGCATTTTCCCTGAGGGGGAATTCTTTCCTCGCTTGCACGCTATCATACAGGCAAACACAATGCTGACTCACAGTTTTTTAACTCTGTCTTAAAGCAATAGTCAGGTGCCCATGTGAACAAGATTTGCTTGATTCCCCCTTTTTTTTGTACTGGCCCTGAACAGATACCTACTATATAACATTTTTTTCATGTGTGATATTCCAAGTCAGGTGAAGTCATTTTTATTTATACAGCACCAAATCATACAATCAACATTCCCCATGTGGTGATGGGGTAAGAGGCTCATGGTAAGTGGCTGTCTGCCTCAACTGGTTTGGTTGAGACACAAAACGAAAATAAAAAATTATGGTGGTAGTGGTGGTGGTGGTGGCAGCAGGTATGTTGAGTATATATATGAGCCTGTCCTTTGATGTGCCATACAGGGTAGGTATGTATATGCGTGTGTAAAAGTATGCAGACCTTAAGCTCTCTAGAATTGGTTGCCAACATGTTTAGCATTCCTTTTTATAATTGTCAGTCAGAAATAGACAACACAGGTAAACTCTCAGTAAATTCAACAGGTTAACCCTCTGTTTTCTTTTTATTTAGCTCATAGCAAGATGTTCACATTGTAAGAGATACACATCATGGTTAACACTGTAAAAAGATTGTTTTGTAATGTTGACAATCCACGTCCTCGCTCGCACACACCCATATACTGACACACCCACACGAACCGACACACACTATATGGTGTGCATAAACAAATCACTCACTCCTCATGTAATCATTTACATATATTCAGTTCTCAAGTTACTCTCACATGGATGAGCGTTGTAACTTGGTTTTAGGTACAGGTGTCACCTGCATAGTTCAGTAATGCAATACTTTGTACTTACAGAATTGAAATATAGGGTAGTCACTAACAAGAACAAAATGGCATGCATCTACAAACACAGTTCCGTTCATGATACTGTAAATAGTTTGCACATGCACACGGCAATCGATTAATGACAGCATTGTTAGCGAAAATAAACTTTTTGTTGGGTTTTGGTCACTGTGCCTCATTTCTGCCTCATTTTGATTGTCGGAAAACATAAGATAGAGATGCAGGGTCCCTGCACAGCTTGCCCTTTAAGCCCTGCAGGCAAGAGCTGTCAGTTTGAAGTCTTGGTGTTTTTTAATGTTCACTAGAAAGCCATTATCACCAAGCAGATAAAAGCATGAAAGCATAACCGCAAAGCAATAGACTAAATAGCTCACTACAGTTTGATGTGAACCACTCCACAGAGCGGATGTTGTATTCTTGAGTTCTGGTACCTCCTATGAGGGGCTTCTTCCTCATTGTAATCTAAATGCCATTATATGCTAGGAAAATCCAAGATACTCAAAGTTCAAGAGTAGTAAAGGTTAAAAATGTTGTGTTTTTTTTAAAGATTTCATTGTACAAGTCTGGATTTGTTCAGTGGCTACAGTATGACTTCCTTCCATTTTGTTCCTTTATTCATGCATTAAAGTGACGGGAACCTGTGGTTTCAAGTCACAGAGTGGGCAGGAGGAAGGTTACCCTCTGGCAGTAAGAGGAACATAATTTCAACTGACAATCTTTTCATCTCAGCCAACATGTTCTCAACAAGTTAGTGCACAGGACTGTTGTGAGTTATATCATTTACATAAAATGTCTAGACACTGTTGCCAAGAAGTTTATTTTAACAAACTGAGTAACATATTCTAGGAAAAATAGAATAGCTGTAAAAAAAAAAAAAAAAGAAAAGAAAAGAAAAAAGAAAAAAATCCAAGCTACTCAGGAAAACATTCAAAAGACACAGCAAATCACAGCCAGGTCAACCATGCTAGGATTCTCCCCCAAAGAAAAGAATGCAAATGTAGAGAGAGAGAGAGGGAGAGGGAGGGAGAGAGAGAGAGAAAAATCTCAAGCTCCTCTGACCTCTCTGATTTCTCTACAGTTAGTAAAACTCAGTTTTTATGAGGATTTAGTTGCAAGACATCTTTCCTCCTCGTCTTCTTCCTCTGTTTCCTCATCCCTCATTTGGGGAACAGAGGTCAGCAGCAGAGTATCGGCATGGACCTCTTCGTCGTCTGACTGGATCACAGGTGTGTCAACTCCAGCCCCGCTTGTATCACTGGAACCAGATGATGTAGAGGACATGCGAGACTTGGAGCCGCGGCGAACTTCATTTTGTCGTTTCAAAGGTGCTCGCTCTCTATAGACAACCTCTGCATCTTCATCCTCCTCGTCTTCATCTTCGTCCTCACACTCTGTAGACAGAAGCTGTTAGAACATGTTGGTACCCGTTCTGTCAGTTATAGTAATCCAACTAAAATTTCTGCATTGAAATGCAGCTGAAAGTGTCTGAAGTGTGTTATTTAAAGAAAGTGAATGTCTACTGAAAAGGTGCATTTATGTCCGAGTGTATTAGAAATTTGATTTTTCTAATAAGTTGAGTGTTGAATTAGAGTTTTGAATAATAATAATAATTTCAACTTCTCAACTTGTGGGAAAACCCTTTAACCTTCCCATCAAAGCAGGTTGAGGATTTCTGTAATTGCGCAACTTACAACCATCATAAACCTAAAATATTTGTTGCGAGATTGATCAGTTTCACCCAGTAACCTTTTTAAGCTAAGCTAACCCGTACTACAATGTATGTAACATTTAAAGGAAGGGAAGGAAGGACTTTAGTCATAAATATTAATTCTGTATTTAAAAGACTAGTGGTAGAAGGCTGTTTGTGGGGTAGAGACAGTGTAACCTGGTAGTGGGGATGCCAGTGCTCCCTCGTCTGTTCCAGAGCCTGAGTTGAGAAACACGTCAAGAGCCTCCTGGTCAGATATGTCCATCAGGTCCATCTGCTCCAGGACATCCACATTCACTTCCATAGATGAGATACTGCCCATGGGGGCTGAATATATGGGCAGAGCAGCATACATAACATAAATAACATAAATTCAAACTGTATCTAAACCAATACATATCATTTGACAAAATGTGTACTGCACATCACTTTCAGACAATCACTCACGTTTCCTGCAGTCAATCTGCAGGTGAGCAGAGGGCAAGTAGTTATCTATATCATGCTGGTAGACCTCTTCAAAAAAACGCTGTCTGTCCCTCATCTTCAGGTGCTGAGCAGTATCATTGTCCAATACCCTCTGAGAGTTGTCTGTCTCCGCTGACCAACAAAACAACACACACACACACACACACATAAAAGCATTGTCATTATTGTTTCATAAAATTCAATATTTCTTAAAAAAAAAAAGGCTTGTACATATATGTAGGGAGGTATGGCGGCTTTTTCATGACAGCAGATGGAATAAGAATGATCACTCTTATTCTGCCTGTCACAAGGAACTGTTACTTAATAGTCTGGCTTTAATCTCTTGGTTTAGGAAAACATTCTGATGGCCTTGAGATAGGACAGAGATAAGGCACCGACCACGAGACTCATAATGCCTGATTTGTGTCTGGGTTGGTCTTTGTTGTATGCCATTTTCCACCTCTCTTCCCTTTATTTCTTGTCACTGATCAAATCATTGATTTGAACACTTAAAGGGTTGAAAAGTTAATCAGGTGTGGATATGTTTGTGGTTGTGATGTTTCTTCCTGGTGCTGTTCGCTAACATCTCATGAGATGGATGGGTGGATGGATGGATGAAAGTGCTGACAGGGTTGGTAACATATTTGGTCTCTAAACCACAAGTCGGTGTGTTTTCTGGATGCTGTTGTTCAGATTTTAATTTGTGACTTGGGGAGCAAGTCTGTTCATCTCCTACAATTACTTATTAGTACTTTGCGATTGCCACTTTGAAGTTACCTGGTAAGCATCTTAAAAAAGAAAAGCCAACACCTAACAAACGGTCAACTGAATATTTATCAGTTGTTAAGATCTTGTCGGTTTTTGATAAGCTGCTGTTAAAGGGAAAGATTTTTTCTAAATCTTTCTCATCTTTCTCATATTTCAGTCAACACCATTACATGAATTTGAACCAGCAGATAAGTTTAATGGAGAGTCTCTCATAGCAGAAATGACATAACTATCACATTTGTTTTAGTAACCTGTAGTCAACTCTTTCTGTGACTTTTCTCAAGGCAAAGAAAATGATCTCATGAGATTAGTCTGACCTCTAGTGGTCACATTCCAACTCGCATGCAGTTTGAAACTAGTGGCATCACATCGGCAAATATTTGCAGGAGTTCCTGTTGCAACTATATTTTAAAGAAATAATTTATGGGAAACGGCTTAAAACACCTTTCCTTCTGAATTGCAACCACACATTTGCAATTGCACATTTTACATCACTGTAAGCAAGGTATGTTTGGCCTTAATACAAATACTTTTGCATGGCATTTGTGTTTGCACAGATGTATCTAAGTGCAAATTACAGTCTGTGGTACATGCATGTCTTGACAAAAATTGGCTACTGTGCCAAAACAATGGGTGTAGTGACAAAATGGCTTTTTATCTGGTGTTGGCAGAGGTTTGGGGTGTGGTTAGGATGTTAGGATGTTAGGATGAGCACTACTGGGCTAATGTTTGTGAAAATACAGACATGAAAATGAAGAGAGCATCTGTCCTTAGGTCTACCTCCAGCATCAAACTCTGGCAGGCTGACCATCGGTGGTTGTATAACCGCGTTTCATCCTCAGCACACGTTGTGCCTTCTCCCACTGGGCTCCATAAGCTGACACTTTGACTCATGTCACCAGTGTTTTTATGGCTGTGCGTGTATGTATGAATCTGTGGGTGTGAGAATGTTCACATAAACACACTAGTTATGCTCATTTATGCTCACACCCAGTGTGTGTAATGTGTAACAATCTTCCATGACTAACATGTGTACATGATGCAGCAGGTGAATCCAGTGTGCACTGTAACAACATTCACTTCACTACATCTACATGCAGACCTTTTATATGTTGCTTTTCTCCTGTTTGAAAACAAACAACAACACATCTGTGCCACCCAGCCTTCCTCTCCAGACGGGCTCCATCTCTGGAGACCCAGCTAGTCAATCTGTCAATCTGTCAATCACTCTTCCACAGCCCCGGAGGGGTGTGTGTCCACTGTCATGCACTAACGACAGCCCTTTATTCCGCAATTCAAGCTGTCTGTGGAGACAGGAAACCACTCTGTGGTTCACAGTCTCTCTGTCTGATATTTTAACAGCTGCTCAAGTAACTGGGAACATAGTTAATGACATAAAGTTTGCCATGTTGCTAAATATAAACTATTATCCAGACATGAATGTAAACTGTTCCATATGTATATATTTCTACTGTATATACATCTGAAATAGTCAAAATTGGAAAGTGGAATCGATCAATCCCTGCCACCCCTAGTTCACACTCTAAGAAATATAGACACACCACTACCCCAGCCACTTCCCATTAGTCCAGCAAGACAACACATAGTAAGAAGAACAGCGCAAGTTACTCATGAGACCTAGGGCCTCAACCTGCCACCTTGCGGCCTCCTCCTAGTGTCCATGATCATTCAGCAGTCATAATTTTACAGGAGTAGGAAGCTTGAGAAAAATAAACCAGTTACTATAGGCTGTTACAGCAATGACAAGGCTTCTGAGGATGATGATGATGAAACTACACAGCTTACGTAAACTTCAGTTATGCCTGGTGGCTGTATGGGTCTCTCTCTCTTTCTCTCTCTCTCTCTCTGTGTATGTCTCTTTCTCCTCCTCTGTCTTTGTCTCTTCATCTAAAAATCATATTTCACTACTCAAGCTGAGATAGCCAGTGGACATGCCCCACCCACACACAGGCTCAGCTGTATATCTCCATCTGTCTGCCCCTGCGTGGGAGAAAACCATGTATGTAAAAGGCTGACTCATCCAGATAACCTCTGAGTTTTCTACCACCCTGCTGTGGAAGACATGTAGGAGGTCTCCATGCAAACTGGCTACAGTTGCTTTACTACCATGCTCTGTGAGAGACCCAGATGGTGTTCATAGCCTCCACAGGGGAATCCCTCGCTTTTGACAGGGGTTGTTAACCGCCAACGATCCTTACATGGCTGTTTGGCTCATCACTTAAGTTTTTTTTCCACTTTCAATCATGAGTCCAGTGTTATGTTCTTTTTTACTCGTACTGAAGTTTAAGTCTCTCAGCCCAAAGGACAAAAAACACATCATGGGAAAATAAGCAATTGTTGCATAATAACAAAATTTACGTATGAACACTGACTGTCAGCAAAAGCATGACAGTGATGTTCAAGACAAGTTTGTGCAAGGGTCAATAAACGCAAAGTTATGGTGTTAAACGGGGCCACCCGTTCAGTTCTTAGGCTGCTGCTTTACTCTTTTCTAGGCTATGAAACACAGGTCACATGGAAAAGATTTACTGTAGGTGGGTCAGTGAACAGAGAACAGCTGTGATGGCTGACTGCTGCTTTGTTAGGGAAGTATTGGCCTCAGGATATTAAGAGACACAGCTTATAAAGAAGGACAAGGAAGGAAAAAAACAGGAAAGGATAGGAAGGCAGAAGAGTGGACCAGGCCTCAAATCTGCTGGTTCCACACTAATGTATTGAATGACTATGACTACTGGCACTGCACTGAAACACATTATGGCTTTGTTACAACCACTGATGGACAGCAAAAACAATATTATCTGAACAGAAAGCCAGAATTAATAATTCAGTCAGACTGCTAGCTGGCAATGTCTTACATTTCAAACTCATTTTGCTGATGATTACCCTGGGACACAGTAGCAGTGTTGTGACTCTTGCCAGTGCATGACAGCCTCCAGGAGCTAGAACTTGAGTCATTTCAAGGGTACATACAGCCTATGAGGGTGTAGTGTTTGAAGGCCTGAAGGCTTCTGTGGTAAACCTGCATTGTCCACTGATATTTTATCATGATAGCGAGTTCTCACCGTTGAGGTGCAGTAACATCAGCATGAACCTTTGAGAATATTGACTCTGTATCTCATCCAATTTAATGGCAAAGGCAACAGAAAAGATACCACGCTCCACACTGTTGAGACTCTGAGTATCACATACAGGCTCATTCACAGGTTTCGACATGTGGAGAAATCCAGAGCTTGACAGCCCTGCCGTGTCTGGTTTCAGCTGCTAAGCTGTGATTGGACGATCTCTGTTTGGGGACAGGATTTAACAAACTATCAGTCATTGTAGGGAAGGCTAATGTGACTGTACTTTTAAGTTTCCCAGAGACCAAAACTTGAAGACCCCAGAAGCTGATTGGCAATTAACTTAGGTGGCAAATATTTCCAGGCAAATGAGCATTTGCCTCCCAACTGCCATCAGAGGAACCTTTGGAAAACATAGCTGTGTTGGCCTGTTGTTGTGACATTTTTGAGACACAAACTTCAAAGAAGGTGGTGGCCCCTGTACTGCAGCACAGTAATATTGAAACTGAAAAAAACATTGGCGGGATGTCTTCAGTCTGCGTGGGGACAGAAAGACAAATGTCGTAGGCCGCTAACAGAGTTAAGCTTCACAGTATTTTAAGAGCTACCCTGCTGAAATCCCATGACACTTGTGATCTGTAACAGGACCTATGCCCCCTACCCAGAAATCCGTGCTCCATCTCAGCACACACTGAACCATAGTTACCTAGGGCTTACGGTTACATAATGCTGGTACAATCCTTTAACTGTGCACGCTACAACATCCTACATGCGTGCATAGATGCATGTAGGATGTTGGGTCACTTTGTAAGTAAATGAGTAAGTAAGAAAGAAAGAAAAAAGAAAGAAAGAAAGAAGTCAAAAAGGATGTAGTGTTATGCAACCTGAGCCTGCTCTGCTTTATTCTCTGTATAAAGTAACTGTAGTGTCAGTGATTTGAAGCAAAGCTTAACTGGGTCTGCTTGCCTCAGCTAAGCCTCACACTGACAAATACGAGAATGCAGTGACGCCATACATTTTTGTGCGTTTGTTGTGTGTCAGGGCACAGGATACACACAGGATGGAAATAACTTAATTGGCTTCAATACCGCAGGAATTATTTTTCTCTTGATTCTTTGTCCTTTTTGTAGACCAAATTTTCTCAATAATCCGGATTCTTCTGCTTTTAGAAATGTTCACTCTTGTATTGGTGTTGATCAGATCATCAACAGCTCTTTATGTGTAAGAATCTAACACAAGATGCAGAGGTGGTGTGGGTGTTTCTGTTGGGTGAGGTGGGTGGTCCAAGGCCAGAGGTGACGGTTTAGCTGAAGCACATGATTTTTTCGTCCTTTTCGTTGATCTTCCAGGGTCTGATCCTTTTACCGCTTGCACTGCTCCGCTCCTGACAATACACACTGCAAGTCTTCATATTCTCATTCAAGTATGACAAATTACACATCAGTCTCTCAGGTTGTTCTGTTTTGCCCCAACATGCAATGTGCATTTGTTTTTCTCTGAACTCTGAATACATGCGTCATTAGCCGCTCTCTGTCACTTTAATGGTGCAGTCATACATCAAGAGTCCTGGGAACCGCACTGGAAGAAGGGAACAAATGTTGCTATTGAACCAAAGAGTCACATGGTGTAGCATTCAATCCCCTTGTGGCAAGTGGAAAGAAATCCCATGATCATATTTCTGTTTTCAGGGATCAGAGAGACTGGGTGTTTATGTGTGTGAGAAAGAGGTAGTAAGGCAATTGTGCTGCATGGCAAGTCACATTTGACAGCCCATCTATTTCAAACCCCTCCCCTCCTCTCCTGCAGCTCCTAACCCTCCCTTCCCCCGACCCCCCCTTCTCCAACCAGGGCCAGTGATGGTGTCACCCAGCTCCCAGCAGTACACAGCCACATCATTTTTAGGCATTGCTGCTATTATTTACTGAGCTGATCACTCTCCTCTGCCGGCCTCGTAGCCACAGCAGTCCATCAAGCATAAATCATTTATGAGTGAGATCACTGCACCACAACAGCCACCTCCCCTGCTGTGCTTCCCAACTCCCCTAACTGCCCACACACACGTATCCATAAACACACAGCCATGTAGTAGAAAGTAAATCTAGACTGGTCATTTATGATGCCATGTCCCGCCCCTTGCCACAGCACCCACCATCATCATCATCATCATCATCATCATACTAGATCATACTGCAGGATGCTCAACATGAGGCCCAGAACAATAAAAATTTACATGAATGCATCATTTAAATTTATGTGTGATCACTCACTCTTCAATTTTATCCACTCCTTTCTAGGAGTTTACATCAGTTTCATCAATTCACTCTCATCTTCAGGTTCCTACAATCCCAATGCTGTGATTATATCTTGAACCTTGTCTGAGCTCTCTGTCTGATCTGATTGTGTATTCCCAGACCATCCCCATTCCCAAAGCCATTAAGGCATTACACTCAGGGCTAAATGCAAAGATGACCTCCTGCCCACTGCTCCCTATTAAGGTCAATCAGAACAGAGCTTTCTGTAGCCTGCATAGAGCTCAGATGTAGTGCTCTGCCTCTAGTCTGCAGAAGGTAGTATGAGAAAATAGCACATTGTATATACCCTTAATTACAACAAACAACTCTTGTGGGGTTACTTTTTCAGTCAGATAGCACGAGGATGTTTCTCTGACAAACAGGTAGCAGTTTGCATCTCTTCCCTGTTTCTATTTAGGACCTTCTTTCCTTATTTTAGTCAAGCTCTGCGAAGTAATTGTTATACTGTGATTAAACCTCATCTGGATCAACAATATTGTACCACCATCAAGGACATCAGGCTAATTTGGTTAAAAAGAGATGGCCTGTGGCTGTTATTATTACTTTGGACAGTTAGATCTTTACAGGAGTTGCTAATGAGGGTTGCTTCAGGGCTGGACCAGAATGTAAAAGGATTTAACTGAATATGTGTAATTTTTAGTTGGTAATAATTTAATTAATCCTTGGGGGACAGTTTTCAGAGACCACTTGGAAAAGGCTTAGAGAACATTATGCAGCAGCCATGCAGTACCTACTATGTTTTTATCAAACATGTCTCATGAAGAAGTTAACTGTTTTGTTGTGAAGCTCTGAACGATGAGTTGTGAGTCAATACAGAGCTCAACCAGTAGCAAGGAATTTGTGCCCCCTGCATAGTTTTACATTAAAGTGTCGCTTGCCTGTGATATGCTGACATTTTCCATTCAAATCTGAGGAGACTATGGTAAATAGTCTCCTATGGAAATCGATGTGATAAATTACTGCAGAACTAAAAAGAAGGCACACATCGAAATGCGAAATAACAGCAACAATGCAGAGTAATTTCCTGTGCAGGACATAAAGTTCCAATGCACTGCACAGTACTGCAAGTCTCAGAACCACTTTCTCTTCAGCTACATTTCTGTTAACCCATACACTGTTGGTTACTTACATGCCAGTCGCTTGTTGTGGTTGGTTGACCCGGTAGATGACATGATCCTGTGGATGTGGGATTGGTTGAAGAGAGTGTTTGCCTTGGAGTGTCTGGATTTTTCTTCTCCCCTCCTGTCAAGTCTCCAAGACAGGATGCTGGTGTGTGTAGTGGCTGGTCATCTAGTCATTGCATCACTTGACTTTGGCACCAGGACTATCAAAGATAGTAGATTCACATTAGCCTTTATGTCTCTCCCCTCCCCTCTTCAGTTCTCCTCTCTTTCTTCTACTCTGCTCTGCCTTTTTGCTTGCGTCCTCCCCCCCTTTCTGATTGCCTTTGCTGTTCTTTCTAGGCTTTCCCTCTCACTGCTTCACACTCTCATCTCAGCTGCCTCTCTGTGTCTCACACACACACAGACATACACACACGCGCACGCCGTCTTGGTCTCTCTGTCAGACAGGCTCAGTGGAGTTGTAGGGAGCTGTGCAGCTTAGGGACGGGGGGGGGGAGAGTGATAGTGGGCTACGGCACTGTGGCCTGTACCAACTGGTGACAACACAGGGGGTCAGCAGGATCAGGAAGCGTGTAGGCTTTTTACATAATATTAAGGAATATACCAGGACTAAAACCCTCCCGTCAGCCATCACAGCTTTGCTTTATATTATTTATTTATTCGCTTTGTGGTAGGACGAAAGCTTTAGAATTGAACTGTGATAAGAAAGAGGTACTGCATATTAATAAATCACCACAGTCTCTCTCAGTATAATATGAAAAAGAAAGAAAGAAAGGAAGTTTACATGGCTGACTCTTATCACCTACTGCGTTATACCTCACAAAAACTATGAAATACTATGTAATTTTTTGTTGTGTTATGTCACGTCATGTTACGTTAATGGATTATTTGTTTGTATTTGTTTATGCATCTTTTCTTTTGTGATTTAATTTAATGAAGCATATCTAAAAAGGTTTAAAGGCTTTAACTAACAAATTTATTGAAATATTATTCTAGGAAAACAGTATTGCCTTTCCTTAAAGTTCAGGAACTCATGAGAAACATAAAAAAAAAAAAAAAAAAAAAAAAGGTGAGAAGAAAGCTCAAAATAGATGCAGCAGAGATGCAGATTCTTTTTGTCCCCAGCATGATGTTGAAATCCATGCTAATGCTAATGCTAAGCTGTGTTTAGCAACTAATATTTATCAGGTTAACTGAGTAAATATTTCCTATCTCAGTTGCCAACATTTGCTTTTGTTTTAACATTGAAACTAAACACAAAGTGCAGCTGAGACTGGTGAGAATTTCGTCAGTATTTGGTCATAAACCAAATTATTGGACAAATTAATATTATAGAGTCACAGAATGGCTCAAGTAGTGTAAAGTTATCCTCTATGGACCCTGACTATGGCAAATTTTACAGTAATCCATCCAATAGTTGTCAAGATATTTCATGCAAAATGAAAAATATTTTCACAGGCTGAGTAGTCAACTCTCCATGATAAGTAAACGGACTGATGTGGAATATTGTGGTCTTCCCATTTAATTATTTTCAAATCCCTTATTAATTATTTATAGATTAATAAACAGCAATTCATATCTTTTGAGATCCCTGGTTGCACAAAATCCATTTGGCTGGTGTAAATTCTCCTCCAACATTGCTTTGTCTTTTTAGCTAGCACTTAAATTCAGTAGGACATGTCTAATGGACGGTTTGACCACTTACCCTCTGGAAAAGAGTAGCAGAGCATCCATACAATTTATTAACATTTATATCTACAGACTTGGCGGCTAATTAAAAGGTGAGAAACCCATTGCCCTTTATTAACGGTTTGATAACATTTAAGCTTGATGGCTTATTAGAAAGTAAGCCATTAATTATGTATTAATAGCAACAGACGGCATCTTTGTCCTTGATATTTCCACCCATGATGCTCTGTAGTATTTAGTAAGTTTGCAGAATATATATATAATTTGGAAAATTCAATAAAAAGAATTATATAAATTTTTTTAGTGTTTGCAAATCAAATCTGTGGCCTTTGTTAAAGAGGTTGCTTAATGCAAGCCTGAACAAATATATATGCATGTGCTAACATGTAATTAAGCACACACACATATGAACACATCACTAAAAGCACACATACTCCCACAAATACACACAGTGGGGCTAACACACACTGTAACTGTCACATGTGGGGGGTTAATAGGCACTTAGCATCATGGATTCTTGCAAGTCCTGACTCCCCCTTCCCTAATGAGAGGCTTCTAACAGCCAATTACGTCACACTTCAGCTGCAAGAGGCCGCTCTAGTCTAACCACTAATGTCATGGAAAGCTCATTGCAGACTACGTTAGGAGATAGAGAAGTATAACAAGACATGATTCATGGTCTGTTCTACAGCATTCTGCTCTGGTCACCTATGAAATCCTTTCAGCAGTCTTTCAGCAGTACATTTTCACAGGGAATCTATCACCACATCTGATTTGTGTTTAGAACTGGAAGCGCCACATGTCAGCTGTGTCCTTTTATAGTCTGACACTGGGGTTTGACAGCAACTCATACAACTGTTGACATTTCTCAAGGATGTGAGAGAAGACTTCCCCTGTCACTGCATATGTCAACACCTCATCCGCTGTCGAGTACATTACAATAATTCTCAGCGGTTCCTTATCTGAACTTCAATGGTGAGCCAACATTGGCATCTGCTGGTGAAGATTGTGCATTACATTTTAGCTTACACTTAGGAAGTACCTGCAGAGTGCAGTTAAGCACAATAATTCCTTCAAAAATGTCACCACCTATTTGCAACACAAAAAGGACTTTGCCACTTTCATGAATGAAATGCCATAAATAAGAATCCTCAATATTTGGCATCAAAATCAAGAAACTCACATAGTTTTCAGATGTGTTGTTATCTTGGCCAACAATAAATCAAGTGTGTCTTGTGTTCTCATTGCTTTTGATTAAATTGTTTGTTTGGGAAATGAAACACAATCATCAAATTTGTATTTCAGGTTTCAGATACTCCTGGGTTTAATTCATTCAGGTGAACAAAAGGGGATTTCCAGTGACTGTTACACAGTGTTATTATCCGCGTGTGCATGAGTGTGTATGCGTGTGTGTGTTCATGTGTGTGTGCTGTGCCTGTTGCTCTTTCAGCTCTGTCAGCGCTGGCTTCCTCTTTGAAACTGTGTTGTCTCAATTTTCTGCAGCATAGTCTCTGATGTGGGTTGTGAGTCATACTGTGGTAAATATACACATTTGCGCATGCACACATGCATGCACACACACATAAAGACAAAGCCACACATGTATTCACATCTACACACACACTATTCATGGTCACTATAATTACTATACCCTTTGCATTTGAGCAATACACAGTAAACCTGCTGACATAAGCTGCCGGATTTTCTCAGGTGAACAACACAGACACACACACACACACACACACACAAAAGTTGACATCTTCACTTCACATCTTCACAGCCACACCAGACAGTAAAGTCAAAGCCCTCAAACTTTATTAAAAATATCACATTGTGCTGTGTGGGGATATTCTGGGGGTCACCATGGCAACAGACATCCAAGTGCCACATGCACGAACGTGCACACCTGCCTGCCAGTGTTCCGACTTGTGCCTCTGAGTCTCCCTGTTAGACAGTATCTAGGTGCTGTTTGCTAAATGTGGCAGGACGGAGAGGCGACAGTTGCAATGCCTTTGTTCTCAGAAAGAGGAGCACACAGCTCTGTCAAGGTGTTAATTAGCCATTGTGAGAGTAGAAGAAAGTTGTTAGGATTATGCTTGCTTCAGCTGTGAGATGCACAACCTTTTGTGTGGAACAGAGCTTTGTCTTGCCAGACATTGTAAAGAATGCAACATAGTGAGTGACAGCTTCTTTTAAAGCGGCAATGTTTTATAGACACAACCACCACATTCAATGCTCTCCGATTGTCCTTGTCAGCTTTGGATTACAGTTATAGTGTATAGTATCTACCTGTTATATTATTAAAAATTTAGACAGCACAACGCTCAGTATAATATGACATGTCTCAGTTGTGTTTTTTTCTTTGTACTGCTCTAGATATGTGTTTTGCAATCTATGGTTCACTCAGGAAGGTCTCAAATTTGAAATAGTCACAGCTCTTTGATTGTGTGATATATCTCTACACACAATGTGTGAATGTGTGCGCATGGAGGGATCAGTTTTGGGTTAACATGATGGTTTGTGATGTCAGTTTTGCAAGTGTGTGCAGTGTTTTTCGGTGTCTAAATGAGATCTAGTGACTCATGTGGAGAAAACAGGCTGCTTGGACTGGATGACTGACAGTATCGGTTTGAGTCGTCATGCTGAGTCTTGCCACTGATATACAGCAGCGTACTTAGTATTTTCTTGTGGATATTAGTCATTGCCAGATAAAAAAGCAAACCACACAGTAACATGGTTTGGGTGACCTGTAAATATAAAAGCCAATGATATTTTATGTTTCTTGTCCGTGAAAATGTCAGATTATGTTTGTGTGATATAATGTATTTGTGAGTCAGCACAACAAAAACCACAGGGAAGTCCATTGTAGGAAGGAGTTTACGTTATACGCAGGTAACAAAACCGATTAAATTTGTGAATGCTGAATGCTGCCATTGAGCAATTTCCTGAAAATATTTGAATCTATTTATTAATATACTAATGAGAACTTGTGAAAGGACTTGTTGGCGGTACTGTAATAAAAAACAAAAAAACAAAAAAGGTGTCACACTTTTCAAATGGCTTTATTATTTATGTCTCAGATTGTCTCCCTGGGGTTTGTATGTGTAATGGTTCATGTTCAGAAATAAAATAGCATTTAGATGTTTCTCATCACAGAGCACACACAGAGTCTGCGTGCATGTGCATGTGTTTGTGCGTGAATGTATGCATGAGTATGTGAGTCACGCACCACTATCCAGCCCCCTGGGCTTTGAGTTCTGATGCCCATCTTTCAGCTCCTCTACTGCACACTGAACCCAGTGAACCTTCTGCTGTTTACACTCTCCCCCTCCTCCTGCTCGCTCTGTCTCTATTTATCTCTCTCACACACTCCCTCCGTCTCTCTCTTGCTTTCTCTCTCCATCTCCCTCCAGCTCCCTACAGTACATCTCTCATTCTCACACACTCACGCTCCCTTGTGTTCTTAGTCTTTTCACTTGCAACCCTTCCTCCGTCTCTCTTTATAACTGTGCCTCTGTGTATCTACCTCTGCAGATCAAGACTTATTCAGACTCAGACAGCCTCTAACTCTATAGGGTTTAGGTACATGCTCAGGGTCTGTGTGTAGTGTGTGGATGTGTGGCCAGACAGAAAGAGATGAGGTGACAGAGGGAGAAGTGGAATCAGAGATGCAGATGGATAGAAAAGGATGTTGGTGCTTTTCAGACATTTAAGCATTATAGTTGAAATTGAGCTGAAGATGGAATCACCACAGATATCATCTGTCTCTGCTGTCTTCCTCCTTTTCAATTCAATTCAATTTTATTTATATAGCGCCTTCCACAATCAAAATTGTCTCAAAGCGCTTTACAGAGACCCATAGCCTGACCCCCAGAGCAAGCACTTAAGGCAACAGTGGCAAGAAAAAAACTCCCTTCTAACAGGAAGAAACCTTGAGCAGAACCTGGCTCATATGGGGGACCCTCCTGCCGATGGCCAGGCTGGGTGAAAGGAGGAAGATAGGACAGCTAGGAATGGAGGAGAGGAGGAGAAGGACATGCAGCATATAAAACGTGATACAAACAGGGTTGGAAGTGGATGTGCAATGTTAGGAAGCCAGCATTCAGATTACAGATTATCCTTGACATCCTCATCATCTCATTCCCTTCATTGCCATCACCATGGCTATCCTTCCAAATACAAACACACTCTCATTCCATCAGGTTGCAGAAAGTCGAACAGCTGCTGTGTCGTCAGCCCTCTGCTGCCCACTCTGAGCCCCTTCTGTCAATTACAACTTTCTCCAACAGCAGACTGGTAACAATGTGGCTCTTTTATCTGTTTCTGTGCATGTCTCTGTCACCAAATGTCCTTTTTTTCATGAATGAGGATATGTGTGTGTGGGCATGTGTGTGGGATTGTAAGGGATGTAGGTACAGGAGGAAAGGTGGGTGTGGGGGTATGCCACTCATGTCCTCTTTTCCAGGACATGCGAGGTGCTTTTTTGAGCCTCTGGTTGACATAACTTTAACCCCCAACAAACAGTAATGTCATCTTCAGCACCTAAATGTTCTAAATTGCTTTGCTTGCACTTCTGCAGCATATTGTGGAACTGAAACATGCTATTAATGAACCTAGTTAAGTGTGAGTTGAGTGAGGGAATGTGCGTGTGCGGACACAGCTTGAAAGTCCATTGAGCTGTGTAGAGGAGGTAAGTGGAATGTGCATTACATGGCATGAACCTCAAAAGAGCACATCTCACTGCAGCAGAGTGACACGTGGCATTGCGTGTGTATTTGAAAGTGTATGACTGTGCGCAAGGTACAGTATGTAGTATGTGCAACCGTGTGTGTATGAAGATGCTTATAGAGTGTGCGACTGCTATAATGGGAATTATACATTCACCACAAGTCACAGGGTTCATTTCCATGCAAAAACCCAGCCGTTTCACCACCTCACAAGCTTCAGTCATGTATTAAAACAACATGCTTGTCGCTTTAGCACATGCCTGTTGCTTGGTCATAAATGATGCCTGTTCCTTGGTCTTTAAAAACAATAATCAGTGGGAGTGATTTAATTTTTTTTCACGCTGTCATGCCTTTTCTCTTTGAGGCAGAGCAGCCTTCCTGGCAGCGTTTCTTCACTTGGTGGCACACGTTGGGAACCCCGGGCCTGGTCACGGATAGCACAGATACACTGTAAACGGCTAATCGGGTATCAAACCAGCGGAGAGGAAAAAGCGCCTCCATTCCGTGTCTCATTCATTATTCACAGCCAGCAAATGAAGTTGGTACAGTGGGAGCAATCAATTATAGATGAGAGAAGGTAGGAGGGAAAGAGAGAGAGAAAGAGAGAGATGAAGGGGATAGAGAGAGGCCTACCTTGCATGCAGCAGAGCTTTAGCATGTCAGTGAACATCACAGCAGCATTCTGCAACCTGCATGCACAGAGCTACTCAGGTATTAGACTCTGGAGGCCTAGGATTCTGCGAAGAGAGCCTAAGAGAGAGAACTCTAAAGTGTACATGCACCTTTTACACCACACCACACCAATAGCATTTATTTGATAATGACTCAGTTTCCTACGTTGAAGCCTCTTGGTTCACATGTGTGCACTGGTGTTTTTCTCTGGCTGGCTGCACTGATACAGTCATAGCGAAACTGCATTTGGTCTTTTCACAAATGTCGAGCAACAGTCATAGCGTCCCCTCAGTAGGTTACAGCTTGCTCCGAAACCAGGATATAAAATTGGTCCAGATGCAGCATTTTAGAATGAACACACTCAGTCTTCAATCTCTTCTGTGTTTGACTCACACAGACCTTTTTGTCAATCCTGTGTATTCCTGGTAACTACAGCATACGTTACACATACCAGACCACAAACATTTGCTGAGATAAATTTGGTAGTGATTCTAGGAATTTAAAATATCAGAAACATCAACGCAAAAAATATGTTTTTGTTCATTCTTGAGTGAGACTTCTTAAGTATATGTAGCTTTTATTTGTAGAAATTGCTCATTGTGCCATTTTCATTACTCTCTGATTGACTGTAGTTTCTTTCTGGCTACCATGCTCTTTCAAATTCAGTGATTTTATCTCGTTGAAACTAAGAGTGATCTTTCATCACATTTTCAATTTTGGGACTTTCCTGGACAATTAAGCAGTCTGGCACAACAATTTGATGTTCATCTTCTTCTGTGCCTGTGAGCCACAGATGCAGTTTCACAACTCCAACTTGTGGCACTTATACAGACATTTGCATTCATTGTGGGGCTGTCCCATACACATACATGCAAACGTGTACACACACACGTCTGAGATGACACACCCCACTGAGATTGACATCAGCAGTGGAGGGCACTACTTTCTGGGCTTGCTCTTCGGCTGTCCACAGCCTTACATGCAGCTGTTTTCAGTGAGCCTCCATTGTTGTGATTGGAAAGTCTAACGGCGAAGCATCTGTTGGATTTTTTGTCTCATTCTCTCATCTCACTATTCGTTAAATGTCAGCTATTTGCTACTGGAAACTGCTCTATTTGTGCCGTCTGTATTTGGTGTTTGTGTGTTAGTGTGTGTTAATGTGTGTGTGTGGGCAGAGAGGCTGTTTGATGTGAGTCAGATCCAAACCCAGGCTGGTTTCTCTCACATGTGTGTGGGACGCATCCAGATGGCTCGGCAGGACTGCACAAATGTCACTCTGATAATGAGACAACACGGCCTGTTGAAACACAGGTAGCAGGGCTGTGACGCGTGCATTTACATACACACGCGTACACACACATTTAGATAGATGGAGAGATGGGGAGAAAGAAAGAAAAAGAAAGAACGAGGCTGCCCTGAATACAAGAAGGCACGCAATTATCACATGCATGAAACACAATGAAAGCATTTAACAATTAAAATTAAGTTAATAGTCTGATCACATTTACAAACATGTTCATAAACTGACACATGATTAAAAGTGCACAGGTTCATGTGCTGTGCCTTAAACATCGTTTCATCCATAGAGAAACAGTCTGTCTTTATCATCAAGGCTGATTATTGACTTCACCATGGGGACCTGCAAGAAATGATGAATGCAATAATATTCAAGCACTGACCTGTGCTAAATGACAACTTCACCTCCATCCCTCTTCAGTCCTCGGGGGTCACCACAGGTCACCGCTCAGTTGCCATGGGAACAGGAGACATGAAGGAAAATTCTCCTGAGCTCTAAACAGTGGCACCTTACGCCGTCTCCGACAGACTCGGCTGAGTTGCACATCAAGTGTGAAAGCAGGAGTGAGAAGTTGTTGTTTATTTAATTTTCTTACGAGTCACAAGAGTGGCCTGTCAACCCCGCTCTTTTTTCGCACTCTCTCTTTCTCT